>NC_089823.1:222694603-223323603 GCF_035046505.1 Tiliqua scincoides
GTCTCCTTTGACCTATGCCACCTTTTTAGTTGCTGTAAGTGCGAGACTCAGGGGGTTTGTTGAGGTGGAAAAAGGGGGATTGGATCTTGGTGTGCCTCACTGCCACCGAGCTCCACCCCTTCCCTGGTTTGGCCCACTCCCTGCCCCAATCTGCCCACAGTCTGCCCCACCACCATCTTGCCTGCTCTTGCAGGGCATCTGGGAGAGGCTGGTGCATGTACAGAGCCTCCAGCCATTTCCGCCAGCGGCTCCAAAGCACATGATGGTGATATAGCTTTTGCGCCACTGGAATTTGGCTTATGCTAATGGATAGCAAAATTCACCAACAAAAGTCCATGGTTGGGTCAGGCTGCAAGTCTGCTAAACTCTCAGGTTCAATTAGCATAAGGCTCAGAGAGGATTTCAATATGTGCCAAAGTTTCCTGCTTTACTGAGGCAGAGTTCTTTGAATGCAAACTGGCCTTTGGATTTTTTTTGTCCACACACATTCAAAACAGAGCCAGCCTGGCTTCAACAGGTAGAGATTGGGCTGACACTGCCTTCAAATTCAGCTTCAGGTGTCAGGGGACCCTTGTAAAATTGTCCTCTGTGGGCTCCTTTCTACCTGAATAGGTAGCTCTGCTCAACCACACAAAGACTCTGGGCTCAGATGTGGTTTCACTAGTGGGCTGAGGGTCCTGGTCCCATGGCAGCTGCCTAACAATGCCAACCCCTAATGCCAACTTGTATGCTTTGCCAGCTGAAGAACAGAAGCAGCCGTTTCCTTCCAGAGAATTATACAGCAAGCAATTGGTCTACTACAGTGGTTCTCAAACTTTTTAGAAGCCCCAGAAGCAGCTGCCTGATTTATAAATGCCAAGGGCTGTGGCTATATTGGAGACTG
Source organism: Tiliqua scincoides (assembly GCF_035046505.1). Classification (NCBI taxonomy): domain Eukaryota; kingdom Metazoa; phylum Chordata; class Lepidosauria; order Squamata; family Scincidae; genus Tiliqua; species Tiliqua scincoides. Next base: position 222,695,487 of record NC_089823.1, read on the forward strand.
GGCAGCAGTACACCCTCAGTAGCAGCTTGTTTAACCCACGATGCACATAACCTAATCCACCCTGTCAGTTTCATGAACCACCAAACATTGAGTCACAATCCACTGATGGATTCACAATTAGAGAGCCACTGGTCTACTGTATTCCCAATGAGCATCTTTAAGAGGTACCTGTGTATATCAATCCATATTAAAAATTTTGTGTTTCCATTTTTTCCTTTTTTTTTTAGAGCACTTTTTTTTCAGAACAAAAATCCCCTCACATGCCTGTAAATTTGGAAATGTGCAGGTTTGTGCATCACTGAGACCCTTTGTGAATAAGGCAGAACTTCAAAGTCTAACCTACTTTTTTTGTCTTTTCCCCACCTAGAAAAGTCCCATAGTCCCTTATGGCTGCAGCAAAAGAGCCACACATTTCTAATCACTGTGTAAAGTGGAATAAAAACCTACATCTCTGATAGCCTGACTGAGTTGGGGAGGGGGGGGCGGCAGAGGAGAGATATTTTTCCCAGCAGACCCAAATGAATGGGACAATCTTTAAAGGGAATTTTTAAAAACACTCAAAATCACTGGAAAAAAAATATATTATGCAAATGATTATGTATCTCTGGTGAACAGTTACCTTCTCTTTTATGGATAAAGGAAATGTACCATACAGCACTAGAAAATACACTGTATTTAAGATTATTCTTTCTGTCTTAGAAAAAAAAAGTTAAATACCATGTGATGTAGAAGCCCTTTGGTTACATAATCCTAAAAGTATGTCTGTCTATGAAGGCACCAGAGGTATCATAAGGGTTTATGTAACCCGGTGGAAGAGCTCATTGCATCACCCCCATGATACACCCCCTTCCATACCAGACCATTATGAAATAACTTACAATATCATATGGACCCAATTGCATGACTCAGGTTTATGTGGCTCTGTGCCAATGATTTTGCTGGAGCAGGTTCAAGTAGACCCATCCATGCTACAGAGGCTTACCCCCTTGTTCCTCAATATTCCTTTACCCTCTGGGAATGCCCCCTTGGAGAATGCTGCCTGAGGCTTTTGGGGGCACCTGCACTGGTGGGGAGGGAAGCATAAGTTTGGGCGGTTAGGCTGACTTTGGAAACAACGCAATGTATGTGGATTGGGGATAGAACCTGCTGCCATGATAGTACTCCAGCCTACAGGTTTATTTGTTCTTTGATTTGTAAGGGATGTTTGAGGAGAATTTCCAAATCTGCTTTGCAGTTCTGTTTTAAGTGAAATTTGGCAGCAAACCATGCCCCCAGACACACCCAAACATGTTTATATTATCCTAACTTTGCTCTACCCTAAATTTGAGAACTTTAATCAATGAAATCAAATGGACAAATTCTGTCCATTCCTCCTGTGCAAGAAATGAATGACAAAGATATACCAATGATTCCATTCAGCATGTATTGTATTAATCCTTCGTCGGTTTTTATGTTTTAAATTAATACTGTAGGATAGCTGAACAGAGATGAAACATCCACTACTGTTCAATGCCGGTGGTGGTTGTTTTTAAAGAAAATGCTTCCCCCCTAACCATTGATTTAAAAACACATAAAATAAACCTTGCCCCAAGGAAAAAATGGTTTTCCAGACTCCTGCTCTGCGAAATATTTATAGTTTTGTTTTACAAAGATGTTTTTCTATTGCAGGAGACAAGCGGACAGATCCTTAAACCTGTCAACGATATCATTTCTGAGAGTACTGAATCTTCAAATATAAACCTTGGTCATTAACATTTTATCAAGATCAAGGGAGGTAAAACATGCCTTATTCCATTTGTCACACAACACGCCCTTCTTGTAGGATCATGCAGCTTTTTCTTACAATGTCCTCAGTGGGGTTTACAAAGGTCTGTGCCTTCTCCTTCTCTTTCCTTCTCCAACTGGAAAGCACATCTTCTTTAATGTTGACTAGCTTACCTGCATGCCCATTGATGCAATAAAGCACTGATAGATACAAGAAAGCTGAAATCGGAGGTTATGGGCACTGACGATCCCATCTGGAATATACTCGGGATTGTTTTATAGACCTCTGCTCCGAGGTATATTTTTTACTCGACATCTTTGATTATGCTGCCACCAGGCAGCTTTCAAGACATAAAAAGACAAATGGCAGGTCCTGTCAGCTAGTCAAACAGGAAGAGGTAGAAATTCACTGAGCATGTAATATGGTAGATTTCGGCAAAGCTCAAAACCCATGGTAGCTTCAACTGACTTGATCTTTAAAAAAAAAAATGCTATTTGAAGAAGAGATTCTTGAAATGATGAGTTGGATGGAGTCTTACATAACGACAAATTCCCTAGGGATGTCTCTGCTTCCTTCTTTCATAAATTGTAAGGGTTTTCATGCTAGATCAAAGAGCATACAACAAAATGGAGATGAAAACAACCTGCCCTTGTCCTTGAGTGTATTGCTGGTTCTGAAAGAATCACATAAGCAATAGTAAAGAAGGCAGATCTTTTTCTATATACATCACTAGGGTGATCCCGTGCTTCACTACAGTATTTAACTACTTTAAATCCATTGTGACGTCAATAAACTTTTCTTTGATTGCAATGAACATTTGAAATAAAACACAACTACCCCACGACAGGTAACACCCTGTAATTATTAAAAGTCATGGTTCCATCAAATGTTTTTTGCTTAATAAATTGCTATTTTGGTATTTTGATTCAGGTTTTGTGCTATAATAGCATAGTACCTGTGCTTCGTAAAAGTGTCTGCAAAAGTAAAGGAAAACAAATTAAGAAAAAGTATATGTAGTTTGAATAAAGCAAAGCATGTTGATGCTGAAAAATGATGTAGCGCAATTCACGATGTAACATTTGATGAAGAAATAAGAAAGTGAAAAAAAAAAATCACAGAAAACATCTGTGGCCTTTGGTTTTCTACTTAGGGACCTCTTTGTAGACCACATTGGTGGTTCTTCCCTCAGGTGCTAGAATCACCAGGCTGCTGGGTGAGTTCACTCTGGAGCAGGCTATATAGAACTGCCCATGTGAGAAGCAAATTGATATGTCATTGGGCCTAAGATATATTGAGGAATCCATGAAAACACATTTTACCCCTTTTCACCTCCTTAGGGGTTGAATTTCTAAAAATCCCTTCTAAGTGGGTCCTTATGTTATGGAAGGAATATACTCCCTGAATTTCATGTTTCTAGGTCCAGAGGTTTGGGTTGGGAATTGATGAGGCAGTCAGGACATTCGTTTTTATTTACATAGACTGGGTTGGATGATCTTAGGCAAGAAGAGGGAAAAAAAAACATATAGCTTTACATTGTGGAAGAACCCACCACAGTGGGCTCATTAACATCTTAGTATCTGTTGATATTCCCTTAAATGTGAAAATGTATCTTTAGCAGTCCAACCCTAATGGGCCTGGGTGGCAGTGAAATTCATGTTCTGCTGGTGTTGATTATCATAAAGCAGTCGGCACCAGCCATAAACGGAGCTCCAGTAGCACACTGAGAAGTGCACTGCTGGGACACTGGCAGGAATGCTCCAGCCTTCCTGCCTGCACTAGTAGATCCCCAACCACCCATCAAGGAAGGTAATGTGATGGGGAGGGGGCAAAACTGAGCAGGGAGGGGAAGAAACAAGGGGTGGGGAGGCTACAGGAAGGATGAATCTGGCAGCAATTCTATTCCCATTTTTGCCTCCACGCTCCCTTTCTCTCCTCTGACTTGTTCTAGCGAAATCATTAGCACAGGTCCAAGGAAACGTATCGAGGAGTGGGACGCTTATGGAGGTGTAAGGGATTTAAGCAGGATATACATGCCTGTTTTTGGTGCAGCTGCACCCGTGAAGGGGGAGGGAGGATAGGACTGGGCTACTAGCCTCAATGGTTAAGCTATAGAATTGCCAGGGGCAAGATTTAGCCATTTCCACTCCCTTCTTCCCACTAAACCAGGGGTCTCCAAACCCCGACCCAGGGGCCAGGTGTGGACCACAGCAAGCCTCTTTATGGCCCGCGGCCAACCTCTTGTCCCCAGAAAGCCTGTGGCCCACTCAACTGAACATGACCAGAACTGTGCTCTGATCGTGTCTGGAGAGTGTTCTGAGGGCCAGAGAGGTTGAATGAATGAGCCCATTCATTCACGTATTCACTCATCTAAGTTCCATCTCTAATTTATTTATTTAAATTTTATATTTAATTTTTTTTTTCCGGCCCTCCACACAGTGCCAGATATTTGATGCGGCCCTCTGGCCAAAAAGTTTGGAGACCCCTGCACTAAACAACCAATCAGAGCATTTAAGCAAGCAGCACATCAAATGCATAACTAGGCAAAGTTTCTTTCCAGGACTAAGTGCGTGCAGTCTCACTTTCAGTAACTGCCTAAGCCTGGACTGGAAGCCATGTGGTTCCACAATTATCCCAAATTTTGTTTTCATCTAAATGAATAATTTGGAAACAATGCAAAAAACTTCCATGGTTTTTAATGTAAGATAATAATAGTAGCTCATTTCAAAATGCAGGTGTTTTTGTAAAATGTTATCTATGGAACAGTCATGACTGGAAAACAGAAGGTGGGACAGGCAGAGAGCTAAATGGAAACAGTGCTTAGTAGTTAGCAACATTTTCCTTCATGCTCCCTATTCTTCCTGATGTTTAGATTGCAATTTACTAGGAGGGATAGCTTTTACTGCCACTCAAGGCTGGGAAGACTGGAGAGAAAGAGGCCACCTTGGGAAAACACCTCTCCCAGGTTAACCAAGGGCCCCTAAAATCCAAAGACAAACAGTAGCAGAATTTGGGTAAGTGTGCCAAGACTACTTCCTCCCGTATGGACTTAGACCAGGCAGGTAAATCAGTTAAAAGAAAAAGAGGGGTGGGGTGCTGAAAGAACCAAGCAATGAAAGAAGGGAATTTACAAAGAGATTGCAGCAATACACATATCTCAAACAAAAAGCAGATGTATGTCAAATGGGGCAAGGACAGTGGTTTCAAACTTGGTGTTGGCAACCTTCAGTCTCGAAAGACTATGGTATTGCGCTCCGAAAGGTGGTTCTGGAACAGCGTCTAGTGTGGCTGAAAAGGCCGATTCGGGAGTGACAATCCCTTCCACACTGGGAGCAAGTGCAGTCTGTCCCTGGTCTGTCTCCCTGGCTATGGGCCTTCCTTCTTTGCCTCTTTGCCTCAGACTGTTGGCCAAGTGTCTCTTCAAACTGGGAAAGGCCATGCTGCACAGCCTGCCTCCAAGCGGGCTGCTCAGAGGCCAGGGTTTCCCACTTGTTGAGGTCCACTCCTAAGGCCTTCAGATCCCTCTTGCAGATGTCCTTGTATCGCAGCTGTGGTCTACCTGTAGGGCGCTTTCCTTGCACGAGTTCCAAACTTTTGACACACTTTTTCACAGTGCCCTGTCACAGCAGTGCCACACTGCAGGAGAACAAGATGATCATCAGCATTCCCCTGAGATTGCACATGAATCACGTGAGAATCACCCAAGACCTTGCAAGATCTCGTGCTATATGTCACACAATCTTGACCCAGTAAAGATGGTGGCATGCAGGAGAGCCAGGACGTGGCATGCAGGAGAAGACTGCTGGGGACACCCTGGGGTGCCATGGTGCAAATTTGGGACCCACTGTGGAAGGAAGTTGGGAAAGGGTTAGGACAAAGATTAAAAGGCACATGCCAAAATAAAACAAATCACCTTCATGCAAATTCAACACTGTCACTCATACTATTCCAGGCTCTGTTCCCTACACCTGTGGTATAACAAGGGAAGTGGGGAATGCCATTTTCACTAAACACAACAGTTGCTGTACAGTGATGGACTGGGTAACACATTTAAGCATCCCTGTGTTGACTTTATGAAACCTTGATTTGATATACCATACAGTAATGATATTCAGATGGATAGTTTGTGACTAACTGGACATCTTGACCTGCCTCTTGCCCTTGTCAACTATAAGTTGGTTGCCCCACTGGTTGCTGCATGCCAATCCTATCAGGAAGGCCAGCAGGTTCCATTGTCTAAACTGGAACCAGGCATGAGAGCAGGCAGTCCACAAACCAACCTGGCTGCCCTGTGCCCTCAAAGCAGAAGCACTGAATTCCAGAACAGCAGTCACAGCAGAAGGAAAGTCTATAAAACTTTAGGAATCATCTAGGGCAGGGGTCTCCAAACTTTTTGGCCAGAGGGCCGCAACAAATATCTGGCACGGTGTTGAGGGCTGGGGGAAAAAATTAAATATAAAATTTATTTAAATAAATTAGAGATGGAACTTAGATGAGTGAATACATGAATGAATGGGCTCATTCATTCAACCTCTCTGGCCCTTGAACAGCATCCAGATGCAACCAGAGCATAGTTCCAGTCACGTTTGGCCAAGTGGGCCAGAGGCTTTCAGGGGACAAGAGGCTGGGTGCAGGCCAGATAGAGGCTTGCTGCGGGCCGCATCTGGCCCCCGGGCTGGGGTTTGGAGACCCCTGATCTAGGGGGTTAAAAGTGTTCAAAAACAGGGGGAGATTGGCAAAAGAAAAATGGTGGCAAATCTGTGATTTTTACCACAAAGGTGATGGCTGATCCAGCTCCTGCATAGTGACTACTGAACATACAGTACCTAATATTATGGATGTAACATGTAGAGTAGCTCACTACATGATTCCTTTGTGACCTGGGGAGCTGACTGCTGTTGGTAATCATGTGGAAACTTGGATGCAGTGACTTTCCATGATTTCCATCTGAGGAAACAAATATTCAACATTCACAGCTACAGAAAAAGTGTCCTGAACATACTGACAAGATTTCAAACAGTTACTGTAAATGTGCACACACACAAAATGTAGCTGTTGACTTGTGGCGCAAGATGTTACATGTGTCGTATAATTATGCTAATCAAACAGAATGGAAAACCCTGCAGTGGTCCCCAATAGTATCCCTGCCCACTCTGATAGCACATCAGCACTGTCACTGCCACTGGTAAGGAGGGCTAAGGAATCTACCAGGTCAGGTGAGCCCTCATCCTGATCTTGATGCCGGGGTGTCACTAGGGTTGGTGTCACCCAGTGCAGTAACTCATGGTGTCACCCTTGGCCTGCCTCCATTTCGGTCCTGGTCCCATACTGTGTGCATGTGCCCTTTGAGGTAAGGAAGGGCCAAGTCATCTCTCCCTGGGGTTCTGCAGGTGGTGAGGTTCTGGGACTCAATTGGCTCAAGTTGTGCCAGTTCTGGCCTCCTGGCCTCTCTTTCATGGCTGACGGTGCCTCCATTTCCAGGTTTCCCCAAGAGCTGCCATATTGGGTAGACCAAGATATTGCAAGATTGCCAGAAATCTCAACCGGGGAGATCTTGCACAATCTCAGCAGAGTGTCGGTGGCCTTGTCGGGTTCCCATAGAGCAGCACCATCACAACATGGTCTTTTCAGTGTCGCCCCCTGATGGTGTCACCTGGTGCAGTCTGCACCCCTCGCAAACCCATAGTATACACCACTGCTTGCTGCTAACCTTGAGTCTGTGCACTGCATGAAGACCTTTCCAGAGCAAATAATTTCACGTTGTTATAGTCACTTTGCATTTCAGTTCAAGGATATGCTTGGTAATGCATGATGAAGATTATTCAGCTTGAGGAGAATAGAATGAGGGCCAACTCACTTTACAATTGCATTACTCAAATTGTTACCTTAGGGCTGTTTTCGACACCCCTGTGGTTAAGCAGTGACGGAGAAACCATGTAGAAAGAGTAGGGTCAAATGGGAAAGAATCATGTTGCAGCCACATCTTTATTTAGTTCATCATTGATTCCTGTAATGCTGCCAAAGTTTGTGTTTTACATGGATTGGATTGGATTATTATTTCAAACTATATGAAACACTGTCCATGATGAACAATAGATTGAAAATATTGTTAACTGGTGTTGAGCAATTGATACAACTCTCAGCCTGAGACCTAAGTATCAACTGGATATCGGTGCAGTATGCCCCAGTGATTCCACATGATCCCACCACAGGGCTCCTTCATTACTGAGCTGGCATGGGATGTAACCACATACAATTGTCCTCCTGTATCAGTGGGTGATATGTTCCAAGACCAACCGCAGATGCTCCAAATGGCAGATAGTAGCATATATAAGACTTTTTTTTCATTTCCATACAAATGAAAGCAACCCCATGACCACCACTACCACTACCAGTCAGTTTGAATCAGCCTCCAGCACCGACTGGCAAGAAATATTGAATTAAAAATTGATTTGATACACCAAATACATGATAAAGTGAAATACGCTGTGCTAAGCTAGATGTTCTGGTTACTCTGAAGACATTAGCTTAAAAACATTGCCTAGGACAGACATACTGGAATATAACATCTTTTATTAGACGCATAAATAGTTGCTTGAGCTTGCGCGTATCCTGTGTCAGCCTTAATTAAACCAAAAAACAATTTTGAAGTAGAAGGCTGAGATTCAAATTGTACAGATGTTAATCCTCAGCAAATTTGTCATTTACTAATCCCATTATTTTGATTTGAATGAACTAAGGCCCTCTTCCCATTTTACGAAGCAAGACTGTAGTATTAAAAGATTTTCTAGCTATGCAGTATGAATACAACATTGTTCTTTAGTAATCCAGCTGTAGCTGACTATAATGTAAAAGTTCCTCTTTTTTCATTTTTTTCAAATGCCTTCTGCCTATACTGGCATGCCCTGGTATCTGCAAGGGTTCTGTTCTGGAACCCAACCCAACCCCCCCCACAGATACTGGGAATTTTCGGATACTGGAGACTCCCTTTAAAAATATAGAGGCTAAAAATAGCTCTGTTTACTTTAGCGCTGCAAAGCCACTGCTTTTTCAGGGCTGCAGGCAGTTTTCTGAGTTGCCTGCAGCCTCTTCTAGGTCACTACTATGCCCCTCCTTTTACTCAATGTCACCCCGGAGTGCATCGCAATCAGGAAGAGAATGCATCACAATGTATTCTGGGATGACATCGAGTAAAAGGACGAGCCTCTGGTCGACCACAAAGAGGCTGCAGGCGGGTCTGAAGTCTGCCTGCAGCCCTGAAAACACAGTGGTTTTGCAGAACGAAGGTAAACTAGCTATTCTTATCCTTCACTTTCCCTATTGTGCATCCCCGGTATTTACGGAACCGTGGATAACTGAAATTGCTGATACCAAATCTGTGGATACCAGGGTCTGCCTGTATTTTTAAACCCTGGTTTGAAAATGGCTCATACCAACAGCACCAATACCAACCTTCTTTTACCTTTTCTGTTTACCATTTTGTGTATGAGGCTCTTGCACCTTTAAGAGAACCACACAGTGCTGTGAATATCACCACTGATTTATTACAATAAGCACAGTTTTGCCTATATTCTTTTTTTTTTTTTAGTATGTACGCACATACATTCATTTTCTCTTCTGTCACTTGCAGTTAGTGAGAACAAAGTGGCCATCATCTGCTTAATGACATCATGTCCTGCTTAATGATGTCACTTCTGGTTCTCAGTAGGCATCATGAATGCTATTCAGCCCACTATATGAAATGAGTTTGATACCCATGGGCAAAATCTTCATGGCTTCTTGTGAGTTGTTAAGCTTCCTTCAGCAACACAGAAAATGCCTTGCTCTGGGCTTTCATAAACATGCCCTCACATAAAAAAGGCACATTGGTGTGAGCCCTCCAAGTCGTTCTAACAGTGAAGCTAATATAAAAGAAGGCATTCTGTATTGCATTAAATGGCTTTTTGAATCAGTTATTGAAATTGGGCAAGTGGTTGCTAAAAGCCTGATCCTAGGAAAAAGAAGGCCCTATTAAATACACTGAAGAAAAAATAGGGCAAACATTTGTGCTGGAGAGACAATTATTTATGTTGTCTCATTAGGAAAAAAAGAGCAGGGGAAAGTAGAAAAATGCAAGCATAAGAGAAAAAAAGAAATGAGACAAAAACATAATTATTTTCTTTCATCTTTCTACCTCACAAAAAAATTACCCTGTGTCGGGGTTCCCCTGCTCCCACAGGTCCCCTACTTACCCAGGGAGAAGACTTCTGGGTCAGAGGATCAGGGAGGAAGCCGGTGGAACATGGGGCCACCTCCCCATATGCTGCCTGGGCACTCCTGTGGGCAGCAAAGCGCAGCAGCAGAACACTGCGCACCGAACCCCCCGCTTCTCCCTCCGCCTTGGAGGAGGGAGGGGGGAGACAGGACGCAGACCATTCGGCTGCTGGGCAGCCGCACCTCCCCTGACTCAGGGGAGAAGGGGAGCACTCCCTCGCCCAGCCAGCCGGGACCTGCCTTGCCGGGCAGGGCACCTGGCTATGACATCGGGAGCTCACAGCTGGACCTCCTGACATCATCTGCAGAGCTACCAGGGCCCAGGTGGGCAGGGGCAGGCCACCCCACCCCCCAAAGGCAGAGACCAGAGCAGAGGCAGCAGCCTTCCCAGCCATCTCCGGAACAACCCTGGCAGCTCCAGGTGAGAGGAGGTGGGAGGGAAACCAAGAGAGGAAGGGGAGGAGTTGTGGTAAGCCCAGGGGAGGGCAGTCCCAGAGACATGCCCTTTTTGTTCCATCCCTGTGAGGGAAGGGAAGTGGCCAAAGGGGAGGGGTCTGCCCTACATAAACTTGGAGGCCAGGGATGACAAGGCAGTTGGGAGTTAGAAGAGCAGGTGGGGGGATCTGCTGACAGCAGCCCCTGCTCCTGACTCTGGCAAATGCTGCCAACCCAAAGAGGGGGAACTGGGTGATGCAACCCCCCCCTTCTTGTGGGGAACTAGACTGAGGCCTCCACAAGGGTCCCCCCCTAGGAAAGTCTGGACGGGCCCTCCCCTCCCCCTCGGGAGGCCTCACACCCTGCTTTTCATTCTCGTAGTATTTAATTTGTAGCTACAACATCTAACAGTCTGGGCTTAAAGAAAACTCTTGTGCCCGTTTTTGCTTCAGATGTAATTACAAAAGTTCATAGATTTCAAAGCAAATGGCTGGATGGTTAATTTAATTCTGATAGCGTATCTTTCACGTACTCACTGGCAGGAAGCTCCATGTTCATTTTTATTTTGAGTATCTGTCAAGTTTGCAGTTGTACTCCATAAAAGTGCAATAAGATCCCCTTTGCTCCCATATAGTGAACACTTAAAAATTGGGGGTACACTCTTGCAGCCATTGTGGAGCTACTATGAGATGCAATTTGCAGTGGTGTCCACACAGGGTTAGAACAAAAGGGGTCTTAGAACATGAGATTCAGAAGCTAACGTGAGCACAGCTGGCAACATGAGGCGCCTCCCTTGGTAAACATTTCAGAAACAGACCATGCAGAGTACAAAAGTCCTTCACTTAGTGGCAGACCACGTGCTTTGCTGCAGAAGATCCCAGGTTAAATCCCTCAAATCGCCAGTTAAAAGACTCCCAAGCAGCAGGATGAGGGTACATTTCTCCCTGTGATCTTGGAAGCTACTGTCAGTGAGAGAAGACAATGAAGGACTGACCCAGTAGCATAGCTAAAGGGGGTGCAAAGCACTAAGTTTTGCAGGGAGCCTCACTGTGCCATGCAAGCAGCCCTCCCCTTTGGAAACGTTCTGGGTCACCTCCATTTTGCTTTAGTGGCCTGGAATGACTCCGAAGGGGAGGGGGAGGGGCTGCTTTCACAGCTCAGTGAGGCTCCCTGCAAAATTTAGAGCTTTGCACCCCCTCTGGTTACACTATTAGACCGACAACGCTGTAGTTTGATGGGATAATACCTTTCAATAAATTTGAACCTGTATAACCACAGATTTGGTTTCCGCTGTTTCAGTCATTTGTGGTTTACAGCAGCCTGAAAATATTAATGGAAAATTCCAGTAATAAATGATTCATAAGTTTCAAACTGTGCACCATTCCAAGTAATATGGTGAAAGCTTCCCGCCCCATCGTGCTCATGACTAATCTCTCCTTTTCCTCTGTACTCTCTTGCCAGATCTACTCGTATCAGCCTCTCACATTCTCACTATCCACATTCGTTGCCACGTTATCATAGTGTTATTGTGAAAATAACTTATCATAGGTACGTATGTAAATGAAAAAATGACTTACAAATAGGGTTTGCTGCTATCTGCGGTTTCAGGCATCTGTGGTAGGTCTTGGAATGTATCACCCACTGCTCTGCTATGTACGAAATCCTGACCCAGAACCAGGTCATCCATGAACGATTTAGCACTAGGTCCCCCATGAACATGCAGTGCTCTACGGTCAAGAGGTGGCCCCCTTCCGGCCGTGCGAGGGCTGACTTAGTAAGTTAAAAGAAGTTTAAGGAGACCACAAACACTCAGTATAGTTCATTAGTCACATGTTTTCATAGATCAGGGGTGTCCAAACTTTTTGGCAGGAGGGCCACATCATCTCTCTGACAATGTATCGGGGGGCTGGGAAAAAAATAATTAATTTACATTTCAAATTTGAATAAATTTTCATAAGTGACTATATTAGAGATGGATCTTATATGAATGAATGAAGGTCTTGCAATAGCTCAAGGCCTATAAAAGGCCTTGCACAAAGCAAGGCCAGCCTTTCCTTTGCTGCCACTGCTGCATCACAGACATGAAACAGCAAGCAGTGGAGGGTGCCCTTGTCCCACAGCTCACGCAAGAGGTCAAACAGTTGGCCAACACGCTGAGAGCAGTTACGTCGGGCCAGCATGGGCTCCAGCAAGTCTCCACAGGGCCAGAGGCTCATTGGATGCTGGGGGCTCCCTGTGGGCCATATTGGGAGTCCTTGAGGGCCGCAAGTGGCCCCAGGGACGGCGTTTGGGCACCCATGCCCTAGATCAAGATGGTGGAAAAATCATTTATGGCATTTATTTCCAGGGGAACTGTATTCAACCTCAAGCTGCCCCACAATTTGAAATAAATCTGGAGCAGGTTGTGTGAGGGTTTGTAAGAAGCATTTTGAAGAAATCTAAGCAAAGTCAAAAGAATGTTGATACAACTCATGAAATTTCTCCTGAGATTTGAAATCACTACTTACTGCATCTGGACTCTGACGCACTTTCAGCACAAAGCATATATGCTTTGAAAGGACAGATGTGTGATAAGGCATTTTTAACAGATGTTCTGACCTTTACTTTTGAAACTCTCAATTACTGGGGATGTATTTTTTTCAATGCCTTTTTTATTTCTAACTTTGCTTTCCATGTCTATGGCAAATAGTTACTTTACCCTCTCGGAAAAAGAAGAACATTTTCTGTTAATATCATCATTATCTCCCAGTTCCTTCTGGATAATGAAACTGTATTAAATTTTCAGAGCTGGCCAGTCTAAGGGCCCTCTATTCCAGACATGAAGAGATTTAGTCTAATCATAGTTTTTTGGTTTGTTTTTTTTAGTGATGTCTCTAGATGGACGTAAATGAATTTTCTTTCCCTCACCCCATCCTTCAGATTTTTGCTCAGTTATGGTTCCTAAGGAAACTAAAAGGGATGGCATGAGATGTCAAAAGCAAACTCTCCACTCCCTATTGAAAGCCCAATCCTATGCAGGTCTACTCAGAAGTAAGTTCCATTAGCGTCAATGGGGCTTACTCCCTGGAAAGTGTGGATAGAATTGGGCTGTGAGTTGGTTCAGAGCACTTCAAGCTTGAAATGGAGTTTGTACCCTACTGGTGCAGCTACCCTTCCCTGTTCTACAAAGAAGAGAGAGAGAGAGAGAGAGTGAGTCCTCCCTTGGAGAATGGAGTCATAGATATATGGAAACAGTGGTGTAGCTAGAGGGGGTGCAAAGCGCTAAGTTTTGCAGGGAGTTCCACCACAGCATGCGAGGGGCCCCTCCCCGTCCCCTTATGAGTCATTTCAGGAGGGGGGCAAAACAGAGGTGTACACTGGAATGGCTCCAAAGAGGAGGAGCCCCTTTGCACACTGCGGTGCGGCTCCCTGCAAAACTTAATGCTTTGCACCCCCTCTAGCTATACCACTGGGTGGAAAAACTCATTATCATAGAGGACATTCTTTGAACGAGCTGTCCTTACCTGGAAATGATGCTCCAAGCAAGGACTTTCCTGTGTGATAGTAAGCTCTCCCAATCATCTGTTAACCTCTTCTTCAAGACGGAACTCTTTTTGTGTTGCTTTGCTTAGTGAAAGTACGGAGATCACACAGGGTTGAAGGTGCCATGCTTCACCCATTTGGGCTTTCCTAGCCTGAATGCTCAAAAACACCTTCAAGTTTGTTGCATTTTTTTCCTGCATTTGAAAGGAGTGCAGGAAAAGCCCAAGTGGTTTTGGGGGGCAAGGCAGGAGAGGAAGGGGCTTGCGCTTCACTAGAAATTACTACAGTACATTATTACGCATTATCCCAGCACAAAAAGATAGTGGAAGATATACTGAAAAATCCAAGTGAACATGGCAGTCAAAGACTAGTTGCGCAATTAAGTATGTCCATGTGTGACTGTCTCATATATTTACCACTTGACAGTGTTGTGCAGGCATTCTCAGTCCAGGGAAATGAACATAAGGCTGTGAGATAGTGCCAGCAAACTCTGCCCCCATGTCAATACACTTTAAAAAAAAAAATACTTTGAATGAAATTTATCAGCAGCAACAAATGTTGTACTTGGAGAGATATCCTTCCCTAAAGGAAAATGCCCCTAGCATTTTCAATCATTGGGGAGGCTCTCTTTCCAGGTACAGTGTCTGTCACTGCAAGCAAATATAATGTTTGCAGTTGATCGGGTGTGTGGAACTTTGAGGTGCATTGGCATCAGGACAGGGTTTGCCAGCTCTTGCTGCCCCCTCAGCTACATGTTCATTTCCCTAGATCAGTGGTTCCCAAGCTTAATGGGGTCCGGCACCCCTGTAGTCTCTTCTTCCCAACTCAGTTGGAAGCCACCATCTTAGATTGTGGAGAATCTTACACAATCCAAGACAGTGATGCCCAAATCTCATGAGACCACATGTGATCTAAGATGGCGTTGCCCAAATCTTGCATGATCTTGTGTGATCCAAGATGACGGCACCTGGGAGAGGCAGTAGGAGGGGCCATCGGGAACATCTTATTGTGCCCCTGTGAGTTCACTGCAGTGCCCCACGGCTCCAAAATACACATTGTGGGGACCTCTGTTCTAGATTGAGGACATTTGCATTGGGCTAAGTACAGCAAAGCTGAAACACCTCTTTGGGCATGTATCATGGCAAGGGGCGTGGTGGGGTTTAAATTTTTTAAATCAATCAATCAATCAATCAATCAATCAATCAATCAATCAATCAATCAATCATGCAGTGGACCCATTCCAGATCTAGTTTTATGCCATTAATTTTGGATAACAACTGTTGCCCCCTGCACATTCCCATCTTCCCAAAGAGTTCCCGTGGCACATTTCAATGAGGACCAGAGAAACATTGCAATGCAAATGTGGGGTGCATATTCATCTAATGTGGGGTGCATATTCATCATCATGGAGAACTCGTGCAAGGAAAGCGCCCTACAGGTAGACCACAGCTGCGATACATCTGCAAGAGGGATCTGAAGGCCTTAGGAGTGGACCTCAATAAGTGGGAAACCCTGGCCTCTGAGCAGCCCACATGGAGGCAGGCTGTGCAGCATGGCCTTTCCCAGTTTGAAGAGACACTTGACCAACAGTCTGAGGCAAAGAGACAAAGAAGGAAGGCCCATAGCCAGGGAGACAGACCAGGAACAGACTGCACTTGCTCCCAGTGTGGAAGGGATTGTCACTCCCAAATTGGCCTTTTCAGCCACACTAGACGCTGTTCCAGAACCACCTTTAAGAGCGCGATACCATAGTCTTTCGAGACTGAAGGTTGCCAACAAAATATTCATCTACCAGCACAGAAGGTGGTTCTTGCTGGATTGGGGCACATGCTTAAAGCAAATTGTGCAATCAAAATAAAGAACAAGATTAAGGATACTCCTTATCCAAAAGTTTCCTTTACTTATGTTCTCATCTTAGAAGAGAATGAAATCTGTGTAAAACCACTCCAACTATTTCTGAATCCTTGAACCAATTCTCTGCATTAATCTGTTTAGACCAGCAGTTCTCAAACGCTCTGGGAGTTCAAGAACCACTGTTAAGTTTTGGCAGGGCTGGGGACTGGGAGGGGGGATGTGCCCCGGCAAGGCCACAATGATCATGGCGCTGTGAGGACCCAGGAGCTTCTCTCCCTACCTGTGGGGTCTGCGGACCTTGCAGAGGATCCAGAAGACCCTCAGCCCCCTCTATGGGTCTCTCTGTAGCTTGTTATCACATTGATTTTCATGTGAAAACTAAAAGTGTGCTGCAACTTGCAGATCAGAACAATAACAGAGTGGGCTGAGGGCCTCCCAGACCTTCTCTGAGTTCCACAGACCCTCCCCCCAGGTAGGGGATCAAGCCCCTGGGTCCCCACTGCACTGTGAACACTGTGGCATCACTGGGGCACCCATCCCTGGGCCACTCCCCTTAAGGGAAAATGGCCCTTTTTTGACTTCCATTGGTGAGTCATGGACCCGCCGGTACATTGGAAGACACCTTTTCTCTATTTAGCAAGGAAATACTGTCCTCTCAGGCAGATTCACAACACAAACAGAAAATGGACTTAGGAAGCTAAGCAGGGTCAGGCCTGGTTAGTACTTGGATGGGAGACCGCCTGGGAATACTGAGTGCTGTAGGCTTATACCATAGTCTTTCGAGACTGAAGGTTGCCAACCATCCATCTAAAGGAGGAGAAAATCCTTCAGAGCAAATTCTCCTTTAATCCAAACATATTTTATAAAAAAAATTCTAGAGTGTATAAAACATCCTACAGTCAATGGAGTGCTTTTACCTGCAGACTTTTTTCAGTTTTGTTCTCATACAGTATAGTAACTCTTCAGATCCAATGCACTGTATTTGTATTTTATGGTGTCTTGGCCAAATCCTTTGAAAAGCTGGAATGCAAGTATTAAAATATTGTTAGACCTGTGCTAACAGTACCAACAGATGGTATGATGCAGTGGTATTTCTGCAGAGCTGTAAGGTTTGATCAACACAGTCCTAGATGTATTTAGCAAAGCTACTCATTATACAACTTTTATTTAGGGATGTGTGGAACCCCCCAGAGAAATCTGACTCATCTTATTGAAACTTCTTGAAGCTTCTCTCAAAATTCTCCTGTTGTTGGCAGTAAACTCAACATTTGCCTTGTTTTCTCTTTGAATGAAATTCTGTGACACCATCAGTGTGCATGACATTCTTTTGAGGATTGACGTTACTGGTCCAACCAATTGCTTCCAAAGGCTCCACCATCATCAAAACCCTTGATGCGCTCAAATAGAGATGTCTCACTTCTGTCACAATGACTGGGTTCTGATGATTGTCTATAGAGGTGGCTCATCCATGAAGTCAACTTAAATGGTTGTTTCAAGCAGAAGGCTGAGGAGTCAAAAAAGTGTATATTTTTTGGTATACCTTGGTATATTACCCCCCTTGGTATATTACCTCTCTTGACCTGCCACTTGCCTGGCTACTCCACCCAGCCATTGCCCCGTCCTCCTTTCCAGTACAGGGGCTGGCATGTAAGTACTGCAGGGTCCACAACACAGATGGTAAGTAGTACTGCCAAGGGGTGGTGCTGCCTTTCAGGGTGAGGGAGAGCGGGCAGGGGAAGAAACTGGCCTGGGAGGGGCATGGGACCAGCAGATGCCTCCTATGCCCAAGTCTGTGTCAGCAAAATAGCTGGTGCAGACCCGAGTAGCCCCATTGCAGGGGTTGTGGCTTTACTCAGGGCAAGGTAATGAAAGTCCCCTTCCCTCAAGGAGCTGTCCAGCAACCACCCTGGCCCTGCTGGATACAGCGGTAGCCATTTAGGCACTGCTGTACCCAGCATTGTGGGAGAGGATAGGATTGGGCTGTTAGAGAGCATACAAGACAATAAGATACCTACATCCTGTTGCAGTCACCCAGTCAGCCCAGTACGAACAGTTTGCTTCAGTACTGCTCACCATATCACACACAATTGTCAATCTATTCTCTTTCTTGAAAGGTTTCTTTTCATTTCAAGGTTTCTGAGTTTCAAGTAGGGAAAATGCACCAATTTAAGCAACAAAATAAAATTACTAACATTATCTGAGAATGGAGTGAGAAACATCAACATAGTTTTAATGGAAATAAAATGGTAAGAGAAATTTTCCTCTTCTCTAGTATTATTATCATCAAATCACATAAATAGCTGGTCCTTGCTACTTGAACAATTACTTTAATTTTCAGTCCCTTCTGCTGGAACTTTAATTAATTGAATGATGGTTCTTTTATAATGCATGAAAGCTTTGGAAGATGTGGCTGCAACTTTGCTTCCACTGGTAAAGACCAGAAAAAGAGTAGCAGCTGCTCTGCTCTCTGCAGAAGCGCATGTGGCCTCTGGGAACCCAGTGCCTCAGGAACAAAGTGCCAGGTGAGGCACCGTGAGTTTAACATCTGTGGGAGTTCAGCAGCAGGGCGAGGAAGCCAGGGCCCCAGACACTGCCCTTCTTTTCCCTTGAGAAGAGGGCAGCAAACCAGTGTAGGGTTTTGTAAGTACACCTAAATAAAAACAACAAAAAAAGCTATGCAGTCAGACAGCCAGCAGCAGGGTGGGGGCTATCCAGTGTTTTGCATTGAGTGCAACATGTATGACTATATGCCTCTGGGGCATAAGTCATGGGTGGGTCCTCGATGCAAGGAGCTCCAGAGTCTCAGGGAACGCATCCACTCCCTTGAAGCCTTGGTGGCGACCTGGAGAAGCGCAGGCAGCCAGAGAAGGACCGTGGGGAGACTTCCGGGGATGATCAGTCTTCATCCCACCCTCAGGCACGCAGCTCCTCAGTTGCCCAAGTGGGAAGTCTCAGGGCTGGAGGACGTCATCCTGGAGAGGAGGGAAACAATTCCCTAGGGGGGACCCCTTCTCCAGGGGACGGGCCCGTATCCAAACGCACTCAGGATACTCCTCAGCGGAAGGGGGGTCGGGGGCTTCTTGTAGTGGGGGATTCGATTATTAGAAACATAGAGAGGGGGGTTTGTGATGGATGTGAGGATTGCATGGCAACTTGCCTGCCTGGTGCAAAGTTTGCAGACATCGCTTCTTGTCTAGACAGGCTGGTAGACAGTGCTGGAGAGGAGGTAGTGGTTGTAGTGCATGTTGGCACCAATAATGTGGGCAAGTGTAGCCAGGAGGTCCTGGAGGTCAAATTTAGGCTATTAGGTAGGAAAGTGAAAGACAGGACCTCAAGGATAGCATTCTCTGAAGTGCTACCTGTTCCACGTGCAGGGCCAGCTAGGCAGTCAGAGATCAGGGGTCTCAACGCATGGATGAGACGGTGGTAGGAGGGGTTTAGATTCGTTAGGCACTGGGGAACATTTTGGGACAAGCAGGGCCTGTACAAGAGGGACGGGCTTCACTTGGACCAGAATGGAACCAGACTGCTGGTGTATAACATTAAAAAGGTGGCAGAGCAGCTTTTAAACTGATCCCTGGGGGAAGGCCGACAGGAGCCAAGGGACCTGGTTAGAGATGTCAGTGTTACTGAGTCATTGGGGAACAGTGATCATGCTGCGATCCGTTTCGACATGCATGTCAGGGGAAGAGCACCAGGCAAATCTCTCACCCTTGACTTCCAATGAGTGGACTTCCCTCAAATTAGGAGACAGGTTAGAAGGAGGTTGAAAGGGAAGGTAACTCTTCTTTTATTCTTATGCCTACTTAAAACAGCTGTGTATATTTTAAAATTTTAGTGACGATTAGCACTTTGTCATTTCAATGTATCACTCTGAGTAACTTGTAGAATAATGTTAAGAACATAAGAACAGCCCCACTGGATCAGGCCATAGGCCCATCTAGTCCAGCTTCCTGTATCTCACAGCGGCCCACCAATTGCCCCAGGGAGCACACCAGATAACAAGAGACCTGCATCCTGGTGCCCTCCCTTGCATTGGCATTCTGACATAACCCATTTCTAAAATCAGGAGGTTGCACACACACATCATGGCTTGTAACCCATAATGGATTTTTCCTCCAGAAACTTGTCCAATCCCCTTTTAAAGGCATCCAGGTCAGATGCCGTCACCATATCCTGTGGCAAGGAGTTCCACAGACCGACCACATGCTGAGTAAATAAATATTTTCTTTTGTCTGTCCTAACCGTCCCAACACTCAATTTTAGTGGATGTCCCCTGGTTCTGGTGTTATGTTAGAGTGTAAAGAGCATCTCTCTATCCACTTTATTCTTCCCATGCATAATTTTGTATGTCTCAATCATGTCCCCCCTCAGGTGTCTCTTTTCTAGGCTGAAAAGATACGATGCACTGAAAAGATGCACTGAATGATACGATGCACTGAAAAGATGAAACAATGAATCCCTGACATAAAATTTGTCCTTGTTTGAACCAGTAGATTTGCCTTCCTCTGATAAACCTGGGCACATCTGTACCACACATGGAGTGGCTCTTTAAAAGCAAATTTTGACCAAATATCAAATATTGGATTATACTTGAATTGTAGAACTGAGCCAAAGACATTCTACTTTTCATGAATATTTTAAGCAGGCCTGAAAAATACCTCCCCTTTTCAAAAGTGAATATTCATTTACATTACCCTCACTTGGCATGCTTTTTTTTTTTAAATTAACTTTTCCCTTTAAAATTCCTAAATCTAACAGCATCCTTAATTCAAATTAGGAGATTATAAATCTGATGCATTGCAAGCAAATTAAAATGAAAAAATGTCCTTGAGGGCATGATCATTACCACTCCCTGGACCAGCGGAAGTCCCTTGCATCGGCCCAGTACTGTTGCAAATGTGCCACATCTGAGATGACCTGCAAGTCATCACAATGTGACCTTGTGACCTGTAAGTCACAAGGATGTGCACCAGCCCATAGAGGCCAGATCTGGCCTCCATGCAGACAGAAAAAGGTGAGTTCATGCTGACCTCTCTAGGTTGTCGCAGGGTGTTTAGGGAGTGTGGGGGGAGGGTGGAATGTCTTGAGGTGGGTGGGCAATGGCTGGTTCAGTGGGTGGACCGGCCCCAGGAAGGGGGCAGTACCAGGATCCGGCACTTAGGCTAGATCCTATCCCCCCCTCCCAAGAAGCCCAGCCTTACACCAGGCTGCTTGGATCTATGCCACCAATTTGGCAAAGAGAGAACAGCACTGAGGATCATGGGGGTACTCCCTAAATTAGCACTGCCAAAAAGTGCCACTTGGGTTTTGGGACTCAGCACTGTTCCATTGTTGGGTTGGCCATAAGTAATTGCAACGATGGAAAACTGTTTAAAAGGTAAAATGGATTTCTGTCCGTGACCTTTTTGTATCTGTAGCAATTCAAATTTGGACAGTAAGGTAATTGGCAACAAACCCCCAAACACATACTGTACTTTGGGTCAGATATCTCAGATCCAATATCCCTAAAGGTCAGCAAACAAACTGGTGTGTGTGTGGGGGGGGGGGGGGGACCTTGGTATTACAATGTTTTATTGGATCTATAAACACACACCACAGGAATGAGGGCTGGCATAAAACACCACTTTAATCTGCAGAGTGACTCAACAGCTTCTGTAGCAAGCTCGAGCCCTCCTCTACTCAAAAGGCCTACTGGGAAACATGCAGGCCTCATTTGTTTGTTAATACCTTAAATGCAGAAACAAGTACTTTTTCCCATTATGTAGCATTCTTCATATTATTGCTGGTTTTCGTATGTTATCCATCTGTCCTTAAGTGTTCATATTTTTCAATTGTCCATTTTCTTCTTGGTTATATATTTATATCTTTGGGGGGGGGGGAGTGGGACAAGAGAGAGATTTGTTTTAATGACCTTCAGAGGTGGAAAGGAATAGGGGAGGGCTTAGATTCTGGCACTGGAAGAGGCAATGGGAGATGCTTCTCTAACCCAGACAGAGAACTGTGTCACTGTTGCCTCTTTTCAAGCATGCTGGCAGCTTATATCAGTTGCTAGAGCAAGAGAAAAGATTGATGGAGTGGCATAAGCTATTGGCCCAGAACAGGAGAAAGTGCAGTTCTGTGGCGTGACCGGCGCAGGAGGGAGAAGGATTCCAAGCAGAACTGTAAGACTTGGCAGGCGTGTGGATTTCCCCATTAGCCAATGAACTACTTTTAGTCAATTCTGGAAACTAACAATTTATTATCCAAATGCTCTCTGTCTCAGCTCATTAAATATAATCACTACTAGCTTCTGTTTGTTTTTCTTCTTTCTCAGCACTGTGGTCATCTATCCCATCCCCTTGCTCCTTAACAGGTATCTGCCTATGTGTGTACTCCCTAAATTGTCTGTTTGCACTGCAAATGTCATAATATGCCCTCTTTCCTAGATAAAACTCATTGAGCAGAGAAAAGACAACAACAAAAACCATAAGAGCAAGAACGGTGTAATGGTTTGTGTACTGGATTTAGACCTAGAAGATTTAGGTTCAACTAATAACAACAACAACAACAACAACAACAACAATATACCGCCTTTCTTGGTCTTTATTCAAGACTTTATTCAAGGCGGTTTACATAGGCAGGCTTTATTTAAATCCCTTATTAAATAGGGATTTTTACAATTGAAAGAAGGTTCTTTCTTTCAAGAACCACTACATTAAGGTGTTTCATTCCGATCTGGCTTCACATTCTGGCCTCCATCCTCCCACGCTCAGAGCAGATGGAATAGCTCAGCTTCAGCTTGTCAGCTGCTTCAAGGTCACAAGGTGCCGGTGGCCTTGAACTGGCGACCTTGTGGATGTTATCTTCAGGCAGGTGGAGGCTCTACCCTCTAGACCAGACCTCCTGCCCAATCTCCACTCAGTCACAAAGCTTCCTGGATGACCATGGATCAGTCACTATTTCTCAGCCTCACCTACCTCATGAAGTTGCTGTGATGACAAAAGGAGGAGAGAAATCATGCACACCACCCTGAGCTCCTTGGAGGAAGAGGGGAATAATAAATACCAAATAGTTTTCGGACTTTTGGTGCAACTAGATCTTATCTTAGTAAATAAATGGTCCTTCCAACTATACGTTTGCTAAAATAATGGGAATGAGAATGCTGTTGGACACATGGAACAGAGGAACGGTGGGAGAAAGGGATGGTTGACTTTCCCAGCACCTGCCAGTACTCTTCTGGAAAGTACCCTGTCTTTTTCAATTTGAAGCAACTGTTACCCTGCACATGCCCAATCTTGTCTGATCTCGGAAGCTAAGCAGGGTCAGGCCTGGTTAGTACTTGGATGGGAGACTGCCTGGGAATACCTGGTGCTGTAGGCTTATAGCATAGTCTTTTGAGACTGAAGGTTGCCAACCAATTTGCAAGGAAGAATGCTGTTGCCACTCAAAAATTTTTCACCCACCCACAAAATCACCCCCTCATCATTCCCCCAAAGTTCACAGTCTGCAAATGGGAGCTGGAAATTGAGGGAAAGATTTTGGACTAGCCCTGATTCAAACTCTATTCACCACTCTTTTAACACGTCTGTCTTTCTTCACCTGTAAAGAGGTGCACTTGGTTATTAATTGTTTGTAGTACTTTTATCCCGTCTTTCCCATCATGAAGGGAATCAAGGCCGCTAACAACTTAAAAACATAAATCCAACATAAATCCAATTTATAATTGGATAATTCATAATAATCATAATAATTCATAATAATCCAACATAAATCCAATTTATATTTATACAATATACAATGTATTAATGGGGCAGAAATATACGCATATATAAAAAATAAAAGAAAGGAAAACAATAGCTAGGGGAAAAATCAAACTTTGAAGGATCTCTGCTCGGAACTGTGGGATAACCTTTATAATAAAATTAGGGGTGTGTATTGTATCAAATTATAATATTGATATTGTATCAATTGTATAGTCTGCCTGTGGAAGTGAAGACTGAATAAAATCTAGAGTGCCTCGCAAATTTCCCTTAAATAATCGACAAATAACAGGAAATAGTTTCTTTCTCTCTCTTCCTAGAAAGACTTACATCTGAAGTAATTTTTGTGCCATCCAAATTTAGGATGTGAATTAAAAACTCCAGCTATTGGTTTAACCAACAATTAATTCAAAACCAGATTGTATAATTGCACTCATGTATGCTGAGTGTTTTGACATTTAACAGTGCATTAAATAAGTTACATTCAAGGGTTAGATATAATTTTTTGCCATTTGTCAATATTTAGGCATTAATTGTTAGAATATATAATTCATTTCCATATGTGAGCCTGCCAATTAAGAACTTAAACATTCTCTACAAGCTTAATGTTCTGGTTGCAAATTAAACTTGCTGGTCTGATTTAATTACTGATGGTAATTCTATCAATGTCAATAATGCTGCATCAGGAGTATATTTGATCCCATGTTTATGATTAATATAATCTGAATATTTGAAACGCCATACTTGAAGCTGAGAAAATCGTATTACCCAATCCAACCAGAGGAATTAGCCCTTCAGCCTATGATGTGTGAATAGTCTTATAAACATGCAAATTGATGACATTGGTAAGAGAGTTGTCCTTGATGTTAGCTGAGGAACAGCTGGCCCCCTTTGAAACGCCAATGACCCTCATTTTGTTTAACACTGGCCAATAAGTCATGTGTAGCAGCATAAAACAAGCCTGCTCTCTTCAGCACAACTAATTTATCCTGCACAGGATTCAACTATTTTCTGCTCATTAAACTGGTGTCTGAAGCACTGGGCATAAATGAATTTAAGAGGATTGGATTAGTGCCACTGTTTTTTTGTTGATATGTGAAAACTACACAGAAGCAGATTAATGATCCATCTATTTTTGTATCCCCCCCTCTCTTGTGCTACTGCTGTTCCTAGCAGATTCATTCTCTGACCTGAAGGCTTCCAGCACCTGTTCCATTTCCCTCAGTTTCTAGTTTAAAAATAATCTTTGTCACCACTTTCAGCAGCTGAGTTCCCTTCTTGTTGTGTGACAGGAACAGGATTCCAGCTGGACAAAGAAACTTTTGGACTGTCTCATCAGTGCCAGTGTTGGGACATTCACAGTGAGGGACAGGTACCTGCTAATGAACGCCCGTCCCATTTTGTAGGTCTTTGGGCTGCAGATTAACATGTCCTGAAAATGTCTAGTTTCTTATGAGATGTGACACTTTTAGGGGTGTGTGCGCAGGGTGGGGTGGGGGAGAAATATCACAAAACACCGCCAAAATTGAAAACTTCAACTTATGGTGACTTTTCCACTTCAAAAAATGGTTAGTAAGTTCTCCCTTTTGTACAAATAGATGGTAAGGCCACATTCTGGTCACCACATCTCAAAAAGGACATAGTGGAAATGGAAAAGGTGCAAAAGACAGCGACAAAGGGTACAATCCTAACCCCTTATATCAGTGCTTTCCAGCACTGGCATAGTGGTGCCAATGGGCCGTGTGCTACATCCTGCAGTTGGGTGTCACTCACAGAGGCCTGCTCTAAGTAAGGGAATGTTTGTTCCCTTACCTCAGAGCTGCATTGCCATGTCAGTGCTGGGAAGTACTGATATAAGGGGTTAGGATTGTGCCCTAAGATGATTACTGGGCTGGGGCACCTTCCTTAAGAGGAAAGGCTATCGCGTTTGGGCCTCTTCAACCTAGAAAAGAGGCGCCTGAGGGGGGACATGATTGAGACATACAAAATTATGCAGGGGATGGACTGAGTGGATAAAGAGATGCTTTTTACCCTCTCACACAACACCAGAACCAGGGGACGTCCACTAAAATTGAGTGTTGGGAGAGTTAGGACAGACAAAAGAAAATATTTCTTAACTCAGTGTGCAGTTGGTCTGTGGAACTCCTTGCCACAGGATGTGGTGATGGCATTTGGCCTAGATGCCTTTAAAAGGGGATTGGATTGGACAAATTTTTGGAGGAAAAATCCATCATGGGTTACAAGCCATGACGTGTATGTGCAACCTCCTAATTTTAGAAATGGGCTATGTCAGAATGCCAGATGCAGGGGAAGGCACCAGGATGCAGGTCTCTTGTTGTCTTGTGTGCTCCTTGGGGCATTTGGTGGGCCACTGTGAGATACAGGAAGCTGAACGATGATCCTATGGCCTGATCCCGCGGGGCTGTTCTTATTTCCTCATTGTCGCAATGGCACTGCTTATATTTAACTAGTGATATGAAACAGAAGACTGACTGCCTGACTGTTACTCCACTCTTCCCATCCCAGACAGTGTCCTATTTTGCAAGATTCTTCCAACACCTGTACAGGTAGGGATTTGAGCAGAAACTCCAGTGAATGAGACAACCTGGCAGAGACATTCCATCTAGTATAGTCTGTTCTATCTATTGCAACTATTTTCAATCTTTTTTCATCTCACAACACAGTGACATTAAAATTGTCAAGACACATCCAGCCCAGTTCTAACCTGCCCTGGAGCAGGCAGACCGGCAGGCCTTCGCTGCATCCAAGGCAGGATTGGGACTGAAAGTGGCTCAGCCCGGGGCAAGAGGAATCACTTCCCCTTACCCTGGGTAAAGTGGCAGCAGACCCAATGGGGCTACTCAGATCTGCGCCACCTAAAGAGGTAGCACAAATCCGAGCAGCCAGGGTCTGACCCGGGCTGCCTGGGAACGGGGTTAGGATCCGGCATAACTGCCGGAACCTGGCCACACCTCCTATTTCCCTCTCACTCATGGGACTGCCCACCACCCACCCTCCCTTCCCTTGCCCTGAAACGCCTCGCTCCTGCCTCCTTCCGCCATCCCCACGTCCCCCCAGACCCCTGCACCGGCCAAGCTCAGCCAGCACATTCTTACCTGGCCTGGAGCTCACGTTGGTGTGGGGAGGTCTGTCTTCCCACAGAGTGGTGCAGAAGTGCTTGACAGAACTTTTGCAATGCTCCTGGTCCAGCACAAGGGACTTGTGTTGGCCCAAGAACACATTAGGATTGCATCCATCATCAGTTTTTTAACAATTGACACTGCACATCATTCTGCCAGTGGGAGGCTCACATCCCCCAATAGCCCTACTAAGAGAAGACTGCCCCAAATTTCCACACCACACCTGCAGACCATTTGTGGCACACCAATGTGCCACAGCACACTAGTTGAAAATCACTGATCTATAGAAAATCTATTTATTCTATCATCACATCTCAAACCCTGGCCTCCTGAAATTTGGCTTGGAGTGACAGATTCGGGCCAAAGTCAGTCTCCTGCTCACTGCCTGAGAGATGGCTGTTACAAAAGTGCTATGAGGCACTTTGCGGCAGTGTCACCTAGGACCAGCCCGGGTGGCCGGGAATTCCTCAGGAACAGGGGTCTCCTCAGGGGTAGGGGCCTCCTCGGGAGTAAGACCTAAGCACTGTCAGGACTGGGGTCCCAGGCAAGACACCTCCCTGGGAGTAGGACCTAGTGCCTCCTGGGAGCAGCCAGCAGACATGTGGGCAGAAGGGGTGGGGCTGGCCCAACCCAAGGCTGGCTTCATAAGGAAGCTGGACAGCCTAGAGAGAGGTCACTCCTCTCCAGTTGGGAGCAGGGTTGAAGGGAAGGCCAGAGGGGGTAGCCACCCTGGCCTTATGCAGATGATCCAGGTGCTGAAGGGAACTTGGCTTACCTTGGCCCTGGAGAGAGGGGCCGGGGGCCGGGGGCCGGGGGCCGGGGGCTGGGAACTCCCCGATCCTAGGCCTGCCTGGGCCCTGGGGGTGGCAGCAGGAGAGGCGGGGTTGCAGAACCAGGGACCCGGTACCAACTACCTCCACTGGAGGCCAGCTGTACCGGGGGACCTCCTGAGGACAGCTAAGCTGACCCCAGACAACAGCACTGCAGCCCTCGGGAACCCATACCCCTGGCCGACAGGCACCAGCCAGAGAGCTCTGCCTGAAACCTCAAGGGGTCGGGAAGGAGCGGGGAATGAGCCTATCATGCGCCGATGACACGAGTCCATGTAAGGCAACAGGGCCTGTGACGTAACAGGCCCCATGAATGTCAAGAGTCTGACGTGAGTAAATTGTCTGTGCAAAACAGCTGTGTCTGCCTCCCGTCCTTCTTTCCGCCGATGCCCAACTTGCCTCGACAGGGTAAGCTCCCTGCACTCAGTCGCACGCAAAGGGGTGAAGTCTCCGCCCACCATGGACATTACAGGCAGTCAGGAGGAAGTCACTGACAAACTGACATGTGTATAGGGGAGACAAAAACTGATGTGTATAGAGGGAGAGTTAGCACTTCAAGGTCTTTGGAACTGGGATCCTAACTTGGAAGTCTGTGTAAGCCCTTCTGGACACTATGTATCATTTTGAACATTCCAAAGCACCTTATAGCGGTGGTGGTTATGTGCCCTTGTAAAAATGCATCAAAATGTATAGCAAATGATTAGGGAAGCAGCACCTGTTGAACTTCTCCCTGAATGTAGTCCTCCCGGTCCAACTTCAAGTTGAAAAATGAAGGCAAAGTGTGAGTGTTTGGAGACTAATTGTTAAGCCAGGAAAAAAAAAATGAGTGTACAGGGTTTTCATGGCTTACATGATGCATATTTTTCAGCTCAGAAATCATGTAGCGCGTACTTTACAGAGCATGAGGGAGAACTATAAGCACTTTAATATGTACTGATCTTAAACCAAAGGATTCTTTTAATATTAGAATCTATTTGTATTCCTTGTATAAATTGATTGAATATATTTGCATTTAAATAATGCTTTCAGTTTATTTAGCAGTCTAATCTATTTATTGGAGTATTAAAATAATAATGTTTTCATTCAGGCTGCTAACATATTTCTCCCAGTCCTTTGCTCTATTTTTCAGTTTTGACTCCCAAACAAGAACTAATTATTTACTTTGTTCCATGGATACATTGTGTTATACATGCTGTCATTTTCCTTTTAAATTGTATGTTCATTTGCATAAAATATTTTCTGTTCTGTGAGCCTACGGATAATCCTTTCACTTCATCCCAGATTTGTCTTCTTTCGCTTATTTAAATATAGTTATGTAAATTGGTTAAAGGACTGGGGGAAATGACAGCGCAATGTGGGCAGCGGAAATAAACAATAGTAATGGAAAGTACTACGCAATTGTTTTGAAGAATGTAGGAAAATACATCTGACAAACTGAGAACAGGATTCTATTTATGAAGAACTGGGATTTCCAATAATTGCTCCATGAATGAGTCTATTCTGGAATTTTTAGATGCTTCACCAGTTCACATAACTGTCCCCCTATAGCGTATTCTTCTCACTTTTGCTCAAATAACATTTTCCAAGCAGACAAAAATATTGCAGTTGAGCAAAATCTAATATGGCTAAGTTGTTCCTGTGGTCGCTGAATAATCCATGCGGGAGGGTTCGGCATGTAAATGCCCAGGGCCAGCTTTGGCCTATAAGACCATCCAGTTTGGTTCCCTAACTGATCCCCATACAAGGCTAACAATTTGATGTGCCGAGTTTTAATACATTTTGTTATACACTTGGTTCCTTCAACAGAAATCCATTTCTTGAATCAAACTGCACAGAATTATTAAACAGATTTCCCAGGCAAGTTTAACCAGCATTAATCCTGTCCTCTGGTGTGGTGTACCTTAGTCCTTTTTCCCTTCTCCTTTTTTTTATGCTGCAATGTAGTCCCTATAACCTTCATTCTTCCTCTGCATGGACTAATCTGCTAAAGGATTTAAGGTATTGAGAATGCTACCTCCTTACATGGATTTGTCTAGATAATCCAAGTACCTTTGGTTATTCGATTCTGTGGTTCTCACAATGTCATCTGCACCAAAATACAAAATTGAATGATTAAATTGGGGCTGACCATAGCTGCTATTAGAGGTGATGGAGAGCCTGAGGATGTACGCAAAGACTTGACTATGAAAAATTGTATTGTATAGCATTTCATACTGAATCTTGACTCATCACCAATAGATAGCGTGTTGCTGCTTTTAAATGTTGATAAAACAAGAAGGCAGCATTGCTTGGCATTCACATAAAAGGAATGAGGGGGGAATTGTAGTGCTGATGGCAAGTGGTACATTGATTTATACTGCTTGTAGATATATTCTTGTCTAGGTAGACAGTTATGGAACTCAACTGCACAGGCTGAGGCTATTGCTTTCATAATCTAAATAAAACATTGCCCAGGTGGAAGAGGAGCAGATTGGCTTTGAGATCTGTAGGGATATGGAACACCCATAAAAGTCACACTTAAAAATGAAATCTATCATTTACTTTGCTCTGCCAGTTCTTCAGTGGTCTTCTGTAAACCAATCCACAAAATGTAGAGGAAAAACCTGAGTTTTCTGAAAAAAGCAATCCAACTACAAAGTAATCCAATTACAAAGTAACCTTTGTAATCCAACTAATACAGATTGGCCTTGTTATTCATAGTGGATCCATTCATGAACTCACCCCCCACAGATACCAAAACTCATGGATAATGGAATCTGTGAGTGGGGGTCATCAGAGGACCTCTGGATGTGACCAGAAGTGCCTTCTGGTAATGTCCTGAGGTGTTCTGAGGCCTGGAAAGGAAGCTCAGAACCTCTTTGGGCCTCAGAAAACCTCCCAGACATGACCGGAAGGCACTACCAGTTGCATCTGGGAGGTCACATGGGGCCCTCCAGCACAGATTTGGCACCTGAGTCAAATCCATGGATGCTGAAGCTGCAGATAAGGAGACTCTACCTGTACATGATCTGGCCAGAAGATAGCTTCCTTCACACCCATTGTTCACTGCTCAGGGTGACCAGAAGTCATAACTGTAAAGGAGGACTAAGCACCCCAAAATGTAGGACATCTGAGAGACATGTAGAAACAACAAATTAAAAACTAAAAACACTCATATATTGTTTCATGTGGTTAATTTAAAGAATATATTAATTATTATTACATTTAAAACTCCATTATGTATGTATAATTTATTACATAAACTTTGTTAATTACAAGAGGGCTGCCTGCAGGGGCGGATCACAGAGAAAAGGAGGACACTTAAGTTCTTTTCTTGGCCATGAGGCTAAAAAAGAGGACATATCCTGGAAAAAGATGATGTCTGGTCACCCTGCTGCTGTTTAAACTTCTACTTGAAATTTGTAACTGTCCTCTTGCTCAATATGCCCACAGACTTCACAGTCTGCTCTGTTCAAATGTGGATCTTTGTGTAATGTGGTGAGCAAGAGGTGTTGGAGCATCACATCTCTCTGGGCTGCAAAGATCGGCAGTCCTGAAAACCACACCTGATTAGAGCAGCAATGGCATTTTGCAAACATTCAAAATCTAAATTTCACTGTGAATTTTGAAATTTTGCTTTTGGTTACTTAAAAAAAACCCTTGGTTCTTAAGTCTCATTTATTAAAGGGTCTCAAAGATGGTCAGCTATAAATAGCATCTGTTCTCCAAATCATATGGATCAATTTCTCATTACTCTCTTACACTGTCTTATATCTGATCTTTAAAAATATGCACAAAGAACTCTTTGACTTCTTGTTGAGGTTTCCACTCACTGACCACTCACAGACCACTGCTTCTCCAAGCAGGGCCTCTAAGAGGAATTTTATCAGGGGGTACAAAGTTTTGTTTGGACCCCTTCCCATAGGGGGAGGGAAGGGGATGAAACAGAGAAGGAGAGTGGTGACAAAGGGGGGGGCAGAACAGGGCAGGGGGAGGGAGGCAATAGCCGGAAAAGTCTCTGGACCCCAGGTCTACCAGGCTTCCAATGGAGTGCCCAGGTCTACCCACTTGTGCAGCATCAGCAGCTACAGTTATACAGTTATACAGTTACAGCAGATACAGTTATATGGCAAACGAAATACTCCTAAGTCTCTCTAAAAAATTTTAAATACAGAAAACAATTGCAGGAAATTAGCATCATCGTATTTAAGCTCACACTAGAATGGAAAGTGTCCTGTGTGCACCAAAATTTGCTTCTGCAGCGCTGTAACCCCACATCTGTAGCCCACATCTTGGGCAGGAGCTCTGGTCTAGAGGGTAGAGACTCCACTTGCCTGAAGATAATATCCGCAGGTCACCTGTTTGAGACCACCGGCACCATGAATGGTGAGACCTTGAAGTAGCTGACAAGCTGAGCCAAGTTATTCCACCTGCTCTTTGGTGTGAGCGTAGAAGCGTCTTGGCTGCCTGCCATGTGAGAGATGAAGGAGCTGCTTGTCAGCTTGCGTGGGAGGAAACTGGAGGCCAGAATGTGATACCAGATCAAAAAAGATCCATCTGAAATGTTGTGGTTCTTGAAAGATAGAACCTTTCTTTGATTGTAAAAATCCCTATGGGGATTTAGAACAGCCTGCCTATGTAAACTGCCTTGAATAAAGTCTGAGGAGAAATCTGACGACCAAGAAAGGCGGTATATAAATACATGTATTATTATTATTATTATTATTATTATTATTATTATTATCTGTGTCCCTGAGCTCCTATACACACCTTCATGGCAAGCAGAACCACAAGCCAAAGAGCTCCGATAGTTCCACAAACCAAAGAACTACTGTAGTAGGCCAGTTTCCTCCAAGATTTGACACTGCGTTAAGGTGTGTCATGTATGCATTCCTTGTCTTAGCACATATGGCTTTCGGTAGCAGCAGCAGTTGAAGACCCAGCATCCCAGGGGGGCAGTGAGTCTGGGTGAGATTGGAAAACATAAGATCCCAGGAAATTTCTGGGCCCCTTCCTCTGACTCCTGGGCCCTGTTTTTGACCCTGGGCCCGGGGACAAATTACTTCCTTTACCCCCCTCTCCTAGGCCCTGTCTCCAAGATCTAGCATTAAAAAGAGTGGCATTTAGCATTAAAAGATTTAGCATTAGTAGTGGTTTTCTTCAGAAGCTTCCCATACAGGATGAAGGATAGCGCAGAGCCCAAAGAAAGGAAGTTAAGAGTATAATTACCGTATTTTTCGCTCCATAAGATGCACTTCCCCCCCCCAAAAAAAAAGTGGGGGGAAAAGTGTGTGCGTCTTATGGAGCGAATACTGCAAAAAAAATAAAAATAAAAATAAAAAACTCCGCCCCATCCCTGGCCCTGCCCCCTGCCTGCTCGCTCTGCTCTGCTTCCCCGGGCAGTCAGAAGCTACTCAGAAGTAAGTCTCAGAGTCACTGGGGCTCACTCCCAGGAAAGTGTGGGTGGGGTGGCAGTCTCGCTGCCCAATCCTGTGCATGCCTACTCTGAAGTAAGTCCCATTAGAGTCAGGGGGCTTACTCCCAGGAAAGCCTCTCTCTCCCCTCAAGCCTGGAGCATCACAGCCTCTCTTTCCCCCCACCCCAAGCCTGGAACATCACATCCTCTCTCCCCCCAAGCCTGGAGCATCACAGCTTCTCTCTTCTGCCCCTCTCTTCTGCCCCCCAAACCTGGAGCATCACAGCCTCTCTTTCCCCCCACCCCAAGCCTGGAGCATCACATCCTCTCTCCCCCCAAGCCTGGAACATCACAGCCTCTCCCCCCCCCCCAAAGCCTGGAGCATCACAGCTTCTCTTTCCCCCCACCCCAAGCCTGGAGCATCACAACTTCTCTGCAACACAAACACTTTCCCCCCCTCTCTCACACACACAGGCTGCCCCCTTCTCTTACACACACAGATGCTCTGCCCCCCACACACACACTCACACAGCAGGGGAGGGGCGCTTTCACTCACCTCATCCAGCATCTGAATGTAAGCCCCCCCCATCACAAAGAAAAAACTGTCTCCTTGGTCAGAATGCCAGTGTTTGCTTATTGCACAAGCCCCAGGTAAATCACCATAAATCCAGAGGTTTGTTGTGTCTTGAGAATTCAAGTTGTGGTTGGACTTTCCACTTGTTCATTTGTATTGGAATCATGGAAGAACTGGTGAGGAGGTAGATGTGGTGTCAGCAGTGGCCCCTTTAAGGGTAAGGCCTGGGTATCCAGCAGAGTGTGCTGCACAGCTGCAGCCACTGGAAGGCAATAGGGCCCTCAGGGATATAAGGAGTACCTGAGGCAGAAAGGGTTTGTGGGTTTTGAAGGAGTGCAGGTTGGAGGTAGGAAAGGAGACTGACTGGGTTAATTGAATTTAGAATCTGACTGTGGATTGTGACTGGACTTGGATACCCTGATGGATTTGACTGACCTTGGACTGTAATTTGGCTTATTGGTTCTGGACTCTGATTGATGGGACTGATTTACTTGGCATCTGTGGACTAGAACTGGACTCACTTTTGCTTGCTGCACTGGTGAGTTGCACAAGGGGGACTGATCAGCCTTAAGTGGGCACAAGGCCCAGTGGATTGGGATTTGGCAGAACATCATTGTAGCAGAAAGATAATGTGATCCCCTATTTGTGTGTACCTGCTTTTGTGAGCTTCATAAATTCTGACTCTAGCGATGATGAGTTCTTGGGGTTTCCAGAAAACTAGAGTACTCAAACCTTTAAGTCTCTCCATTTGTTAATGACAGTGATAATGGTTCTTAATGCCACTGTTGACTGCTGTTCACTTTACATGGTTCAAATATTATTCTGTTATAGTTTATTAAATATTTTATTACACTGTTTAGTTCAGAATATTTTTTTTCCTGTTTTCCTCCTCTAAAAACTAGGTGCGTCTTATGGTCAGGTGCGTCTTATGGAGCGAAAAATACGGTAAACCCCAACAAGTGGAGTAAAACTTCAGGTAGATTCAACATCATGCTGAAAGCTAGACAGTTAAGTGACAGGATCATTTCTCATTCTCTTCTGTCATGATACTGATCATCTTCTTCAAAAGAACCAGATGCTCTCACCAAAAATTAATTTTTATTAATATTTTAAAAACCATCCACATCTGCTGATACACTTTTGTATTCATGTTTTCTTTAACTTTTTAAAATTTTATTTTCTTCAGTACAAATAAGAAAACTCTCCTTTTGTCTTATGGCCTAAGCCTCAGGGCTGTTCAGCAGCATAACTGGAGGGGGGCAAAATGGTAAGTAATGCAGCCACAATGTGCTGTGGAAGTGGCCCCTCCCGCCTGCGATCAGAGCAATTCCAGGCAGTGATGGCAATGGGCAGGAGATGGCATTTAGTTCAGCGGTCACCTGCATGTTGCCATCACAGCCCATAATGGTTCCAATGGCGAGTGGGAAGGGCCACTTACACTGCATTTTGCGGTACCTGCAGTACTTACTGTTTTGCCCCCCCTCTGGCTATGCTTCTGGAGCTGCTGCAGTAGGGGGATAGAAAAAGTACCATTTTGATTTTGAAGAAACTATTACTCAATGAAGTGCCGGCCTCTACTCGTCCCACTCTCCAGTCTCAGCAGCTAGTTCATGCATCCCAGAGAACTGGAGGAACACACAAACTTCATTGTTTACAAAATGGGCTACAAGTGCCAGTAAACTGCTATAATGCATGAACACATGACTTTGATTTACAAAAGTTGAAGCCTCTGGGGGGGGGGGGGGGAATTTCCATTATTCCAAACTTGGCTGATATGGGAAACACTGGACAAGTTTAGTTATATACAGTACATGCTTAAAAAGTTTATTTCATTTGAACTACTCTTGTCATAAGAACATAAGAAGAGCCCAACTGGCTCAGGCCAAAGGCTTATCTAGTCCAGCTTCCTGTATCTCACAGTGGCCCACCAAATGCCTCAGGGAGCACACAAGACAACAGACACAACCTGCGTCCCGGTGCCCTCCCTTGCATCTGGCAATCAGAGGCAGCCTGCCTCTAAAACCAAGAGCCTGCACATACCTACTATGACTTGTAACCCGTAATGAACTTTCCTCTAGAAATTTGTCCAGTCCCCACCACATTTCCTCTTAATACCACAAGATGAGCTCTGCTTGATCAGTCCAAAGGCCCATCTAATCCAGCTTCCTCTATCTCACAGTGACCCACTATATACCTTCGGGAGCACAGAAGACAATAAGATACATGTATCCTGTTGCCACTTCTGATGAATCTGAAAGAGTTTTTAAAGAACAAGGAAATTATGTTACTTTGGGAAGGTCTAGTAAAATATAAAAATGTTCTGGGTGACACTTTCCAATCACATCAATGATGGAATATACAGTATCTCTTGATCTACAGTTTATATCACTTGGGAATTAGAAAGGATTTGAGCTTATGGCATGAGTGTAAGGAAGATATTGCACAGAAATCATTTCACATGTAAGGAAGATAATGTAAAGAATTGCTTTTCTCTCTGCCTATGTAGAGAGAAGCAAGGGTTGCTGTGAAACCTTGAATTTCTCTGCACTGCTTTTGTATCTAAGCCTATCATTACATTGCTTAATGGGAGAAAGAATCCAACTTCCCTAGTCCTTGATTTCTACCCCTGGTCATCATTCAACCTGAACAATATGCTCCTTGTTTGGACTGTCACATTGATTCATCTGTGCACTCAGTATGTCATATGACAACTTTGTCAGTTGTGTGATACATACTTTGTCAGTTGTGTGATACATACTTCCTGGAGCCATTAAAACAAAAGAGTGCCAAATGTAAAAGAATATCCTCCACCTGCTAAACTAGGGTATTCCATTTGCCAATGTTTGATGAAGAGTACTTGAAGGAAAATTATCCAATGTATCGTCTTGGTGCTTACCAATACACTGATTCCATCTGCCGTTCTGACACTATGTGTATAATAAATAATCTCAACAAAGAACAGGAACATACACGCGCACACACAGTACTTAATATTGATTTAGAAGAGTGATAAATGGATCAGACAGAAGTAAGAACATATATACAGAGGACCAAACAGTCTATACTGGAAATAATACTATACAATCCTGCTTCAACTGTACTCTTTCACTCTAAGGTGATCCCAGTCAATACCACGCTTCTGTGCATGCCTCTTTTGCGAAGTCTCTGATCCTACTCAAGAGGCAAACCAATGGCATAACTAGAAAGGGTGCAAAGCACTAAGTTTTTGCAGGAGCCTCACTGCAGCGTATAAGCAGCCCCTCCCCTTCCCCTTCGGAAAAATTCCTGATAAGGGGAGCAACATGGAGGCATTCATCTCCATTTTGCTCCCACCACCCAGAATGGCTCTAAAGGGGAGGGGGAGTGGCCACTTGCATGCTGTGGTGAGGATTCCTGCAAGACTTACAGCCCTGCAAGGATTCCTGCAAGACTTATAGGCGTTTGGCCCTCTTCAGCCTAGAAAAGAGACGCCTGAGGGGGGAACATGATTGAGACATACAAAATTATGCAGGGGATGGACAGAGTGGATAGGGAGATGCTCTTTACACTCTCGCATAATACCAGAACCAGGGGACATCCACTAAAATTGAGTGTTGGGCGGGTTAGGACAGACAAAAGGAAATATTTCTTTACACAGCGTGTGGTTGGTCTGTGGAACTCCTTGCCACAGGGTGTGGTGACGGCATCTGGCCTGGACACTTTTAAAAAGGGATTGGACAAATTTCTGGAGGAAAAATCCATTATGGGTTACAAGCCATGATGTGTATGTGCAACCTCCTGATTTTAGAAATGGGCTATGTCAGATGCAAGGGAGGGCACCAGGATGAGGTCTCTTGTTATCTGGTGTGCTCCCTGGGGCATTTGGTGGGCCGCTGTAGATACAGGAAGCTGGATTAGATGGGCCTATGGCCTGATCCAGTGGGGCTGTTCTTATGTTCTTATGTTCTTAAGCCCATTCCTATCCACACTTTCCTGAGAGTAAGCCCCATTAATGGGACTTACTTCTGAGTAGACATGCATAGGATTGGGCTGTTAGTGCTTTGCACCCCCTCTAGCTTTGGCACTGAGGTGAACCAACCCTGTCCTGATCAATACTGTATGTGTGTCTTGCCTAAACTGTTCTTACTAGAACAACTTTTTATTCTAAAAGAATATTCAGAAGAATTTTTGGTTAAAAAAATCTTTGGAAAGAAAGGAAATTGGTTTTCTTTGAAAAGCTAGGGAATGCACAACCCTCCCCACCCTCCACCGCCAGAAATTTTGCTTGTCTTATAGAAATGTGTTTCACTGTCCTTGAAACTTTTCATATGTTTCTCCTTGGGTCGAACCCTGGAATTGGCATTGAATTACACTTTTTTAAAAAAATATTGGTGCCAACCTTAATCTATGTAAGTATCTGAGATACCTTTTCCTCCTCAAAGGCTGTCTCTTACATTAAACCTAATCATAGACTACTTTTGTTATTTAAAACCAAAGTAGCAGAGGTGCTTTATATTTTCAGGTACCGTATCTACATCCCAGGACTTCCTGGATTGAATTCTAATGCTATATTTAATATGCCCCATTGACATCTCATGATAAGTAGAAAAGCATGGTGAAAAAAT
Source organism: Tiliqua scincoides (assembly GCF_035046505.1). Classification (NCBI taxonomy): domain Eukaryota; kingdom Metazoa; phylum Chordata; class Lepidosauria; order Squamata; family Scincidae; genus Tiliqua; species Tiliqua scincoides. The sequence continues at coordinate 222,733,598 of NC_089823.1, forward strand.
ATGGGGTCTAAATTAAGTTCATTTCCCACAGTCCTCTAATCTAAGAAGTGCATGGGATCTACTACTATTTAATTCTCACAACAACAACAATAATCAAAGGTAGATTTGACTGAAAGCAGATGACTGGAAGTAGATGTCTAACAACAGCAACAACAATGTTTATATACCATGTTTCCCACTGACTCTCACAACACTCTCAATCTCACACAACACATACAGACTCAAGGCAGTTCACATAGGCAGGCAATACTAAACTCATCTTTATCTCAAATGAGTTCTTACAACAATTGTTCTATGAACACTTGTAGAATCTTTCACTTCCAGATGGAGTCCTTCATGGCGTGGTCATCATGTCTGGTATCTGGGTATACCTTCAGAACTCCCAGCAGAAATAGCCTCAGGTTAACCAAGCTTTCTTCCATTCATTCGTTCTTTTCTTGGAAGCTGACTCTCCATAATCCTCCACATTCTTCTGGCATCGCTTGTGAGTCCATCACCCTTTCACAGTCATCGGTCACAACAGTGACTCCTGGCTCTGTCCTCTCACAACAGCCTTGTCAGCATTTTTCCAGTCTCCCATCCAATTTTTCAACCGGGAGCATGTCTAGGGGCAGCCAACCTGGGATAGTCACAGCTCAGCAAGGATTCAAACCTAGGTGTCTCCAGTCTATGTCCAATCCATTTTTTGTGCTTTTGTATCCTATTGCACCACATGTTGACAATCATAAAACCGCATCATGGTGGGAATAATTTAGCACGTGGATGCATGATGTAGTTGGAATGACACATGATGTATTTGGGAAGAGCAAAATTTTGGCCATGATCTGTTGTGTCATTTCTCATTCTGTTTCATATTTCATTATCTTTCTGCATAATGAGCTAATAACATTCAGTTCTTTCCATCATGTTGCCATCAACCATTATTTTAAGATGTATTATGTATACAAAATCATAATACTTGGGAAAACTTTTGTTCGGAGACTCAAACTGATCAAAAGACTTTTTTTTTTAATCAAGGAATTAACAATGCTATTTGATGCAGGGGGAAAATACAACTGAACAGGCATAAATCATTGCCAAACTCCTAATGCCTGAGGCCATTTCAAATACGCGAGTTTGAAAATTTGCTTTTTAAAGCATGACAAGTTTTTTTTGCCTGCTTTGTATTTTAGACCTCACTAAGATGTTATATATATATATATATATATATATATATATATATATATATATATATATATATATATGGCCTCTCCCCCTCCAGATACCATCTACCAAGAAACCATTAGATGTATGGGGCAAAACAACAGATTTAAGAAGAGAAAAAGTATTCTGCATTAGGCCAATCCAAGTCCAGGGCAGAAAGTTCATCAAGCCCCTGAAAGGGGCATAGAAAATACTTCTAGAAGAGCAACAACCACTAGATTTTAACCACTGGCCAGCAAGACAGCTGTGGCAAAAATATGTTGATTCCTGGGAAACCAGATTTCAAGTCTCAAATACACACATGCACACATTGGCATTTGTGGATTCTCCTGAAGAGATAAAGATTATTTTATTTTTCTTTCCATTCTATGTGTGAGACAACTGTTAAGTCTTCAGGTAGTGTCACACCAAAATAATTCCTGCAGTGAAGCATATTGTGCCTTTGAAACAGCATTTTGCAGGTGCTATGAAATAACAAACCTCAAGGTCATCCCTTCAGTGATGAGAATGTTACTCCTGATCCAACAGCTCTCTCTGCACAAAGAACACCAACAACCACAAATGGCTCCCGCCCATGCAAAGGATTCCCTATTCATCTCTTTCTATTCACTTCACAGTCACATCTCCAAGGGAGCAGCAATGGACCATTGAATTCTTCCCCTTCCCCCATGCCTTTTAACAGCTCACTGATGTTTATTCTCCGGACACCACATCAGGGACTGGGACAGCCACTATTTGTTAAATCCTGCTTGGGAAAGAAATCGACAATGCAGTGGCCTGTTAGGATTGAGCCCTTAGGCTTGTAGAACTAGTTATGTGCTTTTTTGTACCCTCACCATAAAAAAGTGTTTTTCAAACTGTAGGTTGGGACCCACTAGATGGGTTGCAAGCCAATTTCAGGTGGGTCCCCATTCATGTCAATATTTTATTTTTAATATATTAGACTTGATGCTGCCATGGTATGTGACTGCATTGGGGAAATGTAACCCATTTGTACTTATAACAGGCTACTGTACTATGTTTTTAACAATGATAATCAATGGCACTTACTCCTGGGTAAGTGTGGGTAGGATTGCAGCCTAGGATTGTTAAAGATTTTCCTGCTTGATGATGTCACTTCTGGTCATGACGTCACTTCCAGTGGGTCCCGACAGACTCTCGTTCTAAAAAATGGGTCCCTGCGGTACCAAGTTTGAGAACCACTGTGCACAGAATGTAATGCCACTTGCTAGTCAGGCAGTCCAATTCTAACAAAATTCTTGCACAGCAATCCAGCGGCATCAGCACAAGCTATATTGCTTCCTGTGGGGGAATTGCAGCTGCTTGAGGTTTCTTGGGTAATGGGACATTTGCCCCCTTGCCCCAGGATAAGCCCTAGCAGCCAATATGGAGCAACTTGGCCCTATGCTGGCTATATAACAATATGTCCCATGTGTTTCTGGCTTGGTATGTATGTTTTCACTGTGCAAGAGGTGTGTGGCACACAGTTCATAGTTCTCATGAGGTTCTACATGCCTGTGTTACAGTTCTCATGTGTATGATAAATTGTTGTTGGCAACCTTCAGTCTCGAGAGACTATGGTATCACGCTCTGAATGGTGGTTCTGGCACAGCGTCTAATGTGGCTGAAAAGGCCGATTCGGGAGTGACAATCCCTTCCACACTGGTGTGTCCCTGGTCTGTCTCCCTGGCTATGGGCCTTCCTTCTTTGCCTCTTTGCCTCAGTCTGTTGGCAAAGTGTCTCTTCAAACTGGGAAAGGCCATACTGCACAGTCTACCTCCAAGCAGAATGCTCAGAGGCCAAGGTTTCCCATCTGTTGAGGTTCATTCCTAAGGCTTTCAGATCCCTCTTGCAGATAACCTTGTAGCGCAGCTGTGGTCTACCTGTAGGGCACTTTCCCTGCACAAGTTCTCCATAGAGGAGATCCTTTGGGATCCGACCATCGCCCATTCTCACAACATGACCGAGCCAACACAGGCATCTCTGTTTCAGCAGTGTATACCCGCTGGGGATTCCAGCTCATTCCAGAACAGTGTTGTTTGGAATTTTGTCCTGCCAGGTGATACCGAGGATGTGTCGGAGGCAGTGCATGTGGAAAGTGTTCAGCTTCTTCTCTTGTTGTGAACAAAGAGTCCATGACTCGCTGCAGTACAGAAGTGTACTCAAGACTCAAGTGTACTCAAGCGTATGATAAATAAGCCCAGTAAAATTCATTCATTCATATAAGTTCCATCGCTAATGTATTCATTTATGTAAATTTATTCAAATTTGAAATGTTAATTAATTCTTTTTTTGCCCTGGCCCCCGTCACAGTGTCAGAGAGATGATGTGGCCCTCCTGCCAAAATGTTTGCCCACCCCTGATGTAGTGGCATGGCTAATTGTCACAGCCCTGTTTTTCTGCAACACCAATTGCACTTTATCCAGATTTCTAACACCTGAATAGAGCTAAGACTCTTAAATTTTCTAGTGGGGAGGAGAAGTTTCAAGTATCCCTCGATTTATACAGTAACATATCGCAATCATATCAATGAAAAGGAAGCATAAAATGTTGTGAACGCTTGGACTTGGGAGCAGATGGTCAGGGAGCAGACAAGGGTGACCAGGCATTTAGGCTTTGACCAATCAAGGATGAATTTCACTGTGACTATTCAGTGCGTATTAAAAGCTGCTTCAGAGGGACCCCTGGGTTCGGCCTGAAGACACTCATCAGGCGAAGGCTAATCACATCAGTAGCTGCTCAATGCCTAGTTGGACACTGCCTGGAAACAACCCTATGTACTTCACACCCCCTTGAGCTCCCTGGAGGAAAGGCAGGAGATGATATAAATGTGATCAATAAAATATGTCACTTTCCATTACACGTTCTCCATTCTCTTGGCTTTAGCCAGGAAATTTCAGCAATCGCCCTTGGCAGCATCTTAAATGGCATGCAGCACCGCTCTACATGTGTTTACTCAGAAGTAAGTCCCACTCTGTTCAATGGGGTTTACTCCCTTGTAAAGGGGTTAAGCATGGAAGCCTTGGAGGCTTTGCTAGCCTGCTTCAACAAAATGTAGGGTTCTTTGGAAGGCACACTTCCCCCAATTTCCATGGATAATTACTGCCTGACTTTGGTGCTTACTCTTCATTTGAGAGAGAGAGAGAGAGAGAGAGAGAGAGAGAGAGAGAGAGAGAGAGAGAGAGAGAGAGCGCAACTGAGGTTTATCATTGTTACTGTTGTCTTCCTACTGTTGCCTCTGGGACACATTAGTCGGAGCCATCACAATAATGCATTTTGATCCTGTGTTGATGATGACTAAATTGGCAGCCAAACTGATGCAAGGAGCTGGATGTGTTTCCGTTTGCCCTCCAGTCACCATGGGCTCCAGGTTGCCCCTGTCTTTGTTTTGTCATTTGATAAATCTTTACGAAATCTCAGATCATTCATTATGGTCTTTTTTTTTTTTTTAAACTTAGTTTCGCTCAGCCCCAGAAAGCTCATTCACATTTTCATCTCCTCCAGATTAGATTGTTCCTGTGTTCTGCTTTCTCAGTTGCCAAACAGACTAATTACTGACCTTCAGGTTCTGTATAAACCTGTTAGCACTTTCTGCTAACATCTACAACACAGCTTTGGTCTCCCCTCCGCAAAAAACCCAGGCAACTGCATTCAGAATCCAGTAACAATTTCTCTTGCTGCATCAGATCTCTTTGAGCACATGTCCCAGAGTTGCTCTCATTTTCTCCAGGTTTTGAAGAAGGGCATGTTTTAACCATGTTTTATTTTGCTTCAGTTCTAGGGCAGTGGTTCTCAAACTTTGAGGGAGGTTTACTCCCTCAGTAAGTCTTTGTGGGGAGGGGTTAGGGCAGCGATGCGATCCCCAGGATTGCGTCACTTAGGGGAGGCAAGGGAGGTGCTTTCCACTTGAGTAGGTAGGGCTGCCGGAGGTTGCAGGAGGTGCGGGGAGCCCTGCAAAGCCCTCCACAGGGCTCCCCAAGACTTAGAATGTTCAAAAGCAGTGATGGAAAAGCACTTCCTGTTTGCAGGAAGTAAGTGGAAAGCACCCCCCTCCCCCCCCTTAGTGACATGATCCTGGGGATTGAATCACTGCCTCTCCCCTTCCCCCGGCCCTTAAAGGGACAGGGCAACTTTACACATACTGTAGAGTCATGACCCACCAGTTTAAGAACCACTGTTCTAGATCTACAGCATCATATTTGAACCAGATGATTCACTAAGTTCTATGATTTCTAGTACTTTTGAATGGATTCAGAATAGCTAATCTGGGATTGTTTTTACCCAAGGATTTTAAATGAGAAATGCTGTATTTGATCTCCACGAATGGGTTTCTTACAAGCACGGGGTGACCAGATGCAATGACAGAATGCCTATACCTTTAATTTTTGTAGAGAAGAGGGAATTTTGGCAGGTGCAGATTTTCAAACCCTTGAGTGGCACCTGCCAAAATTCCCTCTTCAAAATAATGGTTATTGGTATTGGCACTCTGTCGTCCATTGTATCTGATCACCCTGTACAAGCATTAAATGGATTAAATGATCTGGGAGAAGTTCAATGCAAAATCCTAAAGAGACAAGTCTGAAATGTGCATGATTATCTCAACAGGTGCTAAAAATAGGTCCGATTACCTTCCTGGTCACAAAGGTACTTCAACTAACAGTATATTAGAAGCTTACGGTCATGGGAAAGATTATATTATCCAGCACCAGATCAGCCAGTCCGTACATCTGCCAATGAGCAACTATTTTCCTGTTAAGCATTGTAAATGTCTTCCTTTTTTTTTTCCTTTTTAAACATCTTTTTAAATCTTTTAAAGCCCCAAATCTCAGAAATGAAGAGGGAATTCTTCTAATGATGACATACTGAATCAATCTGGAAGGGGAGGTCGCTCCTTGGTAGAGCACATGGATTCTATGTATGAGGTTTCATGTTCAGTCGAAAGTAAGACCAGTCTAAAGTCAGAGTAAGACCAGATTCTGACTATCTCAGATACTGTAACTGAGCTATTGTGCCTGCCCACTATTTTGATTCTATGTGGCAACTGACAGAACTTTCAGGTTATAAGCAAAGCCATTAAATTGAATCTCATAGCCACAGAAAATCAAAGAAAGAGACAGTAATGTCCACTGGGACTTTGCCCTGAGAGACCTGAATTCATAGGTTTCACATTCATGATGGCACCACAGGGCCTTGGACAAACAGAACTTATTTGTAAAAGAGAAAAACCACAGTGGTGGTGTTGTTGTTGTTGATGATGATGATGATGAACCCATGGCTATAAGCAGTCTGGAAGAGGGTGCTATGGTGAGTGCCCACATTCAGGAGGCAACTGGAGCACATGAGCAATCATAGTGGCAGTTGTGATGATATTCAATTGGATCCTCCTCTTCATGTTCACCAAACACCTTCTCTGCGAGAACCCGAAAGTGATGTGGTATTTTAGTTGTGCAGAACGTCACAATATTTGATCATAATGACCTCAAAATAGAAATTCATTTCCAACTTGTGTTTCGTGTGTCTTTCAAAAAAGCCCATCATGTTCTCTGAAATGGTTACAATTAAATATTTCATTGGCAGAGTTTTGATTGAGGCTGCATATGTATGTTTGCCATATGCATAACCTTCATAAAGATAAATATGTACTGATTAACAAATTTCGTATTTTTACTGCAAAGCAAATGTAATTATTTCATATAACACCCATAATGAGTGCTTACTGCAATCACTTGCCTGTTGCAATCATTTGGTGAATTTGTTAACATTCAGAAAAGTTGCTTTGCTCAGGGTGCACCCTTGGACTGACACAAGTCTCTTGTGCTGGCTCAACATTGTCACAAAGTGCCGTAAAGCACTTGCATGCCAACATAAGGGGAGATAGGCTGGCTCATGGACATGGGCCGGCCTTTCCATGCCGATGCAGGCCCTGGGCAGAGTGAGTTTGCGCTGGCCAAGCTCGGCCAGCAGGGGGGGCTGGAGGGGCATGGGGAAGGCAGGGAGGAGGAGGGGGAGAGGTGTTTCAGGGCAGGGGAAGGCCAGGCAGTGGGCATCAAAAGATAACTATTCAAATGATATCTTTCTTGCACGAGCTGGTCCTTAGTGACTGTCAATACTATTCTGCAATTGCGAACCTAGCCCTGGTGCCTCCCAGAGCCAGAACTGCAGAATGCTGCCCCCCCGCCCGAAAAACGTCACTTCTGGTTTTTGCAGAAAATGAGACGTGCCATTTTTTGGCATTTTGAAGGCCTCAGTAGGCCTTCTGGGAGCTGGGGAGGCTATGGGCAAACTCCCAGTTTTTAAAAGACCTTCTAAGGCCACAAATATGGGCCCCAAAACAGGTCCTCCCCCAAAATGAAAAAAAAAATGGTGGCAGGGGAATGGTCATGGTGCTGTCCTCCCACAGGGTGCCACCAGGGGCATTTGCCCCCCTTACTCCCCCAGGTATGCCAGAGCTGTTCTGTGAAAATGAGGGTGTCAGACAATTGACTTGTTAGGTGAGGAATGAGGACAAAAGTCTGCTGACCCATAAACTCCCCCCTCTTTACTCTCCACTTTCCTCATACGTCTGGAGAATCCTAGTTTGTTTAAACTACAGCAATGGACATCATCTGAACCTGGGTGCTGTGGTTAAACTGTTTTTAAGCACAGTAAGAACAAAAGAACATAAGAACAGCCCCACTGGATCAGGCCATAGGCCCATCTAGTCCAGCTTCCTGTATCTCACAGCGGCCCACCAAATGCCCCAGGGAGCACACCAGAAACACCAGTCTATTGGGTCATCTGAATGACCCAAATGAAACTGACAGCTCAAATGTAACTTGTGTTGGAACAGGCAAGTGGGTGGGCTTGCACTATATCCAGCATACGTTTGAGGCTGTCTGAGGTTTGGCTTGAGGCAAGAGGAAACATTTCCCCTTACCCCGGGGAGAGCCGCAGCAATCCGAATGAGTCTACTCAGATCTGCACCACCTAAAGTTGGATAAAGTCAACATTTCAATTGAACAACCAATACCAAGTGCTTATTGTGGAGGACAATATATGCTCATCTGGACAATAACTGACACCTTAAGATCCACAGAGGAGCGAGTATGACTTTTGGTTATCTATGTCTGGGAGGAACTCATGCTCCAGTCCATGAAAGAGGCGGTTTGTGGCTATAGAAGGGGAATCCACACAGAGGGACTGAGGCAGCAGTGCACAAGACAGAAAAAGTAATCTTGAGAAGTATGTTGACTTCCTGGTGTGTGTATATCCAGGATGTGATGGAGAGATTGCTGAAACTCATCAAATCCAGTGACCTCTTCCCCCTTTCTGCTGTTCCATTTAGGAGGCTGAGGCTGTTCCAAAATAGCCTCAGAAGGACGTTGAGAGTCTACAAGGCACTGGGAAGTGAAGCAGTTGGGGGGGGGGGAGCCCAAGTGGTGTTCTCAGGTATCCTTCCTGTTAAAGGTTAAACATAACAAGACGAAACAGGATTCTAGCAATCAACAGCTGGCTACAAAGATGGCATTGCTGGTAATGCTTTGGTGTCATGGATGACAGCCTATGCTATGAAAGACTCCTGGCAAGAGTTGGGCTACAACTCATGAGGACTGGGAAAAGTGTGTTTAGCAAAACTTATGAGGTGGGTGTTAAACTAAATACAAAGGGAATGGGAAGAGTAGGTACCTCTGGTCTCTGATGTCAATATGCTAATCTAATGCACAGAGTATAGGAAGCAACCAGGATGGATATCCTTGTATGGGAAGGTAAATACAATTTGATAGGCATCACAGAAACTTGGTGGGATGAGACCCACGAATGGAGTATAGAAGGGTACAACTCGTTCAAGAGTAACCGACCCAGGAAGGGAGGTGAAGTTGCATTGTATGTTGCAAATGTATACACCAGCACAGAAGTTCAGGAATCTGAGCATGAAAGACAGATACATGATGTCTGGGTAAGAGTAGAGGTACAGAAGAATAGCAGTGATATCGTTCTGGGTAAGAATAGAAGAACAGCAGTGATCTCATTCTGGGAGTCGATAGAACACTGGCCCTAGCTGAAGTCATGGATGATGCTTTCCTAAAACAGATAACCAAAGTCTTTGTGAGGTCAGCCATAATGGTAATGGGTGATTTCAACTATCCTGACATCTGCTGGAAATCCCACTTGGATAAGAGGTAGAAATCAATTAGGATGAACTCGAGTGCAAGTCAGATTCTTGACTTGCCTGGTGGACAACTTCATTAAGAAAGTGGAAGAAGGAAGAAGGCCTAAATCCTTAGCAACCAGAAATAATTGGTTAAAGTAGTGGAAGTGGCAGGTACCTTGAGTGAAAGCAACCACATCCTCTTGGGTGTGTGCGTGCTTCCCTGGTGCAACTGGCACTGACCTTTCCGACACACCATGGCTTGACATGTCCCCAGCTTGGGATGATGCCAGCACAGGGGGAGGGAAAGGGTGGTGGGAGAATGGAACAAGGGTGGGGAAAGGGAATTTTTTTGGTGGGGGAGGCAGTCTGGGAGGCAGATCGAGCCCAGGATTGGGGTGGGACCAACCACAACACTGCAGGCCATATCCTAATCTCCATCCCTGGCCTGACCAGCCTTCCGAAGCCTTCCGAAGATTTGCATCAGCGATTTCACTGGCGCAGATCCAGGTAGCACCATAGGGCTGGCTGGGGTGTTACTCAGAGTAAGGAAAAAAATATCCACTTACTCCAAGTTGCCCTCCAGCCCCCTCCTAACCTGTGCTGAATACAGAGCAGGCTACCTGGCCTGCCTCTTCCAGCGCAGATTAGGATTGGGCTGCCCATCAACAAAGTAATAATAATTCAATTTAAAATATTTTTATATTAGCATTCTGTGAAGAAAGGATTTTATCCAAATGCCTGTGAATCAAATGCCTGCCTATCTACTATCTATCTCGTAGCTTTAAGATTCTACTGAATGCTATAGAGGTGATAGTAACCTAGTCTGTCCTCTAAGAGAACAATTTGTTTAAAAATAATTGTATTTCTATCAGAAACAAATGGGTGAGTTTTGCACATTCTCAGAGGTAATTAGTTGAACCATTTTTTTTTGTCATTTGGTTGATTGCTTTTTGAAATGCATTATAGCCCCTGAGCAGCAGAAAACTTAAAAGCTTGGGTCTAGACATGAAGACATCATTCTTCATTACCACGTTATAAATTGGAGGTGATTCACAACTGAATCCAGTGCACTTATTGACATAACAGTTAATTGTTGCACTTCTGGCAAGAGTGCATTTCCTTTGCCTATTTCACGCATGGCCTTTCTGACTATTTCTGGTTGTAACGTCTCATTTTATGCTTTATTAGAAACACGGAACATTGCCAGGCACCCCAATTTTTACTTTAGCAAAAATTTTCTCACTAGGTAAAATCCCCAAATTCATCTCCCCCCAATTCCTTGTTCTGAGGACAGCTCTGTCTGCCCATCTGCCTAAAAACCAGGTTCCAACATTGCCCACAATTTGAGCAAGCCACAAAATCTATTATTGCAGTGTTTCTCAATCTGTGGGTCAAAACCCACTAGGTGGGTCGTGAACCAATTTCAGGTGGGTCTCCATTTATTTAAATTCTTTATTTTTAATATATTAGACTTGATGCTATCATGGTATGTGACAGCATTTGGGGAAACGTTACAGCTCTGTATACAGATACAGGCTACTCTGTATATGCTTTCAACAATGATAGTCAATGGGGCTTACTCCTGAGTATGTGTCGGTAGGATTTCAGCCTAGGATAGTTAAAAATTTTCCTGCTTGATGACATCACAACCTGTCATGACATCACTTCCGGTGGGTCCTGACAGAGTCTCATTCTTAAAAGTGGGTCCCGGTGCTAAAAGTGTGAGAACCACTCTATTATTGGGACATGCATTTGAAGGGGAGAGGTCAGGGAGAGCCCAATCCTATGCATGTCTACTCAGAAGTAAGTCCCATTATAGTCAATGGGGCTTGCTCCCAGGAAAGTATGGATAGGATTGTAGCCTTAGGGCACAATCCTAACCCCTTATGTCAGTGCTTTCCAGAACTGGCATAGCGGTGCCAATGGGACATGTGCTGCATCCTGCAGTTGGGTGTCACTCACGGAGGCCTCCTCAAAGTAAGGGAATGTTTGTTCCTTTATCTCAGAGCTGCATTGCCCTTATGTCAGTGCTGGAAACCACCTACATAAGGAGTTAGGATTGCGCCCTTAGATAGGGGAAGGCTAATGTTCTGATTTGTTGAGTTTACCAGGAGCAGAGAGCAGATTTAGCCTACACTCACAGCACAATTCAAACTACCATTTGAGCCAGTGCTATAAATCCTCTACACTGGCTCCTGAGGGTTACAATCATGCCATAAGACACTTTTCCGCCAACTCAAGAGTTGCTGGACCAGTGTGACAAAGGGTAAGGGGAAAAATACCCCAAGGTGACCTCCCAACCTGTGCTGGATACAGCGCTGGCCACTGCAACCTGGCTGTACTGGTTCAGGTTAGGATTGCACTCTTAATTGCATTCTCAAGTGTCTATTTTCCTTACTTCCATATGAGTGAACAGTTGCCAACCACTTCGCCCTATGAAGAAATGATAAGTGTTGCTGGCAATCTCCCCCCAGTAATAGCTAACTGGCCAATTTTGAACACAGAATGCTTCATCAGATGGACCAGTGCTCCTTGCTTCTATTTTCTAATTTGTAGATTATAAATTCCAAAGGGACTATAAGTTCCAAAGGAATTATAAGGATTATAAATTCCAAAGGAAACAAATAGTTCTCTGAGTCACCGACCTACTACTGTAGTGCAGGACTATTTCCGCTCTCATGATGCAGACCACAATGTGACACAAGCAGGGAGCCAGCAATATACCTCAGTAACTTGCCTAAGAAGTATACAGATTAGTTGGTGAGCTGCTAGGAAGCCTTCTTCATCATCCCATAGTTCCTTATCTATATGCTTTCTATGTTCCTTGCATAGTTATTAATATTATTTATTATTAACAGTATTTATATACCGCTTTTCAACTAAAAGTTCACAAAGAAAAACCAAATAACTCATGGCTCCCTGTCCCAAAAGGGCTCACAATCTAAAAAGATGCAAAGAATACCAGCAGACAGCCACTAGAACAGACACTGCTGGGGTGAGGTGGGCCTAAGGTAAATATCAGTCTTGTATACTTCTACTCTATTTAAATCAATAGATTGGATTATCCTTCAGGCCATTGAGATGGCTTGAGAGTTCCAACCTATTTGTGCATCCCCCCTTTAACTGATGGCACTCAACCAGATTCACTTTAAATCAGATAACGTAAGTGGCTTGATAACTCATTGCAGGTAATCAAACTTCCTCTTTAAAAAAAAAGTGCCCTCTGAACACAGGATATTGTTGATGGTATCACCAAATTAAACCTTAACCGATTGTGAGATGCCTCAGGTCCTCAGACCCTAATAATTAAATCTCTTTCAGATAACATCTCTCTCTCTGTATTCTGTGACTTTGTCACACCATCCTGCATAAAAAGGAATCAAGAAACATATGCTAGAAAAATGGCATTTTGAACAAAAACCCAATTTATTTGTCCCATGCTGCTGCCTTGATGGAATGGAAATTGGCAATTTATTTGCAGACATCTGAATCCATTGCACAGTATGGTGACATAAGTGCTTGCAGAGTTTCCAGTCCAAACTGGAGAACTTCAATAAACTGTGCCGGATGTACAGTTTAAAGCATTGGGGAACCTTCAGGAGGCTTCCCTGACGCATCCTGAAGTTGTGCGAGGCACCACGTGCTCCAGGTAAGTGGGGAGGGGGCATATTTGTGTGCAGGGGGTGGCAGGGGGCACCATTGTGGTCCTTTGCCCTAGGGCATGGGGCTGGGGAGGTCTGCTACTACTAGCTGCTGTCACAGGGAAAAGGAAGAGCTGGAAGTCTGTTGTGCATCCAATTCCATTTCTCGGAAGTCTTTAATGTGTCTTTAAAAGTGTCCCCATTAATGGTCTTAAAAGTTTGCCCTGCTTTGGTGACTTTCAATGGGTCTGTCACTGCGGTTTTGCAGGAAGTGACTCTGAATGGGAGTTAGGTTTTGACACAAAACATCTTGCTGTTCTTTAAAGACTGTGGAAGTTTCCTGAATGGGAAACTCTCTTCCCTCTGTTTTGAGAGAAGATAATCATGAGTCTGGCATCATCTCATGAAAATAATCATGAGTTGGGTTTGTGTGACAATACTTGCTTAGTGGAGGGAAAGGGGCACTGCTTCTCCATCACAGAAGAATCTCGATTCTGTGTCTCGATTCTGTGTCTCGATTCTGGATCTCGATTCTGTGTCTAATTTGCTGTTTTGTATCCTGAGTCTCAGTCAGGATCCATGAGTGTCTCTCTTGTGCTCTAAACCTGGTATGAGTATTCCTTGTTCAAAAGTCTAGTGTGAACATCTCTTCCCCTCCCGTCCTCTTCCTCCTTGGCAGAAGGAAATCATTTTGATACACCAGGAGTTGGGAGGTTGATCCCACTATACGATGATCCCACTTTCCCTATAAGAAAGGGAAGTGCTTTTCCTTCTGTTTGGGACAAGTGAGTTAGATGGATTAAAACAAAATAATTGCATTCTTGGAGACAAACGGATGAGTGAAGAGTATTTATTAAAATATACTTATAAGGCCTTGACATGCATATTCCAGAGAAATATTTACCCAAAGTATAAGTTATTCCACCTTTTGGATCTATGAATAGCACAGCTTTATTTCAAAGGGAAGTTGAAATCTCACCAAGCCGTATAAATCACTGCATAGTTTAAGCAGAGGAGCTATTTCCAGAGAATACTAAGAAGATGATATGTCTCTTTCAAACTTTGGAAAACAGTATTTTATTGATCGCATAAAAGTGATCTATATGGGGGAAAACAGTTTGAACGTCCTCCTGTTCTTTTGGTTGACTGAACACTGTCATTGCGCTGCACCATTTACTTTGAGGGAAGCAAGGCATTATAAACTTAAGACAGGAAGCTGATAGGCCTGTGGTTCTTTATGTCCTGCTTTGTCACTTTCTTATAAAGGAGGTAAGCCGGCATGACAGAACGATGGCATTTGCTTCTAGAATATATATGATGACCAAATCGTTCCTCAGAAGGCCAAAGAGAGGATAGTTTCTGTGCCTCACAGTCACAGTAAGTACCACTTTCCTTCAATAATATCATGGCACCACTGGGATTCAAGAGCCCTGGTTCTCATAGTTTTTCCACATTCATTCTACCCAACACCAGCTTTCGAAAGCATTCCAATAGCATATGTAGGATGCACTACATGCCCATGGGTCTGTTACCAAAGATGTGCTGGTGTGCTCATTTAACAAGTACACCCCAAACATGTTTTTTCTAAGAATCCTTGGCCATCGGTCACAGTGCACACACCCCACAAACTGCTACCAGGTAAAGGGAAAAAGAGAGACTCATGGCCCAATCCTATCCCCCCCCCTTTTGGGCTAACGGAGTGTGTGTTCTGGTGGCACATGCTGTCACAAAAGCACCATAAGACAGAAATAAAACTTTTTTTAAAAAGAGTGGGTGAATAGTACGAACCTGGTGCCAAAATGTTAGGCTATCACCAGGTAAGAGTCTCCGGGGAAAGGTTCCAGAAATGTTTTGCTACTACTGAAAAGACTGTTCCCAATTTGAGCCTGGGAAGCATCAAATCCCGAAAGATAAGGGAGAGACTTCAGCAGATGATCTTGTTAGGGCAGACTCATACAAGAAGGAGTAGGTGGCCCCTAAGATACTCCTGACCCAAACTGCCAAGGGCTTTAAAGGTCAAACGCTTTAAAGGTCAAAACCAGCACATTGAACTATTTATTTTATTTTATTTTATTTTATTTTATTTTAAGGATTTCTATACCACTTTTCTAAATACCCAAACATCTGATGTACAACAAAACATAAAGATAAAAAAAAAATCAGGATAGAATATTAAATTAAAAACCATTAAAACCTTTTAAATAATTTTAAAGTAACAATAAAAGAGCAGGTTAGCAAACAAAATAATGTAAACCAGCACAAAGCTATGCTCAGAAATGAAGTGGTTTGTCAGAAATGAAATGAGTGGTTGAGTTCAATCACAATTTGTACAGCAGAGATGTGCGGTGGGTGTGGAGGGAGGGCAGATGAGGCAGCGCCTTCCCACCGGAGTCCTTTGAAAAGCGCCACTGCCGTTGTGTGAGGTGCTCAAGCACATGCAAAGCATGTGGGCTGAGTGTACTTGAGCACCTCACATGGTGACGGTAGCTGTGCTTTTCAAAAGACTCCGGCAGGGAGGCTCTGCCTCACCTGCCTCCCGACCCAGCGCACGTCCCTGCTGTACATTAATGCTGCCTGTGGTTTTTCCCCTGTATGGTTTGTCAGTGGCAAGACCTTAGAAAGGATTTTATCCATCTTGATGCATCAGGTACATGGGAAGGAAGCAAGTCATTCTATCATAAGCAGGTATTTCCCTGAGCAATTCTGCCATGTTGCAATGCCATGATGTGACAAACAGAAAGCGGCGTAGTGACGCTTTGCAAATGAGACACCTTTAATGCTAGCTGTGGCAGTCAGGTCTTTGAAAACTGCCATGCAATTTGTCACCACACATTTCTATGCCGTCCACATTTCCCCCCACTATTTGAAAGACAAATGCAAATCTCAGCTGTAGGATGCATTTCCATTTCTCATTACAGTGCCATTCAATAGCCTTTTAACTGCTTACGGACCAGCTTCCTACCCAACAGATTTGCCTTGAGGATGCTGTATGAAAACTGCATATTCACTGTTGCCGATCAGGGTCTTGAAGAGTCAGTGACCTTGAGAATATTATTAGTGGATCCATCGGGGGAAAAAAAAATTGGGTTGACAGGATGATTCATAGTGAGGCTAACCAAACTTGCAATGGGCACTAGTGCTTCAGATCCACATTTCCTGGTGCCTTTGAATGGGGAATATGATGTACAGTGAAGCCTACTGTATAAAACAGCCATTTTCAACCATTGTGCCATGGCACACCAGCGTGCCGTGAATGGTCTGCAGGTGTGCCGTGGGAGTTTGAGGGAGGGTCATTTATTAGCAGGGCCATTGGGGGAAGTGAGCCCCCATCAACAGCATGGTATGCCTTGTCAATTGTCAAAAGACTGATGGTGTGCCTTGACAATTTTAGTACCTTGTCAGTGTGCCATGAGACAAAAAAGGGTTGAAAATCACTGATATAAAACACTGTTTGCAGGGATGGGAAAACCCAGCACGGCTTGACTCGAGTCAAGTTGCCAAGTCATCACACACCCCCTCTACTTGACAAGAAAAAGTACTAACGGGCACTTTCTGAGTCTCCAAGTCACCCTTTAGTGACTCTAATGGACTCAAGTCAAGTTCCCCCCCCTCCTTTAAAAAGCCCACTGTAGAAAAAAACCAGGGCTGCTGCCGGGGAGTGTGCGTGTATCACAGTTCTCTGTGAACACAGGGCAGGAAGGGTGGGAGGGACAGGTGAGAGATGCCAGGGCTGGCATTGAGATTCTACTCCATGGAAAAGGAGCCAACCAGTTCTGGAACTGGTTCCTGCAGGAATGACAGCAAGAAATATTGACTTCTTTTTTTTTTTATGGGGGTATCATGAAATAAAAATAGAAACATTCAGAACTCCTGTGAATCTCAGTGTATATTTCTTTAACTTGTTTCTTAAAAAAAAAACTCACAAAAAGCCTTGAGACGTAAAACAACCAATATCACCAAAACCTTAAAATTAATTTCACACCTTTCAAAAGCGATGAGATATTATTGAAGCACCGCAGGTGACACAAAAGATTGGAAAGGGAGAGAAATACTAAACATTAATATTTTTTTTCAGATCTTTGGCTTTAGAAATCCTTACACAGTGATGATGACACTACAATATTTTTTTTCACAGTTGGGCTAAACCCTTTGGACATTGTTAGGGCAAATGGTTTTTAGATTACAGTCCAGATTGCCAGCCAAAAATACGCAATAGAAATGCTAAGTAGAAATGAATGGATTTCCCCCCCCCCATGGTGTTCCCATTATTGTTCAGTGGGATGCAGTAAATAGTACTAGATTGAATCTAGTTTAAATTAATACTTATTATCAGCAGCAGACCTGCCGTTTAACAAAAGGGGCAAATGCCCTGGTGCAGAGCCTCATGCTCCTCTAGGATTAGAAGCACAGTTTTAAGACTGTGGGGAGGCCTCCGAATGCTTCCCTAGTTAGTCCCGGAGTTGCGCAAGGCTATGTTGTGATCCAGGTAAGTGGGGGGTGGCTTTATGCAGTGGGGGCACCACCGTGGACCTTCGCCCCGGGGCACTGCAGGGCCAGTCCCGCCATTGCTTATTCTGGACTGTCCTTGGGTGGCCTTGTCCAAGACACTATTTCTACAACTCGTCTACAACAAATCTAATCTACATTTAATCTAGAACTAAGAATTCTGGGAGATAAACAGTGTAACAGCTTCCAAGTTGTGATAATTTGTAGCGCTGTTTTACTCAGCATTGGTCGGATCTCACCTAGAGAACTGTATCCAATTTTGGGCACTTCATTTTAAGAAAGATGCAGCCAAACTGGAGGGGGTTCAGAAGAGAGCAACGAGGATGATCAGAGGGCTGGAGAACAAGCCCTCTGAGGAAAGTTTGAGGGAACTTGGTATGTTCAGACTGGAGAAGGCTGAGAGGAGATATGATAGCGCTCTTCAAATACCTGAAGGGCTTTCATAAGGAAGAAGGGACAAATTTGTTCTCAAGTGCCTCTGAAAGTAGAACTGGATCGAATGAGTACAAATAGCAAGAGAACAGATTCTGACTGGACATCAGGAAGTAATTCCTGGTGGGGAAGGGCAATGGAACAGATTGCTGCGGGAAGTGGTGGATTCTCTCTCACTGGAGATCTTTAGGCAGAGGCTTGACAAGGACCTGCTGGAGATGCTCTAGGAGGATTCCCTGCTACCAGGAGGGGTTTGGACTAGATGACCTTTTAGGTTCCTTCCAGCGCTATGATAATCCTTAAGCATTACTCAGAAGTAAGCCCCATTGAACTGAATAGGGCTTACTCCCAGGTATAAGTGTATAGGATTGTAGCCACCAAAGTTTAGGTCTGAAGGTTGCCAAGTGTTTTAAGTTTATAACCCATAAATATTTAGATGTTCTATTCCTATCCAGAAGTAGTGATTAATCAGCAATTTCCAAAAGACAGTTTGTGGATAAACATGAGTAGATGAAAATTTGGCTGACCTCAGTTAGGATTTAAGAAATGGCAGTTACAGGTAAGTACAGCAGATGGATAGCAGAACAAAATGATGTTTAAAGAAATCAATTACAAGTGGTTGAAAAATAATGGGACAAAGATATTAGGAAAAAAAATGAGTCGCTGAAATTGCACACTCAGCAATTTTAATATACAATTCTCTATAGTCCCCACAAGATCAACACCTCTCCCTTCATTGCTTGGCAAAGGAGGCCTCAAATTACCACTTGAATAATTTCCAGCACATCTTGCAAGCTCTACAGGACACAACCAAGCAAATGATGCATCGATTCTAACACGGCAGTATTTATGATATCGTCATTGAAAAGCAGAGATTATCTGAGCTACCAATTTAAAAGAAAGAGGAGCTGGTAATCTTCTTGCTGCTAAACAATGTAAAATGGTTGGCACAACTGATGCATAGATGAAGACATTGGAGCCAATCCAGAAGAGTCAGCATTTTTCCCTTTTGTTAAAAAAAAAAGGGGGGGGGGGAGGTTAAAAATAAACTCCAAAGAGTTTCAAAGACAGTGGCCCATATCATTGCCTTGATCTTGATAGGCTGTGCTTTTTAATACTTGCTGGCCATGGAATTCAAATGTATGTTTTTAAACATTGTTTTGTACACAGTCAGCCTTCGGCATCTGCAGGGGTTAAGAACGTAAGAAGAGCCCCATTGGATCAGGCCATAGGCCCATCTAGTTCAGCTTCCTGTATCTCACAGTGGCCCACCAAATGCCCTAGAGAGCACACCAGATAACAAAAGAACTGCATCCTAGTGCCCTCCCTTGCATCTGGCATTCTGATGCAATTTCTAAAATCAGGAGGTTGCACATACACATCATGGCTTGTAACCTGTAATCGATTTTTCCTCCAGAAATTTGCCCCTTCCCCTTTTAAAGGCAGCTACGTCAGATGCCATCACCACATCCTGTGGCAATGAGTTCCACAGACCAACCACACGCTGAGTTCTGTTCCCAGGACCCCTGCGGATGCCAAAACCCACAGATAACCAAATCCGTGGGTTGAGGCTCTCACCTGACCTCTGAACGCAATAGAAAGGCCGTTCTGGGAGGTCAGGTGAGGCCCTCCAGCATGGGTTAGGAACCTGTGGTGAGTGAAATCCCCTGGTTATAAACCCATGGATAAATGGGCCCACTTTTATTTTTGTGCAGGTTTTTTGCTATTTCCCACTGTGGTACAATAGATTCAAATCCTAGCCTGCCAAGTTAACAGACCCTCTTGCTTTCCTGAAAAAGAATGAGGAAGCAAAGATAGGAAATGCACCTGTAGGGTATAAACCAGCACCACTAGAAACTCAGGTAACAGGGGCTGTAGCGCACAAGGTGGATGGCTGCAATCCTATACACCATTTCCTGAATAGTCTAAGTGAAGTCTAAGCATAGTCTGAGTCAGAGGTGTCCAAACATTTTGGCCGGAGGGCTACATCATCTCTCTGACACTGTGTTAGGGGGCTGGGAAAAGTTAATTTAATTTCAAATTTGAATACATTTACAAAAATGAATATATTAGAGATGGAACTTGTATGAATGAATGAAAGTCTTGCAATAGCTCAAGGACTATAAAAGGCCTTGCAAAAAGCAAGGCCAGCCTTTCCTGGGTGGGGAAAGGCAGATGGTAGGCAACCCCAGGGGCGGGCAGGTGAGGAGTGGGAGGTGGGGCTGGGATCCGGCAGTTATGCCGGATTCCAACCCCCATTTCCAGGGAGAACAGAGCAGCTTCAAGTTGCTCCGCTCTCCTTGGACTTGTGCCATCTCAAGAGATGGTGCAAGTCTGAGGAGACCCATAGGGGCCAGTGGCCCTTACCCGGAGGTAAGGGGAAATGTTTCCTCTTGCCTCTGGCTGAGCTGCTTATGGTCCCTATCCTGCGCTGGATACAACGCAAGCCCCTTGGCTTGCCTGTTCCAGTGCAGGATAGGATTGCACCCTTAGAAGAACATGTCAACCTTTAGTGAGTAGAGGAATTGTAAAAGAACTCATAGCCTGGATGAGCTATTCACAGAAAAGCAACTCTTCATTTGCCTGTTTTTTGTGACTATTTCCACTGATCCACTTCTTTTGTATTTAGACTTTAAAACCACATCCAGGAAATGAAAGTCTGGGAAAGGTCTGACTTTACGCACGACTTTCCCTGGAGAAAACGAGGCAGCTTCAAAGGCACCATTCGGCTCCCCTGAGACCCTGAGTAAATATTGGCGGCTTACCCAATTATATTATGCATATTTAAAAGCTTGCTGATGTTCCCAGGAGACAAAAGCAGCTATTTACTGTGCAGCTTTGTTCTATCAACTAAGTGCACTTGATATTGTAAAGTCAATTATTTAGCCAAACTCGGCTTCCACATCTAAATAATTTTAAACAATATATGCACTGCAGAGTAAAATGTTTCTCATTAAGATCTTCTTAAAATATTATTTAAATTCTCAACGTATGACCAGATACATTTTTGCCCATGATTTGCTGCTGATTTGGGAGCAAGGCAAAGGCACTGCCCATCTCCTATTCTACTATATTTTTTTTCTTGCTGAGCACTCTGTTCTAATATGCTGAGCTCAACCTCTGCCCCAATTCATTCCACTGCCTCTGCAGCCAGAAAAAATGGGAGCAGGAGGTCTGGCACTTTCACTAGGCTGTACCCATTTGACCCATGGCACAAATGATTGGGGGGGGTTCCGGTCCACCAGCATTCCTAGAGGCAGTTGCAGATCTACCATTAGGTCTGATGGGGCAAATACCCCAGATGAGAGCCTCTAGGACCGGTGAAAGCCTCTCGGAGGCTCACAACAGAGTTGGAAACTGTGCTTCCAGTTTTCCATAAGCACAGTTTATAGCATCAGGGAACCTCAGAGAGGCTTCCTCGATGCAGGCTCAGGTTGCAGTAGACTCCATGAGCCTCAGGTGAATAGGCGGGGGTGCCTAGAGGGTGACCCTGCTGCCTAGAGGAGACCACGGCAGCAAATCTCACACATTTTCATGCGAGGGGCAGAGACAGCCCACAGGGGGGCGCCATTGTGGACCTTTGCCCTGGGCACAGAGTTGGGGAGGTTTGCCACTGCCTAGAGGAGACAATGGCAGCAAATCTCACACATTTGCAGAGCTCACCCTAGGATATTAAAATTAAAATGCAACTGCATTTTCAAGAAGATGTACAATACAACCCTAAGCATGTCTACTCAGAAGTAGGACCCATTTATTTTCATGGGACTTACTTGGAGGTAAATGCAGTTAGAAGTGCAGCCTAAGATGCTTCGGAACTACTGGAACATTTGCATAATTAACTGCTACATATGTCTTAAACACAATATTCTCATGTGACCAGATCTAGGGAAAATCCTGGATCATCATCATCATCATCATCATCATCATCATCATCATCATCATCATCATCATCATCATCATCATCATCATCATCATCATCATCATCATCATCATCATCATCATCATCATCATCTTCTTCTTCTTCTTCTTCTTCTTCTTCTTCTTCTTCTTCTTCTTCTTCTTCTTCTTCTTCTTCTTCTTCTTCTTCTTCTTCTTCTTCTTCTTCTTCTTCTTCTTCTTCTTCTTCTTCTTCTGCAATTTTTGGACCATCCTTGATTTCAAAGGCACCTAGGATGCCTCAGCATTTTGAAAAGGCTGCTGACTCATCTTGTTACAATAGCCATCATCCTGAGTCTGTTTTAAGTCAGTGCTATTACAGAAAGGTGACATTGTGTGAATTGGCTGGTTTTTTTCTCCAGCACAGGATGCTGGCCCACGCTCAGATCGGCATGTGCCAGCTGATTGGGCATCTGAGCCCACCTGACCAGATCAAGAGGGCAGATGAAGAGGTCAGAAACTATCCAACCCTATAACATCACCACCCTAGCAATCCAATCCTATTCTGGATTGGGCTGTCAGGGGCAGGGTATTGTATAAACGGAAGAGCCTTGCTGGAAGAGCTGCTATTGGCAGCCATTGTGGGAAAACCGCTATGAGATGCAGCACTCCCCAGCTGTTGCTGGACCTCACCCTGTCTGATGTGACTCAATTCATAGCACACAGCCAACCTGAGCCCCATTTAGAGTCATGTTGACTCGAGTTGTGAGTCATTATAAGAAATGAGACTCATGCGACACCCCCCCCCCCAAAAAAAGAGAAAAAACCTTAAGCCTTCTTCCACCCCAGCCCCCACCTCCTGGAACCAACTACCTTCCTCCTACCACATCTGCGCTTGCCATCGTTCTGAATGGCGGCTTCTAGATCTGCCATGAGGCCTTAGGCATGACATGGAAGTGGCAAAAAAGGAAGCAAGCACATATACAACCGACATACACAAGCACACACAAAAAGTGAGTTGTCACTCTAGTCATTTTGAGTCATGACCCATTTTTGAGTCTTCCTGAGTCATGAGTCAGGTCTGAGTTAGTGACATCCATGACTCAAGTTAACATAAGTCACAAAAAATCAGCTTTTACACAAAATCAGTGTTTGCCCATCTCTAACTGCTAGTTATAGACAATCATTTTTTAAAAAAAGTCCACCCCTCTCTCTCTCTATATATATATATTCAAGTTAGTCTCTCTCTCTCTCTCTCTCTCTCTCTCTCTCTCTCTCTCTCTCTCTCTCTCTCTCTCTCTATATATATATATATATATATATATATATATATATATATATATATATATATATAAACTTTAATGGAAAGATTCTTAAACTTGTAGCACATGGATAAATTTGGGAAAATGGCATTGACAGTCTTTCACATGTAGTTAAATGTTAGCAAATAGTCAGAAATGATGTACGTATATCACTTGTAGAGTTTCATGATTACACCTCTGCACTGGATGTTTTTCCCCCACACTTTATTTCTTGCCTAAACTTCATAGCACACCTGTTTTTTAAAAAAAACAGTCTGATCACCACTTAATCTTAAAAAGCACTACTTAAATTAATAAACCAAGATATATGAAGTATTCTGGCATGATTAAATGTGAACAATATAGAGCAGTACGAAACATAGTGGATAAATTTCAGGTGTTTCTTGAATTCCACTGGGGGGATTAATTTTTAAAGGCTACACTTTGAAAGCTGTACATAGTGCAAATAACTGATTTCCAATTGCACCTTATATCTTTCTTCGGTCTGATTAGCCGCTGGCCTTATTTATAGCCTTCTGTGCGTGATAGAAACATAGGGAGGAAGGCATGAATCTCTCTGCTTCAGTCGACGGGGCAACTAATACATTACTAAGCCTCTGCCATTCTTGTTCTGCTTACCTGTAAACCAATAGTGTCAGTGCTGAATTATTTTTGATATTGAGTCTATTGATGTACTGCAAAGGTTAAAATTAAAGTGTGATTTATGCTGTGATCAGTCGCATGGTGGTAGAGCACCAAGTGAAGTGTGCAAAATTATAACCATAAATATACATCAAGGCATACTTTATAACCACGGCCAAACAGCTCTATTCCCGCCCCCCCTCTTTTGCTCTTTTTCCCTTGTCCCCTCGCGGTATCTCTCTTCAAGGAGAATGGTGGAGAATAAGCAGCAGAAATGGTGAGCTCATAAGGATGGTCATTTTTTGAGAACTAATTGTTTTATGAACAGGAAAAACAAAAAGAACAGTTTGCTGCTGCTTTACATATTTTTTATAATGCCTTCTATTCATTACAATTTGAGATGTAGCCTGGTATCCTTGGTTTCAGCATCCATGGTTTCAGTTATCCATGGTTCATATATCCATGGTTATATGAAACTGGATATACTCTTTAAAAAGGTTTAGAAAGTGAAGGAACATGCCAGAAATAGCTCTGTCTACTATAATGTAGTGAACCCACTTTCAGGGCCACAGTCTTCTGCTGAATTTTCAGGGCTGGGTCTCTTCCTGGTTGCACTGAGGCACCTCCATTCACTGTCGCCCCAGAATGCCTCATGGCCAGGAAAATAATGCATCATGATGTTTTCTGGGTTGACACTGAGTGCAAGGAGACTCAGTGTGACTAAGAGGCTGCAAGAAACTTGGAAGACTGCCTAAACTAAAGCCCTGAAAATACAGCTGTTTCGCTGTATTGAATTGGAACCTCCATGGATACCGGAACATGCCTGTCATGAATTTCAGGCATGCAGTATCCACATGGATGCCAACTGCAAGTCATAAAATGGTGTCCACATAAATCAACAGAGATTCTTATAGGAGGTTCTAATATTATATATATTAGATAATATTATATATATATATTATATAATATTATATTATATATATATATAAATGGCCAACGCCTGCTAGAGTTTTGCTGTCATCATGGTCTCTGTGTCAGCAACACGTTCTTCAACACAAAGCCCCAACATAGAGTCTCTTGGAGACATCCAAGATCAAAGCACTGGCACCAGCTCGACCTGATCCTCACCAGACGCTCCAGCCTTCCCAGCATCAAGATCACACGCAGTTATCATGGTGCTGCCTGCGACACTGACCACTCCCTGGTGTGCAGCAGAGTGAAACTGCAAACAAAGCGACTGTATCACACGAAAAAGGAAGGAAGACCTCGCATTGATACCAGCAAGACCCGGGATCAGAGAAAAGTGGAGGAATTTGCACAAGCGCTTGAGGAATCTCTTCCAGGCCCGGCCGACGCAAACGCATCCAACAGATGGGAACATTTCAAGAATACCGTTTACAACACCGCCTTGTCCATATTCGGCAAGAAGACCAACAAGGCGGCAGACTGGTTTGAAGCCCACTCTGAGGAGTTGACACCAGTCATTGAGGAAAAGAGGAGAGCTCAAGCAGCATACAAGGCCTGTCCCAGTGAGCGCAACCTGCAGGTCCTCCGAACTGCTCGCAGCAAAGTCCAACAGACTGCCAGGAGATGTGCTAACGACTACTGGCTCCAGCTCTGTTCCGAGATACAGATAGCAGCTGACACGGGCAACATCAAGGGGATGTATGATGGTATCAAGCAGGCCCTAGGCCCAACACAGAGGAAAATTGCCCCTCTGAAGTCTGCCACAGGCGAGGTCATCCAGGATCGGGCGCAGCAGATGGAACGCTGGGTGCAGCACTACTCTGAGCTATATTCCAGAGAAAATGTAGTCACCGAAGAAGCACTGAACAACATTGAGTGCCTGCCTGTGCTGGAAGAGCTTGACAGTGAACCAACCCTAGAAGAACTTCACGTGGCCCTGGACTCCCTTGCCTTTGGCAAGGCACCTGGAAAAGACAGCATCCCTGCTGAAGTCCTAAAATGCTGCAAAGAGATCATCGTCACTGAGCTGCATGAAATCCTCTGTCTCTGCTGGAGAGAAGGTGGAGTACCTCAGGACATGAGGGATGCAAACATCATCACGCTGTACAAGAACAAAGGTGACAGGGGTGACTGCAACAACTACCGCGGCATCTCTCTCCTTAGCGTTGTAGGAAAGCTGTTTGCCCGAGTTGTACTAAAGAGGCTCCAGGCACTTGCAGAGAGCATCTATCCAGAATCGCAGTGTGGATTCCGAGCCAACAGGTCCACCACTGATATGGTATTCTCCCTTAGACAACTGCAGGAGAAATGCAGGGAACAACGACAGCCACTCTTTATAGCCTTCATAGATCTCACAAAGGCTTTCGACCTGGTCAGCAGAGACGGCCTCTTCAAGATTCTCCCCAAGATTGGATGTCCACCCAGGCTCCTCAGCATCATCAGATCTTTCCACAAGGACATGAAGGGCACTGTTGTCTTTGATGGCTCCACATCAGACCCTTTTGACATCCGAAGCGGAGTGAAGCAGGGCTGTGTTCTTGCACCAACCTTGTTTGGGATTTTCTTTGCTGTCCTGCTGAAGCAGGCCTTTGGAACTGCAACAGAAGGCATCTATCTCCGGACCAGATCAGACGGAAAGCTCTTCAACCTCTCCAGACTGAGAGCAAAATCCAAAGTCCAGCTGAAATGTCTGCGTGACTTCCTCTTTGCCGACGATGCAGCTGTCACTACCCACTCTGCCAAAGATCTCCAGCAGCTCATGGATCGTTTTAGCAAGGCCTGCCAAGATTTTGGACTGACAATCAGCCTGAAGAAAACACAGGTCATGGTTCAGGATGTGGACTCACCTCCCTGCATTACAATCTCTGAGCATGAACTGGAGGTTGTCCATGACTTTGTGTACCTTGGCTCAACGATCTCCGACACTCTTTCTCTCGATACCGAGCTAAACAAGCGCATTGGTAAAGCAGCTACCACGTTTTCCAGACTCACAAAGAGAGTCTGGTCCAACAAGAAGCTGACGGAACATACCAAGATCCAGGTCTACAGAGCTTGCGTCCTGAGTACACTTCTGTACTGCAGCGAGTCATGGACTCTTCGCTCACAACAGGAGAGGAAATATATATACACAATATATATATTGTGTAAAATATAATAGAGATTCTAATAGGAGGGAAAGAACCTAGGAAGGGCCAGTTCCCAACCACCCAGGCAACCTAGCATAGTCCATTTTAGAAATTTAGCATCACCACCTTTAGGAGGTGATAAGAGTCCCATTAGGCTAATCCAAGCACTCCATTCAAGAGCCTGCAGAGTAGATTATGCCCATCAGCAGCCTTTTGTCTTCCTGAGCTTTTGTAAGCTCACCTGGGAAGACCAGCCCCCCTTTCAATCAGCAAGGAGGGAGGGAGGAGGAGCCAGCTAGGAGATACAGGAAGCTGGACTAGATGGGCC
This sequence comes from Tiliqua scincoides, assembly GCF_035046505.1. NCBI lineage: Eukaryota > Metazoa > Chordata > Lepidosauria > Squamata > Scincidae > Tiliqua > Tiliqua scincoides. The sequence continues at coordinate 222,760,750 of NC_089823.1, forward strand.
TATGGCCTGATCCAGTGGGGCTGTTCTTATGTTCTTATTCTTCCTATCTCATGGCCCAGTCCTATTCTGGACCTGTAGCAGCAAGGAAGGTGTGCTACTGTCAGGCACTCTGGAGTCCCTGGTGCAAACAGCTGTATGCTCAGCCAATGCCCCACCCAGCCCACACCGGAGCTGTTAAGGTGATGGGGAGCTGGGTCATGGGTGGTCCATGGGAGGATCAGGCATGTTAGGGAGAGGAACTGGGAACAGTTCAGGGGTAGGAGGTGGATGGATCTTGCAGCAGCAGTACACATGCTGGATCCTATTCCACTTTCCCAGCCTGGACCTGCACCCTGACTCTCTTGGACTTTTGCCAGCCATGAGTCCCTTTGACAGCCAGGCAACCTACAAAGAGGTAACATATATATAACATATTTTACTTACCTGTCCTGCGCTGTCTCATCATTCAAAGTACCTGCTCCTGTAATTACTTCTCTCTCCATTTCCCAGTAATTCTTTTAACTCTTCTTTGCTGCCCGTGTGTGTGTGTGTGTGTGTGTGTGTGTGTGTGTGTGTGTGTGTGTTGAGAAAGACCAAGACAATGAACCTTACAATGTGCATAGGAAAAGTCATTGGTCTGGTGTGGGAAATGTCAGTGCAACCTCAGATGCTGTCCGAAACCACTGCTTTGGCTGCCACCTCTGCCATGATGCTCTGGGACATTATGCCCCTTACCTTGCTCCTCACATGTTTTTCACAAACCCAGGGCTCTTTCATGCATGTGGTCCCTATAGAGCTGGAAGTGGTGCGGTTTCACATTTGTAAAAACAGCAAGCGGAGCTCGGGAGGGAGGCAAATGGTCTCCTTCTGGCTTGAGTGAGTAGGAAACAGATCAATCCGTCTTGCACCTGCGGCAGACTGGAGGGAGATGGTGGCAGACTTGGGGTGGACACCCCAAATCCACTGCTCCTTCCACCACCCATCCTGATGCAAGCCACGTCAGGTTGTCACATGGTTAAACATCCCTGGGCAGTGAGCATGGAAGTCCTCTTCAAGGGACTGGGGAAAAAAAATCCACTGGAAGAAACTACTTGAATATCACAATGCTACCTCCTTGCCAGAAGAAAGGTAAGGGGAGAGCATCATTAAAAAGTTGTATTCTGACAACTTTACAGAATCAAAATGACTTGATGTCTCAGACCATATTTCCTAAATGTGCTGGTAGAACCCTTTTTTAAAGAAAATGCTTAATCCCTTTGATGCTGAAAGTCAGAATTTCCTTGAGTAAAAAGCATTGCTGGCAGTGGGCATAGAGCCAGCCATTGACAACAGAGGATTGGAAAACTAAAGCTCGTAGAGCCCATACCCAGAACTTTAAAGAAACATATCTCCTGGCCTTTGCATGTTTAAATTATGTGTGTCCTTTTGGGAGTGAGCCTGTAGTCTGTTCCTCTTCCCTGCCAAACAAAGAGTAGCCTTGATTTAGATGAGGCAAATGGAGATGAAGAAATTGGTTCATGGAGAAAGGTTAAAGACTTCCCCATATCTTAGCAAAAAGGAGCTCTCCTAACAGCTGCAGTCACTGATGTTCTGTGTCATATGTATGAACATAAGAACAGCCCTGATGGATCAGGCCATAGGCCCATCTAGTCCAGCTTCCTGTATCTCATAGTGGCCCACCAAATGCCCCAAGGAGCACACAAGGCAGCAAGAAACCTGTATCTTGATGCCTTCCCTTGCATCTGGTATGCTACCACTAGATCATGTATATAGAAAAAAAAAAACCCTAGAGCAGTGTTTCTCAAACTGTGGGTCGGGACCCACTAGGTGGGTTGCGAGCCAATTTCAGGTGGGTCCCCATTCATTAGAATATTTTATTTTATTAGACTTGATGGTACATGACTGCATTTGGGGAAATGTTACAGACCTGTACTATTAACAAGTTACTACGTATATTCTTTTAACAATGATAGTAAATGGAACTTACTCCTGGGTAAGTGTAGCTAGGATTGCAGCCTAGGATTGTTAAACATTTTTCTGCTTGATGATGTCACTTCTGGTCATGACAACACTTCCGGTGGGTTCTGACAGATTGTCATTCTAAAAAGTGGGTCCTGGTGCTAAATGTGTGAGAACCACTGGCCTAGAGGGTCAAATTTACCAGTGCACTATTATTTTAATTGTCAATAAAAAGATAGTGCATGTGTGTGTAGCATCAATTAGATAACTGGTTCCTAACCCATGGCCTGGAGACCCTGAGAAGTGAGGTCTCAGAAAATAATCACCTTCTATCTTAAACTCCATGTATATCCTTGGTTCCTCCCCTGCAACGGCTGTGTCTGTCATAAAGTTGAGGTTTAGATTGTTCCCTGACCAAGAAGAGACCTCTGCAACTGCCTCGCCACCATAGGATGCATAGTTGCTGCTGCATTAATGGGGGAAAGGATAGGATTGGGACCTTAGGGACTAATCCTATTCCCCAGCCTCACTATGTGCCACTGCTGCCAAGATCCTCCCCCTCCAGCCTCCAAATCACCCACTGCCCAGCCCACTCCTTATCTCAAACCATCTCCAGTCCTCCCCTGAACTACCCTCACCACCAATCTACCTGCTCTAGCAGGACATCCGTGAAGCACTATCATGCCTCTGGCCATTTGCACTAGCAGCCCTGGTGTGCATGACAGTGGCACAGTTTCTATACTATCGGTCCATGATGAACAGAGGAGGATCCCGAGATCCTCCACCAAAAGCCCCATAGAAGATTGCCCCACATGCAGTTTGTGGCATCTGTCAGGGCACAATGCAGCATTTCTCAAACGCTTGGTCGGGACCCACTAGGTGGGTCGTGAGCCAACTTTAAGTGGGTCGCATAGCACCTAACTCAGCCGCCATTGAAAGTACAGAGCTGAAAATACAGAGTACAGAGCTGCTGGGCGGGGTGGGCTCCTGGTGGGAGAAAGGCATGGTGCTTTGCCTTAAATAGGTGGGAGGATGGGATACTGGGAAGGGGGGAGGGTCCGTTATGTAGCTGAAAGGGGTGATAGGGGTCACGGACCCCAGGCAGCACACTTCCAGGCAACGCCACCCCTGCCATAGTGATTCAACTGCTGTGATTCTGCTCCCCTTGCTCTCAGTCAAGCTGCTCCTGCCTGAATCTGCAGCCATTCTCAGTGTGGTTGGTCAAAAAAGTTCTATATTGCCCAATCTGCATATACTAATTTTTTTTTTAATTAATCAATGGAGGTCAATCCTAATGGGTAAGAACAGCATTTGGAAGAATGTGATAGAAAATACCACGGAACGCCCTTTTTTTTTTTTCCTCTAGCCATAAGTGGAAGACTGTGTTCATTAAACTCAAAATGCATAAATATATTTGAATGTATTTGAATAGCTCATTGATTAGTTGGCTAAAGGTCAGACAATGCATCATCTGAGAAGCCTTTTGGGCACAAGATATGCCCAAGATTAACAATAAGTCTGACCTGCAGATATATGGAAATCAGATGATGATTGATGTGCCTCCTTCAGCAAAGCACAGAAGATAAGAGCTCCTGATTGTTGGAGGAAATTAAAAATAGTTTCCTCTTTGGGGGGAAGCAGAGTAGCTTAAGCAGCAGACCCCCCCCCCCTTTGGGTATCACCCCAGGGAACCTCCCTCACCCGGCTGACTGCTAATCAATAAAAAAAGTCAAAGAGGCAATGGCTCCTTCAAGTTGCAAAAAGACGTTATTTACTTACAGTTCCATTGAGTGTATATTTACAGCATCTGATTAGGATCAGAGATTCAGCTATTACTTAGAGATAGCAAGGCCCTAGAGCTGCCTCGCCCTGCATGCCTTGTGCTCAAGATGGCCTGGGCATCAGAGCCCTGGCATGTGCCATCTTAACAGGTTAGTGGTCAGAGGACAAGAGAAAGTGCTCAGAGGAGAAGGGAAGGATAAAGGGTTAGGGCCGCACCCCACAAGGATCACAGAGAGAACAGGTAGAAAGGTCAGATTCACTGGGCCATAGCTTGACCCCTTCTGGACAGCATCCTGCCCCCTCTGGACAGCAGACGGAGTTGCACCAACTCCAACACTGATGCAGCTACAGCCTATGCCACAAAAAAAATCACTAAGTAGCAATGAGGATTTCATTGAGATGGTATAATGCGTGGCAGAAGTGATCTCTGGATGTTAACCAGAAGAGTGCCTTAGATGTTGTTTGAAGAACTACTAAGCACATCAGTTCCTGCTAATGTGCTGCTTCACCAGCCCAGGGACTCACCACTCCTGATGGAACTTGCTGTATTTAATTGAAACTGGTGCTATAAAGGGACCCTTCAGATTTGGAGTGGCCTGGCACAGCATTGCTAAATCTTGACATGTTACTTAGCGCGGAGACTGAAAAGGCCCTCTGCAGATCAAAGAGGCAATTCAATGGCATTCTGAGCAAGCAGAGGGAGGATTAGAGAATCCCGGGGCTGATATTGTCTGGAGGCCTGGAAATGGCCATGATGTGCAGATTGTGATGCAAATGTGACATTCCACTTTGGTAAAAAGGATGTCTGGGCTGTGGTTGGAGAGTTTCAGCAGGGTGGGGGGGAAGCATGGCAAGCTAATGCGTGATGGGGAGAATCTGTGCAAAATGGATCTCTTCCACAATCCTCCCGATTCAAGATACTAGAAGATCCTATTCTCATGCACCCCAGTGGGGAGAACATGTGGCTTTAAGCTAGCTTGAAATCCTCACACATATCTGTGCTGCCTCAATAACATGAATAGTGCTGAAGAATATGCATCCCAATTAGTAATAAGATGTGGCTTTAAGCCCACTATGGATTGTAACACTCAAACATTTATCTCACAATGCAGCCTATGTATTTAAGGCCAGATGCAAGGCACCAGGGCACCAGGATGCAGGTCTCTTGTTGTCTTATGTGCTTCCTGGGGCATTTGGTGGGCCACAGTGAGATACAGGAAGCTGGACTAGATGGGCCTATGGCCTGATCCAGTGGGGCTGTTCTTATGTTCTTAACTACAATTCCCAGAATGCCTTGCAGGTCTTCTTGTTATCTGGTGTGCTCCCTGGGCCATTTGGTGGGCCGCTGTGAGATACAGGAAGCTGGACTAGATGGGCCTCTGGCCTGATCTTATGTTGCTTAGGAGCAGTGGCGGACCTCTCTAGCCCCGTGCGGGAAAGGTCTGCAATGATGCCCCCCATGGGATGCCGCCACCCCCATGTGCAAATCCACCCCCCCCCACACACACACTTATCTGGAGAGCACATTGCCTTGTGAGACTCCAGGACGCATCGCGGAAGTCTCCTGAAGACTCCTCAACGTTTTAAACTGTGCTTCCTCTGGCTACCCCCTCTGACTACACTGCTGGTGATAACAATTTGAATCTGTACAGTGGTTCAAACCATTGCATGGGTATTTATAGGATAGCTGAGGCCAGCAACAAGAAGGTGAGAATATGCACAGAATTACCAGGAGGATTTTTTCACACATTCATTATACAGGAATATAACTTTCATGGGAACACACTTTCTGTCAAGCATTCATTTATTGATGGGATCAAATGTGTCCAGCACTGAGAGTTTTCCTGTCTCTGTACATACTAATGCTCCTGATGAAAAAGAGGTATCTGTTCACATACACTTTGCTTCAAGACTTATTTCAGGGGTTAATGGAAAACCAGCTAAAGCTTGAGGCAGGGCACCCCAATAGTACCATCCTCTCCTCTGCCAGAGCTGTCAGAGTTGTGTCCCCAAAGCACACATGTCCCTTACCTGACTTTTTTGTCTGCACAGGATCTTTAAACAGATCAGGAAATGCAGAGTATGCTGAGAGCTCCCAACACGCTCTGTATTTCCTGTTTTGTTTAAGGCACCCATGTGGAGGAAGGAGCAAGATAAGGGATCTGGCTCTGTTAGCAGCAGCCTGGAGGAAGGCAGCAAGCCTCTCTTCAACCATTCCTTCAATCTGTTCCTCCAATGCAAGCATCATCATTTGCATCATGGATGGACCAGTCACTATTGTCTACTCTGACTGGCAGTGATTTCCCAAGTTCTCTTCACCACTACTGTCTGTCTGAAGGCACAATCCTGAAGAGAGGAAGCACTGGTACAGCGCATGCTGTGCTGGCGCAAGCTGTCACAAAAGTGCCATCAAGCACTTCGCAACAGCCCACATTAGCCTCTACATGCCAGCAGAAGACCCAGCGCATGTCAGACTCAGTACGTTCTGTGCTGAGTGAGGTGGGGGTGGGGCAGGAGGTGATGGGGAGGGTTGATTGAGTTCTGGGAGGGAGCAATGCTTGGTGGCAGCTGCACATGCCGGATCCTCACCCCCTCCCCCTCACTGACAAGGGGACAAATGTCCCTAGACCTCCAGCATAGGCCAAGCTGGCCCCACTGCATCAGCCTGGGGTGTAAGGATAGGATTTGGCTACCCACCTGTTAAACAGAGATGCCAGGGATGGAACCTGGAAACTTCTGGATACAAACCATGTGCTCTGCCTCTGAACTATGGTCCCTCCCCCATCTCACAGCGGAAGAGAAGACAGCCCTGCTGCTCTTTGAGTCTGAAGCCCCTGTTCAGGTGGCCCACACCCAGTGCTAAATGCTTTCTTTTCCAACAGTGTGATAAGTGTTTTTAAAGCAAGAAATGTATCATTGATAAGGAATGAATGCTTCATTTAGAGAGACAAGTCGTTTACATTTAATATGGGAGACAAACCAAGGCCTTCTCTCTGCCCCTTAAATTAAGAATGATGTTCTTTCAACCACAAGGCTGTCCACAATATCATGTGTAATATTCATTCCCTATTTGAACTTTCCAAAAGAGAGGCAAGAGCAAAAGAAAAACAAAATTAATGCAATTAAAAATATCGGGATTGTTTTTCTCTGTGTCTTTTTATAACGGTATGGATTTGCAGTTTCTCATTCTATTTAAAGTTCAATATTAACGCAATTGTAATATATCAACTTTAGCCTGAAATCAATTGCTAAGCCAAAGCCACGGCCCATTATGAAGTAATGGCAATGTTAATTTTATTCTGCCAAGTGTAAATTGACTGATTTATCACGCCATTACGGAACTGCACAACTCCCTTAATCTGTTTGCAAAGGAAAGTGCAGAAAGAAAAGACAACAGATTATGGTGTCTACACCTGGCTGAAAATAGCAGCCAAAGGCAGGGAGCCATCCCACAAGAAGCGGAGGAAGAGGTGCCAGAAGTGTTTGCAGCAGAAGAGAGTCAAGAACAGATGCTCTCCGCTAGTATAAGTCAACACAGCCCCATTGATTTTATAGCATCCCTAAGGAGCTCTTTACCTCAATTTACCCACGTTGGCATAAACAAGCTGGGCCTCCGCACTTAAATGAGCTAAATCAGGCAAGCAAGATTTAATGGTTCAAAAGCCTCCATGTTTTCCCCCTGGTTTCTCTATCCGGCCAAGGGAAAGTGAGATGTCTGTAGGCTTTGGACTAGGTCTGCTCAGTCGTCTCCATCTCCCCCCACCACCGTGTATTTATTTATTTATTTATTTATTTATTTAAGAGATTTATGCCCCATCTTTCCACCCCACTTAAGAGCCCTCAAGGTGACTTTCAACAATATTTCAATACAGTGCTAAAAACATTAAAACAATTAAAACCACAAAAAAACACAACTGGATCACAGATTGAAAGATGTTTCATAGAAAAAGCGCTAGCTCCCCGATGTCAGCATTTTAAATGCTTCTCTAAATAAAAAGTTCTTGGGACCCCGCCGAAAGGTCTCCAAAAAGGGAGCTATTCTCAATTCCAGAGGGAGGGAATTCCACAGATGGGGTGGCACCACTGAGAAGGCCCTATTTCTTGCCTAGCCCCTACTGGTGTTGGCACTGTTAGAAGGGCATTGTCTGATGATCTAGGAGGAAGGGTAGGATTATTTGGATATGGACATACGTTGCAGTATCTTGAATAGCATGGAGGACAGTCTCCAAAAACTGAGTGCTCCAAAAACTGAGTGGCCCAGAATACACTGGTCCCATCGGTCAGAATGGCTGTCAATCACAACAGGACAAAGAGCACTGTAACGAATCAGTGCTGAAGGAAGCATATAGCCTAAGCTTAACAGGAAGCCTAGAGGAAGCGCTATGATTATACTGAGCACATGAAAGAGGAAGTGGTGCCATGCCCTCAGGCCACACGTCCTATACTAGAAGGTCTGCAACCATGCTTCAAGTGCTGACATCTCACATGCAGATGAACAAGGGGGAAAGAAAGCTCTGTGGGTCTCCCCTAAGACATGTCACGTGTCTTACTCATTTGTTTCCTTTGAAAATTATCAGATTGTTCACTTCAGGAGGAACCTGGAAATTCACTGTGCATTTGGGTTGGTCATTTCCGGTGGGTATAGTACATGACTGGGAGTAGGAATAGGAATCTGGTGTGCATTCTAAGGTAGGCAAGGGCCAGAGAGGAAGTCAATTCTGATCTCAAGAGGCTGTCTGGTTGGGAGATGCTAACTGGCATCTTCTAGGGCAGGGGTGTCCAAAGTTTTTGGCAGGAGGGCCACATTGTCTCTCTGACACTGTGTCGGGGGCCGGAGAAAAGAAGAATTAATTTACATTTAAAATTTGAATAAATTTACATACGTTTACATAAATGAATATATTAAAAATGAACTTATGAATGAATGAAGGTCTTGCAATAGCTCAAGGCCTATAAAAGGCCTTGCACAAAGCAAGGCTGGCCTTTCCTTTGCTACCGCTACTGCATCACAGATGTGAAACAGCAAGCAGTGGAGGGAGCCCTCACCCCACAGCTCACCGAGAGGTCAAACAGTTGCCTGAGAGTAGTTGCGTCAGGCCAGTGTGGGCTCCAACAAATCACCGGAGTGCCAGAGGCTCATTGGAGACTGGGAGCTCCCTGAGGGCCGCATTGAGAGGCCTCGAGGGCCGCAAGTGGCCCCAGGGCTGGGGTTTGGGCACCCCTGTTCTAGGGCAAAGTCCATCCTGAAGGCTTTCTGGCTTGGGATGAGCTGAGTGATTTGGCTGCCGTGACTCCCTTTTCCAGGGTTTTGGTTGGGAAAACTAGAGGTTGGCATGAGCTGATCTCTGGTTAGGACCAGGGTTCTAATGCCCAAAGGGGGACAGTTGCATCTGTCTCTCTCAGGGTAGATGCCTGCACTATCAGGGGAGGAGTCCTTGACATTGGTTCAAGAAGCCCAGTGGTGAATGGGAGGCTTATGGAGTAGAAAGAGGAAATAATTACCCTTACCTCCCCAAGGCTCCCAATCTACCCTCTGCTGCATCAGTGCGGGGGGGGGGGAGGATAAGATTAGGCTCTGCATTAACAAATTCTTCTTATTAAACCAGAATTCAGAAAGAGTAGAATATGGGACAGAATTAGCCCACACATCAGTTAAAAACTGGAATGGTCATGCTCATCCCTGTTGTATTCTCAATACTTCTGGATAACAGTGCCAATTTAGCTTCTTATAGCAAATCTCAACCTTGGTGTCCATTTCTGCCATTTTGCACCTAGTCACCTAAAATTCTGTCCTCCGGATCAGTGACGTAGCTACAGAGGATACAAAGCAATAAGTGTTGCAGGCATTTGCCTCCATTTTGCTCCCACCACCCAGAATGGCTCCAAAGGGGAGGGGCCATTTGCACAGCACATTCAGATGCCTGAAAAACTTAGTGCTTTGCACCCCATCTAGCTATGCCACTGCTCCAGATATTAAGCAACAGTATATTACACCTTCCAGAACATCGCCCGCAACTGCCCAAATATTTGCAGCTCTACAAATGTTTGCCTATCCAAAGTTTTAAATTGTCAGAGCTCCTCGGCCATTCCCTGATCTGAAATCTTGCGCGCCATTAGACTAATTATTCTTTTACAGACTATTTCATGCACTGGAAATCTACCTCTTGCCCTTTCCCATTGCATATCAAATCTAGTGTGAGCAGAAGCTAATAACATTGCAGCTCTAACGTAATTAAAATGCATGAAAAGGATTGGCTATTACTACTTAGTTTTTAAGGATTTATTTATTTATTTTAAAAGACTGCATTATGTGAAGCGCAATCGTTTTTAGCCAATGCTCCGGCTACTACTCTGCTAGATTTTCATGAGGACTGGCTTTCTGTCTGGAAGCTAAATTAACACGGGAAAGAAATGCATCTCGTTTAGGTTCTGTACGAGCAAGCACAATACAAGAGCTTCTACTCATTCCCATCCATTGAACTTTAGGAAGGCACTCATTCGCTCTCCCCCCATCACATCCTTAAGCCTGAGGGTCCCAGGAGATGCTGTGCAAAAAATAGAGAACAGAACTGCAATTATAAAAATGCTGCAAGTTGTACTTATTTTATTACAATTTCGGCCCAATCTAATTGCCAGATGTTCTGTTCCATTTGGATTGAATTACCTTTCGCACAGAGCACTTGTTGAGCACTTTGTACATTGTTCTTAGGCTGATTTGACTTTGATCAGTGGATTCTATTAGAGGATGGGTGTAATGAACTCAAAATCCCCCAGCTGCATTCAGGACAAACGTCGTCGTCTTTCAAACTGCTTACTCTGTGCTAACCCTTTTGACATAAGGCCTATTGCAGATTACATGATATGTAATTGCATTTCATATGTAATGGGTGTCCCAGGCCTAAACAAAACATAAGATGGACAAAGATTCTAACATCATAAGGAATGTTGTAAGTCAGCCCCGTGCAACCTCTGATCCACCAAACCAAAGGAAACTAATAGCCATGTAAGTTTGCCCCCCTCCCTTGATAGCTGGTTTTGCTAACCTGCCTGGGCCTTCTCAGTGTTCCACAAATTGTGCAGTCAGGGTCCAAGGCTTCATGAGTCTGCTGTTGTGAGCTTGCATCCACTTTGCAATGCAATTCTTACTCCAGAAGAGTAATGGTATAACAGAGTCATCTGTCCTTTCTAAGGCTTCTGGCTTCCCATGGAAACAGAATGCTGAATGATATACATTTAAAAAACTGACCCAGCAGATATTGTTACATTGCATGGACATGATGCAACCCAATTTTATCCATGTTTATTCAAAAGTTAGGCCCAGGGACTTCGGTGGCTTTCCTTCAAAATAATCCAGCATAGGATGTTAGTGTTTGTCATGATGAACCTCAGCTCCATGTAATAAGGCAGCCCAATCCTCTGCACATTTGCTCAGAAGTAAATTCCCACTCAGGCTTACTCCTAAGGAAGTACCTGTAGTATTGCTGACTCAAATATTTGTCAGTGCAATAGCAAGTGCAGCAGATGCAGTGCAATAGATGCAGTGCAATAGCAAGTACATATCTGTGGAGCTAAAAGCCGAACTAAACATGGTATAGAAAATCTGTGATTGAATCTCTTGATGACATTCTGATTAAAAGCAGCTATGGACAGCTGATCTATTCAGATTGACACTGTAGGGCTGCGGTTTTCAAACTCTCTGGGAGTTTGAAAAGTGCAGTAAGTTCTTGCAAGGGAGGGGAGAGAGGCAGCGGGGGGAAGGCAGCGACACAATCCCCAGGATCGTGCCGCTCAAGGGGGCGGCAAGGACTGGGATGCACTCACATGTGCGAGCGCCTGCAGGGCTCCCCAGCTGGTTTGAAGTGAAAGTTGAGCAATCGCGCTGCCCTTCCACAAAACCAAAAGTTTGGATATTTGGCTATTTCAAAATCCGAAACGCTTCTTGTCTAAAGCATCTCAGATAAGGGGTAGTCAAGCTGCATAAGGGTTTTTCTGATATTTGTTTGATTTCTCCCTCCTTCCGTTTCCTCCAATTCAGTTTTTCCATCTTTCACACTAGGTTAGTGTGTGCATGGGGGAGGGAGATATTGTTATTCGTTTTCTGTTTGCGCTTCATTTTTCTCAACTGCCAGCTCTTTAATGTATGTTATCTTTCTTTTTTTCCCTGCAACATGACAGCAGGTACTAAGCTTCTCACTGCTGGTGCCTTGGCTTAGATTTCTGGAAGCTCAGACATACACTTCACTACTAAGATAAAGCACGTGCTTTTCTAAGCACCTACATCTCTTTCCAATGCTCTCACCGTGGAGAAGTTTCACAGTCCCTGTCCCATCATGCACTCGTCCTGACGCATGATGTAGCATGGCTTCCGGGCAGGTAATCTCTGCAGTACCAATCAAAAAAACTTTGAAAAACTTGATGTGACTCAAGAGGTCCAAGGTCAGCTCTTTTCTTGCATTAAAAGCAGCTGTGTGGTGTGATTTGGCTGCAGCACTGTTGGAAGGTAAGGACATGAGAACATAACATGGTTGACAATGTAAACCTATGCATACCGACTCAGAAGTAAGTCCCACTGAATTGCATGAGACTGACTCCTGGGTAAGTGTATATCAAATTGCATCCTTAACCTTTTTCCTTCTCTGCCAGTATGTGTGTGGGTTTGACACACACAGAACCAAGGTGTTTGGGGGCCACAATCAACCAGTTACAGAGACATACCTGATGGTATCTCTGAGCCCACCCAACTGCACATGGACTGGATTGTTTACTTATATATAATGAATTTATTTGAATTTATTTATATTTAATAATAACAACAACAACAACAACAACAACAACTTTATTTTTACCTCGCCTTTCTCCCCAAAGAGACTCAAGGTGGCTATCTATCTATTTGTTTATTTGTTTAAGAAAATGTATATACAGCTTTTCAACACAAAACATTCACAAAGTGGTTTACAGAGAAAATCAAATAACTAGATGGTTCCCTGCCCCAAAAAGGTTCACAATCTACATATTAAAAAATGCAGAAGAACACCAGCAAACAGTCACTAGAAAAGATACTGCTGGGGCGAAAGGGATAGTTACTTACTTCCCCCCTGCTAAATATAAGAGGAGTACCACTTGAAAAAGTGTCTCTTTGCCCCAGTGATGCATTAGAGTTTGTGGGAAGACAGCATGTCACCCCCATGATAGAGCTCCTGCCATGCAGGGGGTGGGGCAATATCCTAGGTGGTGGGTGTGGTGATAACACCTTTGCCCCATCCCACTGGTTTTTTTTTTGGCTATAACTTTTTATGTAATAGAGATATTTCAACGTGGTTTGTTTCATTGCATTTTGAATCAAAGTATGCATCAAATGATATATAACATGATGGTATTATTTAAAAATACCAATATTTTCCATTCCAAAACCTTTATTGGCCTAAGCAAAAATTAAATAAAACATTAAAATACAGTACAGGAAAATAATCAAGACAATGGCTGTGCTACCAAAAAAGATCACAACAAAACAGAGATACATCAGGTTAAAGGTTTTAACTTAGCGACTGCAGATAGAAATTCTGCTACCGCACCCGTGGTGGCTACAACCGAGTCACTCAAAAGTGCAGATAAGGTCTCTGACAAAGAACTTAGAGGAAAAGAAAGTACAGAATGTAAATGAATTTCTCGGAGTAATTGAAGGGACGGACAACAGAGTAAAATGTGGGCCACTGTGTCCGGCTCCAAAGAGCAAAGGGGACACAATCTATGTTCAAAGGGGATATTAGAAAATCTACCAAAATGTATTTATTTATTAAATATTGGTAATAATAAATAAATACCAATATTTAAAAATTTTTGGCCAGTTGTGATGTCACCCCCCTGTGCATGTCACCCGGTGTGGCCCACACCCCCTGCACCCCCCCCAGCAAAGCCACTGCTTTGCCCAGTTAGTTATTGGCTAGCATCTTTGACTAAACTGTTGTGATACCACAGAATATTCCCAAACATCTTCATACAAAGCTAAGTTCAAGAGAGTCTGGATGCTGCTGGCACAAAGAGTGAGAAGATCGGGGGGGGGGGGTGAGGAATCATATTTGGAGAAATATAAGGAGAAAGGTCTCTAGTCTACCATATCTGTGGTTTAAATACAAATTTTATAGAGATATCAGGGGCTTATAATGGTAAGTGAGAGAAAAAGATGTTTTAGGGATATATGCTGAACATATTGCTAACTGTACTATCTACTTACAACATTCCTCTAAAGACAGGGGGAATGGCAAAAGCCTTCAGACACCAGAAATATAGAGTATCCTGAATTTTCCAAGTATGCAGAAGTCCATCAACTGCAGTGCCATTGTTAAAAGCATTTGTGCCCAGAGTAACAAATTGAAAAACTGAGCACGTGTTCCAAAGTCGCATTATTTTCAAAGGTAGAAGAAATCACCGCAGTCTTAAAATTGATCTTCTATCCAACTGCTACACAGAAAGTCTGAGAAAGAATAGGGCATTTCTATTGCCTGACGTAATTGTGAGAAAATCGTGTGGTCTCTGATCTATAAAAATAGTACCTTCTGGGGAGTAATAACTAAAATGAGCCCTGTATGTAACAGACATCCTAGAGTAACTTATCACAAAAATATTGATTAATATTTCGATGGTAGACTTTCAGAAAAATGTCTCATAACACAAGGTGCGATAATGACCAAGATCGCCCCTGAATTTAAAATTGCTTACGGCACTCATAGAAGCACAAAGCCAATGTGAATCCTCTTGAACCTAGGCTGGTCTCCATGTTGCAATCCTAGCCCTGCGCTGGTACAGCCAAGCCACATGGCCTGCATTGTATCTAGTGCAGGGTGAGAGGCTGCTGGAGGTCACCTCGGGGTAAGGGAATATATTTCCTGAGAAGTCCCTATGGGGTTTCTCAGATCTGTGCCAGCTGTTTAGCTGGTGCAAAACTGAGCAGCCCGAATGGCATGCCTGGCCCAGGAGTAGGGGTTAGGATATGGTGTGCATTTCAGCTGCAAATCCCGCCCCCTCCCAGGCCTGATCCTCCCCCATTCTGCCCCCCCAACCCAGAAACATCCCACACTCAGAATGCCCTGCTGCCACCCTCTCCCACCTCCTGCAATGCCAGGCACAATTGTACCTGCTCCAACCAATGCAGGGACTGGATCTCCAACCACTTCAGGGACTGGATCACTGGCAGGCCAGTACACAATGTTGTGCCAGCACAGCTGACTCTGGAGTCACTGCAAGCGTGCCTGATGTTATGTTTGTGACACTCGGGAGCTGGAGCAGGGGGCCTGTTCTGGCGCAAGGGCAACCTTAGGACTGGGCTGTAAATTGTGGAAGGAATGATGTAGTAAATACATTAAAAAGGGCGCCCAGAAATGATTTCCACGGTGGACATAGAAATAATATACAGGTGTGCGCTGCTTAACAACTGTTCACTTAACAATGGACCGCACATATGATGGTGGTCAAAGCACATTAAAGATGCTCTTAATGAGGCAATTGCATCTCCCATAGCCTGTAACAGAGAGGCTGCTTACACAACAAGGAGGCTGTTAATGCAAAGAAGAGGCAATTGGTCTCCAGTAACCTGTGAAGCCAGCTAGTGTCTGGCAGGAAGTGTCTGTATACACAACAAAGGCAATAGATGGACTGAATGTTCACTTAATGACCTAATCGCATAACAACGGGGATCAGAGAATGTAAGTGGCGCGCACCTGTATCGGAAACAGATGACATATGGAAACAATCTTGCGGTGAACAGCCCAATGTGTTGCACATTTCCTTCTCCAAAGTAAGCCTCACTGTGTATCTGCTCTGTATCTGTATCTGCTCTGTATCTGATCAGCCGTGGTGGCTCTTACTATCTTATCTGCAGGCTATGTTTTTGGAAAAGCTTCAATATACGGACATTCTCATTTTTATCATACTGGGAGCTGCCTTGAAAATTCACGAGTTAAAAGGTTGTGCAGAAATTGTTGAATACATGAATGATAAGACCAGCATATTCTCACAGCATATGGGAGCCATTTTCTTAATGCTACTCCCTTTTCCCTATTCCTAATGAAAACACATTCTGCTACTAGGCCAGGGATCTCCAAAGGTTTTGGCCAAAGGGCTGCATCAAATATCTGGCACAGTGTTGAGGGCCAGAAAAAATACACGTTGAGACTAATTTGCGTGGGTTCCATTCCAAGCACTCACATGGATTAAAAAAAATGCACTGTAGCAAATCAATTTAAAAAACAAAGTGTCTTTGCTCAGGTGATTTGAAAACAGCCTTGCTGACCTTTTGACTCTAAGATAAGAGTCATTAAGAAGACAATCCATCAGCATTTCACTCAGCCCCTCCCTTCACCAATGCAAACTGATCACCTTTCTTACACATGCTGGGGGAGGGGAGGGGTCCGAAGGAGAGAGAAGGACTGATGGATTGTTAGCCTGCTGCCCTCTCTGTCTCATTAAGGAGGCTGTTGTTAAAGGACTGTTAAGTTTTTAAAACTGATTTTACAACGGATGCGTTTTTCCCCTTCTCCAGGGATCAGCACATTCTTTCTCATTTGCAGGGGCCATTCATGTTGAGTCAAATCTGTGTATAAAAAAAATCCGTGTATAAATAGGCTGGACCTGTAATTTTAAATATAAAATGTAAATAAATACATTAGAGATGGAACTTAGATGAATAAATAAATGAATGAATGGGCCCAAATTTCCAGGATTTCACCAAGCACCAGCATGCACCACAGAAGAAAAAACACACACTTAAACAGACTCCCATTCCCCCACCCCAAAAGCACAGCTCTGGTTGTGTTTGGTCAACTAGGCCAGAGGCTCTCAAGGGACCAGAGGCTGGCCACGGGCCAAATAGAGGCTTGCCGCAGGCCACATCTGGCCCACGGGCCGGGGTTTGGAGATCCCTGTGTAAAGAGACACCTTTTAAAGTAGTCCTATATTTATCAGGGGAAAACAACATCCTCTTTCACCCTGTGAATGTTTGCTCGTGTTTCCCGAGTGTTATTTTCTAGGTTGCGAACCTCCTGATGGCGTGGTTGGTAAGTAGCGCACAGAGACACCAGTGAAAGAAAGTTCCTCTGTGATCAAAAGTAATAATAATAATAATAATAATAATAATAATAATAATAATAATAATAATAATAATAATAATAATAATACTGGTATTTATATACCGCCTTTCTGGTCATTGGATTACTCCTCTGACTTTATTCAAGGCTGTTCACATAGGCAGGCTATCTCTAAGCCCCCGAGGGGATTTTTACAGTAACAGAAAGGCTCTATCTTTCAAGAACTGCACAACATTGCAGATGGATCTTTCATGGTCTGGTATCTCTTTTGGCCCCCAGTTGCCACCCACGCTGGCTGACAAGCAGCTCCTTCATCTCTCACTGAAAGGGCAGCCAAGACGCGTCTTCACTCACACCAAAGAGCAGGTGGAATAACTCAGCTCAGTTTGTCAGCTGCTTCAAGGTCTCACCATTCATGGAGCTGCAGGTGACGTCGAACCGGCGCCCTTCAGATGTTATCTGTGGGCTAACAGAGGCTCTACCCTCTAGACCAGACCTCCTGCCCTTCTATTAATCTACTAATCTAAGTAATTTACTACCACCAGGCTGCTTGCAACTAAGACTTTATCAGCAAAAGTACCGCCTTCCTATGATAAGATATCCCACCACTCAGGCTAGTTGCTTTCAAGGAAACATACACAGGAGTGGAGGTTTGGTTAAGGTTTCAGAAGAATTTACTCATAGTTCATCATTCTATATGTGGATCTTCTGATTGTTAAGTACTTTGGAAGAGAAAACCTTAGAAGTTGTTCCCTTTGTGTGGCAGCCTGATGATGATGGCAGAATATGTTCTGCGTCTCTGATGGTCTGGAGAGGAAGAGAATATGAGAAGGAGGGGAGGAAAGAAACAGAGTTAAGGACCATATCTCGTGCAAGAACTATAGATGGAGCAGGTGAAGAAGTCTTGGTTGACTGGACATTACACTACCCTCTAGAGCAGGGGTCTTCAAACCCCGGCCCGGTGGTCAGATGTGGCCCCCAGAGAGCCTCTATCCAGCCTGCGGCCAGCCTCTAACCCCCTGAGAGCCTGTGGCCCAGTTGACCAAACACAACCAGAGTTGTGCTTGTGGGGTGAGGGAATGGGGGTTCATTTAACTGTGTGCTTTATTTCTTGGGCTGTGTTGATGCTAGGAGAAATCCTGAACGTTTGAGTCCATTCATTCATTCATCTCAATTCCATCTCTAATGTATTTAAATGTAATATTTAAATTTTTTTTCCAGGCCTCGACGCTGTGCCAGATATTTGATGTGGCCCTTCATCCGAAAGGTTTAGCGACCCCTGCTCTAGAGTCCTGCAAGACAGCATTGCACCCAAATGCCCACAGTATTCACAGCCATTCTCACCAGGCACACGTTACATCAGTGTTTGCAGAAGTGGTGGACTTCCCCAGCCCCATGCCTGGGGCAAAGGTCCACGATGGCACTCCCTGTGGGATGCCACTACCCCCCCCCCCCGCATGTGAATCTGCACACCCTCCCCCATTCACCTGGAGGAAACGCAGCCTCGCACGACTTCAAGACCGACCAGAGAAGCCGTCTGAGGCTTCCCCGTGGTCTTAAACTGTGCTTCTGCCAAACTAAGGCTTCTGCACAGTCCTAGATGCACACAAGGCTCCATGCCCAGGGCATTTGCCCCTTTCAGATAATGGCAGGTCCGCTACTGATTTGCAGAATATCTTTTCTCAGCACTTTCTGTTACAAACTCTTGCATGGTTAACAAAAGCGCTCATTAGCTCATTGAAGACTTAATAGATATTTTCAACATTTTTGGTTACAAACTGGGAGATGCAAAGCAAATCACATTTTCTAATATGACATCAGACTTGAATTATTAATTCCTAGTGTCTCCACCAAATGCCTGGTAGGCCTCCGGGCCTCACGCGGTGAATGATGGGAAGTTACGGTGTGACAACCTCACTTAACTTTTAACGCCATTCCCTTCGAGCAGAAACATTGGCAGAGATCTATTTATATCCAATCCACAAGATCCTCAATGCCAGCAAATGTTTTTGAAATATGTTATCTGTGAAAGCTAAGGCAGCAGTGTGGGATAAAAAAAAAAAAAATCAAGAAATGTACATTCCAATGTGAAATTACTAAGTCAAGCATGAGCCCTTCAGATCAAGCAAGAAAATGAACACGCTCTCGTGAATGTAAGATCTAACCGTGCAGGAAAACATGGTTAATGAAGCGAAAGGACTATCCAAAGGGATACTGAAATCACCCAGGATCCACAGCTCAGGTATTTATCTGTTAGTTTGTATTCATCTTCTCCTAAAAGCTCTGAATAATAAATGGACCATGAAATTAGGGCTGTGACCAAAATTCTTCAAGGAACTTTTCAGGCATAGATCTGGGGGGGGGGGGGTCCTTGTGGGTAGTCACCTTTTGGAGCTGTTGCTGTTGACATCATTAGGTTCACTGGTTCCCAACCTGTGGTCCGGGAAACAGGCGGTCTGTGAGACCCTGAGAAATGGTCTGTGAGGTCTCAGGAAAGAAAAAATCACCTTTGATCACTTCCAGTGTCTCGCTGACCAAGCAGTCTCCATCGAAGACCACCAAAGCGGGTGGAGATTGCCCACAGCCGCAACCACTTCTCAGTTGTGGCTGTGGGTAGTTCATTCTCTGTCCTCCTTGATACTCTGTAGGGGAGTGCTTGGGAAACAGATCACCAGAGAGAGCAGACCACCAACAGCCACATGTGATCCACTACGATTCCAATTTTTGCTTCAGTGGTCCGCAGTCTCCTAAAGGTTGGGAACTCCTGGTTTAGTTGGACACTCATTCTACTGTTACTGGACAAACCTTTTCTGTCCAAGTTGTTTCTGTTCCTTTCTCTGCACACAGGAAGCACTTCTTCACTTGCTCTCATTTGGCTTCTCACAACCATGTGCTCAGACAGGGCCGGTGGTGCAATCATGACGCATGACAATTCAGATGGTTGATTGTGGCCAGGTCTAAGGGCCAGCACAGCAACCTACTCAGCAAATGTCCCTCATAGATGTCCTACAATGCAAGGAAGCTGAAATGTCACCACACTGTTTTTCCTCTCCCCTTTCTCCTAGAAAGTGAAAAAGGGGGGAAGATTTGAAAGGAATTGAATACATACGTTTAATAAAAAAGCAGAGGGGAGGAAGGGATGCCACTGGGACTTCTTCAGGCACCTAAAGAAATAGGGTTGGCATTGCTCTTAGAATGAGGGTAAAAAATTACAGTGCTTTCCATTTGGAGAGGACAGAGTTGTGAACAAAATGGTGCCATAGGATCAATGATTCAATATCCACTAATTCAATATCAGTTGGGTTTTCCAGGAGCCTAACTCCAGTGGATAACAAGAATTGACCATAGCTAACCAAGTGTTGGTTTACATGAGATTGTTGCGTTTTTGCAAAGCACTGGCATCGCTAGGGGGCGCGGGGTGTGTGGGTTGCACTGGGTGATGCACACGGGGGAGGTGACACCACAACTAGCCAAAATTTAAATTGGTATTTTCAAATAATACTATCATGTTATATATCATCGGATGGGTAATTTCATGCAGAATGCAATGAAACAAATTGCACTGAAATATCTCCATTCTATCAAAAGTTATAGCCAAAAAAAACGAGCAGGGGCAGGTGCATCACCATGCATGCTGCCACTGCATGGGAGGAGGTTCATTTATGGGGGTGATGTTCTGGCCTCCTGTACCGGGTGTCGCAAACACTAGTGATGCCACTGTTGCAAAGGTATGACTTGGAGTAACAGAGACCCTTCTATCTGATTTTGCAGTTGGCCACCACTTGGTAAATGTTTGCGAAAGCCGTATGGCCACTTTATACATTCAGCAAAATCATGTCTTGCTGGTTTTTCTTCCTATGAAAAGAGGTTTTGTTTTGTGTGTTTGTTTTTTCTTCATGTTGGATCATTCAGAAGGGGTGATCTCTTGCCTGCAGCCTTGAGTAGAAAAAAAAACAAAACACCTCCACTTAATTGTTTGAAATGTATAAATTAGACCCATATCATTCATGAAATAAAAACTAGAAGAACTAGTGAAGATCACACCAGTGGGATGTCGCCACAAGACAGGTCCCCAAACAGATGACAGGTGTTTCAAAAACCCCTTAATACCAAGGGGCAAAAGGGCAGATGTGTATTAATTCCTCCAGATCTTTGTTCTTCTGCTTGCAGAAGTCCTCATATTAATATTTTTCTTCTGCCTGTAGTTTCATAGCATGGGAGAAATGTGCTAAGTCCCTCCAGATCTCCCCTTGGCCTCCAGGCTTTCCTCTCTGGCAGCCTTCAGTGTCTCTTTTTTGACATCCAAATGTACTGGAGTCTCAAAACATATGATCATAGGCTTAGAGAGTTTGATAATCAAAGAGTAGCTCCACTGAGATTCTTTTGATTACCATATCAGAATCAGACACACAATGAGAAACCTGGAAGTCTCTCTCTCTTTCTCTCTCTCTTTCTCTTCATGATGAAAAGTTGGAGACAAGCTGACCAAAGTCAGAGTGTGCAGACAAAAGTTTCCTTTGGCTTTTAAAAAAATCTATAGTCCATAGTTGAAAGTTAACAGTTGACATTTCAATGCTCAACCTATGCATGCGGATCAATGATGAATGTATGCACAAGACACAAGACCAGCTTGACTATAACAAATCCTCACTAGGGAAAAAAATGGTTGGCTGATGAGAGCTAACAGTTAGGAGCTTTCTGACTCATGAAATAATCTGTGAAATTTCATGCTGGCTTCCAGTCTGCCCAGCACAGCAATCGGTCGCACAGGGTTAGGGTTTATTTTGGTGCTGTAGTGTTGTGTGTATGATGTATGGAAGCACCCTAGAATTAGCCTGAACAAAAAATATAGTTCAAGACGGATGGTCCTGTTTGGGGGGGGGGGGGAACTAAACCATCAAGGTGTCCTGTAGGAGGAGGAGCTGACTTGCTAATGAATGCAAGAATATTAAAATATTTAGCATATTTGGACATTGCTTGAAGGGTGCATAGAATTACACATACCTAACTCTGACTATCTTTTTTGGAAATGACTGGAGATCTTATTTAACCTTTATATAATTTGATGTTCAGCTATTTAAATTTGAATAAAATCTCTCTCTCTCTCTCTCTCTCTCTCTCTCTCTCTCTCTCTCTCTCTCTCTCTCTCACACACACACACACACACACACACACACACACACACACACAAGGAATGGATAAAGTTAATTAATTCCATGTTATCCACAACCAAGGTGCCAGATGACTCATTGGAATTAATGTGTCAAGCTTCTAAAAAATCTTCCATTTTATTTATCCTCCTAAGAATCATGTGAAAGAGAAAACTTCATTGTCATAAGAACATAAGAAGAGCCCTGCTGGCTCAGGCCATAGGCCCATCTAGTCCAGCTTCCTGTATCTCACAGTGGCCCACCAAATGCCCGAAGAGCACACAAGACAACAGACACAACCTGCATCCTGGTGCCCCCCCCTGCATCTAGCAATCAGAGGTAGCCTGCCTCTAAAACCAAGAGCTTCCACATACCTACTATGACTTGTAACCCATAATGAACTTCTCCAGAAATTTGTCCAATCCCCTCTTAAAGGCATCCAGGCAAGATACCATAACTATTTCTTGTGGCAAAGAGTTCCACAAACGAATTACACGCTGGGTAAAGAAATATTTTCTTCTGTCTGTTCTAACTCTCCCAGCACTCAACTTTCGTGGATGTCCTCTGGTTCTGGTGTTTTGTGAGAGGGAAAAGAGGAAAGCCAGAATGATGATGGAATTGAACAAAGCATGGTCTGAAGTCACATGGTGAAATGGGCAGCGATGGGCCCATTTACTTGTGTGATGGGGTTTGTCTGAAACAATATGTGCTAATAAGGAAGCTATTGAGCACCCAGTCATCTTGAATCTAGGGTTGGGAAGGAATCATTTTTAACCTCTAAACTCAGAAAATAGGTTCACCGTCACTGCTTGCAGTTATATCAGTGGGAGAGTGACAGCGTCCAAACCAATCCCTCCCACACATCTATACATTCCCCCTGTCCACTCCCCATCCCCTACATGCCTGTCTGCCATACTCCTCCCCCCAAAGTCCCTTTCTTGTTGATCCAGAAGCAGCCAAAGAATGAAGATCAATATTTCTCCCTCTGCTTTTCCTTTCCCTAATGCTTTTCATGGATTTATCCCAGTGTGCCAGATGCATTGACATCTGGGAACTGTAGTCTTTCCTACACTTCTGCATTAGGTACTACTACTACTGTATTTTCACTACACAGTTAAAGGCAGTTTGAACATTCCAGCTTCTTCCACCCATAACTATGTGTGTGCTTGGAAAAGCAGCACATTCTCATTTACACTTGATGCTATGGACTACTATCAGGGTTGGTTCTCACAACAAGTCATAAGAACATAAGAACAGCCCCACTGGATCAGGCCATAGGCCCATCTAGTCCAGCTTCCTGTATCTCACAGTGGCCCACCAAATGCCCCAGGGAGCACACCAGATAACAAGAGACCTCATCCTGGTGTCCTCCCTTGCATCTGGCATTCTGACATAGCCCATTTCTAAAATCAGAAGGTTGCGCATACACATCATGGCTTGTACCCTGTAATGGATTTTTCGTCCAGAAAGTCCTTCATTGGGTTTCAAAATTCTGGGAATGTAAAACATGTTGGGTCACCAAACGTCGCCTCTTGACTCTGTACAGCAGCATTTTGTGCGTGTACACAGCTTGCTTCACATCTATAATAAAGGGTTTACATTCACAGACATGCCTACTCTGATCTAAATTGCCATTGATTTTTTTCTGAGATTAAATTTAACCCATATGAATGTAGAATATGTTCCTCTTAATAACGGATTCACAGTGAATACCAAAGTAATTTACGGTGATTAGTAACTCGCAAGAGGAAAGTATGGTACCCCTCCTTGTTATAGATAATTTATCACCTACATCTATCATGTTTCCTAGGCAAAAAGAAGGCAACATTAATGAGGTATAAATTACATTTTATTGTTCCTCATTTAGTCACACAAATTAGTAAAATCAACTTTTTTTAATAAGTGAGGTTCTCTTTTTCAATTTATCTCCTAGACAATAAATAAGAAAGCTAATTTTAAAATACCATCTATGCAATAAATAAATAAATAAATCTTGTCCATAATAACACCTTTTAAAAGACTGGTTCAGATACAATCATCAACGGACAGGTTTGGATTATATTTTAGCCCTGAATCAGCCCCATGGAGCCTGAAAACCTGGAAGCTGGCAGGCAGATATACAGGCAGACAGGCAGAGGTGAATCCTCCAGCCACACCAGCTGAGAGCCACATTAAGATTGTGCCATTAACTGCACATCTGAATGTTATCTCTCTCCCCCCCCCCCCCCATTTTAGCCACACATAATCTGGAATATTAGACTACTACAGAATTCCAAAAATTGTACCACACATTTCAGCATCATGAAACGTTTGAGTGAAATTAAGATGTAATCCAACATCAGTTGGAGGTACAGCTGTATGTAAGAAAGGATATGTGTTGTGTAGTGTGTGCCCCCCTGGGGGGGGCTATTGACTCCTTCTTCCATGTACGTTCAGGGAATGTGTAAAAGAGAAGAAGGCTCCACCTGCTGGCTAAGCCTCCAGTATCAGGACACCCAGCAGCCATACTGTGGCTAACTGTTGCGCATTCCTATAACACATATACATGGACAGCCCTTTCACACTAATATACAATACATGAATATCAGGGGCATGTCTAGTTGGTGACGTGACCAGTGGGTACTGCACCACGTGCTGCACATGAATTCCCAAACTCATGGGGAGGAAAAGAGTGAGTGGCACATAAATATTTGAACAGAAATCCCATGAATTTTAATGAAACCTCACTGGCAAGTTAGGCTGCTTTGGACCACAGACTTCGACAAAGGTAGAGAACCTCCTGTTACAATCTCAGGGGTGTTGGACCTTGGGCTGCTGCTGCTGCTCTATTGCCAGTCTGATTCAATATTGATGAGACTGCTAAAAATAGTCTGCTCATAAAGATTGCATATTTTACTGTCTGCAGTGCTCCTGTTCCTCAGGCAAATAGGGAGCCATCATGTTCACGCCTGGAACTAACTGTAGATTAAGCTGGTGCAAAGTCAGAGGCAAGGAATCATGGGATTTGCCAAGAAGAAGACTGATTATCATGTTCCCACCCTTAATAACATTGCTTTTCAATCTAGGTCACTAATTATGGCGTGGTTAACAAATGGAGCAAGATCTGAGCAGCAAAAATGTCACTGTGGGATTTAGAATGGATTGATCTGATCCCAGATCAAGGGTTAAAGCCACTGGCTTGGAAGATCCCACTGAACATATTTTTAAAAAAAGGTTTTAATATAGTTATAGAGAGCTTGAGACATGTCTAGGAAAGCCTGCTAATTAGGACTCAAAATATCAGCACAGCGCATTCATCCAGGGCTTGAATATGAGCTTGGGGTTTCTTTATCACCTCAGAAAAAGAGGTGAGACCAGCCCTGAATTGTTGTCTGGCTAGAGTAAAAAACATTACCGAAGAGTGCTGTCAGTGCTGCCATAAAGCAAGCTACCAGAGCACTGGTGGGAAAGCCAGAGCTCTCCTGCACATGTTGATGGACCACTTGCTACCAGCAGGGGAGGGGATGGTGGAACAGGAGTGGGGAAGGGGCAAAACTGGGTGGGAAAGGAGGAAGAATAGGGGCAGGCAGTGGCTTAGTTTAGGAATCTGGCCCTGGGGACACAACCATTTTTAACACCCCCCATATTATAAAATCAAATTTAACACACCCAGCTACATCCAGGAGGTGGTCTGAAGCTCATGGAGGCTGCATACAGCCTCCCCACACGTTAGAAGGCCTCATGACGGCTTTAGAAAGGCACTTCCTACTGTTGTGAAAACCAGATTTTGGCGAGGCCACCTCAGAATGTCTCAGAAGGCTACTTTCCACCTTGAGTCTACCATCAAGGGTGCAGATTGGCACCTCTTCAAGGCATGGTGCCTGGGGCAATGTACCCCCTGCCCCCCTGAGCCAGTGGGGGCAGGGAGTCTGCAGGAGGTGGTGGATTTAGTGGCCTTTGCACAAGCTAGATCCTATCCCCTTTGGCAGCAGCTGAAGACCTAGTGCAGGTCCGAGGAGATAAATTGTAGGGTGGGAGGCTTACAGAGGGGTAAGGGGATTTAAATCCCCTTACTCAATGCATGGATATAAAGTGAGAACAGGGATAGAATATCTCAGTTTCTGGATAGAATATTCTCAGTTTCTCAGTTTCTGGCGGAGGTTAATTTGGAGAAATTAACAAAGACCAAGATTCAACGAACCATGTGCTAGTAATGTCTCACGGCTCAGAAAAGTTGGGCTTATGAGAGTAGTGGCATAGCTATTGATCGTGTAGCCCACTACCAAGCTCAAAATGTTGCCCAAGCTCAAAATGTTGCCCTGGAAGTGATGTCACAACCGGAAGTGATGTCATGCCCAGGCTTTTTTAAAAGCGACAATTGGGAGGAACCTACCTCCTCCCCCCAGCAGCTCGCCATCCATTAGCTCTGCTGCCTACCCCCAGTCAGTGGCATAGCTAAGGCATCTATCTGCTACCTGGAGTCAAAGAAGATTTGTAGCCCCCCGCCCCCGATAAAATCAAATTTAATTCAGTAAATAAATACAAAATGTGCCCCTGATTGGTTCAAGACACTGTCACGATAACATGTGATTGCAACATGTCAATAACAATAACAGTCATTGGCTCTCAGAACAATCAGACTCATAGTTTAGTTTTGAGTAAAGAAAATTCACTTTTTGTTCCATAAGGCAGTTGTGTTTTTATTTTCTGGTTAATTGGCCATAACTTTTGACAGAATACAGATATTCCACTGCAGTTTGATTCATTGCATTCATTATTAAATTACCTTTCCAATGATATATATGATGGCATTATTCATGCATACCAAGATTTTCACAATTTTGGTCACTTGTCTCAAGTTCAGCTTGTTGCCACCCTAAAGATTGATGCCCGGTGCAACTGCTACCCCCTGCACCGCCTTAGCTATGCCACTGTGTGAGAGATTCCAGGAAGGCAAAACATTTGCAGCACTTCAAAGCAGGTGAAATTTCTCAGAAGACGAGAGACGGATTGGGTTGCAGACCTCTGTAAAAATTTCTTCCCAAACCCTAACATGGCAATCAGACCTGAAGCATAAGCAATATTCTTTTGCCCAGAAGTCATCTGCAATGATATTTTATTCTGCTTTATGGATACTTTCAAGTAATTGATCTGAAATAAGCCTGCATCAGAACCACTCTCTGATGCTGCATTGGCTTTCACTTCCTTACCAAAATTGCCTTCCACTTTTTCTATTCCCATTCACTCACTCTGTCAATATTCTTGTGATTATTGAGGAAAGTTTGACACCTTTATTATGCAATGACATTACCATACTGTATGACTTTATACACCATAATAAAACACCAACACATGATGGGCACTGAGCATGATTGTCCATGACAAAACACCAAACAATAGCTGTGATTGAGGCAGCCACTCAAGCAGCTGAAATTTTGGTGTGGGGTGGGTTTTGTTTTATTTTAAAGTTTCAGTATTCTAAGGAGACTTAAATACCAGTAAAAATTCTGCCCATATGACTATATATATGCTTAGCTTCCAAGATCAGATGAGACCCTGCAGATGCCTGATCTCATCGGATCTTAGAAGCTAAACATGGTCAGGCCTGGTTAGTACTTGGATGGGGTACCGCCTGGGAATACCAGGTGCTGTAGGCTTATACCAGGGGTGTCCAAACATTTTGGCAGGAGGGCCACATCATCTCTCTGACACTGTGTTGGGGGCCGGGAAAAAATTAATTAATTTACATTTAAAATTTGAATAAATTTACATAAATGAATTTATTAGAGATGGAACTTACATGAATGAATGAAGGTCTTCCAATAGCTCATGGCCTATAAATGGCCTTGCACAAAGCAAGGCTAGTCTTTCCTTCGCTGCCACTGCTGCATCACAGACATGAAACAGCAAGTAGTGGAGGGAGCCTTCGTCCCACAGCTCAGGTGAGAGGTTGAACAGTCATCCTCATGTTGAGAGCAGGTGCATTGGGCCAGCATGGGCTCTAGCAAGTCTCCAGAGGGCCAGAGGCTCATTGGAAACTGGGAGTTCCCCAAGGGCCGGATTGGATGCCCCCAAGGGCCGCAAGTGGCCCCCGGGCTGGGGTTTGGGCACCCCTGGCTTATACCATAGTCTTTTGAGACTGAAGGTTGCCAACCATATGACTACAGGCATGTACTTTCTACTCTGACTGAATAGCCCCATCCAGGGTTATGTTTCTTGTTCAAGCTCGCATGTCACAGAACACTGGGAAGTAGTGTAGCTACAGATGGGGAGCATAGTATGTTTTGCAAGTGCCGTAATGCACCATTGCGCTGAAAGCATAGCTTTCGCAGTCACAACTGGCTCTGGACACGAGGGGGGCTGCTTTACATCAGTGTTCAGGAGCCTGCAAAAGTTAGCGTTTCCCCCCTCCCGAGTGCAAGTGCTTCCAAGGTGTAACAAATGGACCTTTTCACTTATACTCTCACTTTTTTCAGGTGAAAGGTAAGTTTTCCTTTTCCGGGTGGTGAAGACCAGAAGTGATTGTGAGGAGCTCCAGAAGGATCTCTCCAGACTGGCAGAATGGGCAGCAAAATGGCAGGAGCACTTCAATGTCAGTAAGTGTAAGGTCATGCACATTGGGGCAAAAAATCAAAACTTTAGATATAGGCTGATGGGTTCTGAGCTGTCTGTGACAGATCAGGAGAGAGATCTTGGGGTGGTGGTGGACAGGTCGATGAAAGTGTCGACCCAATGTGCGGCGGCAGTGAAGAAGGCCAATTCTATGCTTGGGATCATTAGGAAAAGTATTGAGAACAAAATGGCTATATTATAATGCCATTGTACAAATCGATGGTAAGGCCACACCTGGAGCATTGTGTCCAGTTCTGGTCGCCGCATCTCAAAAAAGACATAGTGGAAATGGAAAAGGTGCAAAAGAGAGTGACTAAGATGATTACTGGGCTGGGGCACCTTCCTTATGAGGAAAGGCTATGGCGTTTGGGCCTCTTCAGCCTAGAAAAGAGACGCCTGAGGAGGGACATGATTGAGACATACAAAATTATGCAGGGGATGGACAGAGTGGATAGAGAGATGCTCTTTACGCTCTCTCATAACACCAGAACCAGGGGACATTCGCTAAAATTGAGTGTTGTGAGAATAGACAAAAGAAAATATTTCTTTACTCAGTGTGTGGTTGGTCTTGTCACAGGATGTGGTGATGGCATCTGGCCTGCATGTCTCTGAAAGGGAATTGGAGAAGCTTCTGGAGGAAAAATCCAGTACGGGTTACAAGCCATGATGTGTATGTGCAACCTCCTGCTTTTAGAAATGGGCTATGTCAGAATGCCAGATGCAAGGGAGGGCACCAGGATGAGGTCCCTTGTTATCTGGTGTGCTCCCTGGGGCATTTGGTGGGCCGCTGTGAGATACAGGAAGCTGGACTAGATGGGCCTATGGCCTGATCCAGTGGGGCTGTTCTTATGTTCTTAGCCTGCAAAAATTAGCGCTCCCCCCCCGAGTGCAAGTGCTTCCAAGGTGTAGCAAGTGAACCTTTTCACTTATACTCTCACTTTTTTTCAGGTGACAGGTAAGTTTTGATTCTCACTGACCTTTCATGGTATTTGATTAATCTGTTGTCAGCCCCATCCTATCCAACTTTTCAGCACTGGTGCAACCGCAATGCAGTCCCAGGGTAAGGGAACAAATGTTCCCAAACCTTAAGGAGACCTCTGTGACTGTACCCCCAACACAGGAAGCAGTGCATACCCCATAGGTACAGCAGCACTGGCACTGGAAAATTGAATAGAATTGGGCTGCCAGTTATTTATTTTACATTGGATTGTAGAGTTTGTTTTGTTATTGATTTTTTTTTAAAATCTTGTTAGTCTCTTCAGAAATCTGTGATTGATAAGAGGGAAATGAATATTTTAGTAAATAAATAATAAGGAATAAGAGTTCTGCAATCGCAGTGCTTTGAATGATTCTGAAAGAATCATAAATGTTACCTACCCTTCCTAAAGAATTTCTGAAGGGAAGGGTTATATGTCTGTCAAAGGCTAACTGATGCCATCTTTGATCAATCTGGCTTGATTTGTGTAATACATTAAGGCGGTTCAAAGACATTGGGAAGAGAAAGTTGGAAAAGGCAGATATAATTTCTTAGTAATCTCTCTTCACCTGTACAAGAAGCCTGGGATTTACTGGCGCACACCCCCAAATAAATGCACCATACTGCGACTTGGGTTTAAAACTGGGCCACTTTATTGATCATTAAGTTACAGCAGGGTGACTGGGGTAGTTGACGAAACTCCCAGACCTAAGTCGTGCGGGGCCGTTAATAGGGGGAAACGAACCTAGCCGTCTACTTCCCCCAAGGTCAAAGGGTGAAACCATCCGACTCGAGGCTGTCACCAGACCTGCGGCCTAGGACAACCTGTCAGCGTCGCCCAAATGGTTAAAACAGCAGGACTAGTGGTCCGCAGGTCAAGCCTTGCCAGGCATGCCAGTCCAGTCAAAGGGGCTTGACAGTCAGCCTCTTCAAGCCAGGAAAGCATCATGTGAGCGGTACTGGCTCACCCCTTGACCTTGCTGTCTTAGACAGACACTGGGGTGTGTCTACCTACCCTGACCCCACACGCTCCACACTAAAGCGACCAAATTCTCTATAACCAATGGAAAACCTTAGCCACCACAGTCCGGGGTAGGCGAAAAAGCTGAGAGACAAAAGCCAATCAGGATGTCAGCAAAAAGTTCCTACCCGGCCCCAAAGGTGGCCGGCTAATCTCAGACTGACGAACAGGTGGGAGGGCGGGGTCACTGCTCGCTCCTGGACTGAGGCTGGGTCGGGCAGCCGCCCGACTCCAGCCCCTTAGTCCCGCCCCCAACAGCAGGTGGGCCAATAGGGACAAAGCCCCAGCCTGTCTGCATCAGGATGGGGGGCAGGGTAACCACCATTAGTGCTGAAGGCGCTAACGGTCATTTCCACCAGTCCCCATGAGGTCTGCTTTGCCAAGAAGGGGTTCAATTTTATTCTCTCTCTCTCTCTCTCTAAGGATGAATTTTCTTTCATTCCCATGAAGTGATGAATGACGTCAACAGAAAACAGGCTGGGTGGTGAGCCCTCCCCAAATCCTGTTCCATAACCCAGCATTAGTACTGTAATCCTTGAAGCATAAAGTCAGTACCATCAGATGAGATGGACAGAAGGGTGCTATTGAAGTCAGGGCACTTTCTGCTCCTCTCCCCATTTTTAATGGCAGCTAACTGGATAGCAGTCTGATGAACATCTTATTGCAGGCCAAGTCACATCAGGGAGAGACAAAGTACAGTGTATCCTTCTTTCCCCAGGTCACTCAGTTTCCATCTCTCATCAAAGCTAGGCTTCAAAGGAATAAGAATTCCTTGCTCCCTGAAAGCAACTCAGTCTAGTTGGAGCCTAGAGGTCTAGAACCGGTCTTACTCCTCCTTTGGCCAAGGGCATAAGGGTCTGGAGTTAGGATATCAGTGCACACAAGTGCAGCCAATTCCTCCCCCATCCACCTCCCTCCTAGCCCCATTCCACCCCTCTCCATCTCATTCTGCTCCAGAACTGTCACACCTAACTTTGTAGGTCCAGTGAAGAGCCTCCAGCACCACCACCTGGTATGGCAGTGCACCTAAAATGGCTGTCGCTGGAGACTATTTTACAACAGTGGAACTGGGTTCTGCTGTCATAAAGCCCTCCGTGCTCCAGCATAACCCATGCTTGTCTTCCCATACCCCACCCATTCACTTAAGAACACAAGGAGTGGGGTGAGTTGTAGCTTAGCAGCAAAGCATTTACCTTGCACGTAGGACACCCTGGGTTCAGTACCCAGTATTTCCTATTAAACATATTCAGTTGCCAAGATGTCCTCTCCCAAATTTTATTAATTAATAAAAACGATCAAGACTGTTTTCATTTCCTTTAAAATTGCTGTATCCAGGCAGGAGCATTAAAATAAAATAAAATTTCACACTGAGTGAAATTCTTTGGTAACACAAAAGTTTTGTTCTGGCTAGTATTTAAAAAAAAATAAATCTCTCCTCACTTTTTTTCCCCCCAGGAAGTTTTATCCTGGCAAATGTTGCAGGCATGAATGTCTTGAAACTCCCAGAACAGAGGTACTTAATGCAGTCAAGACTCAGAGCTGTTGACTGTCATACCCCATTATCATACACTGGAATGTCAGTCTCTTATCTGAAGGATGTTACCTCCCAACAGGGCTGTATTTGCCTTTGGTGTCAGCCTTCAGGCATATGATCTTTGATCACAGACCAAGTCCTTTGTGGTACTATAATGCGGGTGCCAACAAAGCATTAATTCAGAAAGAGTGACTAGCAGTTTATTCCCCCCTAAACTTGTGATATAGGTACTCAGCTTCAATGAATGCTTTGCACATTTTATGTTCCTAGCTTTGAAGATCATACTCCAGCTTGTAGCATTTCCTGATTCTGTTGTGTTTTTTTGCAGTCAATTGATTCTACTGTTTAGCAAGGACAACCTTGTTTACCAGTTACCTTCCAAATGTCTAGGGACAGAAGAGGATTTCTGATTCCATGCTTTACAGTTGCTCTACTTCCTGAACTCAGGAGGGTTGCCCCTGCCTTTCCATTTGCTGGCTTTCTTGTGTTCCTAGGTCTTGTGTAAGCCAGCAGAACTACTGCTTGTGCAGGACCAGGCATTGGACCGAACTTTCAGGATCAACTACTAATTATCGGAAGAATCCCCTTTGTAAGCATGTGCTTGCATTTTTTCTTAAGGTCAATATCACACTGAGACGTGTATTGGGATGATGGTGTGGGGGTTGTGGGGCTTCAACTCCCCTCCCCCACTGCATTTCAAATCTGGTGTCCCCTTGCCTCTTGCTATCACCTGAACACAAATCCCCCCGCCCCCCAGAACAAATAACAGCTGTGGGTGGCAGAAGAAGAGGGGGATTCAGTCAAGAAATGAAGGCTGTGAAAGTGTTAAAGTTCCTCTACTCACCACAGTTCCAGTTCACAGGGGAGCAATATAGCTGCTATTTAAAAAGCAAGCACACCATGGACTAATTTGACCCTCAGCTTCTCCGCTGCAGGTGACAAGCTTGCCAGGGGCAAAATGTACTATTCCCTTCACATCTAGTGGAGGCTCAAGGATCTTTGTCACCCTGCCCTTCCTTTGTAGGGTTCTCAAATGTCTGCCCTTCATACTCAAATGGGTTCTAGAAGCATCTAGCTCAAATGGGCTTTAGAAGACCATGAAGTCTCCTGTGTTTAGACTCACTGGTGGATAGGTTCTAGACTAGGCGGAAATCTTGAACAATCCATCATTTGGACATTGAATAATTTTTAAAAAGGTATAGTTTATCTGTGAAGAAAGAAAAGTTAGGGGCTCTCTTCACTTTTCCATGATTTGCATACCAATGGAATAAGATTATGACATTGTGACATCACAATGTATTTATACAAGTATGCAAACAAAGAACAGAAATGGCCTGCCCCTAACAAGGGGGTTTCCACCACTCATATATTGACAGCTCTATGAGGAACAGCAGATTTAACTTTGCATCTCTGCAATATAAAGATAATCAGCAATTTGAGTAATAATTGACTTATCAGAAGTAGAAAGAAGGGAATGCAAAGTTGCATCATTGCAGGTCAATCCACCTTTAGGAGTACCTTCGCACTTGATTAACTTGTGAACTGGTCCCCAGTGCCAGTAAAGATTTCAATTTCTAGATAATTTACTCATATGGGGACAAGAAATTGTTTCCCCCAGAATTATTCATGATGGCACATTATTCGACATACTACCACACTCTCATCCTCCAGAAAAGCCTTTGCCTCTTGATCAAGCCAGGAGGTCCACTTAACACAACATCCATCAGGTTTTGAGGGCTTAATAGATGTTAAGGGCAGATCTTGGAAGTGATCTGATTGGGATGGCAAAGCCAACCTCAGTAAAAGGGGTAGATGGTCACTATCTAAATCAGGGAGTACCTGAAGGCTTTCCACCCAGGGAAGTAAATCATTGCAGACCAAGATGTAATCAATAGTGCTACACCTTGCTCGTGCCATAAAAGTAAATTCCCCTGGGTGATCCCTAGGCATGGCCCCTTTCAGAATATTGCAGTTGAATCTTTTACCCATAGCTAGCAGTCAAGAACCAGCAAAACTTGCTTTACTATCCTTAGAAAGTTGTGGAAAGTGCAAGTTAATTTGTTCGTCGCCCTGATCCACCACATGCCTGTCAGCCTTCCCTCTCAATGGATGTCCATTTGAGCCAGTACACGCGTTAAAATCTCCCCCAAAAGAACCTTCTCTGCCAAATTATCTAAGATTAAATCTTCAACATACTGTTCCAAGTCAGCCCAAGTCTTATTAATATAGACTTTTGTTTGCTGAGGAGTGAGATAAATATTGACCACCAAGACCATTTGAGTACCGAATTCAAAGCAAACAGCCATGGCCTGACTGCCCAAGGGATGTAACTCTATGCATCTAATGCATAAAGAAGTGGAGACCAAGATACTCAAACCCCCTTCAGCCTCCCTAACCCTGCCACTGGGATCGCCCCATTGCTGAAGGAATGGTAACCATCAACCCTAAGTTCATTGGCTGTCCAAGTTTCCTGAAGCAGGATTATATCATAATTCCGGTGGGAAAAGGAAGAACCCTGACTTTTCCAGAAGGCCCAGCCTGCAATATTCCACGAAGCAGTTTCCAAAGGTTTCCCTAAATTCAATTCAGACTTTTCTTTGCGCAGTCATACAGAACCTGCTTCTCCCTGCTGTTGATTAGTGTTATTGTCTTCATTTATCATGGAAAGTTCAGGGTCATCCGACTAAACAATCACATTGGACCTTAATGCTCTTCTGTTGATTATAACAGTTGGTTCCAACTGGGGTTGAGGCCCCTCCACAGAGGGCAGTCCCTTATTCTTTAGGGTCTCCTTTGACAGATTGTAAACAGAAGAACCGGAAGCAGGCAGGTGGGCAGTAGATGACTGTTTGATACCTTTAAGGGAGAAAACCAAAGATATCTGTCGTGTGATCATAGTGTCTTGTTCTTCAGAGGGTAGGGAACCAAAAGTAGACAAAAGTTTAGCATTCATCTCATTTTCTGTCAGACCAGGTTTAAAGTCAGTCTTATCAAGTTCGTCATTAGAAATTAGGGGGGATGGCTTAATCAGAGTAGCAGGAGGGTTTAGGAGTTTTGCATTAGTCAGCTCCATTTGCAAAGATGGACCTAATAGTGCAGATTGATCTAATAGACTCCGTAGGGCAACAGAATCCTTCAGGTACAGAATCAACTTTCTGATTTTTTTTTTTATTTTTTTTTTGGAAATGCAGGTTCCTCCTAGGTGATGAGGTGGCAAGATGAATGATTCTGTAACGGGATGGAACTTTGTGGATACCAAAATGCAGGTCTGGCGGGAGTGGCTGCATAATGAAGCGACACCTAGACTTCTGCTTAGTGCACAGTCAGCTGAGTGGAACATTTTTGCAACTCATTGTGCACTGACCATAAATCTGCAAGGCATAGCAACTGGATTATCTCTTCCTAAGAAGAGCCCTGCTGGATCAGGCCAAAGGCCCATCTAGTCCAGTTTCCTGTATCTCGCAGTGGCACATCAAAAGCTTCAGGAAGCACACAAGGCAATAAGACACAACCTTCGTCCTGGTGCCCTCCCCTGCATCTAGCAATCAGAGGCAGCTGACCACTACTTTGCACATACCTACCATGACTTGTAACCTGTGATGAACTTTTCCTCCAGAAATTTGTCCAATCCCCTCTTAAAGGCATCTAGGTAAGATTTCTTCACCCGAGTTCCGTCACAATAGCACCATGCAGATATCTAACCTTGGATAGCCTCCATAGTTAAACAATGACAGGAGTGTGCAAATAATTTCCCTCTTACTGCTGGGTTTGTGCTTTGTCCTCATCCCCCCTCCCCCACAGAACCCCAGAGTTGCAAGGTGGATATTCTTTCCACTGAAAGAGCATTTGCTTCTTCAGACAAATGCTAACCCTGTGGAGAGCTGGGTCAGAGGACAACTATGAGCAGGGTGGTGTTTTGGACATGGTGCTCCGATGTGTTGGGAAATCCTAGAGTAGAGATTTTCAACCACTGTGCCATGGCACATTATTGTGCCACAAATGGTCAGCAGGTGTACTGTCAGAGTTTGGGGAAGGGTCACATATTAGTAGGGCCATTGGGGGATGTGGGCCCCTGGCAGGCAGTGCAGTGTGCCATACCAATTATTTAAAAAAACTGATGGTGTGCCTTGACAATTTTATTACCTTCTCAGTATGCCATGAGAAGAAAAAGGTTGAAACTCACTGTCCTAGAGACTCTCAATAGCTTCATAACATCTGAACAGGAAAGCTAATGTTGTCACTTAATCCACTTGATGTTTGTGGTGAGATAGTACATCAGGCAATTGTGTAAAGCAGAGGTCTCCAAACTGGAGACCACTGCACAACAAAGGGCCCAATCCTATCCAATTTTCCAGCACCAGTGCAGACGCAATGCAGCCCTGAGGTAAGGGAACAAATGTTCCCATACCTTGAGGAGGTCTCTGTGACTGCCTCGTCACCACAGAGTGCAGTACACACTCCTTTGGCACAGCTGCACCAGCACTAGAGAACTGGATAAGATTGGGTCAAAAATCTCATAAGAATAGCCCCGCTGGCTCAGGCCATAGGCCCATCTAGTCCGGTTTCCTGTATCTCTCAGTGGCCTACCAAATGCCCCAGGGAGCACACAAGACAGTAAGAGACCTGCATCCTGGTGCCCTCCCTTAAATCTGGCATTCCGACATAACCCATTTCTAAAATTGACCATACACATCATGGCTTGTAACCCGTAATGGATTTTTCCTCCAGAAATTTGTCCAATCCCCTTTTAAAGGTGTTTAGGCCTGATACCATCACCACATCCTGTGGCAAGGAGTTCCACAGACCAACTGCACGCTATCTCCCTCACCATCCCGAGCAACTCTTACTGTTCTGCTGTTCTACCATTTCGTTCTTCAGCCATGTGTGCTTAGGGATGCTCTTGGCAGTTGCATCTATGGCCCGGACATACTGGTGCAAAAACAGTTGGGGCACTGGTTCATAGATGTGACTACCAAGAATGTCCCTATGCCCACATGGCTGAAGAACAAAGCAGCAGAGGTATGTGACGGTAAGTACCAATCACATTGGAGAGGGATTTGGGTGAACATCAAAACTGGCCCACGGACCAAGGTTAGGCAAGCCCTGGAGTAAAACAATTGACCAGGTTTGCCACAGCATATCTTGCAGGAGCAGCAGGACCACAGGAACAGGAAGCTGGAGAAAATAAGTCAGGAAATGGTGGTAACCTTTGAAAATGGCTTTGAGGGAAGAAGACAGAGGCCCTACTCATCATTGATGACTGGTGGTTGCAAATTAGGATTGGTGGGTGCAATATAGCTGCCATTGTTGTTGTGGCACCTGAATCATACAGGTCCTTGACAGAACATAGATTTTGCACCGGCTTGCACAAAGAGTGGGTGAATTGGACCTGATGCTAATGCCAGTGCCAGAATTATCCTCCCATCACAGAAATGCAAATAGAACCATTTTCCCTTCTTCTCTTGAAGATTGGCTTATGGAGGAAAAAATTAGTCAGGCAAAAGAAGAATGATGAAGCTGGGGACATGTTGGTTGCAATGCAATTAACATTTCCATCGTGGAAGAAAAAAAGGGTTAAAAAAATACCATCTGGTTTGCAAATAGAAAATGTGCTGCAAAAATGCTCTTGTGTGCCTCCCCGAAATTATATTTCTCATTTGCAGTTGGCAATCAGGAAGAGCAAAAGAAACAGAAATGTTCTCTGCGAGAAACAGAGCTGCGTGCAAAGTGGCGGCTAATCAAGCAGGTGCAAATTATCATTCTGATAATGATCCCATAATAACCGAAATGCCAAATATGGCCATTGACTAAAAGACTATCCTGAAGTTGGTGCATTTTGAAGGACCCTGTTTTGAGAGACAGTCCCAAGTCTGAATGATGGAGGCTGAATTCACGCTAACTAGGGCAATATTCTGCAAATGGTAAACAGCTTGCATGCCATAAGAAATACATGAATTACAGCCCAATCCTATTCAATAGCAGCACTGGCAGAACGCATGTTCTGCTAGTGTATGCTGTCACAAAAGTGCCATAAAGTGCTTTGTGACAATGCTTCTAGCTGGTGCGCTGGCAGGAACGATGGAGCCTTCCTGTGCAAGCCAGCAGAACGATATCTGCTGGATCAGGTAAGGGCGCAATCCTATCCTGCGCTGGAACAGGCAAGTTGGCTTGCGCTGTATCCAGCTCAGGACAGTGACCATAAGAAGCTCAGTCAGAGGTAAGGGGAAAAATTTCCCCTTCTCTCCAGGTAATGGCTGCTGGCCCCAATGGGTCTTCTCGGACTTGTGCCACCTCTTGAGGTGGTACAAGTCCAAGGGGAGCGGAGCGGCTTGAAGCCGCTTCATTCTCCCTGGGAACGGGGGTTGGGATCTGGCATAATGGCCAGATTCCAGCTCTGCCTCTCACTCACTGCCTGCCCACCCCTGGGGCCACCCACTGCCCACCCTCCCCCTGTCCAGGAACTCCTGCCCCTGCCTCCTCCCGACGCCCCTCACCTATCTTTCTTCATTGCATTGGCCCAGGCTTATGTCAGCCTCCGCAGGTTGGTGCTTCTTTGAGATGCCTGGCTTCCTCCTGACAAGGCGCAAACGTGCTTTACAGCATGTTTGCGACCCTCCCAGGCCGGCGCAAGGGACTTACATAAGAATATAAGAACAGCCCCGCTGTACCAGGCCATAGGTCCATCTAGTCAAGTTTCCTGTATCTCACAGTGGCCCACCAAATATCTCAGGGAGCACACAAGACAAGAGACCTGCATCCTGGTGCCCTCCCTTGCATCTGGCATTCTGACGTAGTCCATTTCTAAGATCAGGAGGTTGCACATATCCATCATGGCTTGTAACCCGTAATAGATTTTTCCTCCAGAAACTTGTCCAATCCCCTTTTAAAGGCATCCAGGCCAGATGCCATCACCACATGCTGTGGCAAGGAGTTCCACAGACCAACCACACGCTAGTAAAGAAATACTTTCTTTTGTCTGTCCTAATTCTCCCAACACTCAGTTTTAGTGGATGTCCCCTGGTTCTGGTGTTTTGTGAGAGTGTAAAGAGCCTCTCTCTATCCACTTTGTACATCCCTTGCATAATTTTGTATGTCTCAATCATGTCCCCCCTCAGGCGCCTCTTTTCTAGGCTGAAGAGGCCCAAATGCTGTAGCCTTTCCTCATAAGGAAGTTGCCCCAGCCCAGTAATCATCTTAGTTGCTCTCTTTTGCACCTTTCCCATTTCCACTATGTCGTTTTTGAGATGTGGCACCCAGAACTGGATGCAGTACTCCAGGTGTGGCCTTACCATAGATTTGTACAATGGCATTATAATATTAGCTGTTTTGTTCTCAGTACCTTTTCGAATGATCCCAAGCATAGAATTGGCCTTCTTCACTGCTGCCGCACATTGGGTTGACACTTTCATCGAGTTGTCCACCACCACCCCAAGATCTCTCTCCTGATCTGTCACAGATAGCTCAGAACCCATTAACCTATATGTGAAGTTTTGATTTTTTGCCCCAATGTGCATGACTTTACACTTACTGACATTGAAACGCATCTGCCATTTTGCTGCCCATTCTGCCAGTCTGGAGAGATCCTTCTGGAGCTCCGCACAATCACTTCTGGTCTTCACCACTCGGAAAAGTTTGGTGTCGTCTGCAAATATAGCCACTTCGCTGCTCAACCCTGTCTCCAGGTCATTTATGAAGAGGTTGAAAAGCACCAGTCCCATGACAGATCCTTGGGGCACACCGCTTTTCACCTCTCTCCATTGTGAAAATTGTCCATTGACACCCACTTTATGTTTCCTGGTCTTCAACCAGTTCCCAATCCATGAGTGGACCTGCCCTCTAATTCCCTGACTGTAGAGTATTCTCAGTTGCCTTTGGTGAGGAACTGTGTCGAACGCCTTCTAAAAGTCCAGATATATAATGTCCACAGGTTCTCCCACATCCACATGCCCATTGACCCTTTCAAAGAATTCTATAAGGTTCGTGAGGCAAGACTTACCCTTACAGAAGCCATGCTGATTCTCTCTCAGCAAGGCCTGTTCGTCTATGTGTTTTGAGATTCTATCTTTGATGAGGCATTCCACCATCTTACCTGGTATAGATGTTAGGCTGACCAGCCTATAGTTGCCCGGGTCCCACCTCCTTCCCTTTTTAAAAATCGTTGTGACATTTGCTGTCCTCCAATCCTCTGGCACCATGGCCGTTTTGAGGGACAAGTTGCATATTTTAGTCAAGAGATCAGCAACTTCATTCTTCAGTTCCTTAATAATTCTTGGGTGGATGCCATCAGGGCCTGGTGACTTATTGATCTTTAATTTGTCAATTAGGTCTGAAATATCTTCTCTTTTAACCTCTATCTGACCTAATTCCTTGGTCAGGAGGGGCCCTTCGGGCAGCGGTATCTGCCAGAGGTCTTCTGTTGTGAAGACAGATGCAAAGAACTCATTTAATATCTCTGCCATCTCTAAGTCTGCTTTTATCTCCCCTTTCCCTCCCTCACCATCCAGAGGGCCAACCGCTTCTCTGGCGGGTTTCCTGCTTCTAACATATTTGAAGAAGCTTTTTTTATTCCCCTTAATGTTGCTGGCCATGTGATCCTCATAGTCTCTCTTGGCCTCCCATATCACCTTCTTAAATTTCTTTTGCCACAGTTTATGTTCCTTTTTATTCTCCTAATAAGGGCAAGACTTCTATTTACAGACTTGCGCCAGCCGAAGTGCATTCTAGGATTGCACCCTAAGTCTGGCAGAGGGGTAGGGGTAGCGTGGAATGGGACATATGAAGGGTAGTGATTGGGGTGGGAGTTGCTGATTGGGCTCAGAAGGAGGGGTGGGATTGATGGCATTGGTACGTACCACATCCTCTCCCCATTCCCAGCCCAATCCATCTGCATGGATCAAGTTACCCCATTGTGGCTGCATGCACTTATCTTGGAGCAAGGGGGCATATGTCAGAGAAGACCTCTCTGTGGAAACCTCCAGCAGCCAAAATTCCCCTGAGAGATGCAGTGTAGCCCACACTGGCATCACTGCACCACCACGCAGAAATTTAGTTAGGATTGGGCTTAAAAGATTGAAAGACGCTGGGTCAAACTTCATGCTACTTTAAGCATGTGACTATTTTCTGAATGCTAAATAGCAGCAAAAACAGGTCCACCTCCACCCAGAAAAGTCACAAGGCCAGGGTGACCACCCCCAAACTATTCCTTGCCAAGGAAAACAGTTTTACGTTAGCACCAGTAATAGCCACAAGGGGGGGGGGGGGTCACAATCCAGAACTGAATTATTGGTTCATTCATGTTCATGTTCTCCCAAAAAAACAAGGTAACAAATGAACATTTAAAAGATTGACATCACAATCCTATGCAGGTCTACTCAGAAGGAAGCTTTGTTGAGTTCAGTCAGACCTACTCCCAGGAAAGTGGTTACAGGATTGCACCTT
Organism: Tiliqua scincoides; assembly: GCF_035046505.1. NCBI lineage: Eukaryota > Metazoa > Chordata > Lepidosauria > Squamata > Scincidae > Tiliqua > Tiliqua scincoides. The sequence continues at coordinate 222,802,259 of NC_089823.1, forward strand.
CAAAATACAGGTAGTATTTCAACAAATTAAAAGACAGGCAGTCTGAATGAAGCAGCAGGGGGAAGGGCAAAGAACAAATGGAACCAGAATCTCTGGTAAGTACATCTGACATTTACAGAGAGGAAGCAGAAAAAAAGTCAAGCACAACCTGCAGGAGGAGAAAAATAAATCATGGCAACTGCTGTTTCAGTGTTGCTTCTGTATGTAACCTTAACTCTAAGTCTGCTAAAGCTGGGAAGGAATAGAAGTGGAAGCTGGCAAGGCAGTCCTGATGTTTATTTTGTGATGCGCCTATTCCCTAAAGATAGGAGAAAATGGTAGTTAACTGGTATGTGCATCTAAGGGCGCAATCCTAACCCCTTATGTGCTGCATCCTGCTGTTGGGTGTCACTCAGGGAGGCCTCCTCAAAGTAAGGAAATGTTTGTTCCCTTACCTCGGAGCTGCATCCTCGGGGTTAGGATTGCACCCTAAATTAGATCCAGAAAAAAAAGTCTGAAAAAAGAACATCACCCCCTTTCTAGGAGCCAATCACATTCTTTCCCTGCATTTCCACTTTTATCATGTTGGCTAGATGTCTGGGCTGCTCTGGGGTTGGACCTGAGATGTGTGTGTAGTGCCCAACGTGCTTCTTTAATTGCTTCTGACACCATCCAAACCTATGTGCAACTCCTGCATATCTGGGAGATAATTTTGGACAGATGTTTTACTGACTGGAACCAATTAAAATGCACCAGAAGTGAGCTGTCAAAGTCAAATTGCTCCAAGTGGAAAAACGAAGAACCAAAATGCAGACACGGGGAGAACAAGATTGCCGCATCAGGATGTGATCTCTTGTCGAGTCAAGAGGGAAGATTGAGAGGAATTAACCAGAGTGGGGAAAAAAGAAACATAGGCTTACTTCCCAAACAATTCTTGTGAACTTTGTTTCGCCTGGAGTGATTTAAAGGGGGAAAGAGGGAAGTGAAGCACATGATTGATATCTCAAGGCTGCATTTTATTTCTGCTCATCCAAGAAACATACAGAACATGTTCCATGGCCAAAAGATCTTGGAATTTCCTTGATGTTTTTCATTGTAAGCCATCATTATGTGCTAGTTCATGTGCTCTCCCAGCTGTCAGTCCATGTTATGTGATAAAGCAGTGGTTCTCAAACATTTTAGCACCAGGACCCACTTATTAGGATAACAGTCTGTCAGGACCCACCGGACATGATGTCATTAACCTGGAAGTGATGTCATGGCTGAAAGTGACATCATCAATTTAGGCTTCAACCTAAGCCGTGATTAACCAAAGTTCCTATTACATAGAGTGCTCGTGCTGTTATTTTGCATAACTCGGAATTCAAACATTCCAGCTCAGAAGTCAAAGCAGAACATAGACTTGGATGCTTCTTCAACCACACAGTCCTCTCCTCTTTCCAGCATCCAATCTTCCCACCTATTCAGGACAAACCACTATGCATCTCTCCCACCAGCAGCCTGCCATGTCTAGCTGTATTCTATATTTTCAGCTCTGTATTTTCAATGGAATCTGAGGAAGGTGCTATGCAACCCACCTGATATTGGCTCCTGACCCACCTAGTGATTGAGAAACACTATAGGAATGAGTGAATACCACCTGTCCAGCATACAGACCAATGTCCCCATCCCATGGGCCTTTTAGGAGAGCCTATATCCTGATAGACTGTCATGAAAGGCCCAGCGACAGCACAAATGCTGCACTGCTGCCAGGCTCTTTGGGACCACCATACCAAAGCAGCTGCAACTCCACACGCTTGCGGACACAGAGGCTGGGCTACTCTAACACCATGAAGTTGGCAGTGGGGTTGTGTCCTGGGTAGCAGAGGAGGGGAAGGAGACAAAGGGGGAGGGTCTCAATGGCAGCAATTTGCACCAGGATCCTATCTTGTCTTTCCCTTTCCTCTTCTCGCACTTATGCCAACTACATAGCTGGAGTGGCTAGACAGTCAGGGTGCCTACCCAGAAGTAAGTAAAACATCTTACTTGCCTCCGATTGGCCCTTCTGGTCATCCCCCCCCCCCACAGCACACACTCAGTTGTCATGGCTGTATACTATAACACAGTGGGGGGTAGGATTGGGCCATAAATAGAGTATGACTTGAGTCTTTGCACATATGCACATGTGCATGTAGATTTGATTTCATCATTTGCTCCTATCAAGAAAGAGGAGGAAATTGTGAGAACTGGACCCGCTTAAGTACAGCAGTATGTGCAGAGATTTCATGACACATGTGTGACGGAGGCAGCATCAGTGCCCATTCCTCCACACTGCAAACAGGGTCAGTGCCTGACCCAGCCCTTCACTCCTGTTTCAGCAACAAATTCAAATTGTGCATCTTCATGTATTCCAAGGGATGTGCGGTGCAGGGGTGGCAGGTGAAACAAAACTGCCCCATTGTTGTCTGTGAAAAAGCACCACAACTGCCCCGCCTGCTTACTCCCAAGGAGACTCTCCTTGCTCCCACTTTCTTGGGTGTAAGGAGAGCCTTCTCATGTGTAAGCAGGTGGGATGGTTGCAGTGCTTTTCCACAGACTACGATGTGGTGGCCGCCTCACCTGCCACCCCCTCACCGCATGTCCCTGATGTATTCATCTGCAGGATGGAGAAATGAGAGATGATTAAGCCTTAGTTCTTGAACTCTTTGCCCAGGAAGGAAGCTCACCTGCCCAGCTCTCTTTTCACCTTCAGACAACTGATGAACGCAGTCTTGTTCCAGAGCATTTGACATTATGGAACTAAATTCAAGCTAAGAACAGCTGCTGTTTACTGAACTGATCTATTTACTACAAACGTTTTGATGGTTTTATAGATTTCCCTTTTGTTCTGTTTTCCTATCATTTCATTTCATTCATATGAGGATCGTACATTGTTAGCTGGTTTGGGATTCTTGGTGAAAAGGTGAGCAATAAATGTTGAGAAAGAAATAATTCAATAAATAAAATACACAAAAATGATTGCAACTTGTTTAGCTTCCCTCGGCATTCCACGGTGTTTTGCCTGATAAGGAAATCCAAATTTACTTTAATAAATGTTGCTTCAAACAGAATGTGGTGGCAACTTAGGGATCAATGAAACATTTCACACACACACAGAGACCGAGAGAGAGAGATAGAGAGAGCATTATCTCCGTCTCATTGAAAGTATCTTAATTAAATGTCATCAGATTATTGTTCAAGCAGGAATTGGGAATTGCCAAATTTGCTTCAGTTTTCACTCTTGGTAAAATTTAGTGACATTCCCATAACTATAAATTAGAGGCTGTTATCTCACAATAACTGATTACACGGATAGTACCACTAAGAAACGGAACAAGTGTGAAGGTCTTCGGTGTTTCCAAAAATGTCAAAGCTTTAATCTGTCAGGAGCTAAAACTGAGAAACCATGGAACTGAGCATGTGTGAACTGCCACAGATGTAGGTTGGAATACCTACAGGCTGACCGAGGGCCTAATCCTATCCAATTTTCCAGTGCTGGTGCAGCCATGTCAATGGGGCATGTGCTGCATCCTGTAGTGGGGAGGCCACAGAGGCCTCCTGAAGGCTGGGAAGAGGGATACAGTATTGGTGGAGCAGCTGCTGCCAACAACCATCCCATCCCCACACCAGTCCCTGACCTGTTCTCCGTCCTCCCTGCCCTGTTCCACCCACCCTCTACCTCTGCACCAACTTACCAGCACTGGGCCCTTGGGGTGGCCGCTGTTGCTCGGCTACCATTTGTGGCAACGGCCAGGCTACGCTCTATGGAGCATCATTTTTTTCTGGCTCCTAAGAGGGATCTGAAGGCCTTAGGAGTGGACCTCAACAGGTGGGAAACCCTGGCCTCTGAGCTGCCCGCTTGGAGGCAGGCTGTGCAGCATGGCCTTTCCCAGTTTGAAGAGACACTTGGCCAACAGTCTGAGGCTAAGAGGCAAAGAAGGAAGGCCCATAGCCAGGGAGACAGACCAGGGACAGACTGCACTTGCTCCCGGTGTGGAAGGGATTGTCACTCCCAAATCGGCCTTTTCAGCCACACTAGATGCTGTTCCAGAACCACCATTCAGAGTCTTTCGAGACTGAAGGTCGCCAACACAAAATCTCCTGTCTCACACTCTCACACTGAGAGGAACGTAGTCTTGGTACCACACCCTGGTTCTGATCCAGACTGGCAGGGCCCTGAAAACCAATTCTCTTTTTATATCTCAACATGTAGAGAGGTTTTGAAATGGCGGAAGAAAAACACCAATCAAATTTAGATTCCCTGATTCAATTTTAGAGTGCCTCCATTATGCCCTTATTTTGTTTTAAGCTTCCCAATATGAGGTTGCTAGGAAACACATGCAATTTAGCAAAAGAGAATACCATCATCTGTTATTCAAGCAGCTTCAACACAAATAATAAAAAAAATGGAAAAATGCTAAGAGGAGATTCATCCAAAATAAACAGAAGCCACATCTCTCCTTCCTGTAACAAAGGATATCATGGGATTAGGAGTTGGCCAGATCAGGTCCTGGTCAAGGGCCCATGCACAACACACTTGGCTAGAGTGATCCCTGAACCCTCCAGTACCAATGGCAGCAGTGGTGCAAATCAGCCAAAAGGCACATGCCCAACCCAGCACTTCCATCTATAAATGGGAGCACCCCCAAAAGGTCTTTGTGTTATCATGGGGTTCTAGGAGATGAACCCATTGGCTAGTGGTAGGGGCAGAAGAAGCTAACGTTGTTTGATTCCTGCCATTGCAGAAGGATGCATTGACCCAATGTGTCAGGGGTGTGTGTGTGCAGGATTCTGGTGGACCCAGTCAGATGTTACCATGGGATACTTTCTTTGTTCATGAGAATCTACTAATTACATGAGCACTGCAACTAGGGATAACACTGATGGCGTAGCAGAGCGCACTGCAGTTACTGACTGTCATGTCAGGTGCTTCACCTCTACTGACCATTTTGCTGCTGGCACAGAGAGTGGGGCCTTCAAGGATCAAAAGTGATGCTAGTAAGACTATCCTGGTGAACTGAACTGAGAAGAAACTCACAGCCCAATCCTATCCATTCTCTCCCCTCCGCCATTGATGCAGTTATACCACTGAAGCTAGGTTGCGTTCTATTAAGGCTGTCAATAGAGACCGTCATTCAAATTCTATGTAAATTTGAATAAATTTACATAAATGAATATATTAGAGATGGAACTTATATGAATGAATGAAGCTCTTGCAATAGCTCTATAAAAGACCTTGCACAAAGCAAGGCTGGCCTTTCCTTCGCTGCTGCTGCTGCATCACAGACGTGAAACAGCAAGCAATGGAGGGAGCCCTCATCCCACAGTTCACGTGAGAGATTGAACAGTCACCTTCACACTGAGAGCAGTTGTGTCTGGCTCTAGCAAGTCTCCAGAGGGCCAGAGGATCATTGGAGACCCCATGGGCTGGATTGGGAGTCCTCTAGGGCCTCAAGTGGCCCCCAGGCAGGGGTTTGGGCACCCCTGCCCTAAATGAAAGAACTACCATGAACTTGTCTTCATCCCAACTATGCTTGAGTGGATGAGATGAGATGAAAAAGCAGTTTCAATAGTCCAACAGCAACTTGACATTGAGGCACAGGGTTCCATTCCCAGAACTCAGTGGATGGCAAAAATTGCATTAAAGCAAATCCATTTAAAAAACAATGTCCCTTTGCTAGGTGATTTAAAAACAACCTTGCTGAACTTTGTGATGTAAGACAGAGTCATTAGGCAGACAATCCATCAATCAGTCTCTCTCTAGGCCAGGGGTCTCCAAACTTTTCAGCCAGAAGGCAGCATCAAATATCTAGTGTGGTGTTGAGGGCCGGAAAAAAATTTAAATATAAAGTTTAAATAAATAAATTAGAGATGAAACTTAGATGAGTGAATAAATGAATGACTGGGCTCATTCATTCAACCACCCTGGCCCTCAGAACACCATCCAGACACAACCAAAGCACAGCTCTGGTCATGTTCAGTTGAGTGGACCATAGGCTTTCAGTGGACAAGAAGCTGGCCGTGGGCTGGATAGAGGCTTGCCGCAGGCCGCACCTGGCCCCCGGGCTGGGGTTTGGAGACCCTTTCTCTAGGCACTTAGAAAGGCTTTAAGCCAGCGACCCCTCATTTCACCCAGAGCGAAGTCCTGGGGACGAAGGCAAAGTGATTATCGTTCTTTCATGTGCTCAGGGGGAAAGGGGGGGTCGCTTGCCTGGGAGTGAAGCTGTTCTAAGTGCCTGAAGAGCGAATGGTTGATGGATTGTCAGTCAGCTGCCCTCTCTCGCATTAACGAGACTATTATTAAATGACTTTTTTCCTTTAATTGAAAGGGCCCTTCTCATTGAGTTGAGATAAAACCATTGGTGAAAAATCTGTGGATAATTAGGTTATATCTGTTGTTCTTAAGTAACTTTCCTATAGTATTTTTAAAGTTTGAAATGTAAAAAAGAAATAAATCCATGGATTTCCTTTAAGGTGGATCTTATGAGACTGGTGCTTGGGGCCATTTAGAATTCTCTATATTTAAGAAGTTGAAATCATTTCCATGTGTGTGTAAATATATATATATATATATATATATATATATATATATATATATATATATATATATATATATATATATATATATATATATATATATAAATCTGATGAGATAGCAAAATAAGGAAGAAATTTCCTTGTTCCAATATATTCAATTGACTGACCAATCATAACTAAACTGTCTGTGCAGTCACTGCTATTTCCAGCTTGGGACATGAGGCTGCTGGAGGTCTCCCCAAAGTAAGGGGACACTTGTCTTCTTGCCCTGGGGAAAGCCCCTGCAGCCACTATGGGGCTACTCAGGCCTGCACCAGCAAAATCTCTGATTAATTAACAACAACAACAACAACAACAATCATCATCATCATCATCATCATCATCATCATCACATGCAGTTTGGTTTGTTTCTTTTTTAATAGTTGTTAAAGTAACAACTTTGTAACAACAACTTGTCCCTGTAACAAGTGCAGGGACAATGGCTTGAATCAGGATCATGGCACATACAAAGAGGGTATTTCACCCTTTAACTCTGCACTGTTTTCTTGTCAAAAATTATGCCCCCAAAAGGCTTACTTAGGGCCCAGTCCTAGAGATAAGCAGCACTGGCCCTGGATGTTTCAAACATACCGTAAGGCACGTCTATGTTATCCTGCACAGAGTCAGCGCAGGCCCAGTGCCAGCCAGACTTTAGCTGGAGCCTCTTCAGCCTTTTTGGGCCTTTTTGGGCCTCTTCAGCCTAGAAAAGAGACGCCTGAGGGGGGACATGATTGAGACATACAAAATTATGCAGGGGATGGACAGAGTGGATAGAGAGATGCTCTTTACACTCTCACATAACACCAGAACCAGGGGACATCCACTAAAGTTGAGTGTTGGGCGGGTTAGGACAGACAAAAGAAAATGTTTCTTTACTCAGTGTGTGGTTGGTCTGTGGAACTCCTTGCCACAGGATGTGGTGATGGCGACTGGCCTGGACGCCTTTAAAAGGGGATTGGACAAGTTTCTGGAGGAAAAATCCATTACGGGGTACAAGCCATGATGTGTATGCGCAACCTCCTGAGTTTAGAAATGGGCTATGTCAGAAGGCCAGGTGCAAGGGAGGGCACCAGGATGAGGTCTCTTGTTATCTGGTGTGCTCCCTGGGGCATTTGGTGGGCTGCTGTGAGATACAGGAAGCTGGACTAGATGGGCCTATGGCCTGATCCAGTGGGGCTGTTCTTATGTTCTTATGGAGCTAGGTAAGCACTCCGGGCAGCGGTGAGGGTCTTGGGGGTGGCATTCCGGGCTAGGGAGAGGGTAGGAATCAGGGTAAGGGGGGGTGGAACCATGAACTCTGTGTTGGGCTGGAAGGCCTGACATGGAGTCTCTTAAGGCAACACCGGCAAAATAGCAGCCTCTGGCTGTTTCCCAGAGCCCACTGGATACAGCAGTAACCACTTTGGTGCCGATCCTGCAGCAGGCGCCGGGAAGCTCAGGATTGGGCTATTAATCCTTAAATTGTCATTTGCTACAAAGCAAAAAAGGTGCACATGTCTAAGGGGGGGGATAGAGAGAGAAAGTATAGGTTGTAGAAAGTAAAATGTTGGTTCTTATTGTTGTTGGCATCCTTCAGTCTCGGAAGACTATGGTATCGCACTCTGAATAGTTGTTCTGGAACAGTGTCCTCACCAGTGCGCGAAGCCTGGGTAAAGTAGGTATGGAGGATAGGCTGTTACCCATGCAGCAAATCCCCCCTCTCCACGTCGCTGAAATGGTCCAATGGAAAGGCAGAGGCCAATACGGTTGGTTCCAGCAGCGTTGCAGGAGTTGCCAGAACGTGACTGTGTTCAGCCATGAACTGCCTCAGGGACTCCGGCTCCGGATTTTGCCTCGAGGTTGACTCCTGAAGCTTTTTCCATAACTGGATGTAGCCACAAGGCAGTGGAGGTTTGGGATCAGAGTTTTCCTTCTCTCAGATGAGCTGCCTTCCCAGGCTGATGAGTCCCATCTACCCGGTGGCTGTTTAGTCGCCTCTTACAACAAGTACAGCCAAACTATTCTTATCCCCAGCCCCCAGGGGTTCTTATTACAGCTGTCTGAAACTTACATATATGATAAGTAAGCACGATGAAGGAGGAAGGTCAATGGCAAATACTGTTTTGATGGATAAAATCTCTGAATATTGGGAAAGAAGCAATGTAATTGGTATTTTGAGAGGGTTTGACATGATGGACCGTTCTTGGATGCTAGGTAGCTGATTAATACAGACAATGGATTATTCTGTTGTAAACTGAATAGAAATTATGTGATACATGCGCAAATTTTAAAAAAAATATTTGTGCAGGTCTCATCTCTTCGTTTTTTAAAATGGCAGGCTTAGGCCCTTCAGTTCTGTCAGGAATGTGTGGACCCAAGGAACATTGGCTCATCTTGCTGCTGTTTCGGGCATTTAGCAAAAATGCGGAGGCATCTTCTTGTTCTCACAAGCTGTTTTAAACTTATTGCATTAGCTGCTTTGGGAGCACTTCTTCAGCTGAAAGGAGGGTTCTAAATGAAGTAAACTAAAAATAACACCAAGTGTAATTGGCAAGAATCCAAAGCTCCACTGCCATATTCTCATTTCATACGTGGAGGCAAATTTCCCTTTTCCACTATCCCAATTTCCAACCAGAAGAGTTTTTAACTTTGGTGAATGCAAATGTCAGAGATCTACAAAAAATGAGGGGTCCCCTTTCCCCTCAAAAAAGATTGCAGGCATAAGCAAAAAAAGAAGGAAGGAAAAATCACTTGTATTTGGAAATCCCTCAATACTGAAATCTACACCAAAGACGGCTGGCTGGGAAACTGTCAGACTCCTCAAGATTGAGTTACTACCACCGAAAAGTCTATTCAAGTGAAAAAGAAAGAACCTACTTAGACTGCCAATATATTTCACAAAATGAATTTTAGTGATCTGTCAAGGGATTGCTGGAGTCAATATTGGTAGCGTAAGAAATGTCAACATTGCAGAACTACAAAGCCCTGCGACTTGCACGGATAGTTGGGAGAGGGAGAAAAAGTGACAACCTCTCTGGTCTTCAAAATGACTGTGATCGCTTGAAGTTTTTAAGATTTTACGTGTACAAAGGGGTCAGCAAAACATATAACTGGAATGACTTCCCTTCCTGTCTTTAAGACAGGCGCTTGGCATAAAGCCTGGAAAGGCCAGGACTTAGTGTACAGGAAGAACATTTTAGAAAAGGCTGTAAAAGAAACAGTGACCTTCAGCTGCAAGAGAGAGAATTACCAGTGGGTAACAAAAGGGCTCCAACTGGAGACTTCTGCCACCGATTCATGAATGAGGACAATCTAATGGTACTGGATGGATTTCAGTGGTGTGTTAAATGTAGCCTTTTGATTTGGAAATGAGACCTTCCTACAAAGGAGCAAGAGGTTCGACTCATAAGTACTGCGCTTGTCAGAGATAAATGAGAGGAAAGTATGTAAGTCTCAAATCCAAAAATATCGAGCAGAAATAAGATCCTGCTCCAGAACCAAGTCTTCCCAGGAAGCAGATGGGTGGCAAACATGAAAGAAGTGTTTTAGAATGGAGGAATTGTTGACCAGAAAATATAAATCACATGCCTACTCTTGCAGGAGCATTTAAATATACTTTAAAACAAGTAAGATTTTTTTTAATGTAATTTCAATTGTAATAATTTTTTTTTAAATCAGTAGTCTACAGCAGTGGGCCCTCCTAATCTGCATGCTTGGAATTCATGGATATGAATCGACACAGATCTAACCCCACAGCTGGAGGGCCTTACAAGACCTCCCAAATGTGACCAGAAGTTCTGGTTTGCCCAAAAAATGTAAGTGCCTCTCAGAAGGGTCCAAGAGTCCTTCTGAGGTGCTGGGAGGTCGTGCTCCCTTAACTTGAGGAGGCCTCAACAACTGCTCCCCCCATCAGGATGCCACTCACATCTCACTGGCATGGCTTCATCAGAACTGGTAAACCGGATAGGATTGGGCCCTTTTTTTTACATCACTAAGCTTAGCTTACTTAAGAACAGGGATACTCATGTATTTCTGAAAGGTCTGCCATGAAATCTAGTGTTGGTGCATGGTCTATTTTCAGTAAACACCAAGCCTGGAATTTCTGGAACAATATAAACAGCTCATAATGGGGGCTGTTGTTCTAGCTAGACAAATTTGGGCGCAGTCCTAATCCACTTTCCAGCACTGACATAAGGGCCTTGCAGCTCCAAGGTAAGGGAACAAATATTCCCTCACTTTGAGGAGGCCTCCATGAGTGCCACCCTACTGCAGGATGCAGCACGTGCCCCATTGGCAAAGCTAGACCCGTGCTGGAAGTTTGGTTAGGATTTGGGCCTTAGGGAATTGTATTTTCACTCCACACCAACCTACAAACTTCACCAATTACGTATGCCTTGGGGTTTGTGTGCTTTGTTCTTTACAAGCTTTCAGGCTCCATCTGCTGGACGCTACTAGTTATTGTAACCAATTTGGCAAGCTATTTCCAGTGATGTCTGAAAGTCTCTAATCAAAAATCTTGAGTCAAGTCTCAAATCATGTCTCATATCCTTGCCCAAATTCTCAAGTCAAGTCCAAGTCTCAAGACTTAAGGCTTGGAGGTGGTGGTGGTAATAATGTGTGTGTGTGAGAGTTGTAAACACCCCCCCCCCCCACAATGGCAGGAATTTCCAGGTGCCTGCTCCCTACAGCCCAGCTGATCAGCAGTGATCAAAGTGCCACAGCTAGTCACCAGGAGTAGCGTGATCACCTGGGCAAGGTGGGCAGCACTTAATTCCAGATAGCTCAGGAGGTCTCGTGGGCAGAAGCTCCTGCCCCCCCCCCAAAAGCAAGAATATATATACACACACAGCAACTTGGATGTGGAAATGGCTTTGAGTAATGAGCAGTCGCAAGTCACTGTCTCTCGGTCTCAAGTCAAGTCTGTGATTGATGGGACTTGTCCAACCTGGGAGCAAATTGAGTGATTTGAGTCTACACCCCTGTCTACTTCTTTGTGCCTATCCAGCCAAATTCAAATATCTTCCAATGCTTACTTGTACTTCTTTCTTCCCCCTCTTGGGCATGCCAATATCAGTCTGCATCAGTGTACGCTTCTTAGGGAGACACTGCCCACCTGAGTATGTCCACTGTTGGTTGGACATTGGTGTGGTCAATGGCAGAAGTGCCATAAGCTGGCTGTATGATTCTGCTTGCGTCAAAATTAGACTAACAAATCCCATTTCGTTCATCCATTTGGCACGTTCATTGACTCTGTATCCAAAAAGAACCATTGCCTCCAGCAAAACAGTGTTGCAACTTCTCTCTTGTTCAACTTTGTGGCCAACACCTTGGTCTATATAATGTATTTAGAGTGTTGATCCCACTGTAAATACCAATTTCTCATGGGTTGAAATTTCCACCCAAGTTATATTTTCAGTGAAGCCCCCCCCCCACACCTTTTTAGGCACCCAAAGTGATTGTGAGATGTATTAATTTGCAAGGCAGCAAATGATTACCTAAGAGAAGCTGCATTCCTAATCCAGTTATCTGCATTTTTAGACTGCAGGAGCTCTCTGCAGTTTTGCACATACCTAATCAATACTTATATAACTTGTGACAGCTCCGATTCATGTTTTCAAAGGTTATGAAGCTAGAAGCCAGCCTTGCAAAGAGAGAACATCTCAATTTCTAATAAAGCAAGGAACAAAAAACAAGCAAACTCTAGCCACCTTGCTTTGTGTATTCCTATGGGATAAATGTCTGGTGAGTTTCCCAGTGTTTGTTCCAACGGGATCAATGTCTGGTCAGTTTCTTTTATTAGAAAATCATGCCAAAGGGGAGATTTGAACCTAGTTCCAAAATTAACATGCCATCTCTGCATAAAATTCATGCAGCCTTGTTCACACAGTGGCTATAATACTTAGCATGGTTAAAAATGATTTGACGTAAAGGAACACATTTTCTCATAATGCATAGTAACATTGACTTGTTTGGTGACATCATTACATCGTTTCTCCACCTAGTCTCCTCTGTTTCATTAGCAGACAGGTTGGAAAAGTGCACAGGACATAACACAAGTAACAGCCAAATTCTTTGTCTGGGAAGCACCGCTCAGGCTCAGGCAGTGACTGTCGCAAATGTGCCACAAGGCACATTGTGGTGGTGGAGAGGGAGAAAGCACTGGCAGGAAGGCCAGAGTCAGTTGATGCTGGGCCTCCATGTCGGCTGGAGCACGACTGGTGCCCACAAGCGGTGAGTACTCTGCTGCTTGACAGAAAAGGGGTTCCCGGGTGTGGGAAAGGCGGGGGAATGCCGAGGGGGTGTGTTTTCTGGCAGGGGAGGGTGGCCTGTGGTCCAGGAGGGGGCAGGGATGTTGGGAGAAACTGCTGCCAGATCCTATCCCCCCTCCCATGCTTGAAAGCCTGCCACAGGTTACTTGAATCTGCACCAGTGATTTTGCTGGTGCCGAACCAAGCAGACCCTTAGGGGCTGTGGGGATGCTACATGGGGTAAGGGAACCTCCAGCTGCTTCTCCTGCCCTACAGAATACAGTGGTGGCCATTGCAGCACCGCTGTACTGAGATGCATGTAGGCAGCATAGGACTGGGCCATATGTTGCTATAACTCTTGAAAAAGTGGAAGGGCTCAATACGGGGGTGCCATCTTGGGCAGCACCTCTATGGCACCTGTCATCAGTATTTGCACCCCAGGCTTTTATGAATACTTCAGGGCAAATGTAATGTATTATTCACTACTTGGCATTAGTTCTTGCATTGGTTTTTCTAAGTTCCACTAAATAACATGTTCTTTGACTAACTTTTCCTTCTGATTTTTTCCCCCAGCAACATCTATTTCATGTGCTAGTGAAAAACCAAAGTTATCCTTGTTAGGGTAAGGATTTGAATTGTCAGAATGTAAATGATTAACTGTGTCGAAGTAATTTATGGGGCTAAAAAGCTCCTCTTTCAGACTCTCCCTGCCTATTATGCGTGTTCCTGAAGGATATGTCATCTCTTTACAAAGCAAGGATTGACAGAGCCAGTCACTTGTGAAACAAATGGTAGGTCTCTAAATCTAGATGTGTCAGATGGCGTACAATTTCTCTTGAAAGACTCCACACATATTTTACAATTATAGGCACTGTGCTGTGCTCAGTGAACACAGAGCCTCATTAGGTAAAGAAGGGGCAAGCAAACTAAAAATACAGATCCAGCAGCTACAGGTTTAACACTGATGCAGGAGAAACAGGAAGTACAAATGCAATGCGCTTCCTGTTTCCCTTAACCTCAGTCCCTCATCTGAAATACATCTCTTTGTTCCCCAGCAGATATGCATGCTGTCTGTTTTTTGGAAACATGTGAGGTAGAAATGTAACTTTTATTTTTGCATTTTGGGCAACTCAGAGGTGCAGAAGGCTTGGAAGCATAAGGGGTGACAGTAGTCCAGTCCACAACTTGGTCTAAAGGAATGCTCTATCACAGTGGTTCTCAAATATTTTAGCAGTGGGACCCACTTTTTACAATGACAAACTGTCAAGACCACAGTTGCGTGCCTACCATTGACCGCCCTGGGGCAAATGCCCCAGGTGTCGGCCGCTGGAACCCCATGGAGGGCTCTCTGAGGCTCCCGACGGGGCAGAAACTGTGCTTCCGGTTTACCAGAAGTACAGTTAATAGCACTGGGGAACCTCACAGAGGTTTCCCCGGCGTGGGAGGAGGTTGCACGAGGCTCCATGAATCTCTGGTGATTAGGGGGGGCAGATTTCTGCCTGGGAGGGGCGGCAATAGCCTGCGGGGGGGCGCCATCGTGGAGGTTTGCCTCAGGTGCAAGGCTGCAGAGGTCCGCGGCTGGGAGACCACCAGAAGTGATGTCATTAACCTGAAAGTGATGTCATGATTGGAAGTGACATCGTCAAATGGGAAAAATTTTAACACACCCATATGACAAAATCAAATCAATCAATCAAGTAAATTAAAAGTTTACAGTGAATATAAGTTTAAAAATCTATTTTAAATTAAGAACCCTCTTAATGCTCCCAAGCAGTAGTTGATCTGCTTTTAAAAAATTCGCCGAACATCCCAAAGGCTGCAATCCCATCCACACATACCCACTGACTATCATTGTTCAAAGCATATATATAGTAGCCTGTTAAAAGTACACATCTGTAACATTTCCCCAAATGCAATCACATACCATGATAGCATCGTCTAATATATTAAAAATAATCAGTGTGAATCAGTGTGAAATGAGTGGGGCACCACCTGAAATTGGCTAGTGACCCACCTAGTGGGTCCTAACCCATAGTTTGAGAAAGAATTTCTCAAGAAATTTCTTGAGAACAGAATTTCTAAGAACAGCTAACTTAAAAACAAAACAAAACCCAGAGAGCGAGGGAGAGCAGTGTGTTCTCAGGCCAAAGAGAAGAAAGGAAAAACATTTGCAAGGCCTGCAAAGACAGCATTCTCCTTATCTCTGGAATGCCATAAGAGAGAAAGCCAGATGAATCTTCAAAGCTAAGGAGGTCCATTACTGGAGTGTTAGAGGAGGCCCCCTTATATACCCATCAGATATACCTCTGATGGTACTGGAACATGAAGCTGGATCCCCCTGCTGATTTCAGCTGAATGTCTAGGACTAAATGGAAGGAAATGGACCTTGAAGACCCAAACCATTTGTGACTTCCCTTTTAATGCCTAGCACTTTGAATTGTACTGGAAACAGATCAGTAGTCACTATACAGCACAATCCTATGCATGTCAGTCTTAACCTTTGCTGCCATACACTCCTGTTAACAGAGAATGTCTTCCCCTCTAACTGCAGACAGCCTGCCTGCTTGTCATGCTATAAGCTTTCTCCTTATAGCATCTGGTTAAAGTAAGATACACCATCCTTCTTGCAAACAAAAGCAATGGCCACAGCGGGTGCAGGAGGCTGTGGAGAAAGGGTTCCCTCATATTTATGGTTTCCTCTATCTGCAAGGGGGGTGAGGAACACATCCCCCATGGATACACCTGTACTTTAACCTGTGCACAACTTAAGGGTCTTTGTGGTGATGACCAATGGTTGGCAACCTTTAGTCTCGAAAGACTATGGTATAAGCCTACGGCACCCAGTATTCCCAGGTGGTCTCCCATCCAAGTACTAACCATGCCTGACCCTGCTTAGCTTCTGAGATCAGGCATGTGCAGGGTAACAGTTGCTGCCATGGTGATACAACTAATGGATACTGGTGTTTTTCAAAAGATCAGAAACATATATTTCTATCAATTCACACACAATAGTATTTAGTGGGAGGATAAATGTGCAATAATAGGAAATGGGAGAGAAAAGATTAACTTGCAATAGATGAAAATAATGTGCTAAATGATCCAATTATTAGTACTATGGGAGAGAAGCAGTGATGTCTTCAGGAAAGGAAGGGAAGGGAGTGGGAGAAGTAGGAGATGTTAGCATCTTACCTTGAAAGATTTGTCTACCCAGGAAGGATCAAGGGATATAAAAGCAGGAAAGGGATATAAAAGGGGGTGGAAAAATAGATCTTAATAGTTCTAGACCTAAGCCTGTCACTTATACACATGTAATATGGAGGGGGAAAAAATGTTACTGAGTGCACCACTGATTTGACTTCAGGCAAGAGAGAAAATGCTAGGAAAGGAGGGCAGAAGGCCAAGATCTGATGCTACAATTCGTAGTCAAGGTGATGGTGCTCCAGGCCACAAGACTACGGCCCCAATCCTATTGGTGCCTTGTGCTGCCAGGCTGAACATCCCAGCAGCACTACACACTTTCCAGCTGTCACAAAAGGCAAAAAACTGTAGCTCGCAGTCTGTCCACCACTGCAACTGGTGAACTGCCAACTCTGTGCACCTGTGGACTTTGGATGCCCACTGGCCCTGGCAAATATGCATACAGAGCGAGAGGAAGGTGAGAAATAGGCAGACTGGAGTAGGGGTGCGCAGAACTGGGTGGTGACAGGGCAAGGAAGAAGGTGGATCAGAACCAAGAAGAGGGTGGGTTTCGTGACAATGGCATGCACCAAATTCAAACCTCTTTCCTGGGCTCAGTCTGCCTTCATCTCACAATCACAATCAGTCCATGTGAACTTGCACTAATGCTGGAGCAGGTCTGAATAGACCCACCAGGCTGGCAGGGGCTTACCCTGGAGTAAGGGAACAAATGTTCCCTTGCCCTAAGGAGGTCATCAGACACAAAAACACTCCCAAAGGAACAGTGGGTGCCACATTGGCATGGATATCCACCACCCCGTCTGCATGCTTCTTTTTGACATGGTTGCAGTGGGGGGGGGGGAGAGGATAAGATCAGATGCAACGAGATTGATAGAGCGCATACTCCCTTATTCTTTCAGATGGTGAAATCAAGCAAAGAATACCTTCAAGTAACATTTACTAATCGCTGAAACAAAATGTCAGTATTGCTTGGATGTGATTTGAGATAGGAAGAAAAAAACAGGAATTACCCAACCGAGAATAGGACCGTGAACAAAACAACACTGGTGCATCAGGAAAAAACAAACAAACAAACAAACAAAAAACAGTCATGTAATCTGGCCTTTTCAAAGGTCAGAAAACAAGAAACCATTCTGGAATAATTGGTATTGGCACATCCATTGTGGAGAATGTGTGAAGGGAGGAGTGAATTAAGGCAGAATGAAACCTACATGATGGATGTATCATAAATATGTACGAGACATGGGGAGCTCTCATGTGGACAAATGAAATGGAAGTTTGCTGACTGTTTTCCTCTGAGTAGAGCAAAGGTAGAGGTGGTCCAGGATCATCTATCAAGGTGGTGTCGTCCTTATTTGCAGGGTGTTTCGGGGAGCGGGGGAGGCAGTGAGGAGCATTCTTGACAGCCTTGTCCAGACCAGACACTGAGGAACTAAGAGCCACTTTGGACTAACTTAAAGGCCCTATTCTATCCCTCCCCATTGACAGGCCTCACCCCAATCAAAATGTTCCCCCCCCCCCAATTTTCTTCTCCCCTTTTTTTAGCTTCAATGAACTGCTATCCCAGATGATTAGGGATATTAACTGGGAAGAGAAGGGTTGAGGCAGCATTAGTTGTGCATTGTGAGCATGGTTCCAGTAGGGCAACCCAATCCTAACCAGCACTGGCTCCGTGGCGACTCATGGCCCATGCTGTAGCCAGTGCTGGGAAGGATCAGGCTGGAGTTCTCCTTGGAGTAAGGAGACATTTGTCCCCTTACACCGGGTAAAGCCCCAACCTGCACAATGGGGCTACTTGGATCTGCAACAGCAAAATAGCTGCTGCAAGTCCAAGAAGCCCTGTATCATGCATTCAAGCCCAGGAGGGGGAATAGGATTTGACATGTACCAGTATTGTTGATACTGCCCCCTCATGGGCCTGATCCATCCCATCTCTGCCACTCCCCACCATGTTACACCCCTTCCCACCCTTCTACCACCCCTGCAGCACGCCGAGGGAGCTTAACTGACCCATCAGGCACTGCTCTTGGATTCAGCACCAGTAGGGCAGTATAGGCTTTTCCACTGGTGCTGCTTACTCTTTGGAAGCCGCAAACATGCTTGGTGGCACGTTTGCAACACCCTAGGCTAGCACAGCAGTCACTGAGCCGGCATAGCATACGGTTAGGATTGAACTGTTGAGGTTTTGTCTGAATATACTCCAAAATGTATATATGCTTTGCACCTTGTTTTTCAATCAGGAATGCAAACAAAAATGGCACTCATGACTTTGTATGACTAGTGAAAGAAGATTCACTAAAGTTTTATTGAGAAAGCAGATGGGAAGCCTAAACTGAAAGCAGTTTAACTAGGTTTTGCACAGTAGGTGCTTCACTAATTGGGAATGCAGGACTCCATGAATAAGCATTTACAGCAGCTTGAACAGGACCTTCCACTGATCGTGGAGGGCTAGCATATGAAATTGTATTCAAAGGACTATTAGCAAGCATCATTTTGATGCATTTTCACAGTGGGAAGAAAATGAGAGGAGGAGATTGTTACGTCTCACATGCAATATTTTATCTCTCCTTTACATCAGAGACTACCTTCCTCCCCCACTAAGACATCCTTCTCCCCTTTCCTTCCTCCCCACTGTTTGTAGCACTATAATACTAAATATGTTTTTAGGAGGTGCGCAGGGAGAGGCATGCCTTTTGTTTTAACTGCCGCGGCAATTAATAATGAAGTGTGTTTATGATGCTCAAAGATGGCTTTATGATGTGATTACAACTGCAAGATGAAAATCACGGATCAAAGATCCATGAATGTCACACAGACTAGCGATCTGAGACTATTCAGCGGTTGTGCCGGCAGAATGTGCGTCCTGGTGGCCTAACACACTTTCCAGCTGCCGCAAACAAAACAAGGCCTGGCCGCCACCAGAAGTGGCAACCAGCTGGGTCCATGTGACAATGGATCAGGGACGTTCACCACCATAGGTAGGGTTGCATAGGGTGTTGGAGGAGGTAAGGTGAGGAGGTCTCTCCACATGTGAGGAGTCTTGGGGAGCACCGGCAGATGGAAGCCACTTATGGTGTGCTCATAGAACCCTTGAAGAGGTCCCAGGGAGCCCAAGGGCTCCTGGGAGCACACTTTGAGAAACATTGACCAACAGCCTCCCAGACAAGTGTTCCCGTTTGCAGTGATGCAGGGAGTTAAATGCTGAATGAGGTTCGTGTTACTTGCCTTATACTGTGGCTGGGTGGTTAGAGATCAGCTCTCTACAAAGGAGTAGCTCTAAACCTGCCTCCTGCTCTTCTTTGTCTCTGCCATGTGAGTTTCTAGTCAGTCATGCACCTGTCTCCACTCCTTCGTCTGGTTACCCGGTTGATAGTTCTCTGGCTGCCATTGTTGAGGCTGGTAGGATATTGGCTCCTTGAATTGGCTCCTTGGATGCAACACTAATGACATACGGAGGCGACACCTTTGACATATGGACATCATGCCAATATTGTGTCAGTAAGACACTGCTATCAGGATACCACTTTGAGAATGACGGGCTGTGTCAGGGTTTCCACTGACTCTGTCAACATTACTGTGAAGGGCTGCACCAGTTTCCGTGCATCTGTACAATGTTAGCACAGTGCCTGAATTAAGATTGGGTTGCTAATCCATTTTTTAAACACAAATCTAAAGCAGACGGACATTCTGCCTTAAGCTTCACTGTTGTCTGTCCAGGCCCAGCTGACCCTGTTATCACTGTCTTTGAATCAGGAATCCTGAAGGATTTGGAAGGACTGGAGACAGGCAATGGGCAGGACTGGAGTCAGGCTCATGGTCAGATCTGAGCTATAAAGAAAACGTCTATTCTTCAAAGCTCTATAGATCCAACTCTTATTATGAAAAGGTGATGAAGGTGGAGCATTAGTGGGGATGACTAAACAAGATTATGAGGAGGAAAGATGCCAGTTTTTGTGCAGTCTGTATCAAGTATCCCATAACATCAATTCAGACTCAATATAATCTTGAATGAGCATAAGGCTCCTCCTCCTCCTCCTCCTCCTCCTCCTCCTCTTCTTCTTCTTCTTCTTCTTCTTCTTCTTCTTCTTCTTCTTCTTCTTCTTCTTCTTCTTCTTCTTCTTCTTCTTCTTCTTCTTCTTCTTCTTCAACTGGCTCTTGGAGAGCATGTTGTCCTCTCAGCCAATATACTGCTGTTGGTGCCACTGAAATCCATGTCAGTCATGATACACTTCCACTCTTTGCGATAGTTGGTGGTCTCTATTTTTGGATTTGTTCTTCCAGTGATGGTTGGATGATCACACCTTATTCAAATTGTTATGATGGCAGCCACAAAGAGAGACACCCAGGACCTATCTCAAACATCACATTTGGTAGACCTCAAGCTTGTTCATGTCTGATTTGAGCAAAGCATATTTCTGATTCATATAGGGGAATTGGCAGGATCAGTGTTTGGAAAAGACGAACATATGACTATGGGTACATCATGCTCACGAAAATAAATTTCTGAGGAATGATTCACCCCATATCCCTCTTTTCCATATTTCACCAAAAATACACAAAGAATTATTTCTGCGTCCTGGATGTCCCATTCTGTCTGGTAATGTTATCCCGTTTCACAAATATACCATTACACAAATTAGTTGTTCAGGCTCCTGTACCACATATCAAATCTTCCATGTGAGATTACATATGTCATCGATAAATTAGTAAATACTGGAGGACACATTAGGGAGGTTGTGTGGTAACAGTTGATTTCAGGTCAACTGGTCAAAACAAGCATCGTGAAAAAACAAGTTTTAATTATTATTATAAATACCCGTAAGATAAGAAAGTTGCTGGAGTAAAGAAGAGATAAAATATTGCATGGGAGATATTCCAAGGTAGATGTTCAACCACTCAGTTTATTACAGTTTTGGCTGAGACAGTCTTATGTAAAAATTACAGACACCCCCCCCCCCAGTATCCACAAATCCCATATTCATTGATTCATGTTATCCTAACCCAGAGGGGATGATGCCTCCCAATGCCTTATAAGATGTGTTGGATGTGTTGATTTCTATTATTTGTGATGAAAGCCACGGTCCTTTTAGGGGGCCAAAAGGCATGATAAAAATCTATTGATATATAAATGACGTGTGCTTGCTTGTGAGCCCAGCAGAGGCAGCAGACAGATGTCCATTGCCTCTGTTGGGCTCAGAGGACTCTCTGGAAGCAAGGGAAGCAGAGCTCCCCTTGGGTCCAGAGGATGGGGGAGGCATCCACCCGTATCTGCGGTTTCACTTAACCATGCGGGGTTCCGGAATGGAACCCCCACGGATGCAGAGGCATGCCTATATGTTTGTCTCTATGGGAAGTTCTTCCGATAAATTAAAGGTGCAGCAATTGGCTATACATTGGCATCAGAGGTGACTTCGTTTATATATGTCCAATTTTGGCTACATCCAGTTATAGAAAAGGCTTCAGGAGTCAACCTCGAGGCAAAATTTGGAGCCCGAGTCCCTGAGGCAGTTCATGGCTGAACACAGTCATGCTCTGGCAACTCCTGCGACACCGCTGGAACCAACTGTATTGGCCTCTGCCTTTCCACTGGACCATTTCAGCGACATGGAGAGGGGGGATTTGCTGCATGGGTAACAGCCTATCCTCCATACCTACTTTACCCAGGCTTCGCGCACTGGAGAGGACACTCTGTTCCAGAACCACTATTCAGAGCGTGACACCATAGTCTTCCGAGATTGAAGGATGCCAACAATCCATGTTGCATTCCTATATTAATTTGGTACAGATACATAGATGATCGATTTTTGATCTGGCATGGAGAGGAGAACACATGGCTGGAATTTGTCAGTTGGATTAATACTAGAGATCTAAAACAACACTTTTGAATCTCATTACCATCATAATGTAATACGTTATTTGGATGTTCTAGTCAAAAAGGAGGGCAATAGCTTCTCTACCTCCATTTACAAAAAGCCAACTGACAGGAATACCTATTTATGTTATGACAGTTCTCACCCCCACCACAGATGCGATAATCCATCATATGGACAGCTTCTGGAGTTACAAAGGAACAGTTCCAATTTTGCAGATTTCTAGGCACAAATTTCATTAATGGAAGACAATTTTAGAGTGTGGTGTTACCTGGAAAGGAGGATCAGCTGGCCCAGAATAGAGGCCATTTGCTACAGAGGAAATCAAAGCCATCTACTCAGATACTGGTTTACAGTCTGACTGTATCAGCCAACCCTTAAAAAAAGAGTGCTTTGTGCCATTGGAAATACATTAAGAATACAGTTGTATGTGAAGACACACTAATCGTTACTTAACAGAAGGACCAAAAATATTATAGACTGGTTGTTTCATAATTATAGGCAGACTGGTGGACAGCAGGGATACGACCATGATGAGGTTCACTTCCATCTGACCATTTTCCATGCGGCATTTGTATCAACTGTAAGCTCACCACTAAAGAAGATGCAACTCTCCAAAGTGGTAAACCAGTGGTCGCCAAACTTGTGACCAATGCACACCAAAAATGCGATCCCCGTTCAGACCACAGCTTACTGTTCAGGCCCCACACAGCTCATCATTTCGATACATCTGGCCTTAGGATGCTCTGGGCAGTCTGTTGCTCGGTGTCCAGAAGGTTGTGCGTTACGGCGTCCGGGCAGACATGACTGCCCAAAGCTTCCCAGGACCCAGATCTACCCAGACAATGAGTTGCACAGGGCTGGAACAGTAGGTTTCACTAACAGAGCAGACGGCTTTCTCCAAACCCTGAGTTTGCTCCCTGAGCTGGGGTTTGGAGGAGCCTATGGTAGACCAAAGACAGTATATTTTGTGAGGTTTAGCAACATGCTACAGTGCTTATTTAGTGCACATCAACCAGTGCCCATGCAAAACAATTATAGGTGGGCAAAACTACTAGGACAAGGTTCCCAAACTGCTAGGTTCCCAAATGTACTGCTGCTGCAGTGCCCTCCAAACCTGGAAATGAGTGGCGATGACGCGAAATGAGTCATGTGGTGATGTCACCACCATTCACTTCCAGGTTCAGAGGACCAACACAAACCTCCAAACAGTGGTAAGAGTATTAGGGTGGGTAGGAGGGCTTTTCGTAGTACTTGGTTTTCATGCACTGCACCTCTGTCCGCTCTGCTGAGCCTTTTGCCACTGTCTGGAGGCTCGCACTGCAGTCTCACTGCTGGGCAGCAGATGGCTCGTGATGCCCAAGGGAGTCCCCACACAGAGATTGGGAACTACTACCCACAGGGCAGGGGGTCTGGTCTAGAGGGTAGAGCCTCCGTTAGCCCGAAGATAACATCAGAAGGTCGCCAGTTCGAGGACACCGGCAGCTCCCTGAATGGCTGAGAATGGCGAGGCCTTGAAGCGGTTGGCAAGCCCAACTGAGTGATTCCACCTGCTGTTGGTGTGAGCAAGAAGCGTCTTGGTTGCTCTCCATGTGAGAGATTGTGAGAGAACTGGAGGCCAGAAGTGAGACCAAACCAGGAAGATCCATTCTGAAATGTTGTTGGTTCTTGAAAGAGAGAACCTCTATGATTGTAAAAATCCCCTTAAGGGATTTAGAAACGCCTGCCTATGTAAACTGCCTTGAATAAAGTCAGAGGAGTAATCCGATGACCAGAATTCCGGTGGCACGTGAATTAGCGTGCCGCCAGCATTTGCCCTGCCCCCTCACGAGGCACAGGAAAGGCCAGCCAATCGGCTGTGAGGCTAACTGGTTTGGGGCCACGTGCAGGCTGCTCGGAGAAGCCCGCGCAGTCAGGACCAGGCAGCAGTCACCCACCCGCCCACCCTTTGGCAGTCCGAGACTAACTGGTCGCCGGGTAGGAATTTTTGCCATCAGCCTAATTGGCATGTCGGTTGGTGGTTTTTTGCCTACCCCAGTCTGTGGAGTTAGGGGCAGAATGGGGTTTTCCATAGGTCTTGTTGGTCACTTTAGGCAGGTGTCGTGCGGGTTTTGGGTAGGTAAGGTCATATCGGTGTACACCGCAGGGTGGCAAGGGCTGGGTGGACTCCACGCTTGGTCATGCTGGCATTCCCGGCTGGGTGAGGCAGGCTGGATGAACCTCGACCTGGTGGTAAAGGCGTACCGCGGGTTCGCTCGGGTGGCCTGAGCTAGCCTGCCACCCTGCCCTTCGGGATGACAATGAAGGGGGCGGCAGGCTTGTACTGACGCTGCCCAGAGTCTGGTGTGGTCGCCCAAATCACTATAGGGGGAAGTAGACGGGCAGCTCCGTTTCCCCCATGTAGAACCCGCATGACTTATTTGTTAGGCCCTGTTGCAATCTGAAGTATATTTAAATAGTTAATAAAGTGGCCCTTTGTATGATATGCCCTTGCCTGTGTCTTTATTGGGGGGTGCTGGGTAAAGGCGGTATATACATACCTAGTTATTATTATTATTATTAGGTATTCAAAAATCCCTATTGGTGGACATAAAAGTAATGTAGGCTGCAATCCTATGCACACATTCTTAGGAGTATGCTCCAGTAAACACAATGGGACTTTTGAATAGATTTGCTGCAATGATTTAATGTTCTGGTCAGTAGAAAGGCTTAACATGAACATCTATTGCCACAGTACAAAGCCTGATAGATAGTGAGATTTCAACGTATTTCACCTGCACGTCTCAATGAGAATATAGATTATGCTTTCATAATATGATTACATGAGAGATGATTTACAGAACATCTTGAGATATATTTGGGGGTGATCCATTTTGCCATCTTGGATTTAAGATAATTATTTTTGGGTTTGCAGTGTTGGTGCATATGACCTTAAAACTTCAGTTTTAAACTTATGACCTAAACTTTAAACATATGACCTTAAAACTTCAATTTTAGATTTCAGAATTTTTTTCAGGTGTTTACTTGCAGGCTTGTGGACCGATGAGTTGATTTTGCTTCCAGTTGGGACAGAACTGATCAGGGCTGGTGCAGTTTTGAGGCTGACAGAGACAAACCCCTCAGGCAGGAATGCCGACTCTCTTCCACTTTCCTTCCTTCTCCTAGACTAAAAAATTCAATGCGAAAAGTGGGGGAGCAGGTGTGTATATAAACAGTAAGGGGGAGGATAGTATTTGGGATGCTATCTTCGACCCAAGGAGGTCTTGGATTGGCTGTGGAGACAAATTGCAGTTATGGATGTACAACTTCTACGTCCTCCTGAAAGTAGAAGATTGTTGACATGGTTCCAATTGTAGAGAGCTCACTGGTACCAAAAGGTGGATTTGAGGATAGACTAATTTTTGCTTCTGTGTGATGTAGTCCAAAGTTCCACCTCTTTATTTACCTTCTAAGTTTTATCATTAGTCTGGAGCTAGAAAGAAAAGAGCATCTTAAGTCATCCATCATGTTTGTGTATAATTAGTCTATTAGAATGATTCTCAAAAATTTTAGCACTGGGACTGGGACTTTTAAAAATGATACTCTGTTGGGACCCACCTAGGTTTACAAGAGCTTTTAAAATAGGAGATTTACAGCCCAATCCTGAGCTGCCCGCAGCGCCCAGGCTTGGCGGCTCCGTGGGAGGCTCCCGCCGAATCCTGCACCACCCGCGCTACTGTGGGAGGCTCCTCAGGAGAAGGGGACATACGTCCCCTTCCCCTGAGTAAGGGAAGCAGCCCCGCAGTGGGGCTACTCTCTTTAGCACTGACCAAATGGTCAGCGCTAAAGTAAAGGCACTCTTGTAGGGCGCGCAGCCCTGCACGAGCACCCTGGATCCTGCGGAGCACAGCTCCGTGGATCCACCTCTCTCTCTCCCCCAACACGCCTCCCGCCTGCCCCCTGGATGCCTCCACCCTCCCCGGAACGCCTCCCCCATGCCCCCCAGCCACACTCCTGCCTCCCGTTCCGCAGCCCGGCAGTCCAGGAGACTGCCAAGCTGTGGAACCTGGGCGACTGCCGCGCACTAGCCCAGCTCTGGCTAGCGCTGGGCTAGCTCCAACGGGAGCCCAGCAGTAAACCCTGCAAACGTGCCTTCTGGCACGTTTGCGACTGTGGTCCACGGCATGGAGCCGTGCCACAGACCACAGGATTGGGCTCTTAGAAAGAGATTTAGTCATTTATTTATTTATAAGTAATAATATTTTTATTTGTTTATTTAGGGAGCTGAACTCTTTGCAGGGTAATTAGCCAGTATCTGATTTTTGAATTGCCTCAGGGCTTGAGGCAATCAGTTATCTAATGTTTCCATCACCCCTGTTTTCATTGGAGGCTCTACTTGGCACTATGAGATCCATAAGTGGAGAACCACAGTTTGGGAACCTCTGGTCTATTATATGATGCAGTTTAAAGTACATAATTTTTTGATGTTCTTATGGTTGTACTTTCAGTAGATTGAGGAATATATTAAAATTGGTTTTCTGTGTTAGGATTCTTATTATGGTTTGTATACATTTTCTTTTTATGGGAGCATTTTTACTTAAGTATCTTCTTCCGCTTCTTATTGAAAATAAATTTTCTAAGTAATTTATCATTGTTTGTGTCTTTAGTGTCCCAAAAGAATTCTATTTGCTGGAACGTGTCGGGCTTTCAGTATTCTTGTAATTGTTCTTTCTGCACTCTCTCTCTCTCTCTCTCTCTCTCTCTCTCTCTCTCTCTCTCTCTCTCTCTCTCTCTCTTTCTCTCTCTCTCTCACTTCAGTTTGGGTGCTCTCTTCTGTTCTATTTTTTGCTGTGTCAACAATACTTATATCCTGTTGTATTGATTTTCTGTGGATGCCCCATTTCTTTTTTCAATATAGCATAAATTGTTATGTCTCTTCACTATAGAGCGACAATTGCACCAACTGAACAGCCAAAAAAGAGAATATGTCAACAACCTCAGAAATGCAGGGAAGTGGAATGACATTCTCTGAAGCTGCTTCCCTGATCACCACCCTCTGTTTTCACTTTTTACAATGGCAAGTACCTATTTCTGAAGCTATGGGACTCTGGACTACAGCATTAGCTGCCTGCTCATCGGCTAGATCTCAGAGAACAAGTTTATATTACCAGCCGAATTGCCTCTCTCGAGAATTTTTGAGAACATTATGGCTCAACAACAGATGTAATAGGGCAACAGGTGTTCTGAACATCCAAGAAGCAGTATGAACTGAAAATCAATTGCGATGCAATCGAGGAAACAATGGACCACTTAAGAAACCGTTGCCCAGAATTTAGGCTTTTCTGTGAATGTGTTAATACGTCTTGCATTAACGCCTACACAGCAGGCGCATCTGATCCGTTACACTAGCTCCAAGGAACCCATGCATAATGCATGCAACATTTTGCTGAACATAGCGGAGATGCTGGCTAGACAAAACTACATCTTTACCAAGATGTGGAAGGGAGATAGTGCACTAACTGCATTCGTATGAATTACCCTATCTACATTTATTTCAAGTCTAAATGGAAACATTTTGTTTCGTGATGCATTCTGATTATAGTGTCTCTCTTGCTGGATAAAACACGGAGTGCTTGTTACATATGCACAGCTATTTCTGAAATAGGTACAAATGGTTGCAAACTGAAAGAGAGGAGATTCTGGCTGGACAGCATGTGGTTGGTCTGTGGAACTCCTTGCCACAGGATGTGGTGATGGCATCTAGCCTAGATGCCTTTAAAAGGGGATTGGACCAATTTCTGGAGGAAAAATCCATTACAGGTTACAAGCCAAGATGTGTATGTGCAATCTCCTGATTTTAGAAATGGGTTATGTCAGAATGCCAGGTGCAAGGGAGGGCACCAGGATGCAGATCTCTTGTTATCAGGTGTGCTCCCTGGGGCATTTGGTGGGCCGCTGTGAGATACAGGAAACTTGACTAGACGGGCCTATGGCCTGATCCAGCAAGGCTGTTCTTATGTTCTTATGTATATCAGGAAGAAATTTGTGAAGGTGAGGGCAGTTTGGCAGTGGAACAGATTGCCAAGGGAGGTGGTAGATTCTCTCTTGCTGAAGATCTTCAAAGAGAGGTTTGACACACACCTCCTGGAGGTGCTTTAGGAGGATTTCCAGCTACCAGCAAAGGATTGGACTAGATGACATTGCAGTCACTTCCAAATTAATGATTCTATGTAATGAAAAAAAATATTTCCAGTAAGACACAAATTCAGTGAAATGGGTCTTTGGTGCTCTCAGAAATATCTCCAGAAAATATATACGGGCTAATACCTCAGTGGAATGTTGGTGCAAGCGTGGAATCTAGTATCCTGAGCCAAATTGTTATAATTATTTTTTTCTTAAAAAATGATTTTTTAAAAAACCGGTCAGTGCGTCAAGTGACCATTATAGACCCTGGTTATCCCTTATTTTGAGAGACCAAAATAAGAAAAAAAAATGCACTAAAAAGGAATGAATGGATAGAAACTTTATTCAGAGGAGCAGCACCAGGCGACCAAGAGAGGGGCTTTGAGAGATCCAAACAGCAAATGGTACAGTTTGCAGTGGTCCAGAGTCCAAAATAACACACTTTGACCCTGAAATGGAACATTCCCCTTCATTGCACAAACAATAGTATGTCAGAAGTATAACTAGGGTGGTGCCTAAGGGGCATCAGCTCCAGGCACCACGCCAAGGGGGCAACAAACCTGCTAAGGCCATCCAAGATGGTGGCCATAGTGAGGTTGCATCCCTGGCTACCACTGCCACCTCTAAGCTTTTGTTCAAACACTTAGAGGTACGGCAGTGGGTGTGATCTCAGTGCCTGCCCTCCACCTTCTGCATGTTTGCAACAGTGCGTGGTAAGCCAACATGCACTGTGTAGGACTAAACCCTCACTCAGTTAACATAATGGTCAATAGGAGGTTCTTGCTCTTGCTAGATGGATGACGTACAGCACAAAGTGTTGCCCAGAAAGTAATGCACCACATTTTTTTTCTCAGCCTACAGTAATGGTACGAATACGAAACTTTAGATATACATTATTTGAATTCTCAGGAGTGCGCACACAAATTTTTGGTTTCTTCAGACAGATAGCGTAGCTGCAGCGGTGTTTTGAAATGGCGTCTGTAAGTGATGTACGTCACTGCGGAGAAAGAAACTGTTGGGAATATTCACAAACGTTTGTGTACAGTTTATGGAGAATCTGCAGTCGACAGAAGTACGGTTAGTCATTGGGCACAGAGGGTGAGGCCATTAGAAGGTGGTTTGGCAGAGCTCCAAGATTTGCAGTGTTCGGGGCGCTCATCCACGGCTGTCACACCTGACAAGACGCAGCTTGCTGATGTGCTCATTTGCGAGGACCGACGCATAACGACTAGGCAGTTGGCGCTGAAGCTGTCAATCAGCAAAGGAAGTGTGGATGCAATCATCCGTGCTCTTGATTACTCAAAAGTGTGTGCACGATGGGTTCCGCGCTGTCTTACGGTGGACCACAAATCTCTCAGAAAAACATTTCTTCTGAGTTGCTGAAACATTTTGAAGATGAGGGGGAAGCGTTCTTGTCCAGGATTGTGACAGGTGATGAAAACTGGGTTCACCATTTTGAGCCCGAAACAAAACGACAGTCGATGGAATGGCGTCATCCTCAATCTCCACAGAAGAAAAAATTCAAAGCAACTGCTTCCGCCAGTAAGGTCATGATCACTGTGTTTTGGGACTGTGAGGGCGTCATACTCATTGATGTGATGCCAAGAGGCAGCACCATTAATTCTGAAGCTTATGTGAAGACATTAACCAAACTCAAGAAGCGCTTCCAGTGACTTCGGCGCCATAACAACCCAGGTGAATGTTTGATTCAACATGATAATGCTCAGCCTCACACAAGTTTGAGGACTTCGGAACACATCACTAAACAGGGTTGGACTGTGTTACCCCATCCACCCTACAGCCCTGACCTAGCTCCCTCAGACTTCCACTTGTTTGGGCCATTAAAGGATGCCATTCGCGGAAGTCATTTTGAGGATGACGAAGAGGTGATTCGCACAGTGCAGAAATGGCTTCGTGACCAGAACAAGGAGTGGTACATACATGCCCTTGTGTCTCGCTGGAGGAAGGCCATTGAACTGGACGGAGATTACGTGGAAAAATAGGGAGTGTAGAAGAAACATCATTCTTTCTTGTGTGTAAGTTTCATTGTGTTCAATAAATAATTGTTGAAGAAAAAAAATGTGGTGCATTACTTTCTTGGGCGACCCTCGTATATTTGTTTACTCACGCTTCAGAAGCACTCACGGCCAAGAGAGTGCAGAGGATTACAAACTCATAGCGCAATCTTATCCACATTTGCCCAGGTGGAAGCCACATTGCATCCTAGGAGGTGTAGTCCCTGGGAAGTAAACTTAAGATTGCAGCTGTAGGGTCATAAATATTAAACACAGGCAAATAAACACCAGTGATGCTGCAAACTGAAAATTGCACATAATGATGCAGGCCTCTTGAGGGGGAAAAAGTTTCCAACCATCTCTTTTCAGCCTTGCCATCCTGTTTGTATACAGACAAAGTCAATTAACCAGGGTGTCCTTTTCTGTGCACTGAACTTTAGATTAAGACATGTCTTTAGCATGAGTTCAGCAAGCAAAGCGTTCGTGACACAAGGCTCATTTCCTTGCATTTTAGCCTGCAATCTCTAAACTTCAAGACATTTTTCTCTTATTGAGGGGCTGCTTTTTTTTTCCTAACCATTACATTAGAGAGCAGTTAAGATTTACCTGTATCCCCTTTTTAAAGTCCTCTGAAAGAAACTAAACTGTTGGAAATTTGGGGAGCATCATCTAGCTAGTGGCATAGCTAGAGGGGGTACAAAGCTAGAGGGGGTACAAAGGGAGTACAAAGGGGGTAAGTTTTGCAGGGAGCCTCCCCCTGGCATATGCCTCTGTTTTGCTCCCCCCACATGAAATGGCTCCGAAGGGGAGGGGGAGGGGTTGCTTCCATGCTGGAGTGAGTCTCCCTGAAAAACTTAGTGCTTTGAACCCCCTCTAGCTACGCCACTGCTTGGAGGAGTACTTCTAAAGTGCGCAAATTTAATGGGTATTGGCTGGAAAATCACAACATTCTAGGATAGAGACCTGGAGGTGGTTGAAACCAATGGGAGCAAAACAAGTTGAATCCATGAACTAAAATGGGTGATTTCATGATGACTCGGATGCTATTCTTCAAGATTGAATATAGACGTGAACAAGGAATGTTGACAGGAAACAGAGACAGAAAACAAATATATTTTCTTGCACACCTCTACCATCTGTTGCTCTTCACTGTTGATATCATCCACTTGCCTGCTGGGTAATGAACAAGCAGGTGGCTGTGGCAGCTGCTGTTTTTTCCTTCTGACCACCTCTATAATTCACTTGCTCGTCCCTCCTGGGTCCTAGAGAGTGGGTGGGTGAGCAAGCAGGTGAAAATGATCTCAGTGATGGGCCCATTGCTGGGGTGTGCTCTGCAGCAGGTGTCCAATCCAGCAGATCCCTCCCTCTGACGCCATCACCCAGTTTGCATCAACAAAGCATTTAATTCCCGGCTGCCGTTTATAGGCAACTTTTTTAGCAAAGCAAAAGACACTGAGAGTTTCAAAGTTACAAAGAAATATTGCTGATGGCATCTCTCACAGCTATACTTCAGTCGCGTTAAGCTATGTAGGGGAGGTTTACCGTCATCATTCCCTTTGCTGTAATCACATCATAAATGTTCAGTTTAGCTCTTGAAGCCGATGAATATGAAAAGCTACAACAGCTGCTCTGAAACATTTAAAGATTTCCAAGTGTCAACTTAGCAGCCGCCTTGACTTTAATTAATTAAGAAATGCCAAGTGCACAGCCTGAGAACCTCCAGTCCGACATTTGCAACCAGCGGATGGTCAAGTCCTTGGAGAACTCTGTTAATAGTTTGTCTAGCAAGCTAATGGACCTTCCACGACTCAGATTGCTGTAATGGAAGAGTCATCTGAAAATGAACCACTGGTTCCAAAGAAGAGAAATCCATCTGCTTCAATGTAGCTAAACTCACAGATGGGAAACAGACGTTTTCCGGAAGTCAGAGGTATTACAAAGAAATTGATGTAAATGAAATTTGTGGATCTACTTTCCTGAGAATTCTTTTTTGGGGAGGTAGGGGAAGAAGCAATCAAGCCACTGGAATATCTTAGGGATAATCTGTTAGGGAGTAACCTAGGTATGTCCTGTTTGAGAGCAGGGTACATACAAACTTGCAGACACAGCAGAGTCTACACGCCAAAGGTGCAAGTACCACAGGATCTGCTGATGGAGTCTGGTCTAAATGCCTTTAAAAGTGGATTGGACAAATTTCTGGAGGAAAAGTCCATCATGGATCACAAGCCATGATGTGTATGTGCAACCTCCTGATTTTAGAAGTAGGCTGCCTCAGAATGCCAAATGCAAGGGAAGGCACCAGGATGCAGGTCTGTTGTTTTGTGCATTCCCTGAGGCATCTGGTGGGCCACAGTGAGATACAGGAAGCTGGACTAGATGGGCCTTTGGCCTGATCCAGCGGGGCTCTTCTTATGTTCTTATGAGTGCATTTCACCAAAAAGCAATCTTTTGAAGTGACTGTAAAAGCTCTTACAGCAGACATGCTGTGGGGATCAATTTTTAAAAAATAATTTATCCATAGAATTCCTTTCTGTCTATCTTACTCCTCCAAACCACCAATAGCTTTCTGGCCACTTTTCACCCTGGAAAATCTGATCTGATAAACCAAAGTGTGTTTACCATCATCTTTTTAAGAGCTTGAGATAATAGTAATAGTTATAGGTAGAGGAGCTATACATTTTTATTTTTGTGTGTGTGGATTTCATTAGTAATAATAATAATAATAATAATAATAATAATAATAATAATAATAATAATAATAATAATAATAATAATGGTATTTATATACCACCCCTTTCTGGTCATCCGATTACTCCTCTGACTTTATTCAAGGTGGCTCACATAGGCAGGCTATCTCTAACCCCCGAGGGGATTTTTTACAGAAACAGAAAGGTTCTGTCTTTCAAGAACCATACAACATTTCAGATGGATCTTTCAGGGTCTGGTATAACTTCTGACCCCCAGTTGCCTCCCATGCTGGCCGAGAAGCAGCTCCTTCATCTCTCACTTGAAGGGCAGCCAAGATGCTTCTTCACTCACACCAAAGAGCAGGTGGAATAACTCAGCTCAGCTTGTCAGCTGCTTCAAGGTCTCGCCATCCACAGAGCTGCCGGTGGCCTCAAACGGACAACCTTCGGATGTTATCTTTGGGCTAACAGAGGCTCTACCCTCTAGACCAGACCTCCTGCCCATTTTTTTTTCTCAAGGAAAAAATGCAGGAAGTGGTGCTATGTGTTATTCCAAGGACACATTTTTTATAAATTATAATAGCTTTAAAAGTGTACTACTAGGTAGCTAATATAGGTGGTATAGTGTCAGCAGAGGCAGCCAAATAATTACACAATCAATTGAATGATTTAAAAATGGGTTTTTTGGGGGGGGGGGTGATTTTGGGGTGGTGATGGTTGTTTTATTTTTTACAAAAATGAGAAGTGTAGAAAGTGGCGTTACGCGTTTTTATTTTGTTATCATCAAAAAATCACACCTCTAGTTATAGGATCACAGAGTTAGTGGAGAGCTTTCAAGGCCATCTAGTCCAATCACCTGCCTCAAGCAGGAGAATCCTTCCTACTGGAGAACTTCTATCCTGGCAATGACTGCCTAAACCCTGTCCGGAGCCTGGCCAGCATGGGCAGCACTGGTTCTTCCACAGCCGGTCACCCTCAAACCTCCTCAATTCACAGAGTAGCCACATCACCAAGAAGCTGTTGGGCTGGCAGAGGCCCACAGGCCTGTGGCAGCTGGGGGGGCACCACCCCTGAACCCCCCACAGTTATACTGTGCTGTCCAAATGAAACTGAAACTTTTGCACAATGGGTATTCAAGAGAGGATAAAGTCTGTTCATTGATACCTTTCCAGGCACACAGATGTCACATCTGCTGAGGTGATAGACAGGGGAACATTCAACAGGGGGACATTGGAAGTTTCACTGCTATGAATAAGAGGTGACTCAAGACAATGCTTCTTTGTTTGTTTATCTCCTCCAGTACTACTTCCTTATGAAAAAGAGTGACCCATATTTGGAGGCACAGATTTTTTTACGTGTAAGTGCCGGCTAGGATAAGGATACCCAAAAGACAACTAAAAATAATCAGCAAAGGGTGCAGAAAGGACAGCTTAATCTCTCTGATTACTCTCAAAGTTGCTGAGCCTTTAGATTATCCCAATGCTTGTGTTTAATATTAATACACAAACAGGAAAGCATTTGTCGTGTTGCATGAAATAAGAATAGAAACTGATTGGGAAAGCTTAGAACTGATATGAGCCTTAAAAACTAAAAACACTCTTAAGAATTAATCATTTTGATTGAGAGATACATTATAGTGCTTTGGATTTCCTTTGATAGAAAAAAAAAATATTGTAAACTTTTGCAGTGCTTTTGCATAAGCATGAAAGTTATGACCTAGAGAAGACCTTTTTCTTCTTTTCAGCATTCTCAACAGAATAAGAACATAAGAGCCCTGCTGGATCAGGTCAAAGGCTTATCTAGTCCAGCTTCCTGTATCCCACAGTGGCCCACCAAATGCTTCAGGGAGCACACAAGACAGCAAGACACAGCCTGCATCCTGGTGCCCTCCCCTGCATCTAGCATTTTGAGGTAACCGACTTCTAAAATCAGGAGCTTGCACATACTTATCATGACTTGTAACCCGTGATGAACTTTTCCTCCAGAAATTTGTCCAATTTCCTCTAAAAGGCATCTTGGCCAGATGCCATCACCACTTCCTGTGGCAAGGAGTTCCACAGGCTTAGTACACATTGGGCATGAATTAAGGCACCATGAGTTCAGTGGATAGCAGGATGCCCACAGCTGTATTAGCACAATGCCTGTCCTGGCTAAGAGAGCATCAAGACAAATTTCAAAGTGCATTCATGGCACTATGCATCTAGTTTTATATTAGCATTACAGTGAATGCAATGCTGATATTCAAAACTTTGTATAGTATACTGTTATTATTTATTTATCAAGTGACAGTCTGCTTTTTAAACAGCAGAGAGAGACATTTAATCCTGTGAAATTTGCCTCTAACCTCACCAGTTCACAAATGGTAGCTACTATTTTTAAGTTATAATACAAAATTATGCAGGGGATGGACAGAGTGGATAGGGAGGTGCTCTTTACACTCTCACATAACACCAGAACCAGGGGACATCCACTAAAATTGAGTGTTGGGAGGTTTAGGACAGACAAAAGAAAATATTTCTTTACTCAGCGTGTGGTTGGTCTGTGGAACTCCTTGCCGCAGGATATGGTGATGGCATCTGGCCTGGACGGCTTTAAAAGGGGATTGGACATGTTTCTGGAGGAAAAATCCGTTACGGGTTACAAGCCATGATGTGTACGTGCATCCTCCTGATTTTAGAAATGGGCTATGTCAGAATGCCAGCTGCAAGGGAGGGCACCAGGATGCAGGTCTCTTGTTATCTGGTGTGCTCCCTGGGGCATTTGGTGGGCCGCTGTGAGATACAGGAAGCTGGACCAGATGGGTCTATGGCCTGATCTAGTGGGGCTGTTCTTATAAGAACATAAGAACATAAGAACAGCCCCACTGGATCAGGCTATAGGCCCATCTAGTCCAGCTTCCTGTATCTCACAGCGGCCCACCAAATGCCCCAGGGAGCACACCAGATAACAAGAGACCTCATCCTGGTGCCCTCCCCTGCATCTGACATAGCCCATTTCTAAAATCAGGAGGTTGCACATACACATCATGGCTTGTAACCCGTAATGGATTTTTCCTCCAGAAATTTGTCCAATCCCTTTTTTAAAGTGTTCAGGCCAGATGCCGTCACCACACCCTGTGGCAAGGAGTTCCACAGACCGACCACACGCTGAGTAAAGAAATATTTTCTTTTGTCTGTCCTAACTTTCCCAACACTCAATTTTAGTGGATGTCCCCTGGTTCTGGTGTTATGTGAGAGTGTAAAGAGCATCTCCCTATCCACTCTGTCCATCCCCTGCATAATTTTGTATGTCTCAATCATGTTCCCCCCTCAGGCGTCTCTTTTCTAGGCTGAAGAGGGCCAAACGCCTGTAAGTCTTGCAGGAATCCTTGCAGGGCTGTAAGTCTTGCAGGAATCCTCACCACAGCATGCAAGTGGCCACTCCCCCTTCCCTTTAGAGCCATTCTGGGTGGTGGGAGCAAAATGGAGATGAATGCCTCCATGTTGCTCCCCCTATCAGGAATTTTTCCTAAGGGGAAGGGGAGGGGCTGCTTATACGCTGCAGTGAGGCTCCTGCAAAAACTTAGTGCTTTGCACCCTTTCTAGTTATGCCACTGGTTTGCCTCTTGAGTAGGATCAGAGACTTCGCAAAAGAGGCATGCACAGAAGCGTGGT
Organism: Tiliqua scincoides; assembly: GCF_035046505.1. Lineage (NCBI taxonomy): Eukaryota > Metazoa > Chordata > Lepidosauria > Squamata > Scincidae > Tiliqua > Tiliqua scincoides. The sequence continues at coordinate 222,838,644 of NC_089823.1, forward strand.
ATTGACTGGGACCACCTTAGAGTGAAAGAGTACAGTTGAAGCAGGATTGTATAGTATTATTTCCAGTATAGACTGTTTGGTCCTCTGTATATATGATCTTACTTCTGTCTGATCCATTTATCACTCTTCTAAATCAATATTAAGTACTGTGTGTGCGTGTGTATATTCCTGTTCTTTGTTGAGATTATTTATTATACACAGTGTCAGAACGGCAGATGGAATCAATGTATTGGTAAGCACCAAGACAATACATTGGATAATTTTTCTTCAAGTACTCTTCATCAAACATTGGCAAATGGAATACCATTTGGTATTCTGGTATTATGTGAGAGTGTAAAGAGCATCTCCCTATCCATTCTGTCCATCCCCTGCATAATTTTGTATGTCTCAATCATGTCCCCCCTCAGGCGTCTCTTTTCTAGGCTGAAGAGGCCCAAACGCCGTAGCCTTTCCTCATAAGGAAGGTGCCCCAGCCCCGTAATCATATTAGTCGCTCTCTTTTGCACCTTTTCCATTTCTACTATGTCTTTTTTGAGATGCGGCGACCAGAACTGGACACAATACTCCAGGTGTGGCCTTACCATCGATTTGTACAACGGCATTATAATACTAGCCGTTTTGTTCTCAATACCCTTCCTAATGATCCCAAGCATAGAACTGGCCTTCTTCACAGCCGCCGCACATTGGGTCGACACTTTCATCGACCTGTCCACCACCACCCCAAGATCTCTCTCCTGATCTGTCACAGACAGCTCAGAACCCATCAGCCTATATCTAAAGTTTTGATTTTTTGCCCCAATGTGCATGACTTTACACTTACTGACATTGAAGCGCATCTGCCATTTTGCTGCCCATTCTGCCAGTCTGGAGAGATCCTTCTGGAGCTCCTCACAATCACTTCTGGTCTTCACCACTCGGAAAAGTTTGGTGTCGTCTGCAAACTTAGCCACTTCACTGCTCAACCCTGTCTCCAGGTCATTTATGAAGAGGTTGAAAAGCACCGGTCCTAGGACAGATCCTTGGGGCACACCGCTTTTCACCTCTCTCCATTGTGTAAATTGCCCATTGACACCCACTCTCTGCTTCCTGGCCTCCAACCAGTTCTCAATCCACGAGAGGACCTGTCCTCTAATTCCCTGACTGTGGAGTTTTTTCAGTAGTCTTTGGTGAGGGACCATGTCAAACGCCTTCTGAAAGTCCAGATATATAATGTCCATGGGTTCTCCCGCATCCACATGCCTGTTGACCTTTTCAAAGAATTCTATAAGGTTCGTGAGGCAAGACTTACCCTTACAGAAGCCATGCTGACTCTCCCTCAGCAAGGCCTGTTCGTCTATGTGTTTTTATGTTCTTATGTAACTTATGTTCTTAAGTTCCCTGCAAAGAATACAATGGGATGATATTTATGTTCACATTTTTATACCATCCTTCTTCTAAGGAGCTCGAGGTGGTGCAATCCTCACTACAGACCTGTGAGGTAGGTTAAGCTGGCCCAAGATAGTGACTGGCTCTAGGGCACACAGGAAGCTTCATGGCTGAGTGGGGTTTGAACCTGGATCTTTCAGGTCTATGTCCAAGTTCAGAACAATTACACTATCCTTACTGTCAGTGATATAGCATTGAAAGGGAACTTATAGGAATTTTGCTCCCTGTAAGCCTGAAGCAGGGAGTGTTTTTTGCTCTGTCCCCTATCTGGGGTAAATTGAAGTAGGTGTCAGCTCATTGTCTCATTTGATTTGAGAGTGGGCTTTCCTGGACCATTGGGCCACTCTCAGTCTGGCTTGGGCAATATGCACCCATGCACCTACCTTGAAAATAATGTGAGATTAGTTGGTTTACTTTGGGGCAAAGCAGGAATTTTTTTGCTTCCTACCTGATTGGCCTTGGCAGGAGGTTTGTTTTTTTTTGTTTTGTTTTTTCATCTACTCCAGATTGTTGGGGCTTAAGTGTGAGTTCTAGCCAGGTAGATCACAGTTGGAATGACTTGTGCAGGTAAGGAAACAGCATGAAGTGGGGTTCACCCTGGGTTTAGCGGTTTGATATATGGGGACCCAAACCAAAGCTTGGAGTGCTGGCTGGGATCCCTTTGAGCAAAGATTACAGGACTAGTCCCAAAGCCTTCGCAGCTTGGGGTAGGCATTGCAATTCATCACTTCCTCAACCACCCAGACACCTGTCTGGGAGGTCAAAGGTGACCAGCTGAGACTTGTCATTAGGTGATCCTTGGCTTTGAGCTGGGGTGGGAATGCCGTAAAAGGGTTGAGACAGTAGCTCCTATCTTCCCCAGTACAGGAACCCACATCAAAAGTGTATGGAGTTTTCGGTTACTGAGCTCCCACTGCAGTTTTTATTCTATCAGTTCACTTTGGCCTGTTTAACCCCCAGCACCTTCTTTCATGTCTTGATTTGGCTATGCAAGCAAATAAAAACGTTGGCTGCCTGTCACCCAGAGAAGTACCTCTCTGCAGCCTCTGGTAATGTCTACAATTTTTTTCCCCATGCCACACCTCCCTGAAAAACTGGTAAAAAAATATGAAAGGGATGGGGAGGTTGATTCAGCCATATGGTGCTGCCACCTCACCTTGAATCCTGAGGCTGTATCTGAAATGAAAGCAGGGCAACCTCCTCTGGCATCAGACAACCAAGTCAGAGACACTTGTAACCAGGTAGCAAATGACCTGTTTGCTCAGCAAGTGAGGAAGACCAAGAGGTTTGTCATGACATTCAATTAGCTGGTATGCTACAGAATGACATATTAATTTCTGCAAAGCCCACAGGTGTACACATTTGATCCCTGTTGCATATATGCAATGTTGGGTAGAAATGGCTTCGAAGAGGTTCCCAGTGCGATGAAGTCACTCTTTTTATTTTAAAAAAAATAAATCATTTGCCCATTTAGAATTGATTCAGTCCTGTCATTTCTGATGCGGACCACTTATGGTACAGTAGAACAGACTTCAGGCTGTCAAGAACTAGTGATTTGGTTAGGAAAGGTATGTGCCCCCCTCCCGCAATGTATTTTAAACGTGCAAAAGTGTCACAGTGTTTTCATATAGGCAAATTGTTTAGGTTGCTAAGAAAGGGAGTGGAAGACAAAAGTATTTGCAGCAAGTGTTCAAGATATCTGTCCTTAGACATATTTATGCACAAACAGCAAAAACAGGAGGGGGGGGTCGGTGCTTGCAGCACTCGGGGAGAAACTTTCTCTTAATGAGAAAGCTGTGAGAAAGCTCCCATAGCTGTGGCAAGCAGTCCTAGAACATCTGTTGGCTCCTATCCTGCTCCAAGTTTCAGCTGTCATTTCATGCCACATCCTGGTTCGGCACAGGCTGCTTTGCTGGCTAAATAGCTAGCACAGAGTCGAGTAGCCCCCTTGGGGGACTTCTTCCCTTACCCAGGGGAAGGAGACGAGTGTTCCCTTCCCTGAGGAGTTGCCGGCAGCTGTCCAGCATCTAATGGTTGCAGTGGCAGCCACTTCAGAGCGGATGCAGCAGCCCTGGGCACCAGGGAGCATGGAATTGGGCTGATAGGCTGCAATCCTATATAGACCTACCTGGAAGTAAGTTCCATAGAATGCAAAGGAGTTTATTCTGAGTAGACATATGTAGGATTTACTGTTCCTTATTCTAATCACTTTTCCCCCTTTGTTTAGATCAGGGGTGACCAAACCCCGGCCCTGGGGCCACTTGTGGCCCTCGAGGCCTCTATGTGGCCCTCAGGGAGCCCCCAGTCACCGGTGAGCCTCTGGCCCTCCAGAGATTTGTTGGAGCCCACACTGGCCTGATGCAACTGCTCTCAGCGTGGGAGCGACTGTTTGACCTCTCACATGAGCTGTGGGATGAGGGCTCCCTCCACTGCTTGTTGTTTCACATCTGTGATGCAGTAGCGGCAGAAAAGGAAAGGCCAGCCTTGCTTTGTGCAAGGCCTTTTATAGGCCTTGAGCTATTGCAAGACCTTCATTCATTCATATAAGTTCATCTTTAATATATTCATTTATGAAAACTTATGTAAATTTATTCAAATTTTAAATGTAAATTAATTCTTTTTTTTCCCCAGCCCCTGACACAGTGTCAGAGAGATGATGTGACCCTCCTGCCAAAAACTTTGGACACCCCTGGTTTATATGAATATTTGTGCTAACAACTTTTAAATCTTGTATGTCGTTCTGAGGATTTTTTATGGCAAGGCAGGACATAAAATAAAATAAAAAATAATGTTGATCAGAGCTTTATCTCAAGCTTTTCAATATTCCTCAAAAAAAAACCACCCAACTTCTAAAAGGTTGTCTTTTTTTTTTTTTTTTTTGGCCTCCCTCATGCCAGGAATAATGGCTTCCTATTACAGTAAACCGAGTCAGACAGAATAATTTACAGAGCATTAGAACAAATCATTCAAAGCCGTTTCTAATTGACACCAGTAATGAATTAGCAACCAGAAACCAATGGTTAATTATGTCTCAAATGTCTGCTGTTCTAGGCAGAAGAGTGCAGCATTGTTTTTCATTGCCTTTCTTGATGTTACCTAACAGATGGGAAAGTGCAACACATTTTATTTTTTCAAGCAATACAAATAGGGCTGCACTGATTATTCTCCAGTTTCCATTTTCGGGATAAAAATAACGATTTGGGGAAGAGCACAGAAATAGAAAAAGGATTTGATCTGGAGAATACACATAGTTCCTTTGCTCTGTTTTGATGCCTTTGTTTCCCCTAGCAGCTGTGGATTGGGTGCTTTTTTTGGGGGGGGGGGGCTAGTTATTGCTTCTTTCTTTGTGCAGGATGATTCACCTAGGTGATGTGATCCCAAATCAATCAGGTGTTCCCATGCTGACCAGGACAACTTCACAACACTCCCCACTCAGGTTTGGCTATGTGATAGCATCACAGACAGGGCAACCATAATCATGCCATGTGGCAAAATAATGAAGTCAAATAAGCTCTGTCTGCATATTTACCCCTCTCCCCTTCCAGTGAATTTATCCCTACTCTAGCTGCCATTCAAGGACCACTGCGCCAGTCAGCACCCAGGATTGGTATCACGTTAGTGTAACTGAAGCTTCAGAGCCGGTGCGGGTTGATCAGCCAACCTCATGGTCCACCTCTTTCTCTCTCCTTCTCTAAGTGTCCCCTCCCTCCAAGAAAGACAGCTTGGCTCCTTTGCCCTGCTTCTTTCAAGGATACTGCCTTATTGCATGCTGAGGGATTGTTTCAAAACCCTCTTGTTGTCTGTCAGGCCTCTCTTTGCTCAGTTGGCTCTCTTGCCACCATGACAATGCAACACTCTCAAGTCTCACAGAGTGAGGAACAGTGACCTTGTCTGCGGCCACTGCCAAATCTCCGTTATCTTTCCTTGTTCTTGTGCATGAGTCACACTGACTGCATGCTTAGTTTTCATTCCCTTCTGTTCCATTTGTCAGTGCTGTGTCCAGTGAGTGTCCAGTGAGTGCTGTGTTTTAAGGCTCAATCCTATCAAACTCTCCAGTGCCAATGCAGCCACAATGCAGCCCTGAGGTAAGGGAACCAATGTTCCTTTACCTTGAGGAGGCCTCCATTACTGCCCCTCTGCCACAGGATGCAGCGCACACCCCACTAGCACAGCCACATCAGTGCTGGGCCCTTAGGGCACAATTCTAAAAATGAGTTGGACTGGTGCAAGTCCCTTGCGCTGGCTGAGAGGGTTGCAAACGTGTCATAAAGCACATTTGTGCCTCCTCAAGAGTAAGCTGCGGAGGCTGAATCCAACCTCCATGGTGGCTTCCTCCACTAGGCTTGCGACGCAAGGCCCTGGGATGGGTGGGAGGGAGATGGGAGGGAGGTGTTTCTGGGCGGGGGGAGGGCAAGGAGAGGGCAGACGGGGAGCGGGAGGCAGGTCTGGAATCTGGAAGTTATGCCAGATCCCAACCCCTGTTCCCGGGGAGATCAGAGTGGCTTAAAGCTGCTTTGCTCTCCTCGGACTTGGCACAAGTCCGAAGAGACCCATAGGGGCAAGGGCGCCTTATCCAGAGGTAAGGGGAAAAGTTTCCCCTTGCCTCTGGCTGAGCCACCTTGGGCCCCTATCCTGCACTGGATACAGTGCAAGCCTCTTGGCTTGCCTGTTCCAGCGCAGGGTAGGATTGCACCCTTAAACTAAGGGTTTTCCACCATTTTTTTTTGGGAGATCACCTCAAATTTGTGCCTCTAACAAACCTGCTTAACTGATCCAATAAGAACTCCAAAAATAAGGAGACTCTCCCTTGCCAGCAGCAATATCGTTTTGGAGGCTTGGGGCATTGCCTAAAGTTTTTATTCAATGGGAGAGACTAGTTTCCTCATCACTAGAAAGCATCTCAGCCTGTCGAGAGGCTTCCCCCATTCCTGCAGCCCTTGGGACAGGGTACAGAGAGCTGCTTCCCAACTGCAGCCTTTCACCTCAGCAAGAACCCCAGTCTCCTTTCCCTCTGTTTTCCACTAAATCACCCCATTATCATCTCTTTTCTCTCCTTCCTTGTACCCAAAACATCAATTTCCTTCTCCTGGGTCCCTCTGGGAAATCCATCTGATCACTCTATAACTCTTCCCCCCCCCCATGTTTCCCCATTCCTTGCTCTGCCTTTCTCCTTCTAAGGAGTTCCTCTCTCCTCCCCCTCTTCATTTCTCCTCCTTCTAAACACTCCAGGGCTCCACAGTGCATATGTGTTAACCAACGTGTTCCTGTCTAGAATAAGCTGTGAGAGAAAGGCAGCCCAATCTTGGGCTTATGGCAGCAGATCTCATTATCTACTGCCTTATGTCCTGGTGGGACATCACAAAAGGAGTGCTGCTGTCATGCATTGTGGAACTGCCAGCACAAATGGTGGGAGTTCTGCATGTGCGCCAATAATTGGCCAAAGTCTTAGATGGATTGGGTGGGTTGTGGGTGATTCAGAAGTGGATCAGGGCAGAGAGCAGTGTGGGCAGGAAGCATTTCAAGGGTGGAAGGGGGGTGGATCTCAGTGGCAGTCATGCTAACCGGGATCCTGATCCTCTTTTTTGGGCCCAAAACACTTTGCGAGGCTCCTTGGACTTACGCCAGCTAAATAAATAGCTGGCATATGTGCAAAGAGACCCACTAGCAGCCAGGTGGCTCATGGGGAGGTATGTTACTTCAGGCCATCTGGTCACCTCCCCGCACCACAGGACACAGCACATGCTTCACTGGCACCCTGCATCACATAGGGAAGTAGTGGGGATAAAATTGGGACATCTCACTTTGAATTCCTTTTTGGTTTGGTCACTAAAATAAACCCCTTTGACACCTTTCACTCTCACCTCCATTCGCCTTTCCCCATCGAATTATACAGCTCTGCCACTGACCACTGAACATGATTATTTTTCCCTTGTATGCACGTTACACGTTTTACAAAAAGCACTGCCAATAACATACTGCAATCACTCTTGTCTCCACGAGCTCTAACTGTACCAAAGAGATAGAGATGTTCATGAAGATGATCTCCATGGAGAAGCTTTTTCCACTGTCGTCTACACCTTTCCTAACCATGTGGACCAGGTTGCCCTTTTGGATCTAGCTGTTGGTGCTGGCAGTCTGGAGGGTGGCAGGTGGATTCACTTTCCTCGCCTTAAAAAAGTAGAAAGAAACTTGTATAAAAAAAGACAGCCCACTAAATAATGGCTCAGCTCAAATTCATGCTGTTTCATAAGGCTCAGTTGATTAGGTCCCGTATATTTCCCAGATAATGTTATAAACCCTTTCTAGGGATGCAACAGATAAATTATACTTTATTTCACAATAACTGAATTTACTAGGTAGGTAAGATTTTAACATTGTTTTCTCCTTAATGACATAGTAAATTAGATTCCAGGCCCCTGCACCCTAGAGTTCAATTAAACCAGATGTTTGAAAAACAGATAGTAAAGTAATTTTTATTCAAGCAACATTCCAGAACATTTTCCAAATAAACCAAAAAAAGCAATCTGTCTGAAGCTCTCCATGCTGCATACTAAATCTTCTCTTGGTGTTTTAATGTCATGCAAGAAATTGTTTGCAAATGGGGTACTCTGTATTGTATAGAAAACAAAGAGACTGTAACTACAGTTGCTCCCGATGTCTTATAAAGCAACATGCAAAGTGTATTTGAGGGTTTCTTCTTGTGCAAAATATCTGAGGAATCTCAAGGCAAAAAAATACGAGGCGCAAGGGCGGGGGGTGATGGATCACAATCTGGGACTCCAAGTAGTCAGGCTCCGGGGTCTGTTTAAGGACTTAAACAAATCAGAGCCCTGCTGGATCAGGCCAAAGCCCCATCTAGTCCAGCTTCCTGTGTCTCACAGTGGCCCACCAGTTGTCTCCAGGAGCACACAAGTCAACAAGATACCTGCATACTTTTGGCACTCCCTTGAACCTGACATTCTGGAGGTAGCCTACTTCTAAAGCCAAGAGGTTACATATACCCATCATGGCTTGTAACCTGTGATGGACTTTTCCTCCACAAATCTGTTCAATCTCCCTTTTGCATGGCAAGCCTTACAGTCTGATGCCATCCAGACTTCCAGGTCATCTCACTTGAGTATAGGGTTGGAGGACTCTTGAGAATGTGGCACAAGGAGCCATGCCCATCAGAGGCCCACCTGACCAGGCCAACCTCAGTGGCAATGGCAGCAATGTGTCGGGAGCTTCAAATGTGTGCAGGTGGGGGTGGCATGGGGGCCTAGTGCAGGGCTTTGCCGCAAGCTCCCTTTCCCAAACTGGTGTTGACACTAAGGAGGTTTCTCAGAAATGGGGCATTTGAACAGAGCTTCCGATGCTCACAGAAGGAACCTATGCACCATTTCTGAAAAATGTCCATTCTCCTGCACCCTCTGCATCCCATCCCACCCCATTTTAGGGTCCCAGGCAGTGGTGTAGCTATAGGGGGAGGTTGGGGGAGTACTGCAGTTACTGCAATGTGCCAATGTGTCCCTTCACTCAATGCACCTGTGCATTACCATCAGTGCCCGGAATGCCTCCAACAAAGACTGGGAGGAGCAGTTTACACGGCACGGTGCGGCGCCTGCAGTACTTACCTCATTACCCCCTATAGCTTTGCCATTGGTCCCCAAGCACATAGTCCCCAAGCATTTTCAGGGGGCACAGGGGCTGCTATGAGAAGGGATAGGAAGGTTCCCTTGCAGGAATCCTCCTATCCATATGTTATATCAACGATTTAATTGTGAATCCTTTTCTTTCTTTTTAGATTTTGCATTTTTATATTAATGCTACACATGGTCTTTACATCATGCAATGTGGTCTGAAAATAAGAGGTACTTTTTTATCTTTAAAAAATCCAGAAGTTTAGCACCACGTGACCCACGACTCTGCAAACTTTTGACGCATGTTCCGGCAGTCCCTCTGTGGCTTTCAATCTGCCACCTTCCCTTGGAATTAATAAGCATCTCAATTACATGTGAAATGTTACACGGCATTAGCACCAAGGTATGATCAATAAACGGCCAATTTGCTCAGCGTGCAGAAAACCTTGCCGAGTGGAAGGTCAGGCCTGATGAGAATACAATAGCAAAAGTGTCACCCAGCAATTGGGGTGATTTGACAATAATTAGGGTATTACTTTTGCTCAGACACAATGCTTAAACAACTCAGCTGTGCAAAGTGAAGATTAATTTATTGATAAGTTCTAGAGAGTTCCCAAGAGGTTGTTGCTGCTTCTTCTTCCTTTGTATAGGAAGAAAAACAACTTAAAAAAAAAATGGCCCAATTCCTTTCCCTGGAGAAGAGGATGTGCCATTTTGTGACCATAGGGAGAAGCTCAAATTGCCCAGGTATCCCCCCCAACAGGGTCAGCATTAGGAACTGCTTTTGGAACTGCCCAATTGGAAAGACCTTTGCGGGGGGCCCGCTATTAATTTTTTTAGCTCTTAACTTGACTGGAGCCAGACCAAGAAAAAAAAAAATCTGTTACTTCTGGCAAGTGGATAGGACTTCACTACCCTTCGTGGTTGTGCAGAATAGGCACCTGGGAGATCAGCTGGAGGGAGGACAGAGCACATACGTAGTCCACAGCACTCCCCCTCACCCACCCTTCACTGCCCCATCCACAACAGCCTGCTCCAGAGTAAGGTGGGGAAGAGGATGGCGCTGGGAGCTGCAAGGGCGGGTAAAGAGTGATGTGCTGCTGTCTGCATGACACCAATTTCAGGTCAACAGGAAGCAGTGGTGGGTGGGAGCTGCTTCTGAAATGGCCCAATTTAGGAATGAGTGGAAGCAGTGGTAGGCAGAAGGGCAGTGTGGGTCCCCCACTTTGCAGGAGGCTCAATTGGGCGAAATCTCCCCAGTTGCCTAAAAGCTGGCTCTGCCCCAACAATACATGTGACACAAATTTTGGAGAATGCAGGGCCATGATTTATTTCAAATTACAGTGCTGGGCAGCAATTGGCAGCTGCAGCGGGTCCTGACTCAACTCCACCCTTTAGGTACACTAGACACCTAATTAGGAGGAGATAGTTGACCTGTCTGAGCCTTCCATTGGGTGAACCACTCTGGCTCAGAAACTGGCCTTGCCAAACTGGCTACCCCAGGTTCGTCCATGCCAATCTCTGGAAATGAGGTCAAGGAAGCTGAAATGATCAGCCTACCCTGAGCTGGGTAACCATGAAGGTGGGCATCCAAATTTCATTCCAGGGCCAAACCAGGCCGAGGCAGATTGACCACAAAGACAAGACGTAGCTCAAGCACTTTGTTGTCATAGGGCCAGGCTAGGCATGACATCAATTACATTGTCTGACTCTGCATGTTTGTCTTTTTTATGGAAATTGCAACCATTGAGGGGAAATGATAACTGAACAAAAGAACACAAGAGTAGCCCCCCTGGGTCAGGTCAAGGGCCCATCTAGTTGAGCATCCCTCATTAGCTTACCAGCTGAGTCTGAGAAGCTCAAGAAAAGGGCATAGTCCTCTCCCACCACTGCTGCCCTGCAACTGGGATTCAGAGGCATACTGTTGCAGAACCTGGAGGTTGCACATAGACCTGGCTCCATGAATCAGTGGATTCTGATCCTAAGGGATCTGGTACCAGAGGCACAAAAACTTTAACACACACCAGGGGTATCTGAGAGGTGGTCAAGCACAGGGAGGACAAGCACAGCCCCCCCCCCCAAGCCTCAGAAGGCCTTGGGATCTGCCATTGGGGTGTGGGTTGGCACCCCCTCTAGTACTTCTGCTCCCCCTTAATTACACCACTGCCATGAATTTGTCCAATCCCCTTTTAGAGCTGTTCAGGCAAGGGCCCATCCCAGCAACTTGTGACAAGAAATTCCACAGACTACTTGGACAGTAGGCTGACGTTCAGGGAAGTGTATTTGTCATTCAAGATCTACTCAACAAGGCCTCCTGAGAAACTGCTGGGGAACCCCAGGGTTTCCTGGAAGACAATCTGAAAATGAATGCACTAAAATTGGGGAAATCGATCTTGACAATGTGATGAAAATGAAGTCACTCTGACAACAATCACCGCGTTCCCAATGTGTTTCATCTCACATCAAGTTATCTACCAGCTAGGAGCGATGTGACAACCTTTTTGACATTGTGATAGAAGAAGCTCCATTAAAAATAAAGAACAAAAACAGCTTTTTTGGAGGTGCAGCTGGCTTCTTTCCGGAAGAAAACTGCCCTTGATTTATGAGATTTTCCTTTCTGAAAGCATATTTGCTTCCCCCACCAATGTCAAAACCAGCAAGACATTTCTTTCTATTGCAGGGTTCCAGCTGTGCCACAGAATCTTCCTCAAGAGATTTCTGAGGAGTAATTTGATAAAAGATGGAAGTTTAGCAGCTGTGCCCTCCCCCTACTTGACAATTATGAAAAGCTACTGACAATGCAGAAAAAAAAAATTGTCATAATTCACCCTTATCAGTCAGTGTTTAATGAACCTCCCTGCCTGTGGGAGCTCTTGACTTACTCCTTGAAATAATTTAACCATGTGGGCATTGGTCTAGTTAATAGAAAGGAAATGGTTTAGTGATTAATTTTTCTTCTTTTCCTTTGCCTCGAAGCTTCTTCTACCCGTTGCAAAGGACAAGCCACATGCACAAATCCCTAGAGCCTTTTGCTGAGTAAGAGGATGCTTTTGGGCACCACCAGTGCAGGTGGCCAAAAGGCTGTACTGCAGCTACCAGCTTGGTAGGGGTCTCATGATACAACAGGTCTGTGGGGTTCTGCCTGGCCTTATAACCACTGAATTCAGATTGGGATCTTCCATGGTTTTTTGGCAGTGAATAGCAGCTGCCAAGAATATTGTCTCTGCCCCCACTTAGAGCAATTATTCACAACTCTCTCAAGATGTTGTGGGATTACAGAGCCACAAGGAGTCCCTGTCATCATCACTGTTCATTATCGGGCCACGATCAGGCAAGGAGTCAATTGCGATAACCTGCTAAGAGGTGAAGGAGTGTGGAGATTTGTGACTACTCCTGTTGGAAGTGCTGATTGCATGTGTTGGCAAAAGAATGATGACCACACAGGAAGGAAAATATCTGGAACTGAAGAGTTCTAGAAGATTCTCATAGAACATTCATTGTAAAAACTCCATTTGTAAAAATAGGGTTTGGTGACAACCTGCTCTGTGAACCACTTTGAGTCTGTAAGACTCTCACTCACTGTGAGACTCGGTGAGAAAGGAGGTATAGAAATACTGAATGATGATGATGATGATAAAATCTTGGGCAAAACATACAGGCACCATATAAGTACATGTATTTCTCCCATATGCAAATAAGATCTGAAGAGGCATGATTGAGAACATTTTATTAGATGAGAAAATGGAAGAGGGGACAGTGTGATATTCCCTCTCTCCCAGTGGTTTGAACCGATCATCTAGCCCAGCTGAAACAGCATGACAAATTCCAAGTCTGCATTTAGTCAGCTAATTGACGTCAACCACTATGTGTGAAATGTCTTGCTTTCACATTAGAGAAAATACAAGTCGGTCTGGGCAACCACATTCTGCAAAAAACGTATTTAAGATTCCAATTATCACAAAGCCAGGATGCTAGTCTTTCATGCTACTATTTTTAAAAGGGAATCACCATCATCACCATGAGTCGAACATACAATATTCATTTTAGGCAGGAGTACATTCGTAATACATTCCAAAGTTCTTTTCTTTATACTGCTTTCAGTCCGTAAAATCATGGGATGCCTCTTTGTCAGTTTTGTATTCATCCTTGACCAACTCCTGTTCCAGAGCTGGATCGTGGAACAATAGCCTGAAAGGGAAGCCTTGCATTTTGTTATACACTCTGCTTTCCATTTGTAGTCAAGGATACCTGGTAATTACTTACCTTTGTGTCTTTATAGCACTGCTTTTGTTATTTGGAAGAATTTGCTCCAGCTTTCATTGTAAGCCCCTTTTTTCAGAGATGTATAATTTAACTGGGGGGGGGGGTCAAATTGGGTTGGTTATAGTCTACTACGAACAACATCTCATTTGAGAAGATGACTGTTTTATTCAGAGATATTTTAAAAACACGTATTCCTGTTCCTCCTCTTTTGTTGAGAGGGTAAAAAGTTAAACATGTTTTTGCAAACTATACTTTCAGAAACCCTCCCATGTCTGAAAATATATGTAAAAGCCCCTGTCCAGAGAAGCTTAGGGGAGAATCTAATAAACTGACTCTGCAATCCTATACACGCTTACCTGGCAATAAATGCCATTGAACTCAATATGGTTTATTTCTGAGTAGACACATATCGAATTAAGTAGTGATATCATAATTCACAGTATTAGAAGGAAAAGGGCCCTTCACGTTGCAGAAACATCTGTGAGAAAGGGTGTAGTTGCAAGAAAGTAGTAGCCAAGGTTTGGGGATATGTAGATTTGGCTAATCTTATGTCCCAATCCTAAACTTCTTCTGCGCCAGTGGAACATGTGTTCCACTAGGACACAATGTCACAAAAGTACCATAAAGCACTTTGTGAGCATTTCTAGCCAGTGCACCAGCAGGAAGGCCAAAGCCTTCCCATGCACTAGTGCTTGCAGGATGCCTGCCAGATCTGTTAAGTCTAATGCAGGGATGGAGGAAGGTAGGGGGAAGGTGGAAAGTGGAACGGGGTTGGGAGGGCAGCAACAGGGGCACAGAGTGAGCAGATCAGGCCCAGAGGGGGGCAGAATCAGTGACACCAGTGCGCACCATAAACAGCATATTCTATTCCCCTTCCCAGGCTTGATCTTCCTGCACAGATCAAATTAGACTTGCACCAGCAATATTACTGGCAAAGTTGACCCATAGTGGCTACTGGAGCTTACCCCACAGCAGGGGACAGGTCTGAGTTGATCCATTCAGGAAGATCCCCTTACACTGAGGAGACCTTCAGCAGCCCAAATTCCCCAATGGAATGCAATGTATCCTGCACAGAACTTAGTTAGGATTGGACTGTAAATGTGTTTATCTTGAACAAGACTTCATCAGTTCTCAAACAGCAGGGTCAAACACAGACCATCCATATTGAACATTCTGACCATACAGGCTTATTGACTATAATGGCAATACTGAGCAGCTCCTTCTTCATTGTCCCAAACTCTTATGTTGTCAATCATTCATTGGACTGAAAGTGACAAATGATAACAGCTGTAACCATCTTCAAATAACCAGGTTTTTGTTGTTGTTTACATTTCCTTAGATGGTGTGAACCATCTTGCAATCTGTACTATACAGTCATAGTTGCATTATACTAACCTTTTCACAACCATCTGCACTGTCAAAAATATTAGGGATGTGCTTTCATTCTGCTCCCGACTTGTTAGTGTCAATTTCCATGGACCTTTTTGTGCTCAGATGAATGACTTTCACACTGGGATCCATTAAGGAAATGACTCCACAGTCCTTGAGCATAAGGCCGTAGAGAGAACATGCACCAGGATGAATAATTATGTACATGAAAAATGTAAACTAATAAGGTGATATTGCTGAGCTAGCCGATACACACAAAAAAATAAGTTGCTTGGGCTTGTTTGATTACTTATTTTATTGCTTTGCCAAGGGGATCTTCAAAACTTCATAGCAGAAAAATCTTTTTTTTCTGAGGGCACAATCCTATGCATGTGTACTCAGAAGTAAGTCCTATTGTATTAGATGGGGCTTACTCTCAAGAAAGTGTGGATAGGATTGCAGCCTGAATGTAGTAAGCTAGTAGTCTTCCATCAAGATTCCTTTCCATGGATCAGATAATGGAAGCCTGTCTCAACAACAGCTTTGTAACCAAATCCATCTACATCCATCTACAACAAAATAACATGTGCCAGACATAGTATTGGTTCATATGTTCTCTAGAACCCATGCTCAGATCATGTGGAGGACTGCAACCCATCACCCATGCAGATAGTGCGAAGTGCGTTTGTGAGACACAATCAATGGTGCAGATGTTCAGTCCACAACAGTTCTCCTTTCAAAAGAAGGAAATCATATGAATTAGACCTCTGTAGGATCAGGTGGGTCTTCTCCGTCCTGATCACCAAGCTCAGACTCAATATTTGGACAGTTCACTATGTTACCAGGCATGCATTTAAATACGCATTAACATGCACTTACGGGGGAAATATTCCTCATGCACTGGGACCCAGTGCAGTGTCATAGATCAAAGGTTGGGCAAGAAAGGAAGAGGGAGGTTACTAGAATGTAATCCCATCATTAAGCAATGCATACCTGTATGTGTACATGCAGGCAGCTTTTTCCCAACACTGAAAACACAGAAATCAAAGGTCATGACCATTGGGCACAATCTGTTTTCCCAGTTCATGTTCAGCAAACACATCAACTTTACTATCTGCACACCAGTAAGATTTGCACCAGGCCTCCACTGGCCCCCAAAGAAATTACAGAGAACAGTATATTTTCTCCTAGGTGTGCAGCTTTGTGCATGTAATGCTAGCATGCCTGGAGCACTTAGAGCTACACTGGCTCAGTTAAGCTTGTGTTGAAAATTTTATTTTACTGCTCTTGTGCTGTGAGGTCTTTCCAACAGGCCTAGCTTAGAGTGCTTATTCACATTTTTAGACCCTGAACAGCTTTGCTCTGGTGAGTGGAATGGCTGGGGATAAAGAGAGGGGAGAACGAAGATATTCTTTTCTAGTGCCTGTGAAGTGGCCTACTCTTCTTATCCCCCAGCCCCCAGGGGAACCAGGCAAGTGTAGCCTCAGGTTACAGTCCTATCCACGCCCTCCTGGGAGGAAGCCCCATGGACTCCACTGGGACCCAATTCTGAGCAGACAGGCACAGGGCAGGCTCTCCGACGCTCAGGGACAGAAGCTGTGCCCAATCGCGCCCAGGGCAGCAAAGGTCTCCCTGCCGCCAGTGCCTGAGCGGGACCAGTTCATTCCGCCTTGCAACGCTCGCCGCCTGCTCACCAACGTGGGCCTCTCAGACAAGCCTAGGCCGCTGTTGCCACGGCGACCAGCACCTGCCAAGCTCCTCCTCCGAGGCAGAATTGTAAAGCGGTGCTGTGCTACGCGGGGCCATACGGTACCCGGCGTGCTCCGTAAGAGGCGACTGAACAGCCACCGGGTAGATGGGACTCGTTAGCCTGGGAAGGCAGCTCATCTGAGAGAAGGAAAACTCTGATCCCAAACCTCCGCTGCCTTGTGGCTACATCCAGCTATGGAAAAGGCTTCAGGAATCAACCTCGAGGCAAAATCCGGAGCCGGAGTCCCTGAGGCAGTTCATGGCTGAACACAGTCACGTTCTGGCAACTCCTGCGACGCCGCTGGAACCAACCGTATTGGCTTCTGCCTTTCCATTGGACCATTCCAGCGATGTGGAGAGGGGGGATTTGCTGCATGGGTAACAGCCTATCCTCCACACCTACTTTACCCAGGCTTCGCGCACTGGAGAGGACACTGTTCCAGGACCACCATTCAGAGCGTGACACCATAGTCTTCCGAGACTGAAGGATGCCAACAACTTGAAGTGGCCACATTTTGCCACATATTGTTCTTATCACTGTAAGGTTTTCTTGAAAGAAGATGGGACCAAAATTCTCTACAATGGGTCTGTGCCACTGAGGCGACCGACCCCTTTGGCTTCAGCCTGCTGGCATTTCTGGAGGGATGGCAATGACATGGCATGTCATATGTCATAGCCGGATTTCTGGGAACGCCAAGCTCCAAGCTGCATGGAGTTCCACTTCCCAGGGCTACATATTGCACAGTTGCACAGCTTAAAGGGAACAGTGGTTGGAACACACATTGCTGTCATGAAGATCAGGGGCAAGGAGTGATCCCAACTGCAAGGCTTATTGCATTGCTACAATACAGAATATTTGAAAGGGAAGGGCTCTGGCAGGGATATTTGTTTTGCATTTTGGTTGCATGGAAAGTGTGAGTCAGTTTAAGTTCAATACAATTTCTAATCATTGATGATATAGACATACATGGTGTTTCTGCTCATTTTTAAGTTTGCTTCAACCATAGTCCCTGAAGCAGTGGTGTCACTAGGGTTTGTGCCACCTGGAACAGAAGGCCAGCGCATCACCCCCTTGATGGACCTCCTCCCATGCAGTGGGTGGTGCAATGGCCTGGGTAGTGGGTGTGGTGATGCACCATCGCCCTGCACGAACTGGTTTTTTGGCTAAAACTTTTGATAGCATAGAGATATTTCAGTGCGGTGTGTTTCATTGCATTCTGCATGGCATTACTCATCAAATGATATATAACAAGATGGTATTGTTCAAAAGTGTCAAGATTTTAAAAATTTGGGCCAGTAGTTGTGTCACACCCCTGTGTGCATCACTCAGTGTGGCCGGCACCCCCGTAGTGACACCACTGCCCTGGAGCATGAAATCCTGGCAGAAAAGAAAGAGAAGTGACACAGGAATCTATGCAGACCTCCCCAGTCCAGCCCTCAGCTACGCATAGTGCAGTAAACATAGACACATGCCTGGACATTATTTCAAAAGTGAAACTGCTCACTTGTCACCACTCCTTATGCTTTCCTCCTCATACCCTGTAACATATTGTATGCATTTCTTGCCTTGATGATGTTCACCTCCGACTGAGAAGCCATTTTTCAGAGTGGTTGTAGTGATTATTTGCTAGGTCTATTTTGCATTTTCAGTACATTGGATTTGTTTCAATTACCTTAACATTATTACATCTTGAGGGAAATTTCATGCTGGTGTGCAAGCTCCTCAGATCATTTTTCTGTTTGCCTTACTGTCAACTTCCATTTGTTTTGCTGGAGTCTGTGCTCTATTTTGTTCATCTCATTGGGAAGCCTTCCATTTTCACAAATCTTCTATAGCTTCCTACTACTCTGCTCATGAACTATACTGGCATCTCCACTTTTCCACAGGATCCTACAGTCCAGTATTTCTCAAGGCTTGTCCTCTGCTTGTTTGTCCACTTCATAGGGTCCAACTATTTGAAGTACCACCAAAAGTAACTGGCAATGACTTCATCACCAGTTACTTCTTGGGTGGGAGACCAGATGTGATGCAACAAACACCAGTAAGAGGCTTAGGATGGACAGGAGAGTGGGAAAACATGCTTTGGAGCTCAGCCCAGTGAGCCGATCCTCCTACCGTCATTTGTTGTGTTGCATTCCTGATCCTGCTGTCGGGTGGCAGGGGTCCAGGGGTTCCACGAGTACCACCAGACACCACCTCAAGTGCCACTGGTGTACCACTTGGTTGAGACAGGGGTGGATCCAGTGTTTATGTTGGGGGGCCATTAGCATTACCAACTCCAGAGCCCAGGTCAACCAATTGGGTAGACCTGGACTCTGGGTTGAACTTAATGGCCTCTGTGGCAAAGTTTGCTGGGCGGGTAGACCTGGGCTCCCACCCTGCCAAGTAGGTGTTCACCCCAATTTTGCTCTCCAACCCAGCAGGTGCCCTTGCCTGCTGGCAGACTGTTTGGGGGGGGGCATACACACATGCTCCCCCTTGAATCCACCCCTAGGTTGAGAAATACTACCATAGTCCTATTCCAACAGAATTCTGGATGAGATGGCTCTTTAAACTGACCTAGCAGGGGGATGCTGCTGCTGCTGCTGCTGCTGCTGCTGCTTCTTCTTCTTCTTCTTCTTCTTCTTCTCAGAAAGGAAAGTCATTCTGCATTTAAAAAGAATTGGGTCTCCTTTCTTCAGCAACATGCTGAACCACCCATAATCACCTCTGCTCCCTGGTCTACTATTATGTTTCCTTCAGCTATAGGGTTACCAGAAATACGGTCAGAGTAGGCCTATCTGGTCATGACAAATTCTTAACCCCCAAGAGTGGTAGTATTGGTAGTACCCAGTGCACCATCAAAGGGAAGGCAGGGTCCACCATAGAAAACCCAGTGCAGAGCTTCATCCTAGGGCTCCCAGCACGAACATTATCCTTTTGAGAAGTTTTGATAAACCTCTCCTCTATTACAGGGGTGGCCAAACCACAGCAGGAAGTCACATGCAGCTCTTTAACATACAGTATGCAACTCACAGAGCTCCTTTTTGGCTGAGCTCCTTTTTGCAACACAATTAATATAACAGGTAAATAAATTTTCAAGTTTTATCATTATTTACTGTGTATAAACTGAGAGTCCCCTGGATTAAAACATAAGTTTCATGTTCACGGTGAATAAATATATTTATATTAATATTCTTAAGTATCTTAAATATTAAATGCTTCTTGCACCTCTCAAACATCTGAAGTTTATCATATGTAGCGCTTAAGTTAAACAAGTTTGGCTAACCTTAATAACTTAAAGACTAAAGTCTATTTTCATGTCAGTAGTCCAGATCTAGAGGTCTGTAAGATGGAAAACCCACTGAGAAAGTTCAACAAGGAAAGAACAAATTATTTATAAAAGAAGTCAGGAAAAAAAAACCTCACTATTGTATTGTTGCTTATAATTTATTCCCCAAGAAATATTAGTTCAAATTAATTGGAAAATATGTTCACAGACATTGTCTTACACTTTCATATGGCAGATGGCTTTTCCTATTATACTAATATGGGTAATATAGAAGAAAGTAGGAAAAGACCCCCCAACAATCAAGTTATTTTAGTGAACCATTACTAGATTACACACGGACAAAAATAAAATAGCTTGCTGGAGAATGGCAAATGTTTTCTGATCATAACGGCATGTGTTATTTAAAATCAGTGCTATTTTATTACATTTCAGATTTTAAAAAAAATACAAGAAAGGATATGAAGATAACCAGAAAATGTAATTAAGCATCATAGAGGGTTAGGGATTTAGAAGTGATCTTGTTTATATTGATAGGGGATTTAACAATGTTTAAGCAATTGCATTCCCATGACATTGTATGACATACACTTAAATATCAATTTATTCTGGTGGGGGAAATGGGTTTTAGCTAATCACAGGCACAATGGTGTCATATGTCCTGTCACTTTGCATTATCCAAACACTGCATTTTTAATGAGTCCTGGGCTCCTGCATTTACAGAGTACCTGACTTAAATTCTGAGTTTAGTCCTACAAGTGTCTTCTATGAGACTTCTCGAATGAGATTTGCCAACCTATTGTTTGAATTGAGGATATCGATCCAGTGCTTTGCTGTTGTGCCACATCTGCTGTATTTTGAGCACTAATTCTGAGCACTAATTCTTCTTACAATGAATTTAATCACAGATTTTCTTTAAAAAAAATTGATATCCATGCCCAGAAATAAGATGTTCTATACAGAAAAGTTGGTTAAACTTGGGCCACAAATTTATTAACTTCTTACCAAGATCTGCAGCATACAGCTGAACTTTCTTTTATAGCACTGATATATTTAACTCTACCAAGGGTATCACCCCCTCCCCCTTGGGCAAGCAGCCCCATCTCTGAGCAGAGCAGCCCCATCTCTGAGACAGAATAAGAACATAAGAACATAAGAACAGCCCCACTGGATCAGGCCATAGGCCCATCTAGTCCAGCTTCCTGTATCTCACAGCGGCCCACCAAATGCCCCAGGGAGCACACCAGATAAATGATCCTATCTCCTCCTAGTCGCACAACTGCAGGCAGATGTGCCTTGTCTGAGTGCTAGTTTGTTACAGTTCTCATTGTCCCGGTTTGATAACCATTCTAACCAATGGGAGCTGTGCATTCCAGGCCAATCCACAACACTGCTGTTGAAGCAGCACTCACCTTTCAAGGAACACATTCCCTGTGCTGTCCACAGTACTGGTGTACCTGTGTTATGGAGGCACTGACTGTGCCTCTTCCCCCCACCTCACTTCTCTCTTTAATACACACACACTCAAGCACTACGTTTTGAGTGGGTGAGCTGGGTAAGTTCTCCAAAGGGGTTCCATTCCCAGCCCTCCTGGCTCCAAAGCCCTGAGATGGTGATGCACAGAACCCCCCCCCCCCTTACTGCCTGCATCTTACTAGTGCCTTTGGGTGGTTTCAATCCCCTTCTTTTGGTCTGTAGAAGTGAAATATCTCAAGTAGTAAAGGTATTGGACCAGCAATTGCAGATGCCTGATCTCCTCTAATCTCGGAAGCTAAGCAGGGTCAGGCCTGGTTAGTACATGGATGGAAGACCGCCTGGGAATACCGGGTGCTGTAGGCTTATACCATAGTCTTTCAAGACTGAAGGTTGCCAACCAGTGTATACATGAATCTTGACTCCAGAGCACTTTTTTTATTAATGCATGTGACTGAACTCTAAGGCATTGTGTATTTTCAGCCCACCACGCACGTGCAGGTGTTCATTGTGAACGGTGGCTGAAAGATTGTGAGACAGTGATGCTTTTCTAGTCAGAGGTGTATCTTGGACAGAGCCTGAGGGCCACGTGCCCTGGGCACCACATCAGGTGAGTACATGACTGCCTGTAGGCTCCACCCAGTCACCTTCACGAAGGCAAGGTGCTTTGCCATACCCTGTCTTGGTTTCTGTGAAGGCTTCCAGCCGGGAGACATGCAAACCCCTGCCCTGAGGAGAAGCTGGGGCAGTGATGTTGTGATGTCGCTGCCCCAGGTGCTGAGGCAAGGTGTTACACCTCAACCAATTGAACAAACACCTTTAAAAAACCAAGAGGGTGCAGAGTAAGTCAATAAATTGGACAGCATAGAATGCTGACAATATGTAATAGGGTGGTGAGCAGTGACCTTGCTATGAGAACAGTAGCATTACAAGCATTGCTCTGTTTTTATCAGCAAACTGTTCTAGCATATGCCAAAGTAGCCTCTATGCTCAACCAACAACATGATCCCTGTGCCCACAGGTTATACACTGATCAGCCCTTAAACACATGTACAATCTCATTATTAAAGAACTCAGTTGAATAGGATCTCAGGGCACCCAGCAAAGCAAACTGGAGCAACCCAGGCCTATCCCCAATGATGGTGGGATGGTATGCCTTGCAGCTAATTTGTTTTTTATTCTCCCCCCAGGCAAGGTTTAAAGAAGCAGTCTTTCAAAGCGTCCTCTTTACTTCTACATGTTATTTTCTCATCCCAACATTTTCCTAGTCAAAACATCCCTGGAGGCAGTCTGTGACAGAATGTCCCTTTCTTTAGCAGCTCGCAGAGATCAGAAGGATAAATAATGGCCAGCTGGGAGAAAAGCTTTTTCAGACTACATCTGTCACAGTTGCTCCCAACGTGTAACTCATATGTGCATTGTATTCAGTTGGCTACATTTTGTCCCTTTTGTATCAATACACATTCCCCGTGAAACAGAGCGCGGCAGAGTTTCATTACAGTCAGGACTGCATTTGAATTTGAAAGCAATCATGCTGGGGCAGTCTGACTATGAGAGGGCCTAGAAAAGAAGCAGATCTATTTATCAGCTCCTTACCTCCCTCCCATCTACAAGTCATCCCAGACTCATAAACATGCAAAGCTGCCTTCTACAGAGTTGGACTACTGGTCTTTGCAGCTGACTGGCTCCCTAAGGTTTCAGACAGAGATCTTTCATAGCCCTGCCTGGAAATGCAGGGGACACAACCTGGTGTATGCCCCACAACTCAGCTACAGTGTGACACTGTGTCTGCATGTTAGCAACTTGCAAAGGAGGACAATGTGAGTACAGTGTTTATAAGATTTATTTTCAGCTTAACAAATTACCTTTGGGTAGGACGTCTGGTCTAGAGGGTAGAGCCTCTGTTAGCCAGAAGATAGCATCAGAAGGTTGCCAGTTCGAGGACACCGGCAGCTCCCTGAATGGCTGAGAATGGCGAGACCTTGAAGCAGCTGACAAGCCCAGCTGAGTGATTCTACCTGCTCTTGGTGTGAGCAAGAAGCATCTTGGCTGCCCTCCATGTGAGAGATGGAGCTGCTTGTCAGCCTGCGTGGGACGCCAGAAAGTGAGACCAAACCAGGAAGATCCATTCTGAAATGTTGTTGTTTCTTGAAGGAGAGAACCTCTATGATTGTAAAAATCCCCTTGAGGGATTTAGAAACGCCTGCCTATGTAAACTGCCTTGAATAAAGTCAGAGGAGTAATCCGATGACCAGAAAGGCGGTATATAAATACCTAGTTATTATTATTATTTGCATTGCCCATTAAGGACAACTCAGCCCTCAAACAGCCTTGCCTTGTCTTCCTCTAGGCTGGAAGAAACCCTGCTACAGACCTATGCTGGGTGCATGCTGTAGAACAGGGGTCTCCAAACTTTTCAGTAGGAGGGCCACATGGTATATTTTACACATTTTCATGGACCAAAAAAAAAAAAAAAAAAATCAGCAATGCCCAACACACTGTCTCTGGCTGATCCATTGCAGAAACCTGGTTCATTATGATTTGTTCACAGATGTGCAAAAAATGATGCTATTTCCTCACTGTAATCATTTTACAGCATAGCTGAAAAGTCAATATGCAGAGACCCAATTTGTTTCATTGGCAGGGGTGAGGTTAACATTGAATAATTATGCTTTGTGGTTCTTAAAGCATATGGCCCAGGTGACTGAAAATGAGAGTTAACTAGGCTGAATTTAGGATATACTGTATTGCTAAATTGCTCCAAAGAATAGATGTATTTTAAGAACATTTGCCTTTAGCCTTTTACAGGTATGTGTCACTTCACGATGAGGATACATTATCTGAAACCTGTCGTTAAGCAATTGCATCATTATGCAGAAACTTACCTTTGAAATGGTTTTGTCGTCAGGGGCGTAGAGAAGGGGGTGCAGGTGGTAGTGATTGCACTAGGGCAACAAGCTTTAGGGGGGCAACAACCTGAGCTTGATACTAGTAGACAAAATTGTGAAAACCTTGCTATTTTTTTAATAATACCTTCATGTTATATACCATTTGATGCGGAATTTAATACAGAATGCAATGAAACAAACCACATCAAAATATCCCTGTTCTTTCAAAGGTTATAGCCAAATAACCAGAAAATAAAAACACGGCTGCATTATGTAACAAAAGCATACCTCAAAACTGACCAAATGAGACTGATTGTTCCAAGAGCCAATTAGGTGTTAAAATGATACAGCAGGGAACCAATAAGGTGTTAATATGGGGAGGAGCCTGGAGAAGGCGGCAGAACAAGTGGGCGGTAAGCTGCTGGGGAGAGGAGGAGGCGTATTTTCCCCAATTTTCACTTTTTAAAAAGTCCGAATGTGACATCACTCCTGGGGCATTATTTCGAGCTCAGTACCAGGCTACATGATCATTAGCTATGCCACTGGTTGTCATTAAGACATTTCTGCCCAACGATGCACATATGCAACAGGGATCAAATGTGTACACCTGCAGGCTGGGCAGAAATGGGATAAGAGGCCCCATAGGCCTCTTCCAAGTCGCATCGGACCACAACAGGCCACAAAATGGACCACAGAAGCATCCAGAAGCTACTTCCAGTTTTCAGAAGTAACCGGCAGCCCCAACGGCAATCTACAACAGCATGTGTGAGCCCTCCAGTGCCCTCTGGAACATCAGAACCAGGGGACATCCACTAAAGTTGAGCATTGGGAGAGTTAGGACAGACAAAAGGAAGTTTTTATTTACCCAGTGTGTAATTAGTCTGTGGAACTCCTTGCCACAGGAAGTAGAGACGGCATCTTGCCTAGATGCCTTTAAGAGGGGACTGGACAAATTTCTGGAGGAAAAGTTCATCACGGGTTACAAGTCATGGTAGGTATGTGCAAGGTAGAGGTAGGCTGCTTCTGATTGCCAGATGCAGGGGAGGGCACCAGGACGTAGGTTGCATCTGTTGTCTAGCTGTCTGAAATGGGTTCTGAGCTGTCTGAGACAGGAGAGAGATCTTGGGGTCCTTGTGGACAACTTGATGAAAATGTTGACCCAATGTGCGGCAGCAGTGAAGAGGGCTATTTCCATGCTTGGGATCATTAGGGAAGGCATTGAGAATAAGACAGCTAATATTGTAATGCCATTGTACAAATCGATGGTAAGGCCACACCTAGAGTATTGTGTCCAGTTCTGGTCACCACATCTCAAAAAGGATATAGTGGAGATGGAAAAGGTGCAAAAGAGAGCAACCAAAACGATTACTGAACTGGGGCACCTTCCCTATGAGGAAAGGCTACAAAGTTTGGGCCTCTTCAGTCTAGAAAAGAGAAGCATGAGGGGAGACATGACTGAGACATACAAAATCATGCCGGGGATAGACAGAGTGGATAGAGAGGCGCTCTTTTCCCGCTCACATAACACCAGAACCAGGGGACATCCACAAAAGTTGAGTGTTGGGAGACTTAGGGCAGACGGAAGAAAATATTTCTTTACCAAGTGTGTAATTAGTTTGTGGAACTCTTTGTCACAGGAATTAGTGATGGCATCTTGCCTGGATGCCTTTAAGAGGGGATTGGACAAATTTTGGGAGGAAAAGTTCATTATGGGTTACAAGTCACAGTAGGTATGTGCAAGCTCTTGGTTTGCCAGAAGCTCTTGGTTTGCAAGGCTGCCTCTGATTGCCAGATGGAGGGGAGGGCACCGGGACGCAGGTTGTGTCTGTTGTCTTGTGTGCTCCCTGGGGCATTTGGTGGGCCACTGTGAGATATAGGAAGCTGGACTAGATGGGCCTTTGGCCTGATCCAGTAGGGCTCTTCTTATTTGGTGGGCCACTGTGAGATACAGGCAGCTGGATGGGCCGTTGGCCTGATTCAGCTGGACTCTTCTTATGTTCTTATGATTGTGGCCATAGTATCTTTCGTCCTTTCTTTTTTAAAAAAAACTTTAGAAGTTTGCAAAATCAGTACTTGTGATTGAGATCTGGGAGATTCTGAATTCACATCAAGGGATATACGCAGCATTGATGTGTCTGATTCTCATTTCATTTCCATATGTATGCCTGTGCTTAAATGCTCTCTGTGGCAACATAGCTGATTGCTCTTCCACATCATGAAACAAGACATTTAATTACTGGATTGTGCACGAAACAGGACAGAAAGCGATAGTCTGTTGATGGTACATTCAAACCCATTCATGGCATGCTACAGCGTAATATATACCATTGCTAAGCAATCCCATGGTATGCATTGTGGATAATTAAAGCGGTAATGCATATTTTTGTTCCCCCTGGAAGAGTCGGTTGTGCCTCTAATTGTGGCAGAAAAAAATGGGTTTTGTTAGTTTAAAAAACAGGCCTTGTTTAGGGAAAAAGAGTGGAATATTGCGCCAACTGAAACTTTATTGGAAATAAAGTCATTGTAGCAATGTGGAATATTATCACTATGGAATGCTGCCAGCAGCATAACTAATGTTCCCAGTGCCCAGGACAGTGACATTACAATGTCATGTCGTCACATGACATTGTGATGTCACTTTCAGGTCCACCCAGAGAAAGAGGAGGCGGCGGCGGCAGCTGTTTCACTATTGGGGAAACCCCACACAAGAAAAGGAACAGGGTGGCAGCCTGATTGCAAAGCATGGCAGTGTCCACTTCCAAGTCCTATGCATGTCCAGGATCCTACAGTGATGCTGCAGGTCATTGAGCAGACATCTTGTGTCTTGTATTTTATAACAAGGGGAGCTTCCTCCTCTGGGGCAGAAGCAAAAAATTGTACCCCCTTGGCATAATGCCCAGGGTGGGTGCCCCAGGCTCTGTACGTGTTACACCCCTGAATGTTGCTATTAAGACCCACAGCTGCAGGCACATACAACGGAGACAGTGCAGAGGTCTGGACTTGGATACACAGTATTAAAGATTAAACTGCAAAAAAAAAAAAAATCATAACAATATGTGTACAGTATTGTAGTAAGTTCAAGAGAACCAAGAAAAAAAAAGTGATCCTGAAGAATAATTA
Organism: Tiliqua scincoides; assembly: GCF_035046505.1. NCBI lineage: Eukaryota > Metazoa > Chordata > Lepidosauria > Squamata > Scincidae > Tiliqua > Tiliqua scincoides. The sequence goes on from NC_089823.1 coordinate 222,865,818, forward strand.
CACATGGCTTGAAGTATAGGTGAGTGTAAATGCCTCCTTCCCGTAAATGGTGCCCCAGATCTTCAAGAGCACTGCGCTTGCCCCACTGTGTGTTGTGTGTTCTACCCCACCACTTGATCTAGAAGGATCTGCCCCACAAGTTAGCTTACCTAAAACAATAAAAATACATTGTTTTCCATCCCCTAAGTCACACAACATCATTTGGGGCAATTCCCCTTCAAACCCCAATTCTCATGCCATGAAGGCAGCCTGCATGGCTCTGCTTTGCATCTGCTAAAAGCAAGGAGGAAATGAATGACCCTGTCCCTTACCGTGGTCCTGGTACAGTTTCTTTAGACGTTGAAGTGCAAGACATGCAGGGACCATACCGATGAACAGACCCTTCATTAGCGCAGTCTCTTTAAATCAAGCCAGAAGTCATGCATTTCTGCAATGGAAGCAACTACATGAAGAGCATTCTAAGTGGTTGTTTTGTGTGTGTTTTTTTTTTAATGTATCAAGGTGGAGGAGCTGAGGTGGCAACAGGTGGCATTCTGAGTTTCACCACCTCTGCCTTCGATGCCACAATCTCGCTTTTAAGGACCTGATTTTCACTGCGGCTTCCTCCTGCATAGTAATGATGCATTTGACTGAAAGCTACATCTTAGGCACCTTTCACAACAGTGAGAAAATTGCCCGCCATTGTTCCTTCCAAATAACTCATTAACAAATAAATAAATAACTTCCTCCCCTCTGTCAGCATTTTTCATACAAATGACATTATAACTCCACTTATCATGCGTAAGCTGACACAATCAGTCAATGGCATCTTTCCAAAGCACTAATAGGCTAAAAGTGTATAATTACTTGAGCTCCTTAAAAGTATAAACTGAAAAAAGGGAGGGGGGAAACTTCTCATGAATAAAAAGCAGATGACTCAAAGTTAATTGCAAAATGTTGCATTCGGAGGAACTTTTGAAGCATCCTAAGTTTCACTATCAGGATGGCTTTGAAGTTAATAAGACTTCTGGACTACACAATGATCCCAAGAACAGAAATGAAGGGGAATTTTTAAGAAGCTGTCAATCTGAGGTTCTCTGATCTTGTACCACTGCTCCATTTTCTCTCCTTCACCACCCCGGGGGGGGGGGCGAAAAGAGAATGAATGAATGAATGAATGAATGAATGAATGAAACCCATGCAAATAATTGTGGAAATGTTCACAACCGGAGTGGCAGGGCTGGCCTTAGGAGCTGTGGGGCCCATGGGGAAGGTTATTTTAAACCAATCTGACCAAGGGGTGGGCAAGAGAGAGGATTGTGGAGCAGCAGTGCTCCATTCGCCATGCTCTCCTTACAACACCCTGGCATGGAAGATTCCATGTTGGAGCTTCAGCTACGGAGAGAGGGCTGCGGTTGTGGGCACTATGCTTGATGCCCCAGTGTGGCACCCCTCTAGGTGCAGGGCCCAATCTGGTCAAACCACCTTAAGGCTGGCCCTGCTGAGCCCCATGGAACACAGTGGAACGTACTTCTGAGTAGACATGCGTAGGATTGCTCTTTGAGGTTTTGTGGGTTTAATTGTTGTTTTCCCATCATGAGCTTCTTTCCCACTTGTCCCCTTGCAGCATGATTTTGTGCATTCTGCTTTTTGCACTCTTCAGCTTTAGCTTAATTACTATTTTGATTCATGCTTTACTGTCATTAATTTGCTTAAATGCATAAATAAATAGTCTCTTCCAACCCAAGTTTCGCAGCCAGAACTCTAGCTGCCTATTGGCTGCCTGCTGGCTTCTCTGCCCAATTGCCACCTGTAAAGGAAAAACCATTAGCCACTTCTTTGGGCTTAAAGAGACCCAGTGTGAGCCTGTTGCTCCACCATTACAGCTAACTGTATGGGAGGGGCTTGTTGCTCATAGCACAATCCTAATTGGGACATGTGGTCAGAAGGTCTTTGTGGAAGGAAGCCTCTGAGTCCTCAGAAGGCCTTCCTTAGAAAGGCCTTCCAAAGGCATTAGAAGGCCTTCTCCGGCCCTTGGATCACCTCCAGATGTAACCGGAGGGCTCACGTCCAGAGGTGAATCAGAAGTGACAACACTTCTGGTCATAGGGTACTGTGACGTCATGTGCCTCACTGGCACAAGACATCACTACACACCCCTGAATCCTGATTTTAGACTCCGCCGGTGCAGTGGCCACTATGCTGGCCAAGAGTGTCACAAACATGCCATAAAGCACATGTGCAACTACTCTAGAGCAAGCAGCACCGGCAGGAAGACCTGCACCAGCCCGCTGGCACTGTATCCACAAGAAAGGCCAGCAGCAGAGGTGAGTACTCCACTGAGCGGCAAAGGGCTGGGGGAGGGTTGGAGGATGGGGAAACAGAGGCAAGGAGGGGCTGTTTCTGGGCAGGGCAGAACAAAGGTGGGACAGGCCCAGGATGGGGGCAAGATCAGTGAGTGAGGCCTCTGCCAAATCCTCACCCCCATCCTGGGTCTGACAGCCTTACATGGAGTTGCCCAAATTTGCACAAGTGATTTAACTAACACAGATGTTAAATCCCATGTGAATACTCCCCCTCACCTAGAGCGAAACCGAGGCTCACGGGGCTACGGGACCAACTGGAGAAGCCTCCTAAGGCTTTCCCATGGTCTTAAACTGTGCTTTTGGCAAACCTGAAACACAGTTTCTGACTATCGGGAGCCTCAATGGGACTTCCTTCACGGACCTAGCGTCTGAGGCATTTGTCCCATTCACAAAGCGCTAGGTCTGCTGCTGTCCAGAGTCTCCATCAGTGATCAGTCTTGCCCTCTTTTGTGACATTCATTCTCTCCAGTACTGGGTGTGCAGATTATGGTTGATTCTTCTAAACAGGAAGGCTATGGCATAAGAACATAAGAACAGCCCCACTGGATCAGGCCCTAGGCCCATCTAGTCCAGCTTCCTGTATCTCACAGCGGCCCACCAAATGCCCAGGGAGCACACCAGGTAACAAGAGATCTCATTCTGGTGCCTACACGTGTTTAATGGCACATTTTCCCTTAATAAGTACTATAGATTTGTGGCACAGAGAAGGAAGAAGGCCTACCACCCTACCAGTTCAAAAAGTCCCAGCTGCCTTTTTGAACGGTGGGAACATTTATGAACCAAGGTCATGGGTTCATGACCTAAGACAATATCTTTTTCCCTATTTCTCTTCTCCCCTTTGAAATGAACTGAAATAATGCAACAGCTATATCCACCTGTGGAACGTCACACATTGTTCTGGTGAACAGTGCCTTTCACATTTGCAAATCTAATTTAAATATTGGCTGATTGGGATTATGATTATAATTCAGGCATGTGCTTGGCCAATCTGTGAAATACAAAGAATCTGAAATTTGCTATGAATATTAACTTCTACGCTACATATTTCCCTCAAGACAAACCTACATTTGTGTAACCATGCAGTCACACTCACAAATACTCCCACAGAAAGCCACGAGATTAAAAAAAAAACACACACACACAAGAAAACTTTATGAAGTAGAATACTTCATTACCAAATTTATACCAGTTTATATGTCATAAAACACATAAAGATGTAGACATTTTGGAGTCTTCATATACTTGGTTATAGTAGCAGTAAGATACTCAAGAAGGGAGATTTAGGGTCCAACCCTAAACTTAGCCGGCAGTGAGCCTAGCACCAGCACTGAGTGCAGTAAATGTGCTGGGTAAAGCATGTTTATGGCACCCGGTGAGTAAGGAGCGCCGCTGTGGGCCTGTGCCAGTCAGATGCCGAGCCTAGTGCTGGCAAAGGGAGGATGTGCTGCCCCCGGGGCTAATTGTGACCACTGGGTGGTGGTTTGGCCTCTGGGGAGGCAGGGGGAGGGCAGGCAGGAGAGGAACCAGGGCAGGGGGGGGTGGAACCAGCGGAGCAGAGCTGAAGGCCTGACACGGAGTCTTTCAAGTCTGTGCCGGCAAAATGGCCAGTGCAGACCTGAGAAGCCACATTGCGGAGCTTGGGGATTTCCCCAGAGGAAGGGAGCAAAAGTCCCCTCCCCCAAGGAGACCTCTGGATGCTTCCCGCTGCCCACTGGATGCAGCAGTAGCCGGGAAGCTCAGGATTGGGCTGTTACTCAGTCATCCCTTACGTTGAAGCTCTAAGTGACTGAAGCAAGAAGTAGCACAATCAAACAATCACCTAAAGTATTTGGCAATATTTGAAAGGTATATCTGTCAGTGGATACAGTCATGCCAACAGATCCTCCATGAATAGCTGCAGTATACCTGTGATTGTTGGATATTATGCATTAAAAAATATTTATCAAATAAATACCTCAAAATGGATGCCTTTCTCCATTGACTCATAGCAACTAACAATTGCAGTCATTAGAAACCAAAATAAAAGTGTAATAAAATAACCAAAATTGCAACAGCGATAAGCATCTACAAGGAGAGAAAAACAAAAATTATGCTGAGGTGGTAACTATAGCAAACAGGATAAAAGGTATTTCAAAGAAAAAGGCCTTCAGCTGGTGCTAGAACGTTGACACAGAAGGTGTAACCACCACACCTCATATGGAAGATCCACATGTGTTCTTCCTAGCTGAGCCTCAGGAGACAGTGGAATCTGTATGAGGGCCTCCCTGAAAAAATCTTGTAGGGTGGATAGGTTCCTAAAGAACATGGCTGGCCTTAGGAGCTGTGGGGCCCAATGCAAAACAATTTTTGGGCTGGGGCCTCCTACTCTGATGCCTGAAAATCAGTCTCAAACCCCCCCCCTTTCCAAAGCAAAAACTTGTGGCAGCCATCAACACGGAGCAACACAGAGAGGGAGGGGGGACAGCTAACAGAGACAGGAAAAGGCATGATTTAGGGGAAGTTAGAATTTACAGCTGGCTAAATCTTATCACTAACAGACCTTTTTTGCTGACAAGCTAATAAAGTGCCTAACCTAACTGCAGACATATCATCAGATACTCGATGAAAATAGAACCGCAAGCATCGTGAAACGGTCAGAAACAAGACTTCCCTTTGAGAAGGAGAGTGCAAGCGAAAGAGAGAGTGAAGAGGGCAGGAGCATAAGAAGGACATTTAGGAAAGTTAGCAAAGGGAACTTCCCCTTTTTAGGACGCTTTGTTTGAATGACAACTGAAATGTATAAAAGAGGTCCCACCCTTTTGAAAGATGCTTCCGGATTTGAGAATTTCTCCCAGAAGTCACGGACATGTCTTGTTGAACAATAAAGAACCTTCAAAGCCTTCCACCTTTCAATGTCTGCTTATTCGGCCTCAGCGGCACTGGACTGAATCCACCCTGTCTACCGAACTGGTGCTGCCCTTCTGGGCAGGGGTACGACAACTCAACAGGATGAATCCAGCAGCTACATCACAGTCAACTGCTTCTTGGGGAGGGGGTTTCATTTCACGTCAACTGGCCCTAGCGGTGGATGGAAAGCACGTCTGTCAAGGAGCAATGCTCCACTTGCCGGACTCTTCTTGTGACACTCAAGCATGGAAGATTCCATGCCACAGAATCAACTACAAAGCAAGGTGCTGGCTGTGGCTGCCTGTGCTCTGCTTGCCGCTCCAGCCTGGGGCCCCTCCCGGCGTGAGGCCCAACTGGTCAAATTGCCCAAAGGCCGGCCCTGCTTAGGAAAGCAAGTCATACATAGGCAAGCGGGAAGGTATAACTAATACATAACACCCTGCCTCTGAACTTCCCAAGACATCTAGCACACCACCACTGGATGTAGAAGACTGGGGTAGATTTGCGTTTGGCCCACCCCAGCAAGGACATTATTATGTTTGTTATATCCTTAAATGCTCTGACGAGAGTTTCTGGAGAAGGATGTTATGCTCACGAGCCTTCACAGCAGGTCTTCCTCTTCCTTGCTTGTCAGCTTAGCTAAGCAGCTGGGAGCAAGATAATAAGATGCTTCACATCATCCGAAACCACAGACTAAGAAAGGCCTCTCTCTTTTGCCGCTTCATTCCATTCCAACGCATACAAGTGTTTGCCTTCACTTCTGTCATTTGCTGTAACGGCTGCTTCTCTCTCCAGCTTTTGTCACCTGTACAAAGTCTTTTGTTCCCCCTCTTTCATCAGTGTTTTCTAAGGCGCAAATGCGACTGCTGATCTCGCCGGCTGATTTCCTAGCATCATTATCGCTAGATTATTGTGATTGTGCCTCCTCAGCGGTTCTGGCTGCTGACTTGCCGGCTCTCTTGGTGCACAAAGTTGCTTCGAGCAAATCCTCAGGCTACTCAGAAACAGAACTGCAAGCCTGATGCCTTTTGGTACTGAACGGAAGCTGGCAGAGCAGAGGAGAACCACCTGATAACAAGCTGCATGTGTGCCACTATTCCATGCTTTGCACCTGGCTTATATACAAGGAGGGCCAAACACCACATTATGTTAAAAGCATTGCTCTTGCCATGCTCTTTCCATCCCTCTCTTCTGTGTAAGTATCAGGGACCATGATGGGGAGGGAGGAAGTAGGCTTTAACTCTTTCCATCTGCTATAGTCCTGATCCAGATGCCTCCCTGGCTGCTATTTGGCACCTCTTCACATCTTAAAACATTAGAATGGGCTGAATTTTCATGAATTTCAAATATCCATTTGAAATAGTGATGCCAACTATTACCCTGCACATGCCTGATCTTGTCTGATCTTGGAAGCTAAGCAGAGTCAGGCCTGGTTAGTACTTGGATGGGAGACCTCTTGGGAATACCGGGTGCTGTAGGCTTATACCATAGTCTTTCGAGACTGAAGGTTGCCAAGCATGTAAATTTTGTGCTAAAATGTGAATCCATTTTACTTTAAGATGTTTCAGATTTGGTCCAAATCTCTTTGGACTTTTTTTCCTGCCTCTGTCCCCCGTCCCCCCGTCCCCCTGGAGGAGGTGGGGAAGGGAAATTCCACTGTGTGAAAGTCTTGTGTATTTGCTGCACAGGTGGGACCACCTTGGTATCCACTGATTCGGTATCCATTGATTAGACTCACCACTAATGCCAAGCTTCACCTTTAAATGCCTTCTTAACAAGGAAAAAGAGCACCAAAATCCAATTTCCTACCTTACCGCTATTAAATAATTATAATTTCATTCCATTAGATCAGTGTTTCTCAAACTGTGGGTCAGGACCCACCAGGTGGGTCATGAGCCAATTTCAGGTGGGTCCCCATTCATTTCAAAATTTTATTTTTAATATATTAGACTTGATGCTACCATGGTAAGTGATTGCATTGGGGAAATGTTATAGATCTGTACTTTTAACAAGCTAATCTGTATGTGCTTTTAACAATGATAGTAAATGGAACTTATTCCTGGGTAAGTGTGGGAAAGACTGCAGCCTAGGATTGTTAAAAATGTTCCTGCTTGATAACGTCACTTCTGGTCATGACATAACTTCCGTTGGGTCCTGAAAGATTCTCATTCTAAAAACTGGGTCCCAGCACTAAAAGTTTGAGAACAACTGCATTAAATTCTATTATACACCCCATCCAGTGGCTGAATGCAGTATAATGTCTATACCAATGGATTCTGGGGCAAGAGTGGATAAGCAAGAAACCTGGAAGTGGGTCTTTAAAGCTATTTTTCCACTGATTTGGTATCCACTGATTTTTTTATCCACTTGAGGTTCCAGAACAGAACCCCCGATGATAAAGAGGCATGACCTATATTTTCAGAAACACCCCTTTGGCACCTGTTGCCCCAGTGTGAAATCTACCTGGGCCCATGAAGGAGTAATCAGAAAACTTTTTCACCTTGCAGCCAGCTGAAAAGCGCATCAAATTGTCATGTCTATTTTCCAACATGATGTGCCATTGTAGCTGGCAATCCTTTTTCTTTTGAATGGAAACACCATCAAATACAGGGTAAGAACTCAGGTACAAGCAGAAAGATGCTAGAACACACGTACATAAGTTTTATCCCATATGAATATACAGGTATGTGTTTATTAATATATGCATGAAAAGCCATACTTTGGATCCCTTCATCATATGGTACGGGGCAACCCAGGGTAGAAGCTTATTCAAGGTGCTGCCAAAACTGATATTCTTGCCCAAGAGGGATACATGCTGGACCCAGTGGTGAGTTAACACTAATTCCTGAGGACATCTGGCGCCCTCTAATGATCTACTGAATTGGAAAATCTGCTGTTGGTTTCATATTGATCTATTCTGGAGCTGCTTTCCTTTATCTCATGCTGCTTTACTGATCTGTGTTTTTAATATATATTTACTGTAGACTGCCTTGAAGTGCATTTGAACTCATTTGAAATCAATTTCCTATTCCAAAGACTCACAATTTAAACAAACACACACACACAGTGGTGAATTATTTGTTTTACATTTGTTGAAATCCAAAGGTAGAATTTGAGTAACAGATTTCCCCCCCCCCCCCATGGGACACTATCTAGGATATCAAAGAAATAGAAATTTGATGATGTACCCTAAATTCACTCTGGTCCTGTTAAACAGAAGACTGGCAGACAGTCTAAATGTGGGGGGGGGGAGCGATTTGAACATACATTCTGTGCCTTGAAAACAAATGCTTTGAAAGGCAATGTGTGTAAAATTAAAGATTAGAGAAATCCTCGAGACTGCTGTTCTGGCTCCTTAGTCACCCTTTAGATCAAAGTTGTGTTTTGTTTGAATTCTCACTCTTTGTTGCCTGCGTTAATGGACTTGGGTTGCAAGATCCATTCGCTGGAGGGAGAAATTTAACATATTTTCTTTTGAACTGGGAGAAAAGGCAGCTCCTTCTCCTCCTGCCCATTCTCTCCTGGTCCCTGGCATTAACCTTGCATACTGAATTCCTGCAGCAATGAATAGCTAGCTGCCTCTGTGGAGTAAGTGAGGTGACTAGGAACGCCACACTTACATGCAGGTGATGGAGCTGCAGTCAGTATCGTATAGAAGCACATGGTTACTGACGGGACAGGTGTCCTGGCGCAGGCCATGGGCAGCAATAGAGGCATCTGTCGAGCACAAATGTGCATTGCCATGGTGCTGATTACAAAACCCTCCACCACATAAGCACATAAAGAGAGCCCCACTGGATCAAGCCAAAGGCCCATCTAGTCCAGCTTCCTGTATCTCACAGTGGCCCACCAGATGTGTCAGTGAGCACACAAGGCAAGAACTTACCCTTATACTGTTGCCATATACTCCCTCACATCTGGTATACAGAACTAGGCTACATATAATCACCATGGCTTGTAACAGCTGATGAACTTTTCTTCCAGAAATCTGTTAAATCTCCTTTTAGAAGCATCAAGGTCAGATATCACCACATCCTGTGGCAAGGAGTTCCACAGATTAATTATACCACCTGAATATACAAGCAGAAAGTCTCAGCTGCATCAGGAAGAGATTCAGCCACTATGGGAATTCACTCTGTAAGGTTAGAGACGGACTCAATGCCAGGCCCGGAGATGGGATGGGTGAGTGGGGCAGCAGGTGCTTTTTCTTTTGCTGCAACAGACATGTTAAGGGTAATTTCCTTTCTCTGATCCACAGATTTGGCACGACTGTTCTGGACTGAAGCAATGGACAGCACTTATAAAAGAAATCTATCCAAGCCCACTCCTTTTTTGGTGTCCATGAGGCAATAAAAAGATATGTATTCTGGCCAGCATCTGACAGTCTTTGATGAGTGGAACTAACTACTTCTCCATATATTCTACGGCTTGTGCACGATCCATTTTTGTTCTGAGTTGATTGCAATTGCATTTGTAATTGCTGTTTATTTTCACAAATTGGTTTCATTTATTCTTGGTTGCCTTGAGAATCTGTTTGAAAGGTGAGATATTACCTTTGGAGAAGTAAACATGCAAATAAAATGGAATCAAGGGAGGAGATTAATTATTAAAGGACAGAAGTCCTGCATTCAATGTACATACAAGAACAGCAAGGTGTGGTGGGCACCAGGATGAGGTCTCTTGTTATCTGGTGTGCTCCCTGGGGCATTTGGTGGGCCACTGTGAGATACAGGAAGCTGGACTAGATGGGCCTATAGCCTGATCCAGTGGGGCTGTTCTTATGTTCTTAAACTACAATTCCCAGGAGGCCTTGCAGGTCTCTTGTTATCTGGTGTGCTCCCTGGGGCATTTGGTGGGCCACTGTGAGATACAGGAAGCTGGACTAGATGGGCCTATGGCCTGATCCAGTGGGGCTGTTCTTATGTGGTGATAGGCATTAACATAGATGCCTTTAAAAGGAGACTAGGCACATTCATGTAGGCTAGTTTGTCAATGGCTTTGGGGGTCATGTGATGGCCACATGGAACCAGCTGCAAGATGCCACTGCATATCAGTGACTAGGCAGCAACAGCAGGAGAGATGTCTTGGCTTCAAGCCATGGAAGTGAGCTAACACATCTAGCAATTCTGAAGGGGCTGGTAGTAGGGAATAGATAAGCAACAGCAATATGTTACAGCGGCGGTTTTTGTGCCACGACCCCAATAAATAAATAAATAAATAAATAAATAAATAAATAGGGAACCCTATCTTCATTCCTGCACCCTCCCAGGACCCCATCTGCCCACCCCCATCGCTGCCCATTCCCCCCCTCGGTGTGCTACTGAAAGGTGTAATCCCAAGTGGAGGAAAGATGCTCACTGGGGCCTCATGTGGCTACCCCATTCCCATTCCCTGGCTGCTGCCCTCTACTGCCTTCCCACTGCTTAGGGCAGCATTCTGGGTGTCTCTGGGTGACCCATTAAGGAGAAGCAACAACAAAGCAATGGGAATCAGGCATTTAGGCACTTTGTGAGCAATCAATGGCTAGCAATCAAGGACATCTGCAAGAGGGATCTGAAGGCCTTAGGAGTGGACCTCAACAAGTGGGAAGCCCTGGCCTCTGAGCGGCCCGCTTGGAGGCAGGCTGTGCAGCATGGCCTTTCCCAGTTTGAAGAGACACTTGGCCAACAGACTGAGGCAAAAAGGCAAAGAAGGAAGGCCCATAGACCAGGGACAGACTGCACTTGCTTCCAGTGTGGAAGGGATCATCACTCCCAAATTGGCCTTTTCAGCCACACTAGATGCTGATCCAGAACCACCATTCAGAGTGCGATACCATAGTCTTTTGAGACTGAAGGTTGTCAGCAACAATGGCTAGCCCACAAAGCATTGTCTAGCAAATGTGAGCATTTGCTTTGAACACACATTAAGCCATCAAGCCCTTCTGGGTCAATCCATGCATCCCAATATAAAGGTTAATTATTATGTTACCTTTTCTAAAAATTTATAACTTCAGGAATGCCCAAGTCCATAATGCAAATTAGGGATGCTTCCAAAGTCCACTCCTTCCTAAATTAAAATTAGATACAAATAGACAGTTGTGCAGAATAAACTCTTTTCCGCCCCCCTACATTTACTTAAAAGCTTCCAGATCAAGCTTAAAGTGCATTCCGGAGCAACTTTAAAAGGTTTCATGTATTAGCATAAAAAGGGCAAATTAAATTGTATTCCCATTGCAATATTTGTACAAAAGTACAGGTTTGTTCTTTTTTCGTTTGTATTTTTATCTTGGTGAAATATTTCTCCTACTGGTAATTGAGCAGAATAGAGAATTCAAGTTTGCAGGGTTTTTTTTTTTTTTCCTTTTCTGCTTGTTGGGTTCTTTAAAAAAAAAACAAATATAGGATAAAAGTGGGAGGAAAAAGAAGGAGCAGTTGGTTCTTCGTGCTATGGAAAAAGCTGCTGTTTACTGCATTAAAATTGTCAGTTATGAAAATGAAATCTTTCTGTGCTCCCAGCAGTATAAGTGGATTCTCTAGGACCATTTTGCAGCTCAAAGTCTTTCAAAAAATGCATAGCTTCTTAAAGACCTCTTTTCATATTTTAAGGCAACAGTGCTGCGATACAAAGATGGATTCAATCATAACAAGTCCCCTTGCCTCCCCCACAAAGAATATATCCCTAAGTAATTCAAAAAAGTGCTAATTTTGCTATAGGAATTGATACATTTAGCTGTCATAAGTTAAAGGAGTCCAGTGTATTGTATTAATATAAACAGCTAAAGTCACATCCGCCTAGTTCATGCACTCATTTGGCCTAATTCTTAAAGTAGCTGGGCCAGGGACATTCTGCAGTGTCTCAACTGGACATCTGCAGTGTGTCCTAGTTGGGAGTTGTCTTTGAATGTCTCTTAAAACTTTGGTTTGTCCCCAACCCAGCTGTTAGCAAAGATAGGTGAGCTGTTTGATTCATGCTTCTAACAGTAATGTCCTATTCAGAAGTAAGCAGCTTACTTGGTACTTACTGGCTTGTTCCCAGGCATGTGTGAAAAGGATTGTTGTCTAACTGATTCAGAAATGAACTGATCTCCCTGCCCACCAGCTCAAATCCAGAAAGGAACTGAATAACTTGGTAAACACCCATTTAACTACCTAACCCATCAATCTGTTAACCCCCACCCAACATTTCCTTCTTTTGTTTTCATACTAGTCTGGGGCAGCAGTGGGATGGCTGGCAGTGATCCCCCCAAAGTGGGGAGGGGGAAGGTTTTGTTTCCTTGGTGCACTGCTTTGCACACACCAGTGACATGGGTTGGGAGGTTTTTGAGCCCTTTGCCTCTTCTTCAGCCCAGTACACTGTTCCTTTGGGAGCCAGAACTAAAGGGAAAGTCACACTCTACCTCGGAGCTTCCAGCCTTTCCAAGGAATTCTGCGATGTTGATAATGTGTCTTTAACAAAAGCTACTCTGAACAAAAGGCTGAGGTTAGCTTCAAGGTCTGTTTAGATACAATTAGATTTAACCTGTAATAATATTCAGCATTTACAGTGTGTTTTAGAGTGATGAAAGCAGGGACAAAAGAACCAGGTCATTCACAACTTAGTTTCCATGTCCTACTATTACACTGCAGCAGTGGTTCAAACCTATCAGAGTTGAACAAGAAGAGGCTTCCCTTTTGGACAGTTCTCTAGAGGCAAGGATGAAAGTTTATTTGGGAAGCGAGCAGACTTCTGAGAGCAGATCCCTTCTGAGAGCAGATCTCTCTGAGAGCAGAGAGCTGCAAGCAAGGATGAACCAGCTAAAAATATGCAATCCTAGGTAGAAATGTAACTTGGGTGACGCCTGAGAGATGCATGTCCCCGGAGGCATAACTAGAAGCCCTGGCTCCCAGGACAGTGGCATTATATGACACTGGGATCACTTCCAGGTTCTTCCCGGAAGAGGGAGTGCTGACAGCTTCAGGCCCCTATTCCTTCTCCTGTGGAGACCCTCTTTTGAAGGATTGGAATGGGGGCCTGCAGCTGCCACAGCAAGTGCCCCTTTTTCTGGGAGGACCGTAAGCAGTGCAAAGCAGTCACTTCCTGGTACTCCCTGGAGGAGAGATGTTGGCATAGCACCTGGGGCAGATGCCCACCTTAATTACGCCTCTGTTTCCTGGCTGCTACACCAGGAGTGTGACTGCCCCAGGCTCTACCCTGTCACCTCTGGGTCCTCCCTGGAAGGTAGAGCACTAGCTGCTGAACTTCACATGCCTCATTTTTCAGCCTCCAAAGGGAAAGGGACATGCATGGGGCAGCAGCGTCATCATGATCCCGGAGGCATTCCTACTCAGTGTCATCTGATCCTAGGCATGCCTACTCAGAAGCAGATATGTTTATTTCAGTGGGCCTTCCTGCCAAGTAAGTGACATAGGACAGCAGCCATAGTTGGGCCCTGGGCCCCCTTCCAGACCACTGGGCTCCAGTAATTTGTACTAGCTCTCCCACCCCACCACCAACCCTAGAAGTATGATGGGAGGCACCTTACCCTTACAGTATCAGGTCCGAAGTCCCATTATATTTCAGCTGAATATTTGTCTCGTGTGATGAAGCAAAGCCCAGCATTGCAAGGATCTGATCAAAATTCCAGTTAGGTCACTCAGCCTTAGGCAAGCCTAGTTCCTGCTAGTTTCAAAATAGGCAGCTTTTGCAATGCGTGTGTGTCTCAACATCCATCCAAAGCCATCAGGGATCTGTAAGCAAAAGGAAATCAGCTTGTTTATCTATTCAGGTTCCCTCTTCCCTATGGGCCCATGTGGATGCTGTTGTAAATGAATCTTCTTCCTCTGTAGCGTCAGAATTAGGAACTTCAATGTCTGAGAAGCTTTCTGACGGCACACCCACAGGAATTGTACACACCCACAGGAGAGCACATACCACAAGTGATTCCTTGAAAATATTCATACCTCTGGGGATTGAACCCTGACAAATGAGATGCACAGCAGTCCCTGGAAACTGAATGCTTTGCTCCCTAGTGATGATGGGGAAAATTAAAACTGTATAAAATTTGCCTTGACAGTGCATGGTTTTGCTACAATGAGGGCTTATCGTGGTGGCTTCCCTGGTGTCCGCACTATTGGCAGTTTAAAAGAGCATCTCTGTTTCTCTAGTGAGGTGGCTAACTCTCTTTTGATCTACTGTATTTTTTGCTCCATAAGACACACTTTTTCCCCACCAAAAAAGTGGGGGGGTGGGAAAGTGTGTGCGTCTTATGGAGCGAATACTGGGGGCAAGGTCCGCACCGGGGGCAAGGTCCTCATTTGCACAGGCGCCACAGGGGGAGGGCAGGTGGAGAACAAAGGGGGCAAGGTCCGCACCGGGGGCAAGGTCCTCATTTGCACAGGCGCCACAGGGGGAGGGCAGGCTTACTTTAAAAGTAAGTTTTCCTCCTCTAAAAACTAGGTGCGTCTTATGGTCAGGTGCGTCTTATGGAGCGAAAAATACAGCATTTCAGATTTTTGAGCTGAGCCTGAGTTCAAGCTAGAGCAGGCCTAAGTGAATCTGCTCCCTGAACTGGGCCAGGTCCACCACCCTGATAGTATGTAACCCTCCCTTAAAAACAACCCCAACATCACAGCTACTGTCTCCTCGCCACACACCTGGGTTAGAGAAGGAGCTGGATGGCCAAGGGGAGATGAGATGAGGAAGAGCCCGCCCCATTCATCTTTTTTTTACTTGCACCTCACTGCCTCCTCCTGCTTGCTCCACCTAGCTCTACTGGTTTCAAACAGGACAAATGGAGCATGCTGGCCATGCCTCCTGACACTCCAGTCATCCTGCTTCAAACAAGTGTCACGAGGTTAGGGAGATGGAGGTGGGCCACCCCAGTTGCAAGGCTCAGCGGGGGGCAACATGACACTGCCCAAGCCTCCCTTTGGTGTTCTTAGGGGCCACTTTGGGCTCAGCAGTTGCAAGCTCTCACCTTCGATAATGTTTTCACCGCTCACCAGCAAGAGCGCACAGTGACTGGGCCTAAAATGGCCCAAAGATCACCAGAAGGATGTAGGCTTTTCGCATTTAAACCAATGCAAGAGCCCAGAAGGATGGGGGCTACATAATTTGTACATCATCCCTGACCCTCCTGAAAGCCATCAAAGGTAAATGTCACCACCACCTCCACTGCGTGTGTTCCAAGGCAGGAACACCTCTGCCAGAGGCATTGTTCTTCCTTCTTGCCTATTTGGCCTTCTTCTTGGGCTGACAAGAAGCAGGTGGAATCAAGAAATCAGAACAGGATTGCTCTGCTGCGGCTTCTTTCACCCCCACCATTGTGATCACCTGCAGTGCTGGCTCTGGAGGAACGGGGGGCTGCCACTGCCCTGATCCTTTTCCCACTAGCACTCAGCAAGCAAGAAGAGGATCAATGACCAATTGAAGTGGCTTCTTTGGGCAGTGAGATGGAGGGGGCACAGGAGACACATTAGAGTCTGAGCACCTCTTGCCAGTTCATTGCTCTTCCCAGCCCACAACTTGAAGCAGGTGCTTCAGTTGCCCTCATCGCTGGGCCAGCCCTGAGTTCAAGATTTGTTGTCTCTTCTGCCTGTGCAAAAATCAGATGAAGACATTTCGCTAGTAATACAGAGACACATTTGGTGTCCCACTTAAAATCCCTTCAGCTGCCTCACGCGTAGAAGCGAGTCCCAGTGTAGGTGAAATATTGCTAATCTTATGGAATCCACTTTCCTCCAAAATCCTCAGATTTCCCCAACAGAAGTGAAATTTCCCATTTCACAGGAAATTTTGCTTTAGGTAAGATGCATTGGCTACACAACTGGGGGCCAAATCCTATCCAGCTTTCCAGCCCTAGTGTAGTTGTGCCAATGTCTGCTACATCCTGTGTTGGGAGGGTACTTACGGAGGCTTCTACAAGGTAAGAGAACGTTTGTTTGCTTGCCTTGGGGCTGCATTGCAGCTGCACCAGTACTGGAAAGTTGGATAGGGTTGGGCCAGGGCTTTTCAAACTGGGGCGTCTCAACGCCCCAGCCAGTGGGCCCTGACCTGCTTCCCATTAAGGGGCTGGGGCAGCCTGGAGGCAGGGAGGAGGCAGCAAAGCGATCCCCAGCTTTGAAAGCGAAAAGCGGAGTGATCGCACCCCGCCTCTGTTAAAGCGGAAGTGGTGTCTGATCGCTCCACTTTCACTTCTGAAGCTGCCGGGAGCCCTGCAGAAGGTCGTACAGGGCTCCCCGCACCCTAGGAGCCTGCAGGAGGCTTGGGTAAGTGGACTCAAGCGCCTACAGCCCCCCTGAGTGGCGTGATCCTGGGTGTTGCGCTGCTGCCTTCCCCCCACCTCTGCTGCCCCCCCCCACAAGGACTTAGAGCAGCTGGGTTTGGTCCTCTAACACTATGTGAGTATCCCTTGAAATTCTTCAAATGTGCCTGAAACTCAAGAAACAACTTTGTCATAAATGCTGCTTTAGAAAAAAATTTCAGTAGTTACTCCAAGCCTAAGATTGCCAGTCAGGTTTCACCATGAGAGTTGTCCCAAATTCTGTGGAATCAGTTACCTTTACACCTTCAAAAGACGAACAGAATTCCCTGGAGAAATTTCACTTGTCTGACTGAAACTTATTTGGCTTCCCTTGAAAATTCTCAGATGCTTGTCTTTGGCAGGAACCTTGAAAGTTGCATCGTGTTTCACTTTGTGTGAAATTGTGGTGCCAACCCTGTGTCCTAAAAATATGCCCCCTGGGATTGTTACTTCTCTTTATTTCTTGCTCAGAGGGCAACTGCAAAGCCAACTCTTTCCAGGTATCTCTCCCCCTATTGATTAATCTCTCTGCAATACCTGAGGTAAACTCCTACCTTTCATTTTGTTTCTGGGATAACCTGCTTCCCTTAACTTTGTGTTCATCAGCATTAGAACGCACTTGGGGATGGGGAACCATCGGGAGGATTTACGTCTTTGTATAAATAATTAAGAGCACTGAGCGATGCATTTGGATAAGTTCTACAGATGAGTTCTCCGCATTGACATTCCGCATGCTCCGGTTCCAGGCCAAATTGTAATAGACAATCTGGGCAAAGACTGCTTTCTGCATACGCTTACTGCCATGAAATAAATGCTTACCAGGTCTGTCCCTTTCCACCAGGCTAATGAAAGTTTCACATGCTGACGTTAAAATATGTCGGCTCTTACATTAATATCAAGCTGGTGTAAATTATACACAGTCCTTAAAGTGATGCACTATTTCAAAAAAAACACACCGCTACTTAGCATAGATATTGAACTCACTCACAAATCATGGCTCCCGCAGGATATCAAGAAACTTTTTCCACTGCTACTTACTCTGCAATGCATTTCCTTGCTTGAACTAATTCTAGCCTTGTCTATTTTTACAGATGCAACCAAAGCAGGCTTATATCTGAAAGTTCTACACTTTTAGTTTGGCATCTTTGAAATGGGTTTTCATGTTACAACAAACTTAAAAAAAGGGCTGGCTGACAAGGCCAGTGTCCAGTTGTTTTTGGTGGGAAAGATTTAAGCAAGTGCTTAACTTTACCAGTTAAGTTAGCTGGACTGTAAAGATGGTCAATGCTTGCTGAACTGTATATTTCTTATGGATCTCATTCCTGCTACTACTTTAACTACTGCCCACTCCTATCCTCTGCCATGCTGAAACATGCAGCCATGCCATGGAGGTGTGCACTGCATGCTGTGGTAGGAGAGGAACTTCTGCAGAGGCTCCCTGATGGCCTATGGTTCTCCTTGAACCTACAACAGCTAGATAGCTGGCATAAGTCTGAAAAGAGAAAGGGGACAGAGCATGGCGGGTGAACATTTGCTGTTGAGATCCACCCCTTCCGGCCTGCTCCCTGCCCCTTGTCCTCCTCCAGCCCTCCTCTCCCCACCAGTGTACCTGTCCTGGCATGGTTTATGGTCCACATCAGCAAAGCTCCAATACTGTTGCTGCTTTCCAACAGTTCTGTGGGCCTTTTAGGACAACAGGATAAGTGCCCTACTGTTTTAACTCATGGATAGGATTGGGCCGCTAGTAACTACTACACCGAGTAATTAGTACATTAACTATTAATAGCAGAAATTGATGTGGTACAGAGTGACAAAATTGGAGAGAGAGGTCATAGCATGTGTTTTAGGTGCTCGAGACCTTGGAAAGTCACTACTAATCAAACTAGACAACACCGAGCTAAGTTCATATCTCATATATGCTGTAGACTCTGCCTTGAGGTTTTATAAATTAACAAGGATGGATAGTAGAATTATAAAAGGAAAGGAAAGAAAATTAGTGTTACACAGTAGAATAAATTAGATCATGATGAGATAGGAAAAACTTTGGAAAAGATACATTTGGCTAAATATGTTCTTTTGCATTCTTAGGTTATGTTTTTATGTTATTAAATTTTACTATTTAAATTTACCTGATAACCTTTGTTTCCTTCAATTGTACTGCATCTTTTTATTTTTATTTTAAATTACCTGGGGTTGTATTATATCATTTAATTCCCAGGCTGAATGTGATGTGTGTTAATTTATGTGAATTTTTTTTTTTGTATTTATTTTACCTCTTTATCATGCTGAAAAAGTCAATAATTTTTTTAAGATATACACTTTCATGTGGGAGTCAAAGGGAAAAAAAGGAATCTGCCTGAGGGTGTAGAGAAGAAGTCTGTTCCAAGCTGTGACAGTCATATGGAGATTTTTGAGCACAGCTAAAGTGTCCTTGGTGACCCCTGTGAAATAGCACCTCCCTTTTCTGATGTTTTTGTCCTGAGGCCTATAACATTACTTGAATAGATGCATGTCTAAAGGGGCAATTTTCCATGTTGGACTTCCTTCAGATTGTTCAGCTTGTCCCTAAGGATAATTTTAGAAGAATTTTAACAACCCAAGAATTGGACACCAATGTGATTTGGGCTAACTAGAACCAAGAGCAGATCTACTCTGTAGCTTGGAGGCTTCAAAGGAGTGGGAACCTTCCTTTGGAAATGGGGGGAGGGACCCATCAAACAATTTGTTTCTGTGGCTAGTAAAAACCTTACAGAAGACCCTTCAGAACCCATTACACATGACCTGAAGTTTGGGTGACTTCACCTACTCTTCACCTACTCTTTGGGTGACTTCACCTACTCTTCACCTACTCTTGGATCACATATTAAAACACTCAAATGCTAAGATCATACATCTAACAATACATTGTTTGCTTGTACCATGAGCATGGGGAGAACAAAAAGTGATACTTCTAATCTTCCTTCAAGGACTAAAGAAATATTACCCTCAGAAAGGGAGGAGGAGGAGGTGTCTGATACCAACATCCCCTTTCAGTTCCTCTCTCACACACACATGCCCACAGATACGCAATCCACTGTGGGTAGCACAGGCTTAAGAAGTCTTCAAGGAGGCAGGAGGAATGCTATTTATGTTAAAGAGGTTTATTGAAAAGGTTTATTGAAAGAAAAAGAGAAAGGCCCAGGAAAATTAGAGGGCGAATGGTAAAATGTTATACCTGAGATCAGAAGCAAATCCAAAAGAAAAATGTTATCAGTTTCTTACTAAATTGCTCTAGCTTGCAAGTGATTTGTTACCAGGATGACTCGGATTGTAGCCGTCCTCCTGAAACTATAGAGATGGTAGAACAGCTTAGGAATTAATTCTGTCCTTGCAGGACAGCTCCAGGCTTTTCTGGGTCTACCAGGAATCTCATGCTCCAACCCCAGTGGGTCATTGCCTTCTTATTCCCATTTGAGAAAGCTGGCAGTTCAAGCTCTGGCAGGTTGGCTGAAACTTAATGGACCCCCACATTTTTCATCTGCAAAGTTCAATGACTGGATGTGAGCTAAACCTAGCAAGGATCTGGTCTGGCTTGACCAAGGTTTTTGTTCTCTTAGGCAATACCAGACAGATTGTAGTAGTAGTAGTAGTAGTAGTAGTAGTAGTAGTAACTTTATTGTCAGTGTGCTACAGCACAATGAAATTTATGCACCTTTGAGATACAAGCATAAATATGTACTACAATTCCAACAATCACACTCTACACACTCACCCACACATTCTATACAACGTGCATCATAATATAAAAACAGTATAACAGACCATAATGCCCTGGAGCATGGTAACAACTATATCGCTTTATTCAACGTAATTATGGCCGTGGAATAAAAACTGTTCAGGAATCATGTGGTGCTGCTGTAATAGTTCTGTATCGTCTACCCAAAGGCAACAGTTCAAAGAGCCGGATGGAAGGGATCTCTCAGAATACTATGTGACTTCTGCAGACAGCAAGATGTATAGATGTCCTCCAAAACTGGTAGATAAAGGTTGATGATGTGCTGTGCAATCTTAATGATTCTCTGCAGAGCCTTTTTGTCCCCTGCAGAGCAATTTCCGTACCACACTGAGATATCATAGGTTAGGACACTCTGAATGGTGCAACGATAGTAAGACACAAGCAGCTGCTGTGACAAATTTAACCTTGGAAGCTTCCTTTGAAAATATACTCGCTTTTGTGCCTTTTTTATCAACATGCTGGTGTTAATAGTCCATGAGAGGTCCTCTGTGATGTAAATACCTAGGAATTTGAAATGAGCAACACTCTCCACCTCCTCACCATTTATGTATAATGGCGTGTGTACATCCCCCTTTTTCCGGAAGTCAATTATAAGTTCTTTAGCGTGTTTTTTTTTTTTTATGTTAAGTGAGAGATTATTTTCTTTGCACCACAATAACAACTTCTGTACCTCCTTCCTATAAGCAGACTCATCATTCCTGCTAACAAGCCCCATCACTGTTGTATCGTCTGCAAATTTTATAATTTCATTGGTGTTATGTGATGGGGTACAATCATGTGTATACAGGGAATAGAGGACACAGCACACAGCCTTGGGGAACATTCAGTATGCATCCCAGGAAAAGTCAGCTTTTGGTACATGAAGATAACAAGCTGATTGATATCATTACTATACCCAGATGGGATTGGCATGTAGGGGAATGGTGCCTGTTTACTACACATGTTCACATGTGTGCATTCAACAACATCCCACAAAGAGATCAAACTTGATATGATTGTTCATATGTTTGTTTCAAAATAGTTTTATGTGAAGGTCTCTTGGTACATGCACATGTATGTTAAATCTGCAGTAGAAGGGTGAGCGGAAAGCAGATAGTTGGGTGCCAGTCTCTAACTGCTAGGCACTGTGACTGTTTGTTCTCTCTCCTTCACATCTATTTTTTTTTTCTGGCATTTCATCAATGCTCCTATGTTCATTTGTCACACACCACCAGGTACATGTGGAATATAGGAAGCTGCCTTATACCAAGTCAGACCATTGTTCCATCCATCTCAGACTGGCAGTGGCTCTGCAGGGGTTTCAGACAGGAACTTTTATCTGCCCTACTGGGTGGTTGCTGAAAACTGAATGCCAGATCTTCAGCATGACTGTGTGTTTTTACAGCTGAACCATGGCTCTCCCCCAGCATCTACACAGGAGACATAGAGAAAAAATATAAATGTACTGATAAGAACATAAGAACAGTCCCACTGGATCAGGCCATAGGCCCATCTAGTCCAGCTTCCTGTATCTCACAGCGGCCCATCAAATGCCCCAGGGAGCACACCAGATAACAAGAGACCTCATCCTGGTGCCCACCCTTGCATCTGGCATTCTGACATTCTGATAGAACCAAAAGCCATGGCAAAGGGGGCATACACAGTGCTCCCCAGTGGTTCCCAAATTGTGGGTCGGGACCCACTGGTGGGTTGCAATCTGATTTTTGGTGGGTCACCAATGGGTGATGGAAAGATGAAATAACTAACTGCTTCAAGTTCTAAGGCTACTGAAAAATCAGATAGTGTAGCTGCTAATTATCCTGCAAAGAGCTCAGCTCCTGCAGTTTGCAAGATGGCTGCTAGCTGTCCTGCAAAGAGCTGAGCCCATGCAGTTCCCAAGCATGCATGAATATAGAGAGATAAAGTCTGAAGGTCTTTTTTTCTGGCTATTATTACCTATAAATAAATAATATTATTTCTTTCTAGATCTCCTTTTTTAAAAGTCTTGTAAACCTAGGTGTATCCTGATACAGCATTGTTTTAAAAAGTGGGTCCTGGTACTAAAAAGTTTGGGAACCACTATTCTATATCAAACCCCCCCAAAATAAAACAATGGAATGATAGAAAAATTCTGGTACATCATTTCTACTTTTGGAACAAGACGAGGTGATTCTGAATTTAAAATACAGGAAGAAATTGAGATGAAGTTCATTTTAGAATCATCCCTAAGGAAACCCAGTATGCCATGTGTGTTTGGGGGGGGGCATTTTCTCCCATCCCTGCTGTGGAAGAAGCTTTGGTATCAATTAAGCTATCCATTAACTAATGCACGCTCTAAAAATTCATGTGAGACTTAAAAGAGTCTCCTAAGATTTCATTATGTTCTCCATAATCAAAAGAAAGCTTACTCAGAACTGTCGCCCTTTCTACCTTGCGTCATGCCAGCTTCAGCTTCATCAACAATAATGACAAAAGTGTTGCAATTGACACGGTTTACAATAAGCTCCCTATTTGTGTTTGCCTTCTGCCACTGGCCTGGGATAAGCCTGTTTGATCCAGGATGAATGGCTGCACGGAGTATAGTTCTGAGCAGTCTTGTCCAGCATTGGCGTAATGCTTGCCAAACGGGCATAAATAAACTGACAGTTGTCAGCCAATCTGCAGCTGGGGGTGTGTGTGGGGCGGTTTCAGTTTAATAAAAACCTGTGTCATTTTAGATTAGAGCCTGATGCTGCTGCGGCGAGGACACAAGGACAGAGAGAAAGAGAGGCAGCACGTTTGAGCCACAGACATGGCCTGCACAGTCACCATGGGATGGAGTGGGTTCCGTTGCCCTCAGGCTGCGAGCACCCCCTCCTGGATTCCCAAATACACCCAGGAGGTGACCATCTCATTTTTATTTTCGACTTTAGTTAAGTGTTAACAAAACAAAGTTTGTTTACCAGTTGCCAAGGGAGTTGGCAGAAAGAACGAGGGAAAAGAAGGGAGGGGGGAACACAGATGCACAGGTGGTGAGAGAATCGCATGAAATGGACGTGTGAAAACTCAAATGAAGTGGATGCCTGGTATTTTTACTCTTCTTTGGAAAACAGATTGCATAGTTCAGGCTGAGAGCAGTACAGATTCCAGCTCGTCCAAGCAAAAAAGTCGAAGTGAGGACAAGTTCTATACAAAGATATAAACCAAGGGGTTTTTTTTTCCCCTCTCTCCCCCCCCCCCAGCTTTTATTCTGTGAGTTACTTTGGGTTACCCAGCCTTCAGGGTTAAGAAAACCAGGATAGAAATACGATAAATCAATTTGTTTTTCAAAGGACAACAGCGATTGGATAGCCCTGGTCCTGTACAGGTGGAGACGCTGATTTTTTTAATCCTGGATATAAAATGTTAATGTTTTAACTGATGAAAACATTGTTAGCTGACCAATTGTCTTTGAACAGTCAGTTCAGTATCCGTAATGACTGCAATTCTGTACAAACTTACCAGGGAGCGAAGATTTATGTGAAGTTAACCCTAACATGGTTGAATGTATTGTAGTATTTCAGGATGCAGATGGGAGAATGCCATTTTTGAATGGATCTCTGGGCACTAATCTGCCAGCAAGTTAGAAAAATAAAAAAAAGATAAAAAGCTTGAAAGCTAGAGGAAAAGATTCTGCAACAGGCTACTCTTTGCATATCATTTCATACATGCAGGGACAGATTATAATTATAAAATAAATTGAAATAAATTGGAGACGGGTTTATTTTTAAGTGCTGTGAAGGAGCTCAGATAAAAGTGGCCACACTTGGAAATGGGTCCAAAAAGGTTTGAACAGGCTTTCTCTGAAGCATCAGTCAGCCCTCTGTTGATGAATTCATCTAATACAGATAAAAGTAACCAAAGCTAGGTTGAGCTGGGCTAGATGGATCAGTAGTCTGATTCAGTCTAAGACAGTGTTATATGTTTGAATTCGAGACCAATGCAAGTGTTGGACCCAAAAGATTTCAGCTTTAAAAACTGCAGGTATAATGAAGAATCAGTCAACTGATTTTTTTCCCCCACAGAGGGAAAAAAAAAAAAGGATTTTGATGCGTAGCAAGAATGTGGGTTACATTCTCCTTGGGGTAGGCAGGCTAGAGAGTGTGACAGCCAAAGACCTACTGCACTCCTTAATGGAAGCAGAAGGCATTTATCTGAAGCATTAATGAACTCTTTGATCGCCGTAATCACATAATTCAAGGAAACTGATTTTGTGACCATTTGAAGAGCAAACTCCAAATGATTAACAGTCATTCTCCAAAGACTTGTTTTAACCTCATTTGCCCTATAGAGATCCTGCGTTTAAGTCAGCTACCATGGGGTTTTATTTCAATTCATTTTTATTCCAATTTGCACAATCTAGCTTTCATTAGCCATTTGTGCAGTGTGGTAAGGCTACAAAGTGAGCTTTACAGGCTTTCCTTCTGTCACTTCATATCTAAAAGACGGGCACCAACTCTACCAAATTTATATTAAGAAAAACTGCCCTGTAGGAACATAGAGATAATCATGCTAGGATCAGATCAATTCTCTTACTGCTCTTTGGAGAACATACATAAAAGCATGCATAAGAACAGCCCCACTGGATCAGGCCATAGGCCCATCTAGTCCAGCTTCCTGTATCTCACAGCGGCCCCACCAAATGCCTCAGGGAGCACACCAGATAACAAGAGACCTGCATCCTGGTGCCCTCCCCTGCATCTGACATAGCCCATTTCTAAAATCAGGAGATTGAACATACACATCATGGCTTGTAACCCGTAATGGATTTTTCCTCCAGAAACTTGTCGAATTCCCTTTTAAAGACATCCAGGCCAGATGCCATCACCACATCCTGTGGCAAGGAGTTCCACAGACCAACCACACACTGAGTAAAGAAATATTTTCTTTTGTCTGTTCTCCCAACACTCAATTTTAGCGAATGTCCCCTGGTTCTGGTGTTGTTCTCCCAACACTCAATTTTAGTGGATTGAGTCTCTTTTCTAGGCTAAAGAGGCCCAAACGCTGTAGCCTTTCCTCATAAGGAAGGTGCCCCAGCCCAGCAATCAGTTGCCCTCTTTTGCACCTTTTCCATTTCCACTATGTCTTTTTTGAGATGTGGCGACCAGAACTGGACACAATACTGCAGGTGTGGCCTTACCATAAATTTGTACAACAGCATTATAATATTAGGAGTTTTGTTCTCAATACCTTTTCTAATGCTCCCAAGCATAGAATTGGCCTTCTTTACTGCCGCCGCACTTTGGGTCAACACTTTCATCGACTTGTCCACCACCACCCCAAGATCTCTCTCCTGATATGTCACAGACAGCTCAGAACTCATTAGCCTATATGTGAAGTTTTGATTTTTTTGCCCCAATGTGCATGACTTTACACTTACTTACATTGAAACACATCTGCCATTTTGCTGCCCATTCTGCCAGTTTGGAGAGATCCTTCTGGAGCTCCTCACAATCACTTCTGGTCTTCACCACTCAGAAAAGTTTGGTGTCTGTCCAGTCCCAGGACAGATCCTTGGGGCACACCGCTATTCACCTCTCTCCATTGTGAAAATTGCCCATTGACACCCACTCTCTGTTTCCTGGTCTTCAACCAGGTCTCAATTCATGAGAGGACCTGCCCTCTAATTCCCTGACTGTGGAGTTTTTTCAGTAGCCTTTGGTGAGGGACCGTGTCGAACGCCTTCTAAAAGTCCAGATATATAATGTCCACAGGTTCTCCCGCATCCACATGCCTGTTGACCTTTTCAAAGAATTCTAAAAGTTTTGTGAGGCAAGACTTACCCTTGCAGAAGTCATGCTAATTCTCCCTCAGCAAGTCTTGTTCGTTTATGTGTTTTGAGATTCTATCTTTGATGAGGCATTCCACCATCTTACCCAGTATAGATGTTAGGCTGACTGGCCTATAGTTTCCCGGGTTCCCCCTCTTTCCCTTTTTAAAGATAGGCGTGACATTTGCTATCCTCCAATCCAATCCTTTGAGGGACAAGTTTCATATTTTAGTTAAGAGATCAGCAACTTCATTCTTCCATTCCTTAATAACTCTTGGGTGGATGCCATCAGGGCCCGGTGACTTATTGATCTTTAACTTCTCAATTAGGTCTGAAATATCTTCTCTTTTAACCTCTATCTATCATAATTCCTTGGTCAGGAGGGGCCGTTCAGGCAGCAGTATCTGCCCAAGGTCTTCTGTCGTGAAGACAGATGCAAAGAACTCATTTAATTTCACTGCCATCTCTAAGTCTTCTTTTATTTCCCCTTTCCCTCCCTCACCATCAAGAGGGCCAACTGCTTCTCTGGTGGGTTTCCTGCTTCTAACATATTTGAAGAAGCTTTTATTATTCCCCTTAATGCTGCTGGCCATGTGTTCCTCATAGTCTCTCTTGGCCCCCTGTATCACCTTCTTACATTTCTTTTGCCACAGTTTATGTTCCTTTTTATTCTCCTCATTAGGGCAAGACTTCCATTTATGGAAGGAAGCTTCCTTGCCCTTTATGGCCTCTCTAACTTGGCTGGTTAGCTATGCGGGCACCCTCCTGGACTTAGTCGAGCCCTTCTTCCTTTGCGGTATACACTTCCGCTGGGCCTCTATTACTGTTGATTTGAGCAACCTCCATGCTCTCTGTAGAGACTGAACTCTTTTTACCTTCCCTTTCAACCTCCTTCTAACCAGCCTCCTCATTTGAGGGAAGTCCGCTCATCAGAAGTCAAGGGTTTTTGTGAGAGATTTGCCCAGTATTCTTCCCCCGACGTGCATGTCGAAACGGATCGCAGCATGATCACTGTTCCCCCATGGCTCCGTAACATTGACATCTCTAACCAGGTCCTGAGTATCACACAATATTAAATCCAGAGTCACCTGTCCTCTGGTGGGCTCCATGACTAGCTGCTCTAAGGCACAGTCATTTAGCATGTCAAGGAATCCGGTCTCCTTTTCGTGACCAGAACACAAATTGACCCAGTCAATATGAGGATAATTGAAGTCCCCCATGATTACAACCATGTCCCTCCTTGTCACCTCCCTGATCTGTTTCCTCATTTCAAGGTCCCCTTCCAGTTTCTGGTCTGGAGGACAATAGTATGCCCCCAGTATTACATCGCTCCACAGGCCTGGTAATTTAACCCACAGAGATTCTATGGAGTTGGACCCACCTTCAATCTCTACTTTGCTGGATTCTATCCCTTCCTTAACATAAATGGCCACCCCACCTCCAACCCACCCCTCCCTGTCCCTCCTGTAGTGTTTATAGCCTGGGATTGCGGTATCCCACTGATTCTCCACATTTCACCAGGTTTCCGTTATGCCCACTATGTCAATATTTTCCCTTGTCACCAGACATTCCAGTTCTCCCATCTTTACATAAAAGCATTTGTACATGGAATGCCCCAGGATGGGCTGCTTATTAGCTCCTTTATCCCTGAATCTTCTCATTATGCCAAACCATCTATCACATTCCATCATGCTACCATTCCCAATTTCTTATCCTACTCTGCCTTTACCTTGTTGTTCTCTAACCTCTCCATCCTCGTCCCATAGGGATGAGGAGTCCCAAACCGGATGCCCCTCGGCTCCTGTCGGCCTTCCCCCAGGGATCAGTTTAAAAGCTTCTCTGCCACCTTTTTAATGTTATCCGCCAGCAGTCTGGTTCCATTCTGGTTCAAGTGAAGCCTGTCCCTCTTGTACAGGCCCCACTTCTCACAAAACGTGTTAGGCCTCCAAACCTGGAAGTGAATGGCGGTGACATCACCACGTGACAGATTTTGCATCACCATAATTCACTTCTTGGTTCTGGGGGCATCACAGCCCCAGTAGGTTTGGGAACTGTTGGGCTAAATCAAATTCTGTTACCATAGGCTAACTATGGTAGCTGACAAACTACCATAGTTAGCCTAATCTATTTTATAGAGCCATCAGGCAGCGCAATCCTGAGCTGCCCGGAGCTCAGGGCTGCTGTGGTGCCAAAAATGGCTGCCGCAGTATCCTGCATGCCCCATGCAGCCGCCTTGGTCTCCTCAGGAGAAGGGGACTGTCATCTCCTTCCCCAGGGTAGGGATGTAGCCCTGCAATGGGGCTACTTGATTCTGTGGCAGCACTTCAGCCAGTGCAAAATCAGAGTCCTGTGTTGGGCCATGCAGTCTGACATGGAGTTCAGGATCCGGTGGAGCTGAGCTCTGCCAGTCCAACCCCTTCCCACCCCACTCCCTCCCCGCCATGCCTCCTGCCTGCCCTCCCCCCACCCCCACTCAGCCTCACCCAGCAATCCGAGTGACTGTCAGGTGGCAAAAGGCAGGCCTAGTGCTGGAGCTGGCCCAGTGCAGGTTCACACTGGGCTAGCTCTGGCACTGGGTCCATGATAAGGGCTCACAAATGTGCCTCTCATCATGTTTGCAACAGTACACGCTGGTAGTAAGCCAGTGCACAAGGCTCAGGATCAGGCCCTGAGCTCCATGAGCACAATTTACAGTACACAATTTCATAATTTCATTTTTGTATTTGGTGTTTTTATTAGATGTCCTTCAGAGTGGTATACAATGAAAAGAAAAAAATAGCAAGAAATTAAAAAATAAAGTAAACAATAACAGAAGCACAAAGAACAAGGTTGAAGAACACTGGTAAGTATCGAAGCCTTTCTGCTGATATTGTCATGCTGAGGCTGCCATCCTACACACAGTTCCCTGGGAGTAAGGCCCAGTCAACACAATTAGACTTACTTCTGAATACACGCACGTGCAAGGAAAGCGCCCTACAGGTAGACCACAGCTGCGATACAAGGACATCTGCAAGAGGGATCTGAAGGCCTTAGGAGTGAACCTCAACAAGTGGGAAACCCTGGCCTCTGAGCAGCCCACGTGGAGGCAGGCTGTGCAGCATGGCCTTTCCCAGTTTGAAGAGACACTTGGCCAACAGTCTGAGGCTAAGAGGCAAAGAAGGAAGGCCCATAGCCAGGGAGACAGACCAGGGACAGACTGCACTTGCTCCCAGTGTGGAAGGGATTGTCACTCCCGAATTGGCCTTTTCAGCCACACTAGACGCTGTTCCAGAACCACCTTTCAGAGTGTGATACCATAGTCTTTCGAGACTGAAGGTTGCCAACATATAGAATTGTGCTTTGGGACAGTGGCTGATGTGAAGAGGTGCACCCATCGTTTTAACCATTTCTTTTTATCCTTCATCTGCCCTGCTGATTTTTGTCCTGATTTCTACTGCCTTCTCCAAGATTTAACCGTGAGAAATGAATGATTTTCGTTTCCACATCTCAATTCCGTAAAGTAGCACAATATGAGGAGGATGATAGCTGGTTTACCAGACAAACAAAAGTGCTTTAATCAAGCATGAGGAGACCAAGAGTCTACATTGCACAGATGGGCAGTTAATTTCTTTTCCATTGCATTTGCAATGTTCTCCATGATATTGTAGCAGCTGTGATGAGAATGGTGGATGTCCCCCATCTACGCTCCATTTAACTTCTGGAATTCTAAAAGCATCACATTGTGCAGGAAATGAAATCGCCTTTGCAACAATGAAGTATGGCATCCCAAAGCTATGCTAAAGGTTTTAATA
Source organism: Tiliqua scincoides (assembly GCF_035046505.1). Taxonomy (NCBI): domain Eukaryota; kingdom Metazoa; phylum Chordata; class Lepidosauria; order Squamata; family Scincidae; genus Tiliqua; species Tiliqua scincoides. Next base: position 222,895,645 of record NC_089823.1, read on the forward strand.
ATTTTTGGCTTCGTGTCTTCTGCAAATGGCCAGTAATAGTTCCTGCTGTTCAAACTCCAGTGAGTCCCCGTAGTTATGAGGCCACAGCTAATTTGCAAAATCTTTGCCATCTCACATCATTAATTGTATATACTTTGGGGTCATGGCTTTAGCCTTACTTCGATGCACAAAAAATGCACATCTCTTATTTTCACAACAGCCATGGAAGTTAGACTTGCACAAAACTACAGCTAGGTAGTTTTGCACACTTGCTGCCCAAAGTTACAAAACATGCACACAACTATAGCGAAAGTGAGGATTTCAACTTGGCTTAAAAATTAAATTCAATGGCATACCATAGCAAATACTACTTTTGGGTATTTTTTTCATAACTGCAATATCTTAAAAGTATAGCTATAAGATAGCTTAAGTAGTATAGCGGTTCCCAGGTTTACTGGGGTCATGGCGTGCCCACATTTTCTTCTTCAGCCTGACACAACCATCTTGGATCTCACAAAATCCAAATGGTGGTGCCCAAATCTTGTGAGGTCCAAGTGTTTCGGGAGAACAGGTAGGAGGGACCACTGGAGACATCCCACGGCACCCCTGTGAGTGTGCCATAGCGCCTAAGACAAGGTGGTGCAGTTTGGGAACCACTGGGGTAGTATTATACTGTTTAGCAACATTGGTATTTTTACTGCTATTCCTATAGTACCTGCTGGATGGAATTCCCCCAGAATTCCCCACTGCATAAAGCTAAGTCATCACATAGCATTATTCTGAGGAGCAATGACAGCCACCTACGCTTAGCAAAAATAAGCAGCAAGAAAAGGCAAAGAAAGCCTAAAGTTTGGTATAGCCCTACCTAAATTTTATACTTGGCTAAAAGGCATAGCTTCCCCAAATGATTTTTTTAAAAATTTATCTCCCTACAGACTGCTTGGTACCCAGTGAGTCTTCTCAGTCCTACACCAGCTATTTTGCTAGTGTATGTCTGATGAAGCTCTATGGGGGTCAGGCTGGGAAGGGGAGATAAGATCCAGCGTGCACAGCTGCTGCTAAGATCCACCCCTCTCCTGCCCTGAATTTCCCCTGTTTTGGTCTGCTTTCTGCCCCAATCCACTCCCAACTTAGGGTCCAATCCTATCCAATTTTCCAGTGCTGGTGTAGTTGTGCCAGTGGGGTGTGCGCTGTATCCTGTGGTGGAGGGGCAGTCACTGGGACCTTCTCAAGGTATGGGAATATGTGTTCCCTTACCATGAGGTTGCATTGTGGCTACACCGGAGTTGGAAAGTTGGATAGGATTGGGCCCTTACTAGTGACAATGGAAGTCCCACAGACCACCACTGCCAGCACAGGGCGTACTGGCTTCTGTGACAACAGCAGTGACCTCCAAAATGGTGCAGCAGCTGTAGCAATGGTGGCCACAGCCTTCTGCTGACAGAGCACAAGATCTGCCATTGTCAGGCCCAGACAGGATTGAACCATTGGAGTCTTACTGCACCTTAGACTAACCAATTTAATTTTGCAGAAGTTTTTGTGGATTATAGGGCCCTCCATTTCAAAACTTTACGTTGAACTCCCAGTGTGTGTCATGATGGGCTCCTATGGTCTTCTTTTGGCAGGCCATTTCAAGTTGTCTCAGCAAATCAGTTTCAGTACCTTTATTGGCACATAATTACAAAAAAACACTGAACACTTTCATACATAACAAAAAAAAAATAGCTTAAATGAGCTAACTAATGGTTCATTTACTAAAAACATACCAAGCTACAATTAACTCCTAGAAACCAAGGACTTCAAGAAATAGGGGCACACTTCAAGTTGGTCGCCACAATTTGTGAGATGAATGTAGCAATCTGAAAAATGGTGTTAGGGTCAGTGGTAGCTAATAGGTATTGCAGTATGACAGAGTCCTCAGAAAGGGAATTAAGATGGGGATGAAGAACTAAGCATTTCCTCCTGGCCTCATTGTGGAGCGGATAATGGAAAAGAAGGTGGTCTAACGTTTCTACCACTCGCTGACTCAGCAAATCAAATTGAAGACAATACCAATTATTTTATTCTACTACAAACCAGGGAATCCTTGTCTAAGAACCTTGAGCCTATTCATTGCATCAAGTTATGATGTCATCATGGGACAGTTTGATTGTCATCTAGATCGGTCAGAGAAGTTTAGATATTGGCACAGTTCTCTGACTCGAAAGGTTTGGGAGATTCCTTGAGCTGTTCCTGCACAACTTCTTGAACAGTTAAACATCACCCTTTGGAACTTTTTCAGGGTTTCATCTGAGTTTGTGATTAGCATATCCAGAACACACCTTACTGAGGCGGCCCCGATAAAGCCCCAAGAAACTCTTGTGCACAAGTTGAAAATTATTGAACAGTGATGAAGGCAAAACTATAATTATATTGTTAATATTGCTTCAATCCATCAGTCTCAGGATGGTTCCTGCAGCCCCAGCTCTAACGATACATTGTCATTTGAAAGAGAGAGACACTCTTTTCACTGTTTGAGTTTAAAAGATATACCTTGAGTAATTCAATCTCCGAAAGTACCATTAAAAAAGAAGAAGTGTCTCTGATAGAAATTGTTCGAACTGGAAATGGCAATATATGATAGAATGCAAATCACATTTGGCAAGTATACCATAAGGGCTTAAAACCCGAATGAGAAGTGGATTAAGGGAGGAAAAATAGAGTAGCCAGCTGTGCATCAACAACTTCAAAAGAAAACAATGGGGCTTTTGTGCCAGTCCAATCGTCTTCTTTTTGAAAATTTCCATTTGGCCTTTCTCTATGAGGATGAAAGGAAGTTTAAAAGCTTCCCAGTGCTCAATATATGTTAATGATGTAAGGAAGGGATGAAAAGTATCATTAGTTATAGTCAAGAAACGAGGGAAAAAATCTTCCTCTCCTGCAGAGTGAGACACCAGCACACGCTCTCATGCACCGCCATGTGCAGTCACATGGCCAGCTATAAGAAAGAGCTCAGCAGGTTGGATGGTAGGCTTCTTTTGAACATACATCCTTTTGCGCAATGATTGTTTCAAGGGCTTGAATGTTCCTACAGTTATGGGGATGAAAAGCTAGTGAGTGGGAGCTGACGGAAGAAAGGGGTCATGAGAGTACATCTGCCTTGCATGTAGGAGATACAATACCCTACATCTCCACCCTTGCCATAGAGATGCTGCTAGAGTTGACCCAGACAATGTTGGCCTAGCAGAGACCATTGGTTTCTTTAGTATCAAGGATGTCCATACGAAGGCATATTTTTGTTTATAGTTCCTAAACACTAGGTGCATGAAATTCTGAATGAGGGCCCAATACTATCCATCTTTCCAGCACTGGTACAGCCTCAATGCAGCCCTGAGATAAGGGAACAAATGTTCCCATACCTTGAGGAGGACTCTGTGACTGCCCCACCACCACCGGATACAGTACACACCCTATTGGCACAGCTGCACCAGCACTAGAAAATTGGATAGGATTTGGCCCTGAGTAGCTTCTTGGTGCACATCTAGCCTCACATTTCAATCAGGCTTACACACTTGGTATAAAGCTCATAGGATACACTGCTATCATATCTCTTCTAGGAAACTCACAGGAATGAATGTAATGAGGTCAGGACATGGTGATTGCTTTTACCGACTGCCATTGATAGATGAAAAATAATGTTCTCCTCTTATTAATAGGAGGAGCAATAACCTATTAACCTTTGAAACATCCATTTGTGGAAAACTTAATAGGCCAACACTCATGCAGCTCTTCAAAGAACTCAATTCAAAATGTTCAGCTGGCACGTGGTTGAATCCTGAGATGCGACTGTACCATACTGAAAACAATGTGGGTGGAGAAAATACTGCCCCAAAGCATCAGCATCTCCTCACACACAGAAAGCTTAAACATCCAAGAGAAGCTGTCAGCCTTATCCTTTATTGCAGTGCAAACTGTGGGTCGGGACCCATCCAAGAGAAGAACATCCAAGAGAAGCTGTCAGCCTTATCCTTTATTGCAGTGCAAACTGTGGGTCGGGACCCATCAATTTCAGGTGGGTCCCCATTCTTTTCAATATTTTATTTTTAATATGTTAGACTTGATCCTACCATGGTATGTGACTACATTTGGGGAAATGTTACAGATCTGCACTTTTAACAAGCTACTATATATATTATTTTAACAATGATAGTAAATGGGACTTACTCCTGGGTAAATGTGAGAAGGATTGCAGCCTAGGATTGTTAAAAATTTTCCTGCTTGATGACGTCACTTCCGGTCATGACATCACTTCCGGTGGGTCCTGACAGATTCTGACAGATAAAAAGTGGGTCCTGGTGCTAAATGTGTGAGAACCACTGCTTTATTGGCTGGTTCACTCAGCTAACAGTCCCATGCAATGGTAACTGGGAAGATATCGGATCACAGTTCCACAATTCCACCTGCACCGTTCGAAAAGCCCATGACCTGGAACCATCATGAAAACACAAAGGCACATGATGCATCTTAAAACCTGTGCTTCTATATAATCTCAGCAAAGATGCAAACTGGCTACTCATCCTGTGTACTCCCAGATGTCATCATATGGGGACCGCAAACTAACTAAACCAGATCTACTGAGACCGACAAAATATCTCATTCCATGATTCCATGCACCCAATCTACAAGTTTGATCAACAAACCAGCTAAGTCAGACTACTTAGCTCTAATTTTAGCCACTTTGACTTTAGCAGGATTTAATTCATCTTAAATCCAAATGCAAGTCATTTCTAGATCAAGCTTCAACATACAAAAATATTTGATCTCTGGCTCAGCGTGTTTGAAAGTGTGATACTTTAAACTAATGGTCCAGTTAATTAATTCCAAATTGCACTGGAAATCCCATTGATGTGCTTATAGCCTCTACACTTACATCAAATGAGTTCTTCATGATTAATGTTATTACAGTAATTACCAAAAGAATGAATAATGATGAGGTTATTATTCTGAAAAGGTATCTGTACTATTTAACTTCTTTTGTTGTTATAAACCCGGGCAAATTTAGGAAGTAGCCATAGGCGCTGTCATTTCCAAAAGATGACCCATATTGAGGAGGGCTATCAGAACCCAGGCCCTGAAAACCTGAAAAGATGGCTCAGGGTGCTATCCAAGGAATGACTTGGGCTGGTACAATTCCCTTGCGCTGGCCCGACAGTGTTGCAAAAGTGCCATAAAGTGCTTTCATGCCACCATCTGAGAAGGGAGGCCAGCCCAAGCCCCACAGGCAGATACATTAAGCCCAAGCTGGCCGTGTTAGGCCAGCATAGGGGTCTGGGGGTGGGTGGGAGGGAGGTGTTCTGGGGTAAGGGGAGGGCAGGTGGTGGGTGGGAACGTGGGTGGGTGGGGGGCAGAGCCAGTATTCAGCACTTGTGCCAGATCCTAACCTTGGTCCCAGGTGGCCCATAGCAGTTCCTTGCTGTTTGGATATGTGCTATCTTGAGGTTATGCAGATCCAAGTAGCCCCATTTGGGCTGCTGTGGTTTTACCCGGGATAAGGGGAAGGAATTCCCCTTGCCCCAGGCTGAGCTGCAACTGGCCCCAATCCTGCTCTGGATACAGGGCAGGCCTGCTGGCCTCCCCCTTCCAGTGCAGAATAGGATTGGGCTGTTACTCATTTCAGATAAACAGGCACACTTTTGTCCCTCCACTAAATGCATAACAATGTGTGATGCTGGCAATTCCCTGAAACATCCACAGAACTAATTCCATTGTTCTTCCCTCTATAGAGAGGAACTTGGATTGTGTATGTCTCACACTGTAGAATGAGCATGTTAGGGGCATATTCACCATGAACATAACATTTGACCTGACCTGAGCCTATTAATATGAAATTAGAAACTGCTCAGATCTCAGAGCTCAGTCTACCAAGTACTGTATCTCAGTTATTTCCAAAATGATCACTTCCCCAGGCACTACTCAGGAGAAGACTAAAGTGTGATAGTCGTATATTTCTTGCAGACAAAATGGCAGGTGGGTCAATACTGGTCCTGGTGCTTTCTTAGCTGAACTCATGCAATGAGTTCAATGGTTTATCAAACTATAGAAGTAAAGCGTCCATGAAAGCAAACATTTGTCTTCTAGTGTGGCCTCCAGCAAAGGGAGAAGCTTGTCAGTCATGTCCTTAGTGTGTAATCCAAGGAACAAACCATATTCATGTCTAAAACACATTTGTCTACAGCAGGGGTGTCAAATTAGTTTCACACAACAGGCCAAATAGCATTCATGATACCTGCTGCGGGCCGGAAGTGATGTCATTAAGCGGGAAGTGATGTCATTAAGCAGGAAGTGACATCATTATGCAGGTCATGACCAAAATGGTGGTGCTAGGAGAGCCCAAGGGCCAAAAAAAAGTTTCCAGGGGTCACATCCAGCCTGCGGGCCTTATGTTTGACATCCCTCGTCTATAGTTTATATAGTTGAACTACTAGACCAAGACTTTCAATTATAGTCAGTGACATAGATGTCGCTGCCCCTGTCTTTGGTTGATGGCAGCCCATGGGCATCCAGTCCTCTTTCTCCTTCCTTAATGAGGAATATGGAATTCTTGATTGCTTAAATGAGACCAACTGCCAAGGACAAGAAGAGTCACCAAACGTACTAGTTATTGTGTTCCGGCTGTCATTTTCATTTCTTGAAAGTAACTATGATTTAAAAAAAAAAAAAAAGAGTTGAGCAAAACTCCACCAAGTAAGGAACTTATCAGCATTGTCAGCTAATCGCATCATGCACAATAAACAATGCTGGGCACATTTGACTGGTTTTATGAGGCTCAACAAAACGCCCACATGCGACAGAACGGTATGATTACTGGTTTTGCTTTTGACAAGCTGTGCCTTGTTTCCAGTCACTGGATTTAATCGCTGGACCACATCTCCCACTCAGAGAAGCTGGATGATCATATGCCCTGTCAACGTGTAGCACATACTAGTTATCAAAATACGCAGTCCACCGAAAATATCAATACATGTGGTATGTCATACTCCAACAGGAGTCACTCATTGATTATTCAAGACTTACTTAAGTCACTAATAGAGAATCCAACACTGTACAATACGATTGTAACACTTGCTCAGGTACTGGAGGAGAGATGAACATAACAAGGGCAGGCAAAGAGGCACTTTTTCAAGTAGTGCTTTTATTATCAATTAAAAAGTGGGGAGCAACTGTCCTTATTCACCCCCACACAGTGTCTTTCCTAGTGGCTGTTTGCTGGTGCTTCTTCTGAATCTTTTTAGATGTCGAGACCTTTTGGAACAGAGAATAATTCATTTGATTTTCTCACATTTTATTTCACTGAAAGGCAATATATAAATATTGTTATTCTTATTATTAATAATAATGCTTGCATTTATTTGAACTAATAGAGTTACAGCCTCATCTTTAATCATAGTAATTATATGTACCTTCATTTGTTTCTCTGCTGCAGTATTTCAGAGTACTATCCTACAAAACAACATTTAAACAAAAAATAGTAAAGAACAGGTTGGGGGGGGGGAACTGACAAAAGGCAACAAATGTTCATCTTTCCAGACCAGCAGCAGCAGAACTTCTGCCACTCATAAATGTAGCATTTGCAGCAGCCTTTAAATCCCTCACTCCCAGCAGCGTGGAGGTTTCCAAAAGACTCTGAAAGAGCTGCGCTAGCATTTTGTTTTAGTGCTCACAAGGTAACTACAGTTCCGGTCATCTTCAGGTAATACTCTACGCTAAACTAATTTCCAATTATGGCTTCCTTTCATTCTGCCACCCCCATGCCTTGCAAGATTGCATGATAGGCATACAGACGACTAAATCACCAACTGTTCAGAGCAGCTCCTCTTTCTGCCCTCCCCAATGCAAAGAGAGACTGACCTTATCTATTTTCCCTGTGCCTCATTACTGCTGAATTGCATCAAGAAACAATGCAAGGGGTAGGACATGGAGATTACGACTTGGTCTAGCTCTGGGTTTAGTGGCTGCCATTGTATTAGGTAGAACAGTGGTTCCCAAACTGTGGGTCACGACCCACCATGTAATCTGGGTCATTCCACCTTAAGGGGAGTGAACCAATAATAGGGTTCCTGACAGCGCCACAACAATCATGGTACTGCGGGATGCCAGCAATATTTGAGTGTACCTGTGAGGCTGCTGAAGCATCCTTCCTCCCTGGGAAGGTAGAGCCCCACGCAAAATGAACTTCATTGAGTTATTCTTAAATCTAAGTGGAGAGAGTACCACAGTTGGGGTGACACCCTTGGGGTGACAAGGCCCTGCTCCTTGCCACCATCCCCCTCACTGCCTTCAAAGTCAGCATGGTTAAGAGGGTCCTTCTGATGACTTCAAAAGAAGGGTCAGAATATATGGAAGGAGGTGGTCTGTTTAGGTATCTATCTAGGCTGTTTTCTACTTTATCCAGGCTTTGCGCACTGGAGAGGACACTCTGTTCCAGAACCACCATTCAGAGCGCGATACCATAGTCTTCCAAGACTGAATATACAGTGTGTGTGTGTGTGTGTGTGTGTGTGTGTGTGTGTGTGTGTGTGTGTGTGTATAGTTACATATATCATCTTGCTGTCAGTTCAGTGGTGACTACTTTTCAGGTTCTCATCACTTGTCACATAGGTGCAGCTAGATAATTGGTGAAGCTGGTACAGGCAAGAGGTAATGCTGAACTTAAAGTTTCTCAAGAAACACTATGTAATGTGTTTTGGAATGGCCAGCCATGGTCAAGGTCATTTGCTTTTGAGACCAACTTCTTCAGTCAAGACAGACAGCTTTCTGTAAATGGAAGACCCAGATTGAAGATGGCTGACAGGCCATAAAGGAAATCAATTTCCCTCAGTTGGTGTCTGTATGTTTTCTTGGCGATATTAATAATAATAACTGGGTATTTATATTCCGCCTTTCTGGTCATCGAATTACTCCTCTGACTTTATTCAAGGTGGTTCACATAGGCAGGCTTTCTCAAAACCCCCGAGGGGATTTTTACAGTAACAGAAAGGTTCTATCTTTCAAGAACCGCACAACATTTCAGATGGATCTTTCACGGTCTGGTATCCCTTCTGGCCCCCAGTTGCCTCCCACGCTGGCTGCCCAGCAGGTCCTTCATCTCTCACTCGAAGGGCAGCCAAGACGCTTCTTCGCTCACACCAAACAGCAGGTGGAATAACTAAGCTCAGCTTGTTAGCAGCTTCAAGGTCTTGCCATTCACGAAGCTGCTAACTGTTGCTCCAGTTAGCAGCTTCGTTAGCAGCTTCAGTTAGCAGCTTCAGTTAGCAGTTAGCAGCTTCAGTTAGCAGCTTCAAGGTCTTGCTCCAGTTCACGAAGCTTGAACTGGAGCCGTTCAGATGTGATTTTCGGGCTAACAGAGGCTCTGCCCTCTAGATCAGACCTCAGATATTAAGAGTTCCCAAGCATGCGGTTTTGAACCTGTCATAACTAGTGTGGCCTCCTGGGAGGTCAAGGTGTCAATGGTTTCTCAGGTGAGGCCTGGAAGGCAGAATGTCTGGATGGCAACCTTCTGACTGCTTGAATTGCTCTTCTGATCACTTGAAAGAGACAGTGTAAGCCAAGATATTCTGTAATTGATGCTTTTATAAATCCAGGTATTGATTATCTGGGGGGGAAAAATGCCCACAAGTCTACTTTGTCATTAGTCCCTAACTTTTTCATAGTGGTATAAGAGAGAGAAGATTACCTGCACTTCCTGCTTCTTCAGACTGAGCTTACCATAGGTGTGCCAAACAGATTTGCCATCACTCAAACAGGCTCATGAGTGATGTTCTCCATGTTTTAAGAACATAAAGAAACTTAAATCGGGTTTCTGCTTTAACAACCAAGCTAGACTCCCATTCATGAAAAGTGAACTTTCTGTGACATACATTTACCTGCAAATATCCTCTGCATTTATTCTGCTTTCTTAAACTCCCAAAGGATCTTGTGTCTTTGATGAATTGGATAGGAGTGGTATGGAAACCACACCAGTGACAGGTGATTATTACATTTCTTTCATGAAAGCATGGAAGTCTCATAACTCACTGGCATCACAAGTGCCTACAAAGTTTGTGAGTTATTAAGGCCAGTCATAAGGAAAAAAAAAAATAATTGCTTTTTACTGGTGAAATATTCAATTGATGTTATGAAAAAAAAAAAACATTTTATTGATCTCCATTCCAAGTATAGTAGGCAGTTAATAAACTACAAAGGGGATTTCTCTCTGTCCATAATTCTGTGGCCTGCAGGCTCTGTGTTTGGGTGCCTTTGTGAGCATTCATTGCTGATATGCACAAAAATTCACAGCAGCCATGAAGGCAAGCCTGCACGGCTCGTGACCCACTAAACTGAACTCACTCCATAAGCCATGATGTATGGCAGGCAGCTCAATAGGTACTTGGATAACTTTTTGCTGCCTTCCTGGGACAAAAAAATGGCGGGGGGGGGGGCGTTGAGCACCCTGGTGTGCCTGGTCCAGAGTTAAAGCCAAACTGGGGGGAATTTTCACTATGTAAACTAGAGGGGCCAGGATGCAGTGAATGGCTGTTTTGGGGGCTTTGACCAGATAACGGAGTGGACAACCTCAAAGTACCTCTAACTAACAAACAGTAACCATGAGAGAAAGTTCTCTGAAATAATGTAGATTTTCTTGAGATTGCCATATATATATATATATATATATATGGCAATGTTTACTTGTGAGATCAGTTGCACAGAGTTTTACTGGTTGTGGGTGAATCAGGGTGACCAGATGTTCTTCTTTTCCAGTACAGGCCCTCTTTTTCAGCCTCATGTCCTGGAAAAGAACTTACCGTATTTTTCGCTCCATAAGACGCACCTGACCATAAGACGCACCTAGTTTTTAGAGGAGAAAAACAAGGAAAAAAATATTCTGAACCAAATAGTGTAATAAAATATTTAATAAACTATAACAGAATAACATTTGAACCATGTAAAGTGAACATCAGTCAACAGTGGCATTAAGAACCATTATTACTGTCATTAACAAATGGAGAGACTTAAAGGTTTGAGCACTCTAGTTTTCTGGAAACACCAGAACTCATCATTGCTAGAGTCAGAATTTATGAAGCTCACAAAAGCAGGTGCACTCAAATAGGGGATCACATTATCTTTCTGCTACAATGATGTTCTGCCAAATTCCAATCCACTGGGCCTCGTGCCCGCTTAAGGCTGATCAGTCCCCCTTGTGCAACTCACCAGTGCAGCAAGCAAAAACGAGTCCAGTTCCAGTCCACAGATGCCAAGTAAATCAGTCCCATCATTCAGAGTTACCAAATCAGAGTCCAGAACCAATAAGCCAAATTACAGTCCAAGGTCAGGTTCCAGGTAGGTCAGTTAAATCCATCAGGGTATACAAGTCCAGCCACAGTCAGATTCCAAATTCAATAAACCCAGTCAGTCTCCTCCCCTACCTCCAACCTGCACTCCTTCAAAACCCACAAACCCTTTCTGCCTCTGGTACTCCTTATATCCCTGAGGGCCCTATTGCCTTCCAGTGGCTGCAGCTGTGCACCACACTCTGCTGGATGCCCAGGCCTTACCCTTAAAGGGGCCACTGCTGACACCACATCTACCTCCTCACCAGATCTTCCTGGATTCCAATACAGGGGGGGGGGGGGAGCAGATCTCTATACAGACCAGTGCAAAAACAGGGGAAAGGTGTGGGGGAGGTAAGATCTTTGTATAGGCATCACAGCAAGACCAGTGCAAAACCCCTTGCACACAGAACCAACAGATGGAAGTGGGGGGGGGGGGTGCAGATCTCCATACATACCAGTGCAAAAGCAGGGGAAAAGTGTGGGGCAGGTAAGATCTCTGTATAGGCATCACAGCAAGACCATTGCAAAACCCCTTGCACACAGAACCAACAGATGGAAGTGGGGGGGGTGCAGATCTCCATACATACCAGTGCAAAAGCAGGGGAAAGGTAAGTCAGCCCCAGTAGAGCCAATGGGGCTCACTCCCAGGGATGAGTGGACGGGAGAAAAGCCTGCCAGCGCCTCCTCTCCCAGGGAGGAGCCCGTCTCAGTCCCTGGGCTCCCTGGACTCACTCCCTAGGCTCGCTCCCTGGGCTCACAAGCCTGCCAGGGGCTCACTCCTAGGGATGCGTGGACAGGAGAGAAGCCCGCAATTGACTCATTTCGCCTGGAGATGGACTGGTAGCTCAAGGGTCAACGTAATGAGCACCCCTGCTCTAGGGGCTTGCTCAGCAAGACTGCCATCCCACCCACGCTTTCCTGGGAGTGAGCCCCAGTGACTCTGAGACTTACTTCTGAGTAGACACGTGGGCTTTCTCAGCGAGCCTGCCATTCCCCCCCTTTCCTGGGAGTGAGCCCCAGTGACTCTGAGACTTACTTCTGAGTAGACACATGGGCTTTCGCAGCGAGCCTGCCATCCCACCCACCCCCGCTTTCCTGGGAGTGAACCCCAGTGACTCTGAGACTTACTTCTGAGTAGACACACGGGCTTGCTCAGCAAGACTGTCACCCCACCCACGCTTTCCTGGGAAGCGGAGCCGAGCAGAGCGGGCAGGGGGCGGGGCCAGGGGCGGAGTTTTTTTTTTTTTTTGCAGTATTCGCTCCATAAGACGCACACACTTTTCCCCCCACTTTTTGGGGGGGAAAAAGTGCGTCTTATAGAGCGAAAAATACGGTAAATGTTCCCTGAGAGTGGCCCACTGCAAGTGCATAGCCTTCTTGTAATTAATAAGTTACATTTAATATAGTTTTAAATTTAATAATAAGTAATATAATGTTTAAATTAACCACATGAAATCCATATACATGAGTGTTTTTAGCATTTATTTTGCCGTGTCCTACATTTGTCTTGGGTATCCTACATTTTGGGGTGCCTTGTCCTCTTTTGCACTTATGACATCTGGTCACCCTGGGGTGAATGGAAATTCAGAATGGTTCCATTCTGACAGGCATGGGTTAAAGAGTTAAGAGAGAAGGCAGAGAGACTGCCAGCTGAGCTGAGTTTCCTCAGTTGAACCAGTGGGAGGAAGGGAGAACATTAGCAGGAGGTTCAAGACAAGCACTGGGGAATGGAGGATTGGGGGGGGGGGGAGAGACATTACCTATCCTTAGTCTACTGGTTAGACTGAGATATGAGGTCCTTCTATAAAGTGAGGCCAGGCTGCATGGCTTCAGATTTGGGGGGAAAATGCAGTCAAGCAGGTGCCCCTTGGTCATCAGAGAAGGCAGATCCTGTGAAGATGAGAGCATCTGAAGGCTTTCTAAGTGTGAAAGAACCTCTCAAAATTGACAGAGCAGAAGCCTCTGTTAGAGAGAGAAACTGCCAAAATGTGACTCTCTGGAATCACTGTTCTCAAGTACACCTATCTGGGGACTAATTAGATGTGTCATGGAGGAAGGTCACAAAAGTACCTAGAAATAGTCTAAGAACTCGGATGCCAATAGAAAAGTTCAGGTTGATGTGTCTAGCATTGATGTACTTGCCAGGGTATGGATATTCATTCTTGCATATCACTTGTTCTCTTTTGGCAGATGTTTGGCTCTACTTTGGCCAGACTTCCATAGCAGCCCATGTCACAGGGCTAACAAAAAGAGGCTTGTGTCAGTGAGGATCAGGTAAGGATGAATGTGAATTGGAAGGCTCAAAGGTCCTCAGTTATACCCTATTATACACTCCATCACACAAAATGAACAAAGGATTTCTTGACCTGAATGGCCAGTGCTCAGTTCTTGCTATTATTGTTCTGGACAGGACAAAAAAGAGCTTGTCGACTGGGGCAGAGATGGGTCTCCAGGGCATAATAGGATTACTACAGGGCAAGATTTGCATGTTTTAGAGAACACAAGAGCAGTAGCTCTTCAGCAAAGGCACCTCAATTGCAGTAACACTCCCACACAGGCTAATCTGCCCTGTCAGGTTTCACAAACCACCCAAAATTGGGTCACGACCCACTGTTGCATCCCAGACCCACAGTTTGAGAACCACTGCTTTAGAGTAAATATACCAAGTATATGCTTCTATGATTGTATGTTCTGGGCAGATCGTTTAGCTCCAATGATGTCAGCCCCAATCTCTCACCTCGTATGACTGTTCTTTTTATATACACATCACCATAAATATTCGCACTGAGAACACATTAAGCAGCTTTCAAAATAAATCTGTATTAATATACAGCCTATTACTCCATTTTGCCACAACGATTACTTACCGTAATTAATTAATAGCACATTTAGAACACTCAAAACTGCCTCACATAAAAAAAAAGTTCTACAAGGCACTTAAATGGACTTCTGCTAACTGCGCAAAGAGGAACCTTTTTCATGTAGTGTCCTCTGATATTTAGCAGAGGGAGAGCAACTGTCCTTCACCTCAGTCTTCTCCAGTGGCTATTGCCAATGCCTCTTTTGCATCTTTAGTTTCTTAATTATAATTGCATCTTTAATTTCCTAATTTACAATAGCCAGGCAGGCCAGCCCACAAACCAATGAGCATCCCCTCTCTTTCTTCTGCCCTTCTCCAACCTGCCATACACAGAGCTGCCCTGAGAACAAGAACAAGAGGAATGGGACATACCAGGCTCTTCCTGTTCATTTTAAAGAAGACCTCGAACCAGCAAGGAGCTGGTTTGGACAGGGAGGGGCAGAATTTCTGTGTTCAGCCTCTAACTCCCCATTCAGCTGCAGCTGGGTGGGCAGAATGAGGAAGGGGCAGTGGCAGCACCTGCAGAATCCCACCTGCTCCTTCTAGTGTCCTGAAGGGGGCTCCCCCTTATTAGAGGGGGGTCCAAGGAGGAGGGTGGCAGTAGCATTTGCACCCCAAGCAACACTGAAGCAGCATTTGCAACCCACCTCAAGGAGCACTTGCGCTCAGGCTGTGCCTGGGATCACGAGACCAAAAAAAGCATATGGAGCAAAGCTCTGGTGTGGTTCTTCTGATTTTCTGAACACTTTGGGGTGCTTACAGAGCTGCTCGGATTGAATATTTACACAGCAGTCATCCAGTCTGTCAAATCCATAAATTGATCATAAATCTGAATGCCCCTGAGAACCAATCATGGGGGGCCTGAAACATAGGAGCGAGCATCTCCTAGCCTCTCTCACTGCCCCCCCCGTCATCTATCTGTTCCCCTGTGCAATGGGGAAAGCATCACAATTCTCTTATATTTTTTGCAAGCATAGTGCCAGTTAGGAAGTAATGGCAGACTGCTGCGTTGCTTCAGAATCACAGACAAGATGATTCAAAGTCATTAAGACATATTTGTCTAGCTTAGTATCCATAAAGGACTGCTAAAGTATTTATCATGTTTGACAACCCAAACCAGCTACTTAATGACAACTAAGGTATGAGCTTACATTTTCATTGGTTTCCCTTTGTTCCGAGATATGAAATGGTGACCAGGAGAGCTAATGAATCTTAAGAATACAAATTACTGCTAAAGGGAAGAAGAGATTGGATTTGTGATAATATATTTATTTCCCTGTAACAGTCATAATTTATTTAGAGGCATTTTTTTTTCATCCCCCAGGAAAAAGAAACAGCACAGAATACATGGAGATTCTGTTATTTTAATTCCCTTTCAAGGGTACCCTTTGAAAAATAAGGGCAGCCACTGTGTGCACAGCAGACATTAGCATACACTATTTCCAGTAGAATTTGTTTTAGCCATCTATTTTTATAATGGCAGCAAATACTCCATAGTTGAGAGCATATGGAGCAAATGGATATGGAGCATATGGAGCAAATAATCCATAGTTGCAGCAACTGTTACCTTGCACATGCCTGATCTCGTCTGATCTCAGAAGCTAAGCAGGGTCAGGCCTGGTTAGTACTTGGATGGGAGACCGCCTGGGAATACCGGGTGCTGTAGGCTTATACCATAGTCTTTCGAGACTGAAGGTTGCCAACCAATACAGGTGGAACTGCAGTATTCACTGATTTGACTAACTACTGATACCAGGTTCCATCTTTAAGTGTCTTGTAACAAGGAAAAAAAGTACCAAAATCCAATTTCCTACCTTCGCACTGTTAAATAATTATAATTTCATTAGATTCCATTATTCACCCCATCTAGTGGTTGAATGCAGTATAATGTCTATATCAATGAATTCTAGGGTGACAATGGAGAAGCAAGAAACCTGGAAGTGGGTTTTTAAAGCTATTTTTTCCCCACTGATTTGGTATCCACTTTTTGTATTCACTGTAATTCACTTTTTGTATTCACATAATTAAAAGATGTACTCCTCCCTCCCCCTTTACTCCCACCCCTTTCCCCTTTTTTCTCCCCTTTTTTTCTTGACCCTCCCCTTTTTACCTTTCATTATTTACCTTCTATAATTAAAAAAAAAAAAACCTAGCCTGATCATATGCAGATGGAACTCGTTTCTTAAGAGGCCAAGATAATATGAAGAGCTCACTGTCCTCTTTTGTAGGAGAGGTTGAGGCAGGGCTTGATCAACATTTATTTATTCACTTACATGGTTATACCACCCTTTCTCCAGGGTAGGTGAGGCTGAGAAAGAGAGAGTTACTGACCCAAAGTCACCCAGGAAACTTCATGATTGAGGGTGCAATCCTAACCCTCTTATGTCAGTGTTTTCCAGCACTGGCATAGCGGTGCCAATGGGACATGTGCCGCATCCTGCAGTTGGGTGTCACTCACTCACAGAGGCTTCCTCAAAATAAGGGAATGTTTGCTCCCTTCCCTCAGAGCTGCATTGTTCTTATGTCAGTGCTGGAAACCACTGACATAAGGGGTTAGGATTGTGCCCTTAGTGGGGATTTGAACCTGGATCTTCCATGTTTTAAGACCAACTCTCAAACTATGGCACAGCATGTCCAGATCTTAGCTTTCCCACATCCTTCAAAATATCAAGTCCTCTGTTTTCTAGTTGAGAAGCCATGCTCTCGGGGGGGAGAACTTGGTGCTATCTTGTTTTGCCTAGGGGGAAAAATGTAAATAGGAAAAGAAAATATACAGCTTTAAAATGGCATCTGTTCACAACTTCAGGAAAACATATCATAAACAGTCACTTGTCTAGAGACTATCACTGGATTTAAAAAAAAAAAAATCTGCTTCTTGCATTATATGCTAACTACACCTATAATTTAAAACAGAAAGGAAGAAAGTGTCATTTTGACAAGGGGAAAGCTATAAAATTGCATAGATTTCTCTCAAGAACCAGAGAGCCTCACTGGTGACTCAGTGTTGCAACACCTCCGGAGTCATTTGCTCCCACCTATAGTTTTTGTCTATAGTGAAATTTTGGAGATGTATGCACTCAATGGTCTTTCCACTTTTGCATAATGGACTCTCCGTGTGAACTCTAGGGTTTTATGTTCGTATATCAACTTTGGCCTATCCTATCTCCTTACCCCTGCTACGGTAGTCTAGGATGGAATGAGAAATGGAACTTCTTTGCTAAGAGCGCTGCTCTGTCCATGTGCATGCATGGGTGGGGCTAACTTGCAACACTTGCAAACCACACACACATGGTGTGCTGGCTCAACCAGGACTGGATGCACACAAGAAGGCAGGTATGCCTTTAAGGGGCTTGCAAGAAACCAATCACCATTATTATGGTTCATTTCAAGATTTCTTCAACATTTAGCAAATCTATGGATTTGTTTAATTTATGCACAAACCACTCTCCAAGTGGTGAATGAGCAGTAGGTTCTTGGGGGCATTGGAGTAAAGCCCTGTGTGGTTTCTTGCTTTCCACTACTGCTACCACTGCTACCACTGGTACACAGGATTCAGGGATCAGCCTGGATGTGTGGGGGGGGGGCAACTCTGATTAGTGTAGGCCCTGGGCAAGACAGAAACACAAACTTAACAATAATGACAAGAAAAAGTCAGTAGTGAGTTAAATCGTATAGTACAAGGCTGACAAAGGGTTCTGTATTCCATGTGCCAAAAGCTTGAGAAAATTACATCTTACAGCCAAGAAAAAAAGTTGATTGTTCTACTTCTGTAGGAGGGGAAGATCTCAAGCTTTGGGGGGTCCCAGCTGGAAAGCCTTGCTTCTGTTCCTGTTGCAAGAACAGAGCACTGAACAAGGCTTATTTACCAGACCTCACCATCCACATGCACGTATGTTTCACTTCTAAATATCCAGCTCAATCTTGTGCAAGATGGCTCAGAAATAACACCCTCTGGGTGAATGGGGTTTACTCCCAAGAACGTGGGCATACAGTGCAGCCTGAATAAATGCAGTCCTTCCAGTAGTTTTCTCTATCAGTCAAGCTTCTCACATCAACCCCCCCCCCCAAAAAAAAAAACCCACAAAAAACACATGGTAGATTTTTTTCTTTTATTTCTTAGCTATACTAGAAGGAAGGCCCATAGCCAGGGAGACAGACCAGGGACACACTATACTTGCTCCCAGTGTGGAAGGGACTGTCACTCCCGAATTGGCCTTTTCAGCCACACTAGACGCTGAACCACCATTCAGAGAGCGATACCATAGTCTTTCAAGACTGAAGGCTGCCAACTACTACTGATAACAAAGCAGCTTACAGTCATAACACAAAACAGTCTAAAAACAATGACAACTAATAAAACTATTACAATCATATGCAAATTAAATACAAGTAATTGGCACAAATCCAGTCTCTATGGGCTAAATTTTCTGAAAAAGGACTTAGGGCCATATCCTAACCAACTTTCCAGCCCTGGTGTAGCTGCGCCTAACCTGTGATGGCAGGTTAATTATGGAGGCCTCCACAAGGTAAGGGAACTTTTGTTCCCTTGCCTAGGAGCTGCATTGCAGCTGCACAGGCACTGGAAAGTTGGAGAGGATTGGGCCCTTAGTCATCCATCTAAACTCAGCAGTTGAACATCCATTATTTGGATGAATTTGGATCTAAATAAGCATTCATCTCATTGATATGATACTACCACAAAGAAGCCCTGTCTCTGGTGTATGATGTCTACATTTCTGTTGACAGTAGGGTAGACACCAGGACCTTTCAAGGACCAAGCAAGTTCAGATGGAAGAAGATAGCTGATCCCAAATTGTTTAGGGCTGTAAACGTCCATACCAGCTCTTTAAACTATTTACCCAGTGATAGTACTGGCGGTGCACATTTTTCATGCGCTACCGGGTTTTGGTCCAGCCCGCCAAGCCCGCCCACGAGGCTTGAGAGAGCTACTCCCAGCCGACTAGCTGGGAGAACAGGAAGGGTGGGACCAGGAGGTGGCCCACTCCTGGCCTACTCATTTGGGTGCTGGCTGTGGTCCCCCATCCTCCACACCCAGACTGCATCTCTGAGATTAGTTGGCTGTCGGTTGGGACCGGATAGGAATTTTTTGCCATCTGCTAAAATAGGACATCATTGCAAATGGTTTTTTTTTTTTTTGCCTATCCCAGACTGCAAGGTCTTGGGCTGTGTTAACTAGGTTTTCTCCCAATCAATTGGCAGGTTAGGTGCAGTTCTGGGTAGGTAGGAAACACCCTAGTGTCCACTTAGGGGTGGCAAGTCCCACCCATCATGCTTGCTTGCCTGGCTCAATGAGGCGGGTAGGCACTCTCTTGGGCTGGGTACACTTGGCACATTTTGCCAGTCCGGTGCCACTGTTATCCTACTACCTCAACCTTTGGGTTACTGTGAAAGGTGCACAGGGATGTTCTCCCTATGTGTTCTGGGGTCTGGTGGTTCACACTTTCCTATCAGGAGAATAAGCGACCAGGACCATTTCCCCATTCTCAGAACTGGTATGGCTTAGCTGGAATCATTGACCCTACTATAAACTGTAAATAGTTAATAAAGTGGCCCTTCTTACCAACTCAGTGCTCCGAGTCTTGTTTGGGGGTGGGGGAGTAATTACCAAGTGTTAATATGGTGGCATTGTAATTGCTTACGGCAGTGGTTCTCACACATTTTGCATTGGGACCCACTTTTTAGAAAAAGAATCTTGTTGGGACCCACCAGAAGTGATGTCATGACCAGAAGTGACATCATCAACAGGAAAATTTTTTAACAATCCTAGGCTGCAATCCTACCTACACTGACCCAGGAGTAAGACCTATTTACTATCAATGTTAAAAGCATATACATAGTAGTCTGTTAAAAGTACAGGTCTGTAACTTTTCCCCAAATGCAGTCACATACCATGGTAGCAACAAGTCTAATATATTAAAAATAAAATATTGAAACGAATGAGGGCCCACCTGAAATTGGCTCGCGATCCACCTAGTGGGTCCCACAGTTTGAGAAATAGTGGCTTAGGGAGCTGTGCAAGCCTTTGTGTGTGATCAAATCACGTCAGAGTGATCTTAGTTATCTCTGTCCTGTTCTAGGTGATAAGTTCACCCCAAATCAGGGACAGCTATGCCAAACAGGTGAGCCTGTATTCATTTAATATACTCTTCATTTTCTTCTACCACCTTGCTTTCACATTTTTGCCTGACAGTTGCCCTAGGCAGGAGGTCCCTGGCATATGCTCTTCTCTGTATAATTTGTAATGAACTTTTGCCTCTAGGCCCCCATGGGCTAGAGCTGCCCACCAAGTCACCACATCCACTCCAAATTCAACAAACACTTCCTCCATTTTTGTTTTCCTGGAGTTCAGCAGCACAGGTTTTCATTTTGTAGCCAAGGGCCCTGAAGACAACTATTTACAACTTCTTATTCATTATGTATTACAAGACCAGATCATCAGTTTTCATCTGACTAATGAACTTCTGAAAGTTGTTAAGGTCACTCGACCATCAGCGCTGCAACTTTCACTGCAGCCTCCCCCAAAATCACTAGAATTAGAGATGGAAAAAGATCCATTACGTTACCTAGTCCATCTTTCATGATAAGAAATGCTCCAACTGTTCTTTTCTTATTGCCTAATTAAAGATATTATTCTTAATGGAGTCTTTACATAAGAACATAAGAACAGCCCCACTGGATCAGGCCATAGGCCCATCTAGTCCAGCTTCCTGTATCTCACAGCGGCCCCACCAAATGCCCCAGGGAGCACACCAGATAACGAGACCTCATCCTGGTGCCCTCCCCTGCATCTGGCATTCTGACATAACCCATTTCTAAAATCAGGAGGTTGCACGTACACATCAGGGCTTGTAACCCATAATGGATTTTTCCTCCAGAAATTTGTCCAATCCCCTTTTAAAGGCATCCAGGCCAGATGCCGTCACCACATCCTATGGCAATGAATTCCACAGACCGACCACACGCTGAGTAAAGAAATATTTTCTTTTGTCTGTCCTAACCCGCCCAACACTCAATTTTAGTGGATGTCTCCTGGTTCTGGTGTTATGTGAGAGTGTAAAGAGCATCTCTCTATCCACTTAATCCTTCCCATGCATAATTTTGTATGTCTCAATCATGTCCCCCCTCAGGCGCCTCTTTTCTAGGCTGAAGAGGCCCAAACGCTGTAGCCTTTCCTCATAAGGAAGGTGCCCCAGCACAGTAATCATCTTAGTCGTTCTCTTTTGCACCTTCTCCATTTCCACTCTGTCCTTTTTGAGATGACTTTTCACTGTGACTTTCAAAATCATGACTTCCAGTGTCGTCATCTGAGATTACATTTCATCCCATCTTGCAGTGCCTCAGCTAGGAATGTTGCACAACCACACAGGTAGGACATTCAAATGGGTGAAAAAAAAATTCAGAATGGCATTGTCAGGGTTGACACCAGGTTGCAACAAATTCAGAGGCACTGTATGCCTTTTGGCCCGACATGCACATGGAGGTCTCTGGGTCCCCCTCCCTTGTCTCTTCAAGCAGCTTCATACTTGCACCTCTCACTCTTGTGGAGCTTCCCAACTCATGTAACTCTATTTTCAGATTGTCCCCGATGCATGAAGGTCCTTGGGAGCAGTGGATACCCTCCACAGTTCCATGTAGATCTGCCCCACGATGCTATCATTGAGCGCAGCTCTTGCAGTTGTTGGTTTAATTCAGGGGTGTCCAAACACTGGCCCGGGGGCCATTTGTGGCCCTCAGGGACCCCCAATCAAGCCTGTGGAGAGCCCCCAGTCTCCAATGAGCCTCTGGTCCTCCGAAGACTTGCTGGAACCCATGTTGGTCTAACACAACTACTCTCAGTGCGAGGGCCAACTGTTTGACCTCTTGCACAAGCTGCGGGCCAAGGGCTTTCTCCGCTGCTTGATGTTTCATGTCCATGAAGCTGCAGCAGCAGCAAAGGAAAGACCAGCCTTGCTTTGTGCAAGGTCTTTTATAGGCCTTGAGCAATCATGAGACCTTCATTGATTCATATAAGTTACACCATGTAAATTTATTCAAATTTTAAATGAAAATTAATTTTTTTTCCCAGTCCCTAGCACAGTGTCAGAGAAATGATATGGCCCTCCTACCAAAAAGTTTGGACACCCCTAGTTTAATAGATACAGGAGCTCAGATCTGCTTGGAAGCCTTTGTCCCAAGTCCAGATTTGTGTTTGACCCAGTGACAAGATTCAAGGGGAGGGGGGTCATGAGTGTGTGGTTCCACCAAACTGTTGTGCCAGAGGGGAAGGGTACCCACTGGGATGGGAAAAAAAGTTGGATGCCAGGGGAATGCCCACAGGGTGGGGCGTCAGCAGCAAGATGGTGCTCATTCGATGGAGTGGAGTCACAATGGGAGCCCAGGTCTACCCAGTAGGTATATCTGGGCTCCAACTCTGGGGGGGACTCCAGGTTTACCTGCCCAGCAAATTTTGGCCATGGAGGTTTACCCGGCAGGTAGATCTGGGCTCCAAGTCCAGGCAGCGAACCTCGACCACAGAGACCAGTTCAACCAGGAGTCCAGGTCTACCTAGGCAGGAGCACAGGTCTACCTGCCCAGCAAACCTCACCCATGGAGGCCAGAGGTCTACCTGCCTGTTTGACCTGGGCTCAGGTGTTACGATGGTGTTCATACCCCACCCCAACACTGGATCCACCCTGGTTTGGTTCATGTATCTCAGGCCTGTTGTAGCCTAGGGATTGCACCAAATATCACACCCAGTAAAATGAAGCAAATGTTAAGGTTCACCCAAAATATCTCCAAATTTTTAAGGTTTAAGCTTCTTATAAGACAAGTAAAGTTTCTCAAGGGGAAATTTCTGCACACCAGGAAGCAGAATGAGTGTAATAGAATTCTACAGAGGTAGAATATATTGTGCTACTCCAAAGCTACAGGTGGGCTGGAAAGGAATCATATTTTTGGAATGCTCTTTTATGCTATACTAGCTCTGCTGGTAACTGATTAGACTTGCTTTCTTCCTAATGTGTTAGTATTCCATTTGCAAGGAGTTTTATGAGGGAGTTTTACAAGTGGGATCTCTCTTGATTGTTCTCTTCAGAGGTGATGAAGGTAGAAAGGTTGGTTTCAGGCAGGTCCTATAAAATTCATATTGAAATATTACCAAATTCCTCACTGATCGGTTACAGTTGACCTGATTCAGCACTACCTCAATAAGCTTTATGGGTGATTGTGTATGTAATATGGAAGAAGGGAGGCACCAGGAACTCAGAATGTAAATCTGTATTCCATCCAGCATGCCAGATTCGCCTCAAGGTTTCGGTCTTCTGCCAAAGGCAGCAGGGAGAACAACATATATTTGGTCTAGTGAGAATTAATTCATGAACTGGTGGTTAAGCACATGGATATTTCATTGCTTATTAATAGTCGAGAAATCTGTGGGCTTCTTTTTAACGATTCCATCTTATGAAGTGAAGAATGAAAGATTTTGGATTGAACAGTAAAACAATACTGTACAATTTCCTTCGTAACATCAGAATAAAGTCACTTGATTTCATTTCATCTCTTTCTAGTGCTGTTAAAAGTGCTCTGGGCACAGCAATCTGGGATTTGTGATCTCGCCAATTTCCAAAGCACTATCTTTGCTAGAGCTTGGTGAAATTTGTATAATGCCTTGACAGTGTAAATAGTATTGTTTTGCTTGAAAACTCTTCATCGAGTGATTCATTTCTAATCCAAAAAGGAATCTGAGGGCCAGTACTGGGTAGTTTTGTCTGTTGGGCAAAAAGGTGGGGTACAAATTAATAATAATAATAATAATAATAATAATAATAATAATAATAATAATAATAATAATAATAATAATAATAGTGAGGGTCACAGGGCAAAACTCTGCACTAAACCTCCATGATGGCCTCCCTACCCTCTGATGTCACATTGGATACTACCACTTGCTTACTTTTGAGTTTACAAGTGAGTTGACCCAACCAGACAGGCCCTCTGATTGGCTGAAAGTTCATGCCTATGTCCAGCCTGACTGACCTCTGCCACCACCCCTGTCAAGATGACTTCCATAATTAAAACAATTCTCTGGCATCCACCCTATCTGATACTGGGAATTGCTATCTTGCAAATTCAGATCTCACTGCATCAATTTGACTGTTTGGGTAGATTTCATTTATTTTTTAAGGTATTTATATTCTGCCTATGAGCTCAAGGCAGCTCATAGAATTCATAACACGCGTATCAATAAAACCATATAATACACAAATGTAACATACAAAGATAATTATAACAGTAAAACAGAGGGGAGGGGGAAGCCTGGCACATAGACTCATTCCAGCAACACTTTCACCCAGTAGCAGCATAGGCAGTCACAACTCAAGGCAGGAAAAATGTTCAACAATGGTTGGTTGGCAACCTTCAGTCTTGAAAGACTATGGTATAAGCCTACAGCACCCAGTATACCCAGGTGGTCTCCCATCCAAGTACTAACCAGGCCTGACCCTGCTTAGCTTCCGAGAAAGGCAAATAAAATAGCCAAGCAACAGCAGTAAAGTATAAAAGGAGTAGGTAGTGAAAGTAAATGCGCCTTACCCACCCTGATCCCCCACTCTCAAAAAGCCAACCTAAATAAAAGCAGCCCCCAAAATCTCTCTAAAGAGGGGGGCTACTCTCAGCTCATATAAGAGATGGGAGTTGCATAAATGTGGTACCGCCACAGAAAGCCCTGCTTCTTGTCAGAGGGAGCACACAAATCAAGGCCCCATCAGATTATCGCACTCCTCCAAGTTCTGGCTATTTAAGGTTCAGTGCCTTGCTGTGGATGCCTAACACTCTCTATCCTGAGACATTTTTCCTGCTTAGAGGACAGAGCAAAGTCAGCAACTTTGCCTCAGGTGAGCTGCTGAGAAACAGCAGTTGGATCTTTTGCCGGCTAAATGTCTTGTGGTACTCATTTCCCATCCAGTACTGGAAGTCAAACCATATGGAACTGTCTCACATTAGAAAGGTCTACTGCATTATATTTTCTTTACGCAGGGTATATTTAAGCAGAGGACTGCAACACAGAAATAAAAAGCTTCCTTTTAAGGAAGCTGGTTGAAGAAGAATTAAACGTTGGGAGGAACAGGGTGGAAAGGAAAGATAAGACAGACACCGAGTGGGTTACTGTGGCTTGTTGAACAAAGAAGTGGTCCAATCTGAATGTGAAGTTAATTTGTTTCACAGACAAAGTGTGCTGCAGAGACCAATTGTACTGTGGAAAGGAAGAGAAGGGCACAAAGCCCATTAATACGTATATCTGAGCCCAAGAATACCCACCAAGAGTAGTGGTGGTGCTTGGAGCAGACAGTCTATGGTTATAGTCTACTCATGGCTAGAGTTATCAGATACAAAAGGGGACAGATTGCCTATACTTTCAGCCATTGTATAGAAGAGGGAATTTTGTCAAGTGCAGCTCAACATGGAATGGTTTTAAAAGCTGCACCTGTCAAAATCCCTCCTCTATACAATACTTAACGGTATAGGCACTCTGTCCCCCTTTGTATCTGGTAACCCTACTCATGACCAAAGATACTACTAAAACTCTTGGCAAGGACTGCTACTAATTCGTAGTCGTCTTCTAAAATTGTGCACAGCAGTGGTTCTCACACATTTAGCATCAGGACCCACTTTTTAGAATGAGAATCTGTCAGGACCCAGTGGAAGTGATGTCATGACTGGAAGTGACATCATCAAGCAGGAAAATTTTTATCAATCCAAGGCTGCAATCCTACCCATACTTACCCAGGAGTAAGTCCCATTTACCATCATTGTTAAAAGATTATACATAGTAGCTTGTTAAAAGTACAGGTCTGCAACAGTTCCCCAAATGCAGTCACATACCACCATAGTATCAAGTCTAATATATTAAAAATATTGAAATGAATGGGGACCCACCTGAAATTGGCTCGCGACCCACCTGGTGGGACCTGACCCACATTTTGAGAAACACTGGTGTACAGGGAGCTTCCTAATAAATGGTTGCAGCACCATGGGGCTTTTAAAAACTATTTTTCTTATTTATCTTAAGAACCTATTGTATAGGAACCAAGGCTTTTGGGGTCAGGGTTATTATGAAGAAAAAGTTCTTTCGGGAATTTTGGCCACATTCAGCAAGTTTAGAGTATCCCAATGTTTTGCCCTCTAAAAAGCCAGATTTTAACCAGTTATTTTACAGGCATCCGTGTCAAATCTAGGAAGATCTTCTGGAGGTCATTTCATAAAACTGATGCCACAACCTAAAATGTTCTTATTTGTGGACACCCACTTTCTGGTGGGCACCCACCGCAGCCAGCAGGAGAACAGAGAGCAGAATTTAAGATGCATATGGGAGAAGATGATCTTTAAACAGTGGAAAAAAAAATACCTCTTAGATATATCAAAATTGACATTCCAAGCAAATTTGGATCTCCCTTCTCAAGTGAAAGATCTGAAGAATTTCACAAGGAGCCAGAAACAATTCAGTAAGACCAGTGAATTGTCTTGGGAATGAAGAGGAGGTAAAACACATGTAGTGCTGTCAGCAAGATTCTGTCTGTAATGCAAACAAGTGTCGACGCAAATGCCTAGGCCAGTGTTATTCAAACTGCAAGGTGCGGCTCTTTCGGGAGGCGCCAGGAACTCAAAGGGGAGGCATGGGATTTCATCTCGCAGCAATACAGTCACACCCCTGGGCAGAATACGAGCCCGTCTTCTGGCCTTTTTTAAAAAAAACAGAAGAAACGGGAGTTGCTCAGCTGCGAGAGTGGCTGCTGCCGCCCGGCCCTCTTCTCCCTCCACTCCGAGGCTGCCGCCTTCTGTGTTCGCTGCATGTTGTTTCCAAAGCTCTTCAACTCCAACCCCCATCTGGCAAGTACCGAGCATGCTCAGCTTGCAGTCCTTAACCCTCGCTGATCCTTGTCTGGTTGGTTCCTAGTTCCCAGCCTGGGATCCTTCTCATCAAAGTGAAATCTCTCTTTTCAACCCCCTCCCTCTTCCACTCCCCCCTTTCGATCTCCAAACCTCCCTGCTTTCCTCCCCCTCCCCAAATAAAACACTTCCCAGGGGTCTTAAAGTTGTTTCCATGCAGTTGGCAAAGGGGAGAGAGAGAGAGAGAGAGAGAGAGAGAGAGAGAGAGAGAGAGAGAGAGAGAGAGAGAGAGAGGCACACACTTTACTTGGCCAGGAGCAGAAAAAGGGTACTGTTTTTAAAGTGATTTATTAATCTTGTTGTTTGACTGAAGAGGAAAGGCTGTATTTTTTAAGTGATGAATCTTGCTATTTGAAGGGAATACTTATCAGCCATTGATGAAGTGATTGCCAGCCCAATCCTATCCACACTTTTCTGGGAGTAAGCCCCATTGACTCTAATGGGACTTACTTCTGAGTAGACATGCATAGGCTTGAGCTGTGCATCTCCTAGTATAGGAGACAAATCAGCTTCCTAACCAAACCCTTATCAGCTCTGATATATTTTCATGGTCTATTTTTGTTTTCCCCACCAGCTGCTGGAAAAATTTAATTAAATTTAATTAATAAAGGGTTCAATCCTATCCAAGGAGAAATGACTGGTTAAATTGGGGTCCACAGGGGTGTGTGTGTGCAATGTTGGTCAGACTGGTTGTTCACAAAGTTCATTTGATAAAACAATTCTATTGGTATGCTTACAAAGTTAAGAAAAATGAGTCTTCCTGGACCAGACAAAATCTACCTCCTCCAGCATCCTGTCTCCAACAGTGATCAGCAGCTGATCATTTATAAAGCATGTATATTGCTGTGTATTAATAATATATTTTTAAGATCTGCATTTAATTAATGATATGATTAATATAATTAATATTAATATAGTTGAAAAACGGTATATAAATACTGTTTAATAATAATAATAATAATAATAATAATAATAATAATAATAATAATAATAATAATAATAGTTAATATTTCTGGCCACTTCCTGTTTAATGATGTCACTTCCAGCTGTCAGGAACATGAAGGGGAGTCATGGCCAACAGCCATGGGGGTCAAGGGAGCCACTGACCGGAAAAGTTTGAGTACCACTGGCCTAGGCTCTTGTTTGAGCAAGATACCAAAGGAATTCCAAAAGAGGCAAAAGGGGGTTTGAAAAGATTGCGAGGCAATTTGACCAGGGAGGCAACAGAAGCAGGGGATGGGGGGGTCAGCATTTTTGGCACACCCCACCATAAGACAAAAAAGACTGTCATCAAATTGTCAGTTTCACTTTCACCCTGCACATGCCCAATCTCATCTGATCTCGGAAGCTAAGCAGGGTCAGGCCTGGTTAGTACTTGGATGGGAGACCGTCTGGGAATACTGGGTGCTGTAGGCTTATACCATAGTCTTTCGAGACTGAAGGTTGCCAACACTTGACATTGCATCTCCAGTCCATTTCAACACTCTGTTTGGAGTCCAACAAGACTGCTATTGTTCCAGAAATGGACCCCAAAAGTATTGGATCTGCCAGGTGGGCCTCCAAGCTAAGGTTGTTTAAGAAGCGAGGATGAAAGTTGTACAACAAGAGATAATTGGAATAGATCAGTGTTCACCCTGGTTCCGTTAATGTTCTTGTTATTCATAAACAGCTTTTTCTTCAAGGACAAAGAATAAGACATAAATAGTTGCACTTCTGAGCTTTGTATAGGCTGTGTAAATTTAATTATGTGATACTAAATATAGGGCCTAAACCCAAAGTCTGGGCTCTAAACCAATTTTTAGTGGAGTTATATTTCTGGAACACAAACATAAAAAGGTATTTCTTTGTCTCAGTCAAATGAAAGACAATTTAATGGCGAGAAGCTGGCAGCCAAGCCAAAGAGATGGGGGGAAGAGGAGATAACTATGCATAAGAATGACAGGAAGCAAGTTCTTCAAGAAGACTGCCTTTTGAAGCCTACAATATTAATAATAATTTGTTTTTCCTTCCACTTTTTGAAATGTGAACAGCGGCTGTAGCGCTTGAGTTGAGAATGTTTTCGCACTCAGTTGGGCAGCAGCAGCGCTTTTCAGAGGACTCCAGTGGGGCAGTTCTGCCTCACCTGCTGCCCCCACACAGAATATCCCTAGTTTTAATATACAGGTGGAGCCTCTTTATCCATGGAGGTTCCATTCTCGGACCCTCTGCAGACAACAAAAACCACGGTAATGAAATCCACGATTTTGGGAGCCCACCTTTGCTCTGAACCAGAGTAGTCTTGAGTCTTGGAGAGACCGCACACGGCCTCCCTGAGGCTCAGAACGGTGTCCATGCGGAAACATGCGTGGTCTTTCCAAGTCTCAGAAAACCTCCCATCCGTGACCAGAACAAGGTTCTGGTTGCATCTTAAAGGTCTGTAGGAGGACCTGGGGGTTCAGCATTTGTGGTGGGGCAAATCTGCAGATAAAGAGGTCATACCTGTATTTTAATTTTATTGTGTGATTTATTTTTCAATTGTTAGCCAGTGCAAATATAGTGTACGCTTCCTCAACTCCTGTCTGCAGTCTGGTACTCCACATCTCCTGGTGGACCACTTTGGGAAGCATACCAGATTTGCTGGGTCCTTTGGCCTGTTCCAAAAGGGTTCTTATGATCTTACCCTGTGCAGTCTCCGGGCTCCAGCACACTTGCGAAGCTTCACCTCCCTCTGGGGTTTCCCCATTTACCTTAAATGAGGGGCAGCATGATATGAGCTGCCTTCTACTGAAGCAAATGTTAGAAACTGCACATCAAGGAGCACTACGCATGCACTGCTGCGCATCTATGGCTCTCAGGATTGAGTTTTTAGGATTAGTTCAAAAGCTCCAAGCAAGGAAATCTACCACACAGCGAGTGCCTCTACAACAACCGTATCTTCAACAATGTACGTTTGTATATGTTAGATACAAAATTAGCACTCGGATATCAAGAAACTGAAAGGTGAATGAATTTAGTTTCCAGTGTTTAGAAGTCATAACAGGATAGAAAAGAGAATGAATATAATGTATCCTTAAAAATAAGGAAAACTGATTCTAACAGACATTTCCAAGGTGCATATTTGTTTAGATCAATATCCAATTAAGACTGTGGCTGCTCAAATTCTACTGTTTGGTTTCCCATCAAATTACCAAGGCTCAGGCTATTAGCAGATCTTATTAGCTTCATGCTGGCCTCCTGAGAGAACTTCCACCCTGACTACTTTGTGTTTCTTAGAAGATAATTCTAAACACAGTATGATATTGATTGTTTTAAGGCGGTAATGTTAACAGTTCCAGGGTTGCCATTTTACTGTATATTTATGGATGTGAACGTGTGACATTAAAGGGGCCAATAATTTCCCACTTGGCAAAGATATTAAGAGCTAATCACTTATTTAAAAGCTGAAAATCATCTAAGAGCATATGTTGCATAAAACAGCTAAACACGAGAAACTGTGCAAATGATGACTTTCTAATTGTGTTCATACAACACAGGCCTGAAAAAATGTGGGCCACAAAAACTTTTTTCCCAAAGTTTATGGTGGTTTTGGATGAATTTGGGGTGCCGATTCCAAACACAGCATCAGTTTTGTCCTATCACATCTAGTTTTGCTGTGTGAACCACTCACTAATTAGGCTATGCTGTTATCCCTGAAACTAAATGTGATAGGGCAAAACTGATGCCATGTTTGGAATCGGCACCCCATGTACAGGTCTAATTTTTTAGACCGCAAAATGTGTGCTGGCCTGTGTAATTAAGCCATTTCTGCCCAAAGTTGCATACACACAACAAGGATCAAATGTGTACGCCTGTGGGCTGGGCAGAAATGGGTTAAAGATGGTTTCTACCTGCATAGACTCTGCATAGCTTATATCCTACAATTTTACTTTTAAAGCTATACTTGGTTTTAATAAATGTTTTGCAGGAGTTTTCTGAACTCCTTCCTAAGCTAACTTTCAGCCTTGATATCACATTGGGACTACACTTTGGCCTTCCATCAAAGATATTTACCTATAGATCAATAAGGGAAATTGCACCCAATTGATTCTATTACATCATTCTCAATGTCCATGAGTTGTTGATGTCACATGCAATTGGGGACTGAAAAATAGTCACAATGTTGCTCTCTTGGGGTTTTGCTCATTCCTGACAGAGAGATCTCAGAGGTTAGTTTCTTGCCATAACCCTAGGATCTCCATTACAGGCTCTTAAATTCCTATTTCACGTGGCTTTTTTTGCTTTGTCATTTCACTGTGCTGCTTATCTTTACATCAGCCTGCTCATCCTCCTTCCTTGTGCATTTATCTCTAGCTTAGATTGTAAAGAAGGTCTTGTTGTAACCCATACTGAACTTGCTGTGCAGTTCTCTGCTTGTCCATTCAGAAGAAATCCACTGTGTTCAGTGCAGCATACTCCCAAGAAAGTGTGTACAGTATATGATTGCAGTCTTTGTATGTGTATATGTAAGCATTTAGGAGATTGGCCCAGCTTTGCTTGGCTGTTCCAGGAGGCAGAGACCCCAGAGGGTCTAGCCACACAGGAAGGCTCTCAGTCTCTGGGGCTGCTTGTGCCTCAGAAGACCTATGAACCCTACAGAGGAACAACCTGTCAGTATGTCCCACCTTAACACAGGCCACCAACCCCAGCAACCGAGAAGGGCAGGGACAATAGTTTTTTTTTTCTGGCTGGGAATCAGGTTTTGTATGTCATGCTCCGAATACCAGTTCTCTCAGTCTCATGGACCCCTTATGTTTAGTACTAATAAAAATCCACCTTAAAAATTTATTTCCAACATCTGAATTTTCTCCCAGATACTAAACTTTGCATATGGGTCAAACTGTGTACTTTAATTGTGAATACACTGTATGCCACCTTGATAACGGAGCATAAGAACAGAAGAACAGCCCCACTGGATCAGGCCATAGGCCCATCTAGTCCAGCTTCCTGTATCTCACAGCGGCCCACCAAATGCCCCAGGGAGCACACCAGATAACAAGAGACCTGCAAGGCTTCCTGGGAATTGTAGTTAAGAACATAAGAACAGCCCCACTGGATCAGGCCATAGGCCCATCTAGTTCAGCTTCCTGTATCTCACAGCGGCCCACCAAATGCCCCAGGGAGCACACCAGATAACAAGAGACCTCATTCTGGTGCCCTCCCTTGCATCTGGCATTCTGACATAACCCATTTCTAAAATCAGGAGGTTGCGCATACACATCATGGCTTGTACCCCATAATGGATTTTTCCTCCAGAAACTTGTCCAATCCCCTTTTAAAGGCGTCTAGGCTAGATGCCAGCACCACATCCTGTGGCAAGGAGTTCCACAGACCGACCACACGCTGAGTAAAGAAATATTTTCTTTTGTTTGTCCTAACCCGCCCAACACTCAACTTTAGTGGATGTCCCCTGGTTCTGGTATTATGTGAGAGTGTAAAGAGCATCTCCCTATCCACTCTGTCCATCCCCTGCATAATTTTGTATGTCTCAATCATGTCTCCCCTCAGGCATCTAGGCTGAAGAGGCCCAAAAGCCTCAATTCACCAGCACCAGCAATTCAAGGTGTTCCATGTCTAGTTCTGCAGGAAGAACGGGAAAATTGGTTCTCAAATAAAACACATCTTACTGGGATTACTTATGTCAAAGTTTGTGCATCTAGACTCTTCTCTATTAGAGGACTGCATAAAATTTGTTTTTTCTATATACTGACCAATGAGGTCTCTGAAGAAAAAAGTCAGTCTTTGAACAAAGGAGTGCAACCTCCATGACCCAGAGTGCAACAAGGAACATTAAAAAAGCTAAAGCCCCACTTAGATACATCATTGTTTTTATTCTGCCACCATTTTCAGTTGCCTAATGTAGATTAAAATATTAATGTGAATAATTTAATTTTATGAATGCCAAAGGCAGTCAAGTACAGAGGAGAATCCAAAATGCAATTGGATTCCCAATGACAGAGTTCAGTTCAAAGAACTTTCCCATCTTTCTTTTACTATTTTTTTTTCCCCTTAAGATTTTTCTGAGTGTGAAATATTTTGTTTCTGATCATCGGTGCCATCCTTTTCCTTGTGGAGATAACTGAAACATTTTTGTTTGTGCAACAGAAAGTAGACCTAGTTTTGTCTACTGATGCTTGGGGAAAAAATACCCAAATAAATTTTCCCAAGCTGGTAGTTGAAGTAAAGTTTAGCTGATTCAAATGACCCAGGTTTGGATGCAGAGTCCTCTAGTCTTTCATGCCTCAATTAACATTTCTCCAGCTCTGTCATGCCCACGCTGGCAGGCAGTTCGGAAACATGAGGGTCCTTGCTCTCCTTGCATAGAGCGGTACAACAAGGCCAGGATGGTGGCATATGTGGGTAAGCCTTCAGAGGAGACACGGCTGGGTGTGGGAGTCAGGAGGCTAGCGATTGCCCTGCTGGACTCTGGCTGCTCCCACACCCTGATCAGGATGGCCCGGGGGCCCCTCTGGAGACCACACTCTTGGCTAGGTGCATTCATGGGGATGCCAAACCCTATACCTTGAAATGGGCCAAGGTGACTATCAAGGGGAACTTGCCAGTTCTTGCAGGTATGAGTTGCCCCACATATACCATATGGGGCTGTCTGGGTTCATGCAGCTGCTAACCCAGGTAGAGGGGTGGGAGGTAGCCCCTCCCTACCCTCCCACACCGAGAATGAGCCAATGCCAAGGCGCCCCAAGGAGTCACATCGGCACGCACTCTGGGGGTTGGGAGCAGATGAACTTTTGCCCTGTGACGGGGAACCCCAGACATTACATTCACGAGACATTACATTCATTACATATATATCTGTGGTGTCACAAGGTCTCCTCAACAAGAAAGTCTACACTAGATTAAACCGCATCTGCAAAGCGACTCAACAGCCTCCAAGCCTCTCTGTTGAAAGGGTCAAGTCACCAGCAGCCCAAGTAACCTTCCCAAGTCCCACCCCTAGGGGAAACCGCAGAGAATGCGGGCACCCACTGAGCCCAGGGATAACTGGGAAGGCGGGACCCCCAGAGTGGATGATGTAGCAGCAAACTATGGTAGAGGGCCAGCAACACCTGCTTGTAAATCTGGGAGAACAGCAGGTAGCTTTAATGCAACAGATGCTATGGCAACCTTGCAACCCTCGACAGTGCCCATAATGTAGGTAGTTAGAACTACGGGGCAAGAATGAATGCCTCCCATATGCATGAGTAAAATGGGGCCAGAGAATGACCCTAAGGGGTATCTAAACACATTTGAGTGAGT
The DNA here is from genome assembly GCF_035046505.1 of Tiliqua scincoides. Lineage (NCBI taxonomy): Eukaryota > Metazoa > Chordata > Lepidosauria > Squamata > Scincidae > Tiliqua > Tiliqua scincoides. The sequence continues at coordinate 222,930,049 of NC_089823.1, forward strand.
AGCTGTAGCAGCTGCCTGGCCTCTGGTCCAAGGGGCCACCATCCTGACCCCTTGCTTTACAAGGGTCGCCCATGAGGCAGTAGATACCTTTACCCCGTTAGAAGCTGCCAACTACAACATGGTCAAGGTGACCATACTAGACACCCTGAATGTGTAAGAGGAAACCTACTGTCGGTGACTTCAAGCAGTGGACCTCCCATGCAGGACTAGCGTTCGCCTGGCCGGCAATCGGATCCAGAGCACCAGGATGCGGTGGCTTAAACCAGTCACCAGATCTGCGCAAGAGGTAGTGGAAGTTGTATTAGTTGAGCAATTCCTATCCCTACTACCATTGGAAGCCCACAACCAGGCGCTCTGCAACCAGCCAGCCACGCTGGAGAAGGCCATGAACCGCCACAAGCAACATGAGTCCAGGGGTTAGGATGACGAGCTGACAACTCCCCCCCCCCCACATGCAGTAGTTGAGCCATAGGGCCAGAATCAGCAGCCTGCGGGAAGGATGTAATGAGCAACCACTATGCCATCCTGGGATGCCACCCCTTGTTGTACTGGCATAACCCATCAGAACTGGAGCCAAGCCCGAGGGGAGTACCCCAGGGGTTGCCACTGCCACCAAGTATAGTACAATAATAATGTACTTCACATGTGACCAGCCAGGCCACATATAATGGGACTGCCCAGTAATTGAGTGTTTGTAGGCCAAGGCGTGGGCAGCTGCCCAGGTAAAGAGGACCTGGAAGGAACCCCAACTGCTAGTGAAAGCCTGAGTGGATGGACATTATATGATGGCCCTTGAGTCCATGAGGGTGCACCCAGACCTTGGTAAAACAGGTCAAGGATGCTCCCCTGGAAACCATGCTTTTAGTATGTTGTATACATGGGGTTGTCCACCCCTACAGCAATGCCCAGATCAAATGGCAGCTTGCCCATGTCAACGAGGTGATGGAGCACCAGGCCCAGGAGCAACAGATGGTGTCCATTCAGCATTTGGACACTGAGGTGTCAGAGCTGGTGGCAGTGTTCCAGGGCCCTCCCTGGGGCTGGGCTAGCTGAGGCCAGCAAGTGCCTCCACCCCTAGAGTATCCTGAGGCATACTCAGGATGTGGCATTGGAAGACAGGCTACCAGACAGGGCCATAGCCGTGGCCCTGTCTGGGGTGTGGCACTCAAAGACAGGCTACCAGACAGGGCCATAGCCAACAGCACAGTAGCCATCTAGCTCCCTGCTAGGGATGTGTCCCTTGCCTTTCTTGCCTAAGTGCTTCAACTGCAAGGTCATGGCACTAGCGCTGTGCTGGCTCCTTCTGCACTGAAGTTTGGGCATCCCGACTGCCCGTCGGCAGCTCCAGAGTCATTGCTGCACTTAGGATACAGTGGTGCTGGCAGCATAGCACATAGCCCTCCTGCCTCTGCACCAGTGGCTCTAGCACTGGATAGAATTGGGCTGTTAGAATATTGATGATGACTGGCAAAACAGATATAGGCACTAAAATCCACAGAACTTAAGAGTACTTGACTCTGTTCTAGTCTGAAGCCAAGTGTACTAATCGAGTGAGGTATATCGTGTGATGTCCCTTAATACTCTAGAGCTACTGAAAACTATAATGATGTGGACATTGAGATATTATGTTATTTAATAACCTTTTGTGCTCTTTCTAGAGTAAAGGACATTAAATATCAAGTAATGCACCTTTTTCCCCTCCGATGTCCCAACGATTGCATCTGTCATGTTGGCTAACTTGCTGATTAATGGACTCCAAAAGAACGCTGGAAAAAATTGTGTTCGCCATATTGATCACTTGCTGACATTTCCAGTCTCGAACAATGTATTTTTTAAAATATTTTTTTTTGAAAAATGCAGTTCGATCATTGAGTTCATGAGTAAGATGCAGGCAGCCAAACAAACCTGGTGTTCTACATGAAAATGGTCTTGCTTACATAGAACACCACTGCTTTAGAATGAGTTATCTTGTATCAGACTGTTTCCACCTCACTCCACACACCTTTTAGTAGCTCCGTCAGAGATTTGAGTTTCAGCAAAAGTAACAGACTGACACAAGGATTTTGACATTTAGGTCCAATTAAAAGTATGTGCAGACAATTGTTTTGCTTTATTACTGCTTAGATAGAATGTTTGCATTTCAAGATCCTAAATTAGCATGCTGTCAAGCCAGGAATGACACCTCAGATTTCTGTGGGTGTATGGGAGGCAGAGAGAGAGAGAGAGAGAGAGAGAGAGAGAGAGAGATTTGCAGTAAGATTCAAAGCTGTCAATTTGAAGTCGTTCACAATTAAACTGCAAAAATTAAACACACACAGAGGGAGAGATCATTGTAGTTATTTTCCCAGTCCTATTTGAAAATGCTGAGGATTTAACCTGGGACCTCCTGCATGCAAACCATCACAGCAGTGCTATCAACACAAATCCAACCCTATTTTGGACACATATCAAATTCTGATTTTGCTATGCATACCTCCAAGATATACTCTTGTGTTTCTACAAAGGGTGTAGAAAACCAGCAAGTAAATCAGAGATGTGGGACTTCCTAAAGAATTATTCAATAGGATCTAACACACAGGGGGAACTATTCTCCCTCACCCAACCTGGCAGGTGAGCTTCCCCTGCCAATCTACTACCTAGTCCTAGGGACAATAGGCTAAATGAGTCTCATGGATGAGCCAGAGCTGCTGGAATTGTTCAATCTACATTCTTACTACTTTTTAAGGACTTAGAAGACCTGAAAAAGGATCATAGTAAAAAAAAAGAAAAAGTAATACTATTACTAGATAGATCACTGGCATTATTTAAAGCTTGATTATTCCATCAATTACTGAAAGAAAACTCTCTAACTGTTGTTCAAGTCTCCTAGGAAATTCATGCTGTTTTCTCTGGAACAAGTACCTGCTGTATGCTTGACCCAACCCCCTTTATAGGTCTATTGACAGGCTATTGTTTGTCATCAGGTGTGGTTACAGGAGATGCAAATACACATTCCTGTTCTACTCACAAGTAATCCTATTAAAAATCACCACAGATCTTTACAGAAATGTTGAATCCTATTGACTATAATGGGATTTACTGTTGAGTAGATAGGCATAGGATTGGGTTCTTAAATTCTAACCTGTGTGCCATAATAATTTGACAGTTATACTCTATTTGGTTTTTTAAGACACTCTTAATTCAGATCCCATTGGAATGCCTACATAACCATAAATAGTCAGCTCAGAAAATGTATGAAGATGAAGGGGGGATCAGTAAACTTCTATCAGCTATTGAGACTCTTCTCCATGTGTAGACTTGACGTAGGTTTCTAATTAGTTCAATGTTTGTAAAGACAATGCTGCGTTATTTACTCACCTTCATCAACATATGAGTTATGACAGCTGACCCAAAGGAAGCAAGTTGCAGTAGACCCCACTGAACAGCTGGAACCAAGACTAATGATATCAGATGACAATTGCCAAAGAAACATATTGTGTACATAGATAAGCAGAATCAGCTAGAGATTGGTGAGGTGATGAAAGACAAACAATAATGAATAATGTCAGACCAAGACTGCCAAACAGATTAGGATGAGCAATGCCCTATCCATTGCGGAGCAGACTTAAGAAAATGAAGATAAATGACACCAGATGTTGATAGTTGAATACTGAGTGGATATGGAAAATGTGAAACGAAAGGCCAGAGGTGGCAGTAGTAGTTTTATTTCTGAGATGCATGTACCCCAGACAATGCATGGGATCTGTGCAATAGATTCTGTTTTCCTTTCTTTCAGATTGTAGACTTATCATAGTCCCTTCATCAGTGCAGATCAATAGTTTCTAAGCAGAATTTAGGGAAGCCCTGAGATTCCGTAGAGCAGCGGTCCTCAAAATTTTTAGCACCAGAACCCAGTTTTTAGAATGACAATCTGTTGGGACCCACTGAAAGTGATGTCATTAACCTGGAAGTGATGTAATGGCTGGAAGTGACACCATATATTTAGACTTCAAACCTAAGTTGTGATCAGCCAAAGGTCCCATTACACAGCGCACTCATGCTGTTATTTAGAATAGCTCTGAAGTCAAACATTCCAGCTTAGAAAGCAGAACACAGACTTGGATCCTTCTCCAACCACACAGCCCTTCCCCCTTTCCAGTGTCCCATCTTCCCACTTATTCAGGGCAAAGCACCATGCCTCTCTCTCACCAGGAGCCTGCCTTGCCTTACAGCTCTGTACCGTCTTCCCCGCTCTGTATTTTCAGTGGTGGCTAGGCTATATGCTATGTGACCCACCAGATATTGGCTTGCAACCCACGTAGAGGGTCCCGACCCACAGTTTGAGAACCACTGCTGTAGAGGCCTCCTATCAAGAGTTCCTCAATGAGAAAATCCGTAATGATGTAAATCACATTTCTGAAAGGCAACCAAGTATCAAACCTCTCTTGCAAGAGGCCTAGCCTTCTCTGGACGCAAACCTATCCAACTTGTCAGCACCAGTGCAGCTGCAATGCAGCACAGAGGCAAGGGAACAAATGTTCCCTTACCTTGTGGAGGTATCAATCACTACCCTCTCACCACAGGAAGAAGCACACACCCCATTGGCACAGCTACACCAGGGCTGGAAAGTTGGATAGGATTGGGCCCTCTGTCTCTAGTAACAGACATCCCACATATTGCCAGAGTCTTCTACAACAGGGATCACATAGCAGATGTATAGCAGTTCCTGAGGAAACACTGATTTGAGAAGGTTTACCTGAAGTTGGATATTTCAGAACCACTGGTTATAGATTAATGCATGGTTATGACTACAATCCATAAATCTCTATACGCAAAAGTTCACTCTCAATAATCCACCTCCCTGTGGTTCCTCCAAACTATGTTTTAAATTAATGATGATGCTGAAGTGTGTAATTGCCCAGTTCAGAATACAAATTTGTTCGGCTTGCAACATTTGGATATATTCTGAACTGCATGCAATTTCCCTGAGAAATTCTTCACTGGCCCAGAATGCAAAATGAGATTCTGAGCAAATGTGCTCAATGGGCATTGTATCAGGTCCCCAGAGCTAGCCATCCTCTGCATTGATGCAAACAATAAAAGACATTTGCATAAAAAGGAAACTGCTGCTGGTGTATACGGCTTATTTTTTTTTTCCTGATATGACATATATTGATGATTGCCATCTGATTTGAAATGGTAGAGAGCTAAAGTTGAAAAATGCATCTTCCAGATGAGCGTGTATTATGTTTTTATACTTTCTCTCTCTCAAGATGTGAAGAATGCCTTTTTTCTGAAGCAATGAGGTCTTAACCACAATGTTCACAGCAGAAGTCAACTTATTAAACTTTGGGCACAATCCTAACCGGGTCTACTCAGAAATGTCCTATTTTGTTCAATGGGGCTTATTCTCAGGAAAGTGTGGTTAGGATTGCAGCCTTTGAATTTGAAAGAACTTTATGAATATTTAATTCACAAATTCTGGTTTAAAGAAGTGCTTCCCAAACTGCGAGCCATGGCTCCCTGGGGAGCTGCAGAAACCAGCCTGGGGAGTTGCGGACCCTCAGGAAAAACCCACCATCCTATACTATGAATAGGATTATAGCCGTAATGAGGAGCCACAGTCAATGACCCAGTAGGTCAAGGGAGCCACCAGTTGAAAAGGTTGGAAAAAAGAAAAAACAACAACACACCTTTACGGTCTTTCCAGGATACCCAGAAGGTGGAAGAAAGATTTGCAGTTAAGGACTTCTAGGCCAAAAGACTGAAACTGGGTTCACACTTGACTTGAGAAAATCAGAATATATGACATTTTAATTTGAGGGTATGCTCATTCCACAGGTTAGCATTCCAGCCAACAATCTCCTTCTGCAAACCAGGCGAGGATGCTTGCAAAGTTGTTTGTTTAATGTTTCAAAAACTTTTTGCGATCCACCCAAAATCAGCTCATAACACACTCGTGAGTCCAAACCCCCAGTGTGGGAAATATTGATTTATAACATTAGTGATATTTAACACATATATGTTTTTGAGTGTGTTCAAGGCACTGCAGACACTTTGTTTCTTTTCATTGATTGATATGGTCCCAGAAAGGTACAAAGTGCTGCAAGGAATATTTTTAATAAACAAGATGCTGCTCCAAGGAGCTTATAATAAAAACTTAGACAGTGGAAGAGACAACAGAGGGAGGGAGGGAGGGAGAGAGAAGAAAATCAAGGAGAGGTTAAAGATGAGCAATTGCAGTTTCATGTAGTTTGGCATCATTTCGGTTGTGATGAGGATTAAGGTATTAAGCCATATAGGGAAGATATTTTGAGAAAAGACTGAAGGAAGGCAATGCCAAGCAGATGTTCTGAGAGAGTCTCAGGGACCAGGAACATAAAAAAAGGGATGGAACAGCCCAGACTTCTACTTAACGCCCATCCTCAGTGAGGATCCTCCATTGGCACTGACTGCCATAAAGCAGTCAGCACCTGTTGCAAAAAGGCGCTCAATCAGTGTGCTACTTAGCACACTGCTGGCAGTGCTGGTAGGAAGGCCTGTGACTTCCCACTCACATCATCACATCTCCCGCCAATTGCCAATGAAAGTAAGTCAGTGCGAGAGGTGAAGGGGTGGTGGGAGGCCGAAACAGGGGCAGGGAAAGGGCTGAGTGAGGTGGGGAGGGCAGGAAGGGGTGGGGATGGGTGAATCAGGCCTAAGAGGGGGCGGAAGCCACAATGCTGGTGACACTGATCTCCTAACCCCCTTCCTGGACCTGATCCTGCAGTGCAGATCAACATGGATTTGTGATAGCTCTTTAACTGTTGCAGGCTCCAAGCAGACCCCTATATGCCGAGGAGGCTCACTTCCTCAATAGTATGGGAACTCAGTTTGGCACAGTTTCATTTTGGCAAAGCTTCATCAATTGGGGGGGGGGGAGAGAGAGAGAGTAGTGGATAGGACTGGGGCCTAAGAGACACAAGGACATATTGGAGCCTCAGAGACATATTGAAGGTAAATTCAGTAATGCTTCCCGAAAGCTTCTAGGCCCTAGAATCTAGGGTAGCTAGCATTGTGACAGCCATATTGCAGACAAGAGAGAGAGAGAGAGAGAGAGAGAGAGACGCTTGCCTAAGGCCACCTAGCACATTCATAGCTCAGCAAGCTTTTTAAACCAAACACTTCTGAAATCCACATTCTTAAATATTACATTATGCCAGTGACCATGTGGCAGAAGTACCTTTCAGCTGTGCCAGGCTGGTAGGACGCCCTCAGCAAAAATGGCCCAAAAACTTGGTGGTCACATCTCTTTGCCTTTGGACAGAGTCATAGAAACCATCCCTTAATCCCTTGCACATCTATCTATATTTAGGGGAAAGGACTGTTCAAGGAAATTTCACTGATCATTACCTTTTTTTTTCTTCCTGCCCCACAATAACATACAGAAAGTTAATTTTAATGATGCATTAGTGCAGCAACTTATTATAGCAAACATAAAGAACAACAGAAAACCTCATCGCAATTAAAAATGCAAAGCGACACAATTAATTTTTCACATGGCAGTCAGCTTTTTCAAGGAAGCAAAGGACGTTACGTTCTAAAAGGTGTCAGAGCAATGCATTTTGCACCCGTCATTCTTAAAATCTCGTTTCAGAACGTTCCCTAATTAATTTGAATGGTGAAGCATTGAAGTAATAAACACAGGAAACATACTATGCAACATTTAGTTCCATTGAGCCATTCAGCAGTGTAATTGTCAACAATTCTTCCACATTCCCGATGTGTTGAGATCTCGTATTTGGTTCCCAACTACAGATGGCCCCATTTTTGGATGGCAGTTAAGCCTATCCTGTCATAAACTGCTAAGTGCTGCGTTGTGAGCCCCAAGATCTAAAGCAACACATTTGCTATGGAAAATTAATTAATACCTTGTTCTTGTTTCTATGCAACATTTATCTTCAAGTACAGATTGCATCTGGAATCGGGGTTCTGTGAGGAAAGAAGAATTGATCTGTATTTTAGAGAAGAAAAAAGCCTGAAGATGGACTGTAACTCTGCAATCATGTTTGGACGTGAGGCCCAGTAACTCAATTTCTAAAGTGGTACAGTCACCACAAGCTGCGTTTTCCATATCTTGCCCAAACAGCGACCCTTCTGAACATGCCACCCTAGTGAGACTGGTCTTAAGCCCATTTCATCATATGTCATCAGGTAAAATCATAACCTCAGCAGACTCCTGACTAAGAAAACATGATTTATGATCATCCCCACCTTTTATTCAGTTAACATGAGGAACGTTTCATATAAATTACTAGCTTGATGGTATTTGATGCCAAATCGGTTAAATTGTCTCCATAAAGGTCACTCTAAACTAGTTCAAAATCTGTCGTCATACGGGCCATGTTTGTTTAACATGCTTAGTGCTGCAAAAAATTCCAGAGATTTGTAGGGAGAATCATACTAAAAATATTAAGTTTTATTAATAATAATGCAGGCGTCCAGCAGTATCCACAGAGGATACATTCCTGCTGCTTTCACAAATACCTGAAACTGTGAATAGATCTCACGAAGGCCTTCAACCTGCTCAGCAGGGACAGCTTCTTCAAGATTCTCCCCAAGATTGGATGTCCACCCAGGCTCCTCAGCATCATCAGGTCTTTCCACAAGGACATGAAGGGCACTGTAGTCTTCAATGGCTCCACATCAGACCCCTTTGACATCCAAAGCCGAGTGAAGCAGGGCTGTGTTCTTGCGCCAACCTTGTTTGGGATTTTCTTCACTGTCCTTCTTAAGCATGCCTTTGGAACTGCAACAGAAGGCATCTATCTCCGGACCAGATCAGACAGAAAGCTCTTCAACCTCTCCAGACTGAGAGCAAAGTCCAAAGTCCAGCTGAAATGTCTGCGTGACTTCCTCTTTGCTGACGATGCAGCTGTCACTACCCACTCTGCCAAAGATCTCCAGCAGCTCTTAGTAAGGCCTGCCAAGACTTTGGACTGATGATCAGCCTGAAGAAAACACAGGACATGGTTTAGGATGTAGGCTCACCTCCCTGCATTGCAATCTCTGCGCATGAACTGGAAGTTGTCCATGACTTTGTGTATCTTGGCTCAACGATCTCTGACACTCTTTCTCTCGATACCGAGCTAAACAAACGCATCGGTAAAGCAGCTACCATGTTTTCCAGACTCACAAAGAGAGTCTAGTCCAACAAGAAGCTGACGGAACATACCAAGATCCAGGTCTACAGAGCTTGCGTCCTGAGTACACTTCTGTACTGCAGCAAGTCATGGACTCTTCACTCACAACAGGAGAGGAAACTGAATGCTTTCCGCATGCGCTGCCTCCGATGCATACTCGGTATCACCTGGCAGGACAAAGTTCCAAACAACACAGTCCTGGAATGAGCTGGAATCCCCAGCGTGTATACACTGCTGAAACAGAGACGCCTGTGTTGGCTTGGTCATGTCGTGAGAATGGGCAATGGTCGGATCCCAAAGGATCTCCTCTATGGAGAACTCGTGCAGGGAAAGCGCCCGACGGGTAGAGTACAGCTGGGCAAGGATATCTGCAAGAGGGATCTGAAAGCCTTAGGAATGAACCTCAACAGATGGGAAACCCTGGCCTCTGAGCATTCTGCTTGGAGGCAGGCTGTGCAGCATGTCCTTTCCCAGTTTGAAGAGACACTTGGCCAACAGACTGAGGCAAAGAGGCAAAGAAGGAAGGCCCATAGCCGGGGAGACAGACCAGGGACAGACTGCACTTGCTCCCAGTGTGGGAGGGACTGTCACTCCCGAATCAGCCTTTTCAGCCACACTAGATGCTGTTCCAGAACCACCATTCAGAGCGCAATACCAGAGTCTTTCGAGACTGAAGGTTGCCAACACATAGGTATCCCCTGGACCTATCTATAGGTTTGATGATTAAATTTAGATTAAGATTTAGATTAAGATGATTAAATTTAGAGTTAGAGACTGAAGGTTGCCAACAACATCATCTCTAATATATTCATTTATGTAAATTTATTCAAATTTGAAACATAAATTAATTTTTTTCCAGCCCCCAACACAGTGTTGGAGAGATGATGTGGCCCTCCTGCCGAAAAGTTTGGACACCCCTGCTCTAACAGATATGATTCTAGGTTCTCGCCGTCTCCTTCCTTTCCCAGAGTGTTCCAAAACAAAGGGAAGAAAAAGTTTCCTTTTGCAAAGTGTATGCAAATGAAGAGAGATATGCAAATGAAGTGTGCAAGGGGGTGCAGAGAAGTGAAATTATGGATATGGGGGGGCTGCTGTACTTGCCATGTGTACAGCACTTTCTGAATGTGCAGAACATTCCACGTGTGTCATCTGGATGTAATTATTTTAAAAATCATGTAATGTAAATATTATTGTCTCTGTTTTGCAGAAGGGGAAGACCACGGCTGAGATGAGAGTGGCTCACCTAAGGCCAGCCAGTGAGTTCAGTACAGAGCAAGATGAAAAGCAGGGAACTGCTGATTCAAAACTGTCTTTTAGTCACTACGGTTACAATATGCCTTTTCATCCAGAGGCTGTCCTGAGCCTGTGACAAGCCCTCATATTGGAAAGCACGGCCACTTGGCCCATTCTGATCACCTCTTGGTAGTGGAGAGGACAGGTGCTATAAAATGCTTTCTCCCTGTCAGGGGTCGAGCCCTTGCCCGACCCCTGCCTTACCTGGCTGCAGGCCAGGGGCAGAACTGCCTGGCCATAGAGCCGCCACCACCTCTCCAGCTGACCAGGTAAGACGTAGGGCGGCTGGGTGGGAGAGACCATCCCCCCAGGGCTCACCTGACCTGAGCAGTGAGCAGGGCCGAGTCACCATTAACCACCAAAGAGGAGGGAAGCAGGCCAGGGTCAGGGCCCCTTTAAGCCTAGAGAGGGAGGAAGGGGAGGAGCCGAGGGTGTGGCTGGGGAGGATAAAAGCAGGGAGGCCTGTGATGACAGGCAGTTCTGGAGAGGGAAGGCAGGAGGCTGGAGCCCCAGCCCCTGCCTGAAGACCAAGGGCCTCAGGTCCTGCCTCCAGGGAGAGGACAAGGGTGTCCTGAACCCCCTCCCCCTGGCTTCGTCTGAGACTTCCTCTGCAAGGAACCCCAGGGAGGTGGACACCCCACCCAGGGGTCCCATGAGACATTCCAGCCGACCCTTGGCACCCCGCCAGGTGATGCCCTGAGACGCCCCCCATTTCGGGGCACCCCTCACACTCCCCTTCCACTCTTAACAGCTTGGGGTTGATTTAAATTGAAACTTCATGGAGGAAGTGGGTTAATCACAACATGCCCCAGTCTAAAGTGAACTCCCTGCTTTTGCTTTTCAGCAAAGGCAAAGACATTGGAACAGGGCCTCCGAGAGGAATTTTATCAGGGGGTACAAGTTGCCTTTGGACCCCATCGCAAAGGGGGAATGGAAGGGTGGTGACAGGGGTGGGCAGAAAGGGTGGGAGGGAGCAGAACAGAGCAGGGAGAGGATGGGGACAGCCAGAACAGTCTTTAGGGGCCCAGGTCTACAGGGCTTCCCACTGTCCCACAGCATCGGCAGCTAGATACAGTAATACAGAAAATACACTCTTAAGTCTCTCTAAAATCTATTAAATATACAAAATAATTGCAGAATCGTATTCTAGGCTCACACTAGAATGAAAAGTGTCCTACGTGTACCAAAACATACTTCTGCAGTAGCTATAGTCCCACAGCTGTGTCCCTGAGCTCCTATACACTCCTTCAAGGTAAGCAGATCTACAAGCCAATGAGCTATTGTAGCAGGTGAGTTTCCGCCACGATTTGACACTGTGTTAACCAGTGTTGTATATGCATTCCTAAGCCCTATATGGAAGCAAGCAAATACAATTATCAGTTCTTAAATAATGTGACACAATTGTTTTAATGCCCAGATGGAATGTCCACTGAGGATGAAGGTTCTGAGAGAGGGAGGGGCCAAATGACCGCTGGTGTAGCTGTCTGCCTCTCTCTCAGAGGCAGCCAGGTAAGAAGGGCTGCTAAAGAAGACAAGTCTGGAGGGAAGGAGCAAAACTGCCATTGGTTTCAGCCAAGCCAGTGGAGCGGATCTCAAAGGGTGCAATCCTAACCAACTTTTGAGCACTGACTTAGCCACAATGCAGCCCCAAGGTAAGGCAATAAACATTCCCTTACCTTGAGAAGGCCCCCTTAACTGCCTCCCCACTGCAGGTTGTAGTGGCACTGTAGGTGTAGTGGTTGTAGCTTCCACATTGGCACAGCTATGTCAGTGCTAGAAAGTTGGTTAGGATTGCGCCCAAAGTGTCACTTCTTCCTCAGATGGGTCAAACGTTCATAGCTACAGGACTCGGGCTCTAAAAGCTTCTGAGTGAACTCAGCCATCATGGGATAAGAGGAAAGGTCTTCATCAGGAAGCAGGAGGTAGGAAAAAAGGGACAGTAGTGGGGATCCCCAAGGATCTGTATGTAGGGAGACCAGATGTCCTCATTTTACAGGACATGTTTTTAGCTTCATGTCCTGGAAAAGAACTTAAATGTCCTCCTTTTCCTTGTGAATGACCCTTGCAGGTAGCCCATAGCCTTCTTGTGATTAATAAATTATATGTAATAAGTTGTATGTAATAGAGTTTTAAATAATGAGCAATATAGTGTTTAAATTGACCATGTGAAATCAATATACGAGTATTTTTAGCTTTTATTTTGTCATGTCCTTCATTTTTCTTGGATATCCTACATTTTGGAGGTCCTCTTTTGCAGTTATGACATCTGATCACCCTGTCTGTGTGGTGACCAGTGACATCACAGTGGGAGTGCAGACTGCACTGAGTGACATATGAGGGGCGTGACATCAAAGGAGGGGAGCTGGACATTTCCTTGCCAGTGCAAAAAGGAGGCCATATCTGCCAGGCAGGTAGATTGGGCTCTGCATTGGGAAGCCTGGTAGACCAGGGCTCTGGAGCTTCTTCTGCTGCAGTTGACAGAGGAGGAGGGGAGACCTTAGCCATGGGTACAGCTGCCATGCCTGCGAGTGAGGGTGAGCCCCCTAGACAAGCGGACCTGGCCCCTTGGACAAAGGCACACTCTGACAGGGAGGCCAGGTCTATATTTATATTTGACACCTGTTCTCACACCAAGGATCAATCTTAAAAAAAAATGTATTTGTTTTTGTGCAGTTTGAGGCGAGGAAAGAAGAGTGAATAAAACGCAAGCAAACAATGCAGCAGCCTGCAGGTAAGGACATTAGATTAGCAGATCATTTGCAGGAAGCAAACAGGATCTGATGTTAAGTTGGGAGACTGCAAGCTAGTTGAGAGGGCAGGACATCCGGCCAGAATGACTTGGGATATTTGCCACTTGGCCTGTGTGTCTCACCTTGCAGTCACTCTTGGGTTTCTGAAGGGAAGACTGAAGCATACATCTGTTCTGGCTGTCATGGCTCTGTCCCACCCCTGTAGCTGGGGGGATGACGACAGAACTGGGGGCAGGTAGATTCACTGCCAGCAGAGATGGGTTAAGACTTCCTCTCATGTCTTTCCACTGGTATGTGAGCAGCCCTTTGACCTATGCATCTCTCAGCACTGAACGTGTTGCTAGGGTGAGAAAGAGGTGCTAATGCCTGTTCTCTGCTCTTGGTCACTCTCTGAGATCTTGTAGCATTTGGCCAAAAGAGTATTTTGGTAAACAGGGAGGTAAATAGCTCTTGGCTCTTGTCTTTTACCAGATAGGCAAGATGCTTTCAAAATATAGAAAAGATGTATTATAAGATTGAAAGAACGGGCATAGGACGACACCAGCAAAATCAAATAAAGTACTTGATTTTACAGGCCAAGTAAAAGAAAAGAAAGCCGGTTTATAACTCAATAGTCCCTGCACTAAGTTCCACTTAGAAGGAACAAGTTCACCTCCCAAACTGGGCAGGCTGCCCGACTCATACAGTTGAACCTCGTTTTTCCAACATGCTCCCACAAAGTCCCTGCCAACCTTCCCTTTTGACAAGGGTCTTGGAGATGAGGGTTCTGTGATTTCACAGTCCCTTTTCCTGTTGGGCGATAAAAGGTGCTATGGGGGCTTCCTAACTGGAACATGAGGGTGGCAGGGGGAATCAAGAGGTCCAAAGGCAGCTGAGCTGAGACTTTAAACAAGGCATCCTCCAGTGGTTGGTTGGCTAAGGGCTGGGACCAGAACTGAGCCTATGTCCCTCTGGACAGTTGCATGTGTATTTAGTCCTCTGCCTAAATATTTCTTAGGGCTGCTGGGAGGATATCATGGAACTGGAATTGGAACTTGTCACATCTTCAGCTGTTGTTGTGGAGCTGCATTTGATGGGCAAGAGCATTCTGAGGCAGTTAGGAGTGTCGGGGAAGAGGAGTTGGTTGGAATCAGGTTAGAGACCAAAGCAATCTAGAAACATTTGCTTGCATTATCTTGTGATTTACTGTTAAGAGTGTGAGTGAATGGTATTAAACTTATTAACAGGGAATTCAGAGAGGTTATTGTGAGTGACGCTTCAGATCAGTGATTCTTAAACTGTTGGGTCGCGACCCACCAGCTCGTGTAACACTTCCCCGTCCATTTAAGAGCCGGGGAAGTGGAGGGAGGCACTAAGGGGGGGAAAGGGGGTGCTTTGCACTTACTTTTACAATGTAGGGCTGCAGCAGGCTGCAGGAGGTGCAAGGAGCCCTGCGCAGCCCTGGCAAGCGGGCGCAAAGCACTTCTGTGTCCACTCACATGCTGTCACTTCTCCCACAGAAGTCTCAAGTCGACGGCAGTGAGTTCTGGCGAACCACTCCAAACTGGGTGAACAGTCAACAAAATGGCAAAGGACGTTCATTGTGAGTACATAAAGTGACTCGTATTGGGGCAAGACATCCAACCACCACATGTGCACTGATGGGGTCCAAAATGGTGATGACTATGGAAGAAGAATAATTTGGGGTCACAGTGAATATCTCAATGAGCATTTTGATCATGTATGAGGGATGCTGGGGAGAAGGCACATTCCATGCTAGGGAATTATTAAGGAAAAAAAAATTGAAAACAAAACTGCCAGTATTGCAATACCTTTTATACAAATTATGGTGTGGTCACATTTGGAATAATGTGTACTATTATGGTCACCACATCTCAGAAAGGATAATTGCAGACTTGAGGAAGATGCAGAAAAAGACAAATAAAATAATCAAGGGGCTGGAGCATCTTGCTTCTGAGGAAATTAAAGTCTTTAGGATCTCTTAATTGAGAGAGAGAGAGAGAGAGAGAGAGAGAGAGAGAGAGAGAGAGAGATGCATGTAGGTGGGACATGAGTGAGGTCTTTAAAATTATACTAACTATCAAGGAAGAAGATGGGACTCCCCAAGGGACTGCAGGTTGACCCAGGGAAGTAGAGCCTAGTGGTTAGCAGGCTCATTCCCTTCCTGTTCCCTTCTTTTCTATTTTGAACAGGGAGCAGAATAGGGTAAAACCTTAGTAGAATATATCTGCTGCCACCAGCCCAATCAGACTAGGCAAAGGGCACCTGACCAATACCCCCCTCCCAGGAGAATACTGAACCTTAGTGATTCTTATCACAATCACTCTCACGGCAGTGCCCGCAGAATGAGGGAATGTGACAACCCACTCTATTTTTCCCATATCCAGGAACAAGGAAGACCATGGGTTAAAATATTACCAGCTTTATTAAAAGATTAAATAAGAGAAGTAAATAAAATTGAAAAAAGGGTGGCTACATAAAAATGGGGGTGACATCAAAGAAGGGGAGCTAGACATTTCCTTGCCAGTGCAAAAAGGAGGCCATATCTACCATGCAAAATCAATATACAACTAATTTTAGCTTTTATTTTGTCGTGTCCTTCATTTTTCTTGGATATCTTACATTTTGGGGTCCTCTTTTGCAGTTATGACATCTGATCACCCTGTCTGTGTGGTGACCAGTGACATCACAGTGGGAGTGCAGACTGCACTGGGTGACATATGAGGGGGGTGACATCAAAGAAGGGGAGCTGGACATTTCCTTGCCAGTGCAAAAAGGAGGCCATATCTACCAGGCAGGTAGATTGGGCTCTGCTTTGGGGAGCCTGGTAGACCAGGGCTCTGGAGCCTCTTCTGCTGCAGTCAACAGAGGAGGAGGGGAGACCTTAGCCATGGGTACAGCTGCCAGGCCTGTGGGTGAGCCCCCTAGACAAGCGGACCTGGCCCCTTGGACAAAGGCACACTCTGACAGGGAGGCCAGGTCTATATTTATATTTGACACCTGTTCTCACACCAAGGATCAATCTTTTAAAAAAAAATGTATTTGTTTTTGTGCAGTTTGAGGCAAGGAAATAAGAGTGAATAAAACACAAGCAAACAATGCAGCAGCCTGCAGGTAAGGACATAAATAGATTAGCAGATCATTTGCAGGAAGCAAACAGGATCTGATGTTAAGTTGGGAGACTGCAAGCTAGTTGAGAGGGCAGGACATCCGGCCAGAACGACTTGGGATATTTGCCACTTGGCCTGTGTGTCTCACCTTGCAGTCACTCTTGGGTTTCTGAAGGAAAGACTGAAGCATACACCTGTTCTGGCTGTCATAGCTATGTCCTGCCCCAGTAGCTGGGGGGACGACGACAGAACTGGGGGCAGGTAGATTCACTGCCAGCAGAGATGGGTTAAGACTTCCTCTCATGTCTTTCCACTGGTATATGAGCAGCCCTTTGACCTATGCATCTCTCAGCACTGAACGTGTTGCTGAGGTGAGAAAGAGGTGCTAATGCCTGTTCTCTGCTCTTGATCACACTCTGAGATCTTGTAGCATTTGGCCAAAAGAGTATTTTGGTAAACAAGGAGGTAAATAACCAGCTTTATTAAAAGATTAAATAAGAGAAGTAAATAAAATTGAAAAAGAACAAGGTGACTACATAAAAATGTGTGATACAAAACAGTAATGGAAGGTTACTGCTAATGGCCAGCAGAAGGAGCTCTGGATTCTATTCCACTGGACTCATTCAGGAATGTTTTTTAACGCACAGGGAAAACAAAATTGAAATAAATCAGAGCCTAATAGATCTCTGCTAGACTGTGTCCCAATCCCAATTACTTAACTCCCAGACCACTTTCTCTTGCTGCCCCGTGAGTGAGTCCTTTTCTCCAAGACCAACAGAGGCAACAGGAATTAAGACCATCCCGTTCCTGGTGGGCTTGCAATTTTTAACATTTGGCTATCATGATGTCACTGGTTTACATGATTAGTTGAAAGAGTTTACCTAGATAACAGTATTTCCTCCTTTGGAGTCAGATGGGAATGTGAGCCAATTAGCAGACACATCCCAGTCCCTGACAGGAACATAACCCAAATGGAAGGGACAGAGCTTTTGGCGCTTAGAAAACAAAGGGCCAAAAGCTACCTGCGCTGCTCCCAGAATAGGAGAAAACAGATCAAAGGGCACAGGAAAGATGTGGGGACCCCACATTTTAGTGTGTTGCCAACTGTCCTGATGATTTGTATTAAAGGTCAGTATACAAGGCAATGAAAATAACAGATAAAACAATAAAAAGACAAGGAACAAAATTGACTTCTGGAATTTGCTGCTACACAAAGTGGTGATGGTTAGCAGTTTGATGGCTTTAAAAGGAGAGGAGACAATTTCATGGAGAGGTGGCCTATCAATGGCTATTAATCAAGACTGCCAAGTGGAACCTTTTGGTTCAGAGGCCACTGAATGCCACTTGCTGTTGTCTTGATACCTTCTGGGTTCCAGAGAAGCCTTTGACTAGTCACTGTGCAAAACATGGTGCTAGTCTAATGGGCCGGCCATGCTGGGATTTAGCAGTGGTTGTCATGGTAGTGTGATGGTCTTCTTGTGACATCACACTCTGACATCATAGTCCCTTGGTTCAACTGTCAGTTGGTCAGAACATTGCTCTCAACAGACAAGAAAGACCAAATCAGACCAAACTGGTTTTTCTTGGTCTCACCAGACGAGAAAGACAAGACCAGACCAAACCAGTAAGTCTTTCTTGGTTTACCTTCATTTTGCATTTTGCATTTTTACTATTATAAAGAGATTGAGAGGGGAAGAGGGAGGGATGAAGAGAACTTTATTTATCTTATTGGTTATTGTAGCATAGTAGTAATGATGGTCCTCATGATCAGAAGGGCATTTTGGCAGGGATCTCATTGTTTTCCTTCTATCTATACTGATTGAAATATAATAACATTCAGTGAAAGATAGCCAGAGAGCAGAAGAAATAAAGGGAGAAGGATGGTACGAAACTGAAACAGGACTGCTACAGAGGCAATCTGTGGCCAATTTGAACCAGAACATGTGAGAAAGAATAAAAGAGAGGTATGAATGAGCCTGAGCCTGATAATGTAGGGCAAAAAGCTGGAAGAGCTCATTGATGGGAAGAAAAAATGGAATAAGATATGGGTAGGTAGTGGTGAATTTTGGCCTGGTAATGTAAGAGTGAAAGGAAGGAATAAAAGAGAGCTTAATATGCTTGAAGCAAACCTGATAATGCAGGAATGAAACAAGTTCCAGGCAGATCAAGGGTTCAAATGTAACCAGTTGTATTAAAACATTAAATAAGAGGAGTAAACAAAAAAGAACAAGGCAACTAGATAAAAATGTGCAATAAAAATGTGCAGAAGGAGCTCTGGCTACTATTCTGCTTGCCTCATTTAGGAAAACTTTGTAAACCAGTGGAACGGAACTGAAATGAATCAGAACCTGACAGAGCTCTGCTACACTGCTAGTCCCTGTCCTAATTACCTGGAAGATGGAACTTCCAGACACTTTCTCTTGCTGCCTGTGAGTGGGTACTTCTCTCCGAGACCCACAGTTTGGGTTCTCAGGAAACTGGCATGAAGACCACTCAGTTCTTGGTGGGCTTGCAAGTTTTAAGATTTGGCTATGATGATGTCACTGGTTTACCTGTTAGTGGAAAGATACCTGTCTGTTCCCCTTTGGAGTCGGACAGATTGAAATGTGAGCCAATTAGCAGGTATATCCCAGGTAGTCCCTGGCAGGTTCTCTGGTTCAAAAGGAAGAGAAAGAGCTTATAAAATGGTGCTTATAAAAGAAAGGGCCAAAAGCTACCTGTAATGCTCCCAGCTGCTGAATGCGCAGGAGCTGCTGGTGAGTCCAATTTGCCCAAAATATGAGAAAACAGACCCAAAGGCCCAGAAAAGATGTTGGGATCCCAGTGAAAACACCTGGATTCAGCACACATGCTATGGAGAAAGTGGCTGGAGTTTTCCTCCATCTCCCATAATTCCAGGTGACACAATGAAGTTGATTCAGTAGAGAGGAGTTAATCACACAACATATAATGTCTTTTTGGCACCAGCGAAGATTTCATTATGCTCCCAGGTGTCTTATTGGGACAAGAATTTAATGTTCAGTATCTTGTTTCTTTAGTGTGTTGCCAACTGTCATAACAAATAAGACAAAGGCAAGGAACAAAATTCACCTCTGGAATTTGCTGCTACAGAAAGTGGCAGTGGCTACCAGTTTGATGTCTTTAAAAATGAGAGGAGACAATTTCAAGGAGTGGTGGCCTAATCAAGACTCCCAAGTGGAACCTCTCAGTTCAGAGGCCCTGAATGCCACTTGCTGTTCCCTTGACACCTTGCTTCTGGGCTCCACAGAAGCCTTTAAACTAGCCGTTGTGCAAAACAGGGTGGTAGGCTTATGGGTCCACTATGCTGGGATTTTACAGGGGTTGTCATGGTAGTGTGATGGCCCACTTGTGACATCAAACTTCTTGTGACATCATCCCAGTCCCTTGGTCCAACTGTTACTTGGTCAGAACATTGCTCTCACCAGACCAGAAAGACTAGACGAGACCAAACCAGTAAGTCCTTCTTGGTTTACCCACATTTCGCAGTTTTCATTTTTACTATTTTAAAGAGATTGAGGGGGGAGAAAGAGAGATGAAGAGAATATTAGAGATCTTATTGGTTATTGTAGCATAGTAGTAATGATGGTGGCCCTAATGATCAGAAGGGCATTTTGACAGGGATCGCATTGTTTTTGTACTGATTGAAATATGATAACGTTCAGGGCCAAAGGAAAGGAAGCCAGAGATCGGTGGGGAATTGATAGTAGGAAATTAAGGCCTTGATCATATGAAGAATGGGCTGCCGCTCCTTTGCTTAATATCTGCTGAGAGGCACCCTGCTGGCCCCTATGGGGCTGCAAGACTATGGTAGAAATATTTCAGCTAAGTAAACACATAAGAAGAAAAAATAAATGGAGATGATTGGCTGGATATTGAAACAGGATTGCTCCATCTCCCATAATTCCAGGTGACACAATGATTTTGATGGACATTGATTCTGAAGAGAGGAATTAATCACACAGCATATAATTTTTTTTTTGGAATGAGCCAAAGATTTCATTGTGCTCCCAGAAGGCTTTTTGGGATAAGAATTTAATGTACAGTATCCTGTTATTAGTGTGTTGCCAACTGTCCTTATGAATAAAACAAATGAAACAAAGACAAGGAACAAAATTAACTTCTGGAATTTGCTGCTAAAAAGGTGGAGATGGCTACCAGTTTGATGGCTTTAGAAGGAGAGGAGACAATTTCATGGAGATGTGGCCTATCAATGGCTATTAATCCAGACTGCCAGGTGGAACCTCTTGGTTCAGAGGCCCCTGAATAGCACTTGCTCTGTTGCCTTGATATCTTCTGGGTTCCAGAGAAACCTTTGACTAGTCAGTGTGCAAAATAGGGTGCTAGTCTAATGGACCCACTATGTTGGGATTTTGCAGGTGTTGTCCTGGTAGTATGATGGCCTAGACCAGTCATTAGCAACCACGGTGCCATGGCACATTGGTGTGCTGTGAATGGTCCCCAGGTGTGCCACAGGAATTTGGGAGAGGGTCATTTATTAGTAGGGCCATTGAGGATGTGAGCCCTCCCCCTTGGCAGCACAGCGTGCCTTGTCAATTGTCAAGAAACCGATGGTGTGCCTTGACCATTTTAGTCCCTTGCCAGTGTGCCATGAGATGAAAAACATCAAAAATCACTGGCCTAGACTGACCTGGACCCAGTGTGTTGAAATTTAGCAGTGGTTGTCATGGTAGTGTGATGGTCTTCTTGTGACATCACACTCTGACATCATAGTCCCTTGGTCCAGCTGTCGGTTGGTTGGTCAGTTGGTCAGAACATTGCTCTCACCAGACCAGAAAGATTAAACCAGACAAAACCAGTAAGTCTTTCTTGGTTTACCTTTATTTCACACTTTCCATTTTTACTATTATAAAGATTAAAGAGGGGAAGAGGGAGGGATGAAGACAGTATTAGAGATCTTATTGGTTACTGTAGCGTATTAGTAATAATGATGGTTCTAATGGTCGGGGGTGCATTTTGGCATAGATCTCATTCTTTTCTTCCTGTCTGTACTAATTGAGAGATGATAACATACAGAAACTTTCAATTTCTTAATGGTTTCTGTGTCACTGTTTCCTTTGGAGGAGAGAGCACAGGAGGTGTTATGGCATTTCAGTTTTATTTGCTTTATCCACAAATCCTGTTATGTACCTGAAAGGGAGAAATAAAACTATTTTTTTCCCAATAGTTTACCATCAAAATGGGTGAGGGGGCTGTCTCTAATTTGCAAGTGCTACTTAAGAGGCCACTGAATGCCGCTTGCTCTTGCCTTGACACCTTGTTTGGGTACTCCACAGAAGCCTTTGACTAGTCACTGTGCAAAACAGCATGCTAGACTAATGAACCCACTCTGTTGGGATGACTTTAAAAGGAGAGGGGACAATTTCAAGGAGGCCTATCAATGGATAGTAATCAAATCTCCCAAGTGGAACCTCTTAGTTTAGAGGCCACTGAATAGCACTTGTAGTTGCCTTGATACCTTGTTTCTGGGCTCCCCAGAAGCCTTTGACTAATCACTGTGCAAAACAGTGTGCTAGACTAATGGACCCACTATGGGCCCAATCCTATCCAATTTTCCAGCACCAATGCAGCTGCAATGCAACCCCGAGGTAAGGGAACAAATGTTCCCATACCTTGAGGAGGCCTCAGTGACTACCTCCCCAATACAAGAAGCAGTGCATACACCATTGCCACAGCAGCACCGGCACTGGAAAATTGGTTAGGATTGGGCCCTATGCTGGAATTTTTCAGGGGTTGTCCTGGCAGCGTGATGGCCTTCTTGTGACATCACACTCTGACATCATAATCCCTTGGTTCAACTGTCAGCAGGTCAGAAAATTGCTCTCACCAGACCAGAAAGACTAGACCAGATCAAACCAGCAATTCTTTCTTGGTTAACCTTCATTTTGCATTTTGCATTTTTACTATTATAAAAGAGATTTAGAGAGGAAGAGGAAGGGATGAAGAGAGCATTAGAGATCTTATTGGTTATTGTAGCACAGAAGTAATAACAATGGTTCTAATGATCAGGAGTACATTTTGGCAGGGATTTCATTCTTTTCCTCTGGTCTATGCTGATTGAAAGATAACATACAGAAACGTCTAAGAATGATTTCTTAATGGCTTCTGTGTTCTGAATCTCTCTGATATTTCAGGCAATCTTAGGAAGTCGTCTCCTGGCAGCCAGGGGAGAGTTATCTGAAAAGTGATGCTCAAGACCAGATTAAATGCTTCAAGGCAGTCAAACTTTTCCTTTGTGGGCATCTTCCAAAACCCATCAGGTGAGGCAAGGAGGTGGTGAAAGAGGCTTTTCTTCTACACTGTGATAGGCTCCCCACTTTCCTGAGCAATGAGAAAATTTGATGGCAAACTTGCTCTCGCTCAGTGTCCTTTGGAGGAGAGATGTTGTGTCATTTCAGATGCATTTGCTTTATCCACAAATCCTTTTAAGTACCTGAAAGGGAGATGTGGATTTTTCCCCCCAATAGTTTACCATCAAAATGGGGGGGGGGGCTGTCTCAGATTTGCAAGTGCTACCTTCTGGTATCACAATTCAAGACTTCTTTGCAGTTGCCTAAGATTCACTTGTGTTCTACAGCTTTGCATGGGTGCTGGGACATGTTTGGCCTCTTCATTCCCCATGTTCCCCAGACAGTGTATCACTCTGAGGTGTTATCAGACATACTGTTGAAGTGTGATGTGTCTCTCAGCCCTAAGCAATGGAGATGCTTGTGTGAGGAATCTCTTCCAAAGAGCACTTCTCATCTGATTTTTGTTTTAGGACGTTAACACAAGCTCTGGATGGCCAGCAAGCCCAGCAAAAGAAGTTGCCAGTTCCATGGTTTACCTTCTCCCCATTGCTCTGTTCTAGGTGTGAGCCATCTTGAATCCTGCCTCTGTCAAAGGAATTCAAGGATTGTCTTTGTAGTGTCAGAGAGTAGCAGTTTGAAGAAGGATAAAACCCTTGGAGAGAAGGTGGAGTACCTCAAGACATGAGGGATGCAAACATCATCACGCTGTACAAGAACAAAGGCAACAGGGGTGACTACAACAACTACCGTGGTATCTCTCTCCTTAGCATTGTAGGAAAGCTGTTTGCCCAAGGTCCACTGAAGAGGCTCCATGTACTTGCAGAGAGCGTCTACCCAGAATCGCAGTGCAGATTCCGAGCCAACAGGTTCACCACCGATATGGTATTCTCCCTTAGACAGCTGCAGGAGAAATGCAGGGAACAACGACAGCCACTCATTATAGCCTGCATAGATCTCACAAAGGCTTTCGACCTGCTCAGCAGGGACGGCCTCTTCAAGATTCTCCCCAAGATCAGATGTCCACCCAGGCTCCTCAGCATCATCAAGTCTTTCCACGAGGACATGAAGGGCACTGTAGTCTTCGATGGCTCCACATCAGACCCCTTTGACATCCAAAGCGGAGTGAAGCAGGGCTGTGTTCTTGCGCCAACCTTGTTTGGGATTTTCTTCACTGTCCTTCTTAAGCATGCCTTTGGAACTGCAACAGAAGGCATCTATCTCCGGACCAGATCAGACGGAAAGCTCTTCAACCTCTCCAGACTGAGAGCAAAGTCCAAAGTCCAGCTGAAATGTCTGCGTGACTTCCTCTTTGCTGACGATGCAGCTGTCACCACCCACTCTGCCAAAGATCTCCAGCCGCTCATGGATCATTTTAGCAAGGCCTGCCAAGACTTTGGACTGACGATCAGCCTGAAGAAAACACAGGTCATGGTTCAGGATGTGGGCTCACCTCCCTGCATTGCAATCTCTTCTCATGAACTGGAGGTTGTCCATGACTTTGTGTACCTTGTCTCAACAATCTCTGACACTCTTTCTCTCGATACCGAGCTAAACAAACGCATCGGTAAAGCAGCTACCACGTTTTCCAGACTCACAAAGAGAGTCTGTTTCAACAAGAAGCTGACAGAACATACCAAGATCCAGGTCTACAGAGCTTGCGTCCTGAGTACACTTCTGTACTGCAGCAAGTCATGGAATCTTCGCTCACAACAGGAGAGGAAACTGAACGCTTTCCGCATGCGCTGCCTCCGATGCATTCTCGGCATCACCTGGCAGGACAAAGTTCCTAACAACACAGTCCTGGAACGTGCTGGAATCCCTAGCATGTATGCACTGCTGAAACAGAGATGCCTGCGCTGGCTCGGTCATGTTGTGAGAATGGATGATGGTCGGATCCCAAAGGATCTCCTCTATGGAGAAGTCGTGCAAGAAAAGCACCCTACAGGTAGACCACAGCTGCGATACAAGGACATCTGCAAGAGGGATCTGAAGGCCTTAGGAGTGGACCTCAACAGGTGGGAAACCCTGGCCTCTGAGCCGCCCACTTGGAGGCAGGCTGTGCAGCATGGCCTCTTCCAGTTTGAAGAGTCACTTGGCCAACAGACTGAGGCAAAGAGGCAAAGAAGGAAGGCCCATAGCCAGGGAGACAGACCAGGTACACACTACACTTGCTCCCAGCGTGGAAGGGATTGTCATTCCCGAATCAGCCTTTTCAGCCATACTAGATGCTATTCCAGAACCACCATTCAGAGCGCGATACCATAGTCTTCAGAGACTGAAGGTTGCCAACTAAAGCCCTTGTAGAACCAACACAAGATGAGAAAAGGTTCAGAAGACAGTCCAAAGAAGAGGATCTTTTACAAGGTGATGGTTGAAACTATCTGTACAATGAAATGCTGAAACCCATTGGCTCTGGGGCCACTTTTAGAGGTGGGTTGGAGTCTCCCATCAGGTAGAGGTGGTTGTGGAAGAAGAGAAGGAGAAATTTTTGAGAGAGAAGGTAAGGATGATGACTATTGATTGTATTTTATTTTCCACAGCACCACCCTGTAGGAGAGAAGACCCAGCATCAGATTAAAGTCCAGTGAAACCAAGCTTGAAATTGCGGCCATAGGAAGAGAACATGCAGCCATTGGTAACAAAATTGCTGAATTTGATTTCAAGAACATTAAACAGATACTGTAGAGCAGTAATTCCTGTTCTGAGGAGTTCTCACTGACAAACAGCCAGTGAATTGTGTCACGTGGAGGAAAGAACAGTGTGTGTGGGGGGGGACCTGGATGAACCCTATTGGACTTCATTGGGCACCAACTCTCCTCTGTTTTGCCCCTTGGTCTCTCTCAGGCAGTGATGAAAGATGCGCTGCTGAGATCCGAGTCTGTACCCACCATCCTGGCTGCAAGGACCATCGCATGTGAGCAGAGGTGAAATATCTCTTTTAAAGAGGCTGAGGAGCAGTTCGTTATGTATAGCTTCATACCTGCCCTTTCAATCAAAATTATCCCTATGGCAGCTTATAATAATATAAAGCAAACCAGGAGCCACTTAGTCCTCTGACCAATGACAGATGCCAGAGGTTGTGGTTCTGTTGCATTCTCCTTGCCAGTCACTGGGCAAATTGGAAGTTAGAACAAAGTTCTTTTCAGGTAGAGGGGATGAGTTACCTGCAGCTGGAACTTCTGGCCAGGGGGGGCAGCTGACCTCTCTTATACCATGATGTTCATCCTGCAGGGTCTGAGTATAGCCTCTCAGGGGTCCTTAGTCCCTAGTGAATATCTCTTCACAGCAAGTAGGTATTATCAGGATGGAGTAAAGGATGAACCAGCATATAGGAATGTTTCATTGGGCAGCCTAGCAAAAGATCAGTTCAAGCTATGGGAAAAGGCATTGAGGAAGCTGGCACCCTATAAGAAAGGATTGGCTGTCTCTATGCCCTGGCCTCTACACAGGCAGTTTAGTAAGTAAGGGCCCAATCCTATCCAACTTTCCAGCACAAATGCAACCGTGGCACCAATGTGTGCACTGCATTGTGCAGTGGGGGAGCAGTCATGGAAGCTTCCTCAAGGGAGGGAATGTTTGAGCTGCTTTGTGGCTTCACTGGTACTGGAAAGTTGAATAGGTTGGGGCCATATGAAAAGAGCTGGGAAATGTTGACTTTGAGAGGGCAAGAGAAGAGCATTTAATTTTCCCCATTCCTGAGTGTCTAAAAATCCAATTTTGTTTCCTTTTCATCTGTACCAGGGAATCCTCTGTAACTGAAGAAACTTCACTGCTGATCTAACCACTTCTCAGTGTTTGGAGCTTAAAGGTGTGTACCAGAGAGCCTTCCTGCAGGTGGGGTTTCACAATCCCCTGCCACTGCTGGATAACCTAAGCACAGTGGTTCTCAAACTTTTAGCACCGGGACCCACTTTTTAGAAAGAGAATCTGTTGGGACCTACCAGAAGTGATGTCATGACCAGAAGTGACATCATCAAGCAGGAAAATTTTTAGCCATCTTAGGGCCCCAATCCTATCCAATTTTCCAGTGGCAGTGTAGCCATGCCAATGGGGTGTGCATTGCATCCTGTGGTGGGAAGGCAGTCACAGAGGCCTCCTCAAGGTATGGGAACATTTGTTCTCTTACCTTGGGGCTGCATAGCAGCTACACTGGTGCTGGAAAGTTGGATAGGATTGGGCCCTTAGGCTGCAATCCTACCTACACTTACCCAGGAGTATGTCCCATTGACTATCATTGTCAAAAACATATACAGAGTAACTTGCTAAAAGTACAGGTCTGTAATGTTTCCCCAAATGTAGTTACATACAATGGTAGCATCAAGACTAATATGTTAAAAATAAAATATTGAAATGAATGGGGACCCTGCTGAAATTGGCTCACGACCCACCTAGTGGGTCCTGACCCACAGTTTGAGAAACACTAAACTAGCACCTGGATCACTGTTCCTCCTCACACAATGTCCTCTTTTCCCTTCCTTCCAGCCTTCCCTTGAATGGGAACAGAGCTTGTACTCCTCTGATTGATTCTAAGGAAGCTCCTTCCCATCCTCTCCAGACCTGATGGTGACTTTAACCAGTACTTCTCTCAGCACTGCAAAAAACACTCTGGCTGGCCAGGGGGCATTGTGTGCTGCAGACAGAGAAGGAAGAGACTAAGAAAAGTGGAAGGATGATAGCTTCCTTTTTGGGACATTCAGCATTCTACAGGACCCAATGACAGAACACCTTGTGGGAACTGACAAGGTAAGCGCACAGAGGAGAAGGCGTAGCAAATGTGCCTTCCATTTCAAGCAGGGATGAAGAAAGCCTCCCCAGGGACTATTCCCCTTCAGCTGCATGGAAATCTATGGACCTGGGTTATTCAGATATTCAAAGAGTAGTGTTCAACCTCACCTTCTGGTCCTTCTGATCTTGTGTAGGACTGTGGAGAGGGCTGGCCACTTTTTAGCCCTTACTTATCACTATTATCTGTATAGAAACCGGGGGCTCTATGCATGCCATTTACCCATTGAAGACAATAGAAGCTTTTTTTTTCTAGGACAAGGAACATGCACAGGGAGGCCCTGATAGAAACTGCAACAGAAGTTAGGCTTAAAACCTTCCTCACCTTTCACTGCAACCCTTATCTGGATTATCCTCGGGCCACATGGTATTATCCATGTGGATAGCAATATGTAGGGGCCAATAAAATGATCAAAGTCATGCCTGTTTGGGTCCAGGTAGCAATGTCCTGTCTCCCAAAATCCCAACTGTGCCATAGAACAAATATGGCCCATTCTGAGAAGAATTCACAGCCAGAAGGCAAATACAGAAGGAGACATTATCATTTGTTCTGGGAACCCCAGCACACAACCCTGACCCATCAAACTCAGCCTCCTCCACTTCTCTGGTGACCCCCCCCCCAAGCTCCTTCTCTAAATTAAAGTTTAGAAAAGCATAAGTAATTATTCTCTTCAATTCTCTTCTCCCCAGATGATATTATATAAAAAGACATTGATGAACAAGAAGAAGGAGATATGAGCCAACATCCAGAAGCTGACTGCCATACCTCAGATCTTCCAGCTGGAGTAGTACGAAGACTTTAAGT
Source organism: Tiliqua scincoides (assembly GCF_035046505.1). Classification (NCBI taxonomy): domain Eukaryota; kingdom Metazoa; phylum Chordata; class Lepidosauria; order Squamata; family Scincidae; genus Tiliqua; species Tiliqua scincoides. The sequence goes on from NC_089823.1 coordinate 222,958,279, forward strand.
CTACCATCTAGCAAGTAGGCAATTAGGATTTCCTTAAATCAGGGAAAAATTGGAAGTTCTCACAGCCTAGACATGGCAAGCGCAGGCTCTGTTCTTCCTCTGTCCAAGAAACCAATTCTCCCCCTAAGGAAAAAAAACTAAAAAGAACATTGAATGAACCGGAGGACAACTGAAAAAATAGGGAGAAATTCAGAAAGAGGTAGAAAAAGTAAAACAGAATACAGTGACAGAGAGAAAAGGGCAAATGGGGAGAAAAACACACAGGGCTTTGGAAATAAAAACAGAAGAAAGAGGCCATGTCAAAACTTGCAAGAGAGAAAGGAAGAAAAAATTAATTCAAGTGAGTTAGAAGGTGGGAAATTAAGGCAGGATGAAAGAAAGAAGGGAAGACAAAATAGAATAGAAGAGGAGGCAAGTGCTGGGAAATGGAGGCTATGCAAAGGAAAGGAAGCCAGAGAAAGGAGGTGAATAGATGGTAGGAAATTAAGGCCTTGATCATATGAAAAATGGGTAAAAATGCTGCTCTTTTGCTTAATGCCTGATGAAAGGCACCCTGCAGGCCCCTATGGGGCTGCAAGGCTGTGGTAAAAAGATTTCAATTAAATTAGTGAAATAGTTCACTAAATAAACACGTAATAAGGAGAAATAAAGGGAGGCAGATTGTAGAAAATTGAATCAGGGTTGATACAGTGGCAATCTGTGGCCAACTTGAACTTGAACATGTGAGAAAGAATAAAAGAGGGGGAGGTGGTGGGAAGTTGAAACAGGACTGAAGAAGGAAAGGGGGGAAAGAGCTAAGCAGTGGGGAGCAGAAGCAAAATTGAAGAAGGAAAGGGACAAAAAGAGAAATGAGAGAGAAGTAAGCAGTAGCCAAATGGAGCCTGGTAATGTAAAAAAGAAAGGACAAGACAAAGGGGAGCTAACAGGTGGGAAAGGAAAAAAGAATAAGATCCAGGTGAGCAGTGGCCAAGTAGAGCCTAATAAAGTAAGAAAGAAAAGGAATAAAAGAGAACTAAGCATGGACGTATGATGCATATAATGCTAGAAGGAATAAAGTACAGCTCAGTGTAGCTAACGGACCCTGAAAACATAGGGTGAAAGGGAGGAAAGGAGAGAGCTCAGTAGTAAGGACAAAAGAGTAACATATAGTCATAGCTGTATGACTGTCAGAGCCTGATAATGCAAGAAAGACAAAAAAAAAAAAATAGAGACTAAGCGAGGCCACATTGAATGAGCCTGCTCATGTAGAAAGAAAAGGTGGAATAAGGAAGAAGTCAATGGGAAGAGGGAAAAAAGAATAATTCACAGGTCAGGAATGGCCAGACAGAGCTTCATAATTGAGAAAAGAAAAGGAGGAACAAAAGAGACCTCATTGTGTCCACACTGAGCTTGATAATGTAGGGCAAAAAGGCAGAAGAACTCAATGATGGAAAAGAAAAATGGAATAAGATCTGGGTAAGTGGTGGTCAATTTTGTCCTGGTAATGTCAGAATGAAAGGAAGAAATAAAAGAGAGCGTAGTGTGCCCAAACTGAGCCTGTGGGAAAGAAACAAGGAACGAGGAAGAGCTCAGTGGGAAAGGAATAAGAAGTGGCCAAAATGAGACAGATAATGCAAGATAGAAAAGAGAGAACCAGGAGTGGTCTAACAGAGCTTAGTGATGTAAAAAAGTGCTAAATAGGCCCAATTAGCCTAATAGAAGAAACAATAAAGGAATAGAAGGGAGCTTAGTGTGGATAAAATGGAACCTGATAAAGTAGGAAAAAATGGATCAGTATTGGAAAGCTCTATAGGAAATAAAAGAAGAAAACAGAGGTAATTGGAGGTACAACTGGTGGTAATGGGTGGTAACATGAGCCTGGTAAATGTAAGGGGAAAAGAAAGTCGTAAAATAGTCCTGATGAATTCTGCTTGCAAAAGGAAGTAAGAAACAGAAGAGAGCAAAGTGTGATCTGAACCTGATAGTGTAAGGAAAAAGTTGGAATAAGGAAATGCTTATTAGGGCGCAATCCTAGCCCCTTATGTCAGTGCTTTCCAGCACTGAATAAGGGCAAAGCAGCTCTGAGGCAAGGGAACAAACATTCCCTTACTTTGAGGAGGCCTCCGTGAGTGAGTGCCTCCCAACTGCAGGATGCAGCGCATGTCCCATTGACACTGCTAGGCTAGTGCTGGAAAGCGCTGACATAAGGGGTTAGGATTGCACCCTTAGAAAGTTTTTTTTAAAAAAAAGGAGTAACACAAACATATGTACTGAACAAATATAGCCTGATAAGATAGAAAAGATGGAATACAAGTAGTGGCCAAATTGAGCCTGATAAGATCAGGTGATCAGACTGGGTGATAATCTCAAATCAGCTGACCAGCCCACTTCCACTGTCACTGCAAGAAAAGAAAGCCCGATAGTTTCTGAACACTCTCAGAGTACTTAGTCCCACAAAACTCTCCTAATGAGTGGGGAGAACTAAAGATATTAATTGATCAACATTCCTGGTGCTCTAACAGCTATCCTCGTCTCATATCATCTCACCAACCAATTCTGGGGCTCTCAACATGCTACCAAAGCCAGAACCTCTGACCACTCTCTCAAATCATGCTGCTATGAAAGCAATGTAGGGAGCATTAATATGTTGGCACTCTGACCTGCAACTCGTAGAGGTAATGCCCCCTTCCTGGGAAGGATCTGGTGGCATTTGGGCCAAGGCTGCTGTCCCAGGGACCTGGACTTCCATCTGGGCTCTGGCGCAGCTCCGTCTCCTCCTGTACACCAGGATTCCTTCCTTTCCCATGTCCAGGGCAGATCCCTCACCCTTCCCTGGCCACCAAACCTGCTCTTGGAAAGTCCTGGAGCTCTATAAACGGTTCTTCCTCTCCGTTTGGCCCCTTGACCCTGAATGAGGCCAACAACAGGGTATGAACACGTACCCACCCATCTGTTTACAATCTCTATCACTCCTATATCCCAGGAAAATGTGGCAGGATAAATAATGTGTCCTATGATTGTGACATAATAACATATGAACCATGTGAAATGATTTCCCTTGTTCCCCATATAGGCAATGCCCTCTCCTGGGAAGTACCTGACTGCATTGCGGTCTGGGTCCCACTCCCTTGGAGCAAACACTCGGCTCTGGCCTTTAATGCAAACCCACTTCTTAATTCGGGCTTGGCCATTATACTCCCCCTGGACTGGGACTATTCACCCCCCATATGCTGACCTGTTTGGCGTTCTTGCTCTAGGCCAGTTGTGGAGCTCATTCCTCAATCCTCCTTACAAATCAGCCTACTAGCCCTTTTTCAGAGTTGTGCCAGATAGCAAATGCACATCGTTCCTGACCGCTCCCCCAGCCCCGCAAAAGACAAGGGTCGGGAGAACTAATGTGCTGGAAAGCTCTCCTGCTCCTCGCAGTGACTGTAACCCCTCAAGGAAAGGACCTGGTCGCCTTGGGGGCGGGGCTGCTGTCCCAGGGACCTGGCATGGCCTCTGGGCTCTGGCGCAGCCCCCTCTCCTGCTGTGCGCCGGGAGTCCTTCCTTCCCCTTGGCCAGGACAGATGGCTTAACCTTCCTGGGCCCTGGTCACTGAACCTGCTCTTGGGCAGTCCTGGAGCTCTATAACCGGTGCCTCCTCTCCATTTGACCGCCTGACCCTTTCTGAGGCTATCAACAAGCTACCAAAATCCATCTACCCATTTTGCATATTTCTCACTTCTTTGTATGCCCCAGGAAACCAATGGCAGAATAAATCATGTGTTATATTATGGTGAAATATTAACATAGTTATCATGTGAAATGATTTCTCTTGTTCCCGGTATTGGCAGCTCCTCCTCCTGTGGAATAACCTGATTGCATTGGGGTCCGGGTCCCACTCCCTGGAGCAAACACTTGGCTCTGCCCTTTAATAAAAACCCACTTCTTATTTTGGGCTTGGCCATTATACCCCCCTTGGACTGGGACTGTTCACTCCCCATATGCTGAGAATAAGAGAAATCACTTCACATGATTACTATATTATTATTACACCATATTATAACACATGATTTATCCTGCCATTGGTTTCCTGGGGCTTACATAAAAGTGAGCATGATGTGAAACAGGCAGGTGGGTTTTGGTAGGTTTTTGATTGCATCAGAAAGGGTCAGGCGGTCAAACTGAGAGGACGAACTGGTTATAGAGCTCCAGGACTGTCCAAGAGCAGGTTCAGTGACCAGGGCCCAGGAAGGTAAAGCCATCTGTCCTGGCCAAGGGTAAGGAACAAATCCCGGCGCACAGCAGGAGAGGGGGCTGCGCCAGAGCCCAGACGCAAGTCCAGCTCCCTCGGACAGCAGCCCCGACCCCAACGCGACCAGCACCTTCCCTTGACAGCTTCCTGCCACTGCGAGGAACAGGAGACCTTTCCAACACATTACTTCTCCCTGCCCGTGGGCTTAGCCATCTGGCACCAACACAGAAAAAGGGCTAGGAGACTGATTTGCAAGGAATGAGCTCCAGAACTGACCGAGAACAAGCACAGCGAACAGATGTGCACTTCCATGTACAACGTTCAATGTACATGGAAAAACTACATAGTTTCTGACCACTCCCTCAGTCCTCAGACCCACAAAAGACATGGGTCGGGAGAACTAAAGTGTCGGAAAGCTGTCCTGTTCCTCGCAGTGGCAGGAACCCCTCCAGGGAAGGACCTGGTTGCGTTGGGGTCGGGGCTGCTGTCCCAGGGACATGGAATTGCCTCTGGGCTCTGGCACAGCGCCCTCACCTGTGCGCCGGGATTCCTTCCTTCCCCTTGGCCAAGACAGATGGCTTAACCTTCCTGGGCCCTGGTCACTGAACCGGCTCTTGGACAGACCGGGAGCTCTATAACCAGTACCTCCTCCTCTCCATTTGACCGCCTGACCCTTTCTGAGGCTATCAACAAGCTACCAAAACCCAGCTACCCGTTTCGCATGTTTCTCACTTCTCTGTATACCCCAGGAAACCATTGGCAGAATAAATCAAGTGTTCTCTTAAGGTGAAATAATAATATATCAAAAATGAGAAATGATTTCTCTTGTTTCTGATATTGACAGCGCTCCCTCTTGAGGAATAACCTGATTGCATTGCGGTCTGGGTCCCACTCCCTTGGAGCAAACACTCGGCTCTGGCCTTTAATGCAAACCCACTTCTTAATTCGGGCTTGGCCGTTATACTCCCCCTGGACTGGGACTATTCACCCCCCATATGCTGACCTGTTTGGCGTGCTTGCTCTAGGCCAGTTCTGGAGCTCATTCCTCAATCCTCCTTGCAAATCAGCCCCCTAGCCCTTTTTCAGAGTTGGTGCCAGATGGCAAATACACATAGTTCCTGTCCCCTCCCCCAGCCCCGCAAAAGACAAGGGTCGGGAGAACTAATGTGCTGGAAAGCTCTCCTGCTCCTCGCAGTGACTGTAACCCCTCAAGGAAAGGACCTGGTCGCCTTGGGGGCGGGGCTGCTGTCCCAGGGACCTGGCATGGCCTCTGGGCTCTGGCGCAGCCCCCTCTCCTGCTGTGCGCCGGGAGTCCTTCCTTCCCCTTGGCCAGGACAGATGGCTTAACCGTCCTGGGCCCTGGTCACTGAACCTGCTCTTGGGCAGTCCTGGAGCTCTATAACCGGTGCCTCCTCTCCATTTGACCGCCTGACCCTTTCTGAGGCTATCAACAAGCTACCAAAACCCATCTACCCGTTTCGCATGTTTCTCACTTCTATGTATGCCCCAGGAAACCAATGGCAGAATAAATCATGTGTCATATTATGGTGAAATATTAATATAGTTATCATGTGAAATGATTTCTCTTGTTCCTGGTATTGGCAGCTCCTCCTCCTGTGGAATAACCTGATTGCATTGGGGTCCGGGTCCAACTCCCTGGAGCAAACACTTGGCTCTGCCCTTTAATAAAAACCCACTTCTTATTTTGGGCTTGGCCATTATACCCCCCTTGGACTGGGACTGTTCACTCCCCATATGCTGAGAATAAGAGAAATCACTTCACATGATTACTATATTATTAATTCACCATATTATAACACATGATTTATCCTGCCATTGGTTTCCTGGGGCTTACATAAAAGTGAGCACGATGCGAAACGGGCAGGTGGGTATTGGTAACTTGTTGATAGCCTCAGAAAGGGTCAGGTGGTCAAATGGAGAGGAGGCACTGGTTATAGAGCTCCAGGACTGTCCAACAGCAGGTTCAATGACCAGGGCCCAGGAAGGTTAAGCCATCCGTCCTGGCCAAGGGTAAGGAACGAATCCCGGCGCACAGCAGGAGAGGGGGCTGCGCCAGAGCCCAGACGCAACCCTCGGACAGCAGCCCCGACCCCAACGCGACCAGCACCTTCCCTGGACGGCTTCCTGCCACTGCGAGGAACAGGAGACCTTTCCAACACATTACTTCTCCCTGCCCGTGGGCTTAGCCATCTGACACCAACACAGAAAAAGGGCTAGGAGACTGATTTGCAAGGAATGAGCTCCAGAACAAACCGAGAACAAGCACAGCGAACAGATGTGCAGCTCCATGTACAACGTTCAACGTACATGGAAAAACTACATAGTTTCTGACCGCTCCCTCAGTCCTTAGCCCCACAAAAGACATGGGTCGGAAGAACTAAAGTGTCGGAAAGCTCTCCTGTTCCTCGCAGAGGCAGTAACCCCTCCAGTGAAGGACCTGGTTGCGTTGGGGTCAGGGCTGCTTTCCCAGTGACATGGAATTGCCTCTGGGCTCTGGCACAGCGCCCTCCTCACCTTTGCGCCAGGATTCCTTCCTTCCCCTTGGCCAAGACAGATGGCTTAACCTTCCTGGGCCCTGGTCACTGAACCGGCTCTTGGACAGATCTGGAGCTCTATAACCAGTGCCTCCTCTCCATTTGACTGCCTGACCCTTTCTGAGGTTATCAACAAGCTACCAAAACCCAGCTACCCGTTTCACATCTTTCTCACTTCAATGTATGCCCCAGGAAACCATTGGCAGAATAAATCGTGCTACATGAAGACGAAATAGTAATATATCAATAATGAGAAATTATTTATCTTTTTCCCGATATTAACAGCGCTCCCTCTTGAGGACTAACCTGACTGCATTGTGGTCCGGGTCCCACTCCCTTGGAGCAAACATTCGGCTCTGGCTTTTGGTGCAAACCCACTTCCTAATCAGGACTAGGCCTTTTTCCTTCCCCTGAACAGGGTCTGTTCAATCCCCATATGCTGTCCTGTTTGCCATGCTTGCTCTAGGCCAGTTCTGGAGCTCATTCCTCAATCCTCCTTGCAAATCAGCCCCCTAGCCCTTTTTCAGAGTTGTGCCAGATGGCAAAACCACATAGTTCCTGTCCCCTCCCCCAGCCCCTCAAAAGACAAGGGTCGGGAGAACTAATGTGCTGGAAAGCTCTCCTGCTCCTCGCAGTGACTGTAACCCCTCAAGGAAAGGACCTGGTCGCCTTGGGGGCGGGGCTGCTGTTCCAGGGACCTGGCATGGCCTCTGGGCTCTGGCGCAGCCCCCTCTCCTGCTGTGCGCCGGAAGTCCTTCCTTCCCCTTGGCCAGGACAGATGGCTTAACCTTCCTGGGCCCTGGTCACTGAACCTGCTCTTGGGCAGTCCTGGAGCTCTATAACCGGTGCCTCCTCTCCATTTGACCACCTGACCCTTTCTGAGGCTATCAACAAGCTACCAAAACCCACCTACCCATTTTGCATGTTTCTCACTTCTATGTATGCCCCAGGAAACCAATGGCAGAATAAACCATGTGTTATATTATGGTGAAATATTAATATAGTTATCATGTGAAATGATTTCTCTTGTTCCCGATATTGGCACCTTCTCCTGTGGAATAACCTGATTGCATTGGGGTCCGGGTCCAACTCCCTGGAGCAAACACTTGGCTCTGCCCTTTAATAAAAACCCACTTCTTATTTTGGGCTTGGCCATTATACCCCCCTTGGACTGGGACTGTTCACTCCCCATATGCTGAGAATAAGAGAAATCACTTCACATGATTACTATATTATTAATTCACCATATTATAACACATGATTTATCCTGCCATTGGTTTCCTGGGGCTTACATAAAAGTGAGCACGCTGCGAAACGGGCAGGTGGGTATTGGTAACTTGTTGATAGCCTCAGAAAGGGTCAGGTGGTCAAATGGAGAGGAGGCACTGGTTATAGAGCTCCAGGACTGTCCAACAGCAGGTTCAGTGACCAGGGCCCAGGAAGGTTAAGCCATCCGTCCTGGCCAAGGGTAAGGAACAAATCCCGGCGCACAGCAGGAGAGGGGGCTGCGCCAGAGCCCAGACGCAAGTCCAGCTCCCTCGGACAGCAGCCCCGACCCCAACGCGACCAGCACCTTCCCTTGACGGCTTCCTGCCACTGCGAGGAACATTAGACCTTTCCAACACATTACTTCTCCCTGCCCGTGGGCTTAGCCATCTGGCACCAACACAGAAAAAGGGCTAGGAGACTGATTTGCAAGGAATGAGCTCCAGAACAAATCGAGAACAAGCACAGCGAACAGATGTGCAGCTCCATATACAACATTCAACATACATGGAAAAACTACATAGTTTCTGACCGCTCCCTCAGTCCTCAGCCCCACAAAAGACATGGGTCGGAAGAACTAAAGTGTCGGAAAGCTCTCCTGTTCCTCGCAGAGGCAGTAACCCCTCCAGTGAAGGACCTGGTTGCGTTGGGGTCAGGGCTGCTTTCCCAGTGACATGGAATTGCCTCTGGGCTCTGGCACAGCGCCCTCCTCACCTTTGCGCCAGGATTCCTTCCTTCCCCTTGGCCAAGACAGATGGCTTAACCTTCCTGGGCCCTGGTCACTGAACCGGCTCTTGGACAGACCTGGAGCTCTATAACCAGTACCACCTCCTCTCCATTTGACCACCTGACCCTTTCTGAGGCTATCAACAAGCTACCAAAACTCAGCTACCCGTTTCACATCTTTCTCACTTCAATGTATGCCCCAGGAAACCATTGGCAGAATAAATCGTGCTACATGAAGACGAAATAGTAATATATCAATAATGAGAAATTATTTATCTTTTTCCCGATATTAACAGCGCTCCCTCTTGAGGACTAACCTGACTGCATTGTGGTCCGGGTCCCACTCCCTTGGAGCAAACATTCGGCTCTGGCTTTTGGTGCAAACCCACTTCCTAATCAGGACTAGGCCTTTTTCCTTCCCCTGAACAGGGACTGTTCAATCCCCATATGCTGTCCTGTTTGCCGTGCTTGCTCTAGGCCAGTTCTGGAGCTCATTCCTCAATCCTCCTTGCAAATCAGCCTCCTAGCCCTTTTTCAGAGTTGTGCCAGATGGCAAATCCACATAGTTCCTGTCCCCTCCCCCAGCCCCTCAAAAGACAAGGGTCGGGAGAATTAATGTGCTGGAAAGCTCTCCTGCTCCTCGCAGTGACTGTAACCCCTCAAGGAAAGGACCTGGTCGCCTTGGGGGCGGGGCTGCTGTTCCAGGGACCTGGCATGGCCTCTGGGCTCTGGCGCAGCCCCCTCTCCTGCTGTGTGCCGGGATTCCTTCCTTCCCCTTGGCCAGGACAGATGGCTTAACGTTCCTGGGGCCCTGGTCACTGAACCTGCTCTTGGGCAGTCCTGGAGCTCTATAACCGGTGCCTCCTCTCCATTTGACCGCCTGACCATTTCTGAGGCTATCAACAAGCTACCAAAACCCACCTACCCATTTTGCATGTTTCTCACTTCTATGTATGCCCCAGGAAACCAATGGCAGAATAAATCATGTGTTATATTATGGTGAAATATTAATATAGTTATCATGTGAAATGATTTCTCTTGTTCCCGATATTGGCAGCTCCTCCTCCTGTGGAATAACCTGATTGCATTGGGGTCCGGGTCCCACTCCCTGGAGCAAACACTTGGCTCTGGCCTTTAATAAAAACCCACTTCTTATTTTGGGCTTGGCCATTATACCCCCCTTGGACTGGGACTGTTCACTCCCCATATGCTGACCTGTCTGCTGTGCTTGGTCTAGGCAGTTCTGGAGCTCTTTCCTCAATCCTCCTTGCAAATCTGCCTCCTTGCTATTTTTCAGAGTTGGTGCCAGATGGCAAAGCCACATAGTTCCTGACTGCTCCTCCAGCCTCGCAAAAGACATGTGTCTTTCTGAGGCTATCAACAATCTACCAAAACCCATCTACCCTTTGATGGAACGTTCCATGGATCTTTTGGATCAGTCAGAAACTATGGGGCTTTGTCATCTGGCACCAACTCTGAAAAAGGGCTCAAAGGCTGATTTACAAGGAAGTTTGAGGAATGAGCTCCAGAGCTGGCGTAGAGCAAGCACTGCGATTGAACTGGTCAGCATATGGGGAGTGAAGAGTCCCAGTCCAGCGGGAGTAAAATGACCAAGCTCAAATTAGGAAGTGGTTATGCACTAAAGGTCAGAACCAAGTGTTTCTTCTGGGGAGTGGGAACCGGACCCGAATGCATTATTCTCAGGAGGGGGCACTGCCAATATCGGAAATAAGATAAATCACTTCACATGATTACTATATTATTATTTCACCATATTATAACATATGATTTATCCTGCCATTGGTTTCCTGGGGCTTACATAAAAGTGAGCACGATGCGAAACGGGCAGGTGGGTTTTGTTAGGTTTTTGATTGCCTCAAAAAGGGTCAGGAGGTCAAATTGAGAGGACAAACTGGTTATAGAGCTTCAGGACTGTCCACGAGCAGGTTCAGTGACCAGGGCCCAGGAAGGTTAAGCCCAGGGGCCAAGGGGAAGGAACAAATCCCGGCGCACAGCAGGAGACGGGGCTGCACCAGAGCCCAGACGCAAGTCCAGCTCCCTCGGACAGCAGCCCCGACCCCAACGCGACCAGCACCTTCCCTTGACGGCTTCCTGCCACTGCGAGGAACAGGAGACCTTTCCAACACATTACTTCTCCCTGCCCATGTCTGCCCATGTCTCCATGGTAGTTCCTGAGGTCAGGAACTATGGGGCTTTGTCATCTGGCACCAACTCAGAAAAACAGAACTCAGGCTGAGTTCAGTGGGAAGAAAAGGAGGAGGAGCCAGGTAAGTAGTGAACAAATACAGTCTGAAAATGTAAGAAAGAATGCAATAGCAGTAAGTGTGGCCTCATTGAGCCTGATAACCAAAAACAAAGAGGAGGATTAGGAGAGAGCTTGGTGGTAAAATAAGGAGTAAGACACAGGTAAGTGTTGGCCCAACTGAGCCGGATTATGTCTGAGGGAATAAAAAAGAGCGAATTGTGGCCAAATTCAGCCTGGTAATTTAAGAAAGGAAAGGAGGAGTACAGAAGAGGCAAGAGATGGCCAATTTTAATCAGGTAAAGTAAGAAAAAAGAGGAGAACAGAATCTCTCAGTGGGAAAGAAGAAAGGGGAGAGTTAAGTCGTGACCAAATACAGCCTCATAGTGCAAGGAGATGGAATAAAAGAGACGTAAGTGTGGAGAAATGGAAACTCATAAAACATGGAATGAGGGAGAGCTCAGTAGGGAAAAATAAATAAGACCCAGGTAAGTGTTGGCCTAATAATTAAGCCTGATAAGGTAAGAAAGAAAAGGAGGAATAAAAGAGAGCTAAGTGTGGCAAATTTGAGCTTGATAACATGGGGAAGGAAGCTGGAATAAGGAAAGCTCAGTGGAAAGGGGAAAAGGGGATTGAGACACAGATAAGTAGTGGCCCAATCAAACCTGGCAATGAAAGATTGAAGACAAGGAATAAAAGGGAGTTAACTGGTGGGAAAGGGGGGGAAAAAGGGAATAAAGGAGAGATAATTAGTGTCCAAATAGAGACTGATAATGTAAAGAGAAGGAAGAAAAAAGAGCTCAGTGTGGCCACTTTGTCCCTTTCCTCACCTCTTGAGGAAGCTGCTTGAACCATTCACTAATGAGGCTGTACTGTATCTCCAAAAGTAGAGGTGATAGGGCAAAACAGATGCCATTTTTGGAATTGGCACCCCAAATTCATATCAAACCACCATACATTTTGGGAAAAACTTTTCTGGCCCTCAATTTTGTAGGCCTGTATAATGAGAGACAGAAAAGAAGAAAGAAAATAGAGCCAAGATGTACCAGATTGAGCCTGATACTGTAAGAAAGAAAATGCTGAAAGAAGATAGCTCAGTGTGGCCAAGTTAAGCTCGTCTCAATGTGAAGAGAGGAGGAGGAATAAAAGAGAATGACAGTGGTGAATTTAGGGAGGAGGTTGGAGAGAGTGGAGAAAGGGAATAAAAAAGCCAAGCAGTAGAAAAGTGTGATCATGAAAGCAAGAATGAATAAGAGAGAAATGGAAAGGAAAGGCAAAAAAAACTGAGGGGGGTGGTCAGAAACTGTGTATGAGAGGATGAGAGCCGAATTGGAAGGAAGGAAAGAAAGGTTATTGGGGAAACTGAGGCAGAAGTCAGAAGAAAGATTAAAAAATTCATATCTGAGATTACAGAGGCAGTGATAGGAGAGTGAAATGGGGAGGAAAAGAAAAGGAGAACACCTTTATGTGCAGAGAAACTTTTAACACAACTTCAAGATTTTCAATTCTTTCCAAACAAAAAAGTAAGGTGGAAAAGAGAATAAGCAGTGCAAGAATTAGAGCATTGTGAAAGCTACTATCATGTCCCATTTCCATTCTTCCTATAGTAATATTGTGGAGACAGAGGTACACTCCTGTTTTCATGGAGTCCTTGCTTCCCAATTGTGGGAAGGAGTTTGTGTTTATTTAGACATTGGTACTTTTCTTGGACAGAGGCAAACACAGCCAGGCCTGCAAGCCCTACTGATTGGGCCTTTCGTGCCCAACTTCCCCTTGCCTGCAATACAATATTCTTACAGCGTGACTACCATTGCTCCAGCTGGAAGACATCAAGGATGGCAGTCTGAGCAATCTCTGGCTGCTTCCATCCTAACTTCTTTCTTGCAAAGCTTTGCTCCAGCTGGAAGACATCAAGGATGGCAGTCTGAGCAATCTCTGGCTGCTTCCATCCTAACTTCTTTCTTGCAAAGCTTTGTCCATGCACAGCAGACGAGAGAGGAAACATTTACAGCAAGTCTATGTGACCACATCCATATAGTTACATTGACTCCTCTGATTCGATTGAAGAAAGGCATGGAGGGATTATAGAAATCCAGTCATTCCCATTTGATCAGGAATTGGTTCAACGCATATTTGAACAGACACTTTCAACAGTGTATTCCTCCAGAGCCTTTATTCCTTCAAGGACAACAGTTGTCACATCACACAATCTCAAGTTGGCCTTCTATCAAAGTTAGCAACAGTGCTGTTGGATAAAAATTGACAAACGTACTCTGGTTTAAAATGGAAACTCCTGTATTAAATCTTAATAAAAATTGATTATTTTTTACATTGCTTGTTGTCTTATTAGATTGTTCCTACCTTTCCATCACAGAACACTAACTTCTCCAGTACAATGGATCACTCAAAAGAGAAAAGATGGTCTCATCTGGCATATTCTGTTCCATTCAACATCTCTGCCCAGGCACAAAAGCAGTTGACATAAGAACTAACTTACCCCTGATGCAGAGAAGAGAGCAAGCAGGAGAGGACTTGCTTTACTTGGAAGATGTGATTGACTCTTCCTGTCTTTGCCCATGGGGCTATTAATCCCACAAAGCTCTGGGAACAGAGGTCAATGGAGTTAAGAACCACAGCAAACTATAGTCAAGTCTGCTTTCTGCCTGAAAGATGATTATTGAAAGAAAGGATTTGTGAAGCCTGGGGTACACATTTCCATGAGGAGTTTTATCAGGGTGTACAAAGTGTCTTTTGGGTCCCTTCCCAAAGGGGAAGCAGATGAAACAGAACCGGGGGGGGGGCGACAGGTGGCAACAGCTAGAATAGTCTTTGGAGTCCAGGTCTACCTGCTCCCACAGCATGTCGAGCTGTGCCCTATATATGCTCAGGAACAGTTCTGAGCATCAATCCAATGCTCTGCATATTTGAGCTGCAATGTTTCTCTCTCTTCCAGATGCTGTCTCAGAGATATATACTGTATGCCTCTGACTGCCCCTTGTAGTATTCCTCTTTCATGGCACCCACAACCTGTCTTGCTGAGAGAAAGCACTTGATAGTTTTCATTCCCAGAATTAATCAGCTTATTAAAGAGAAAATTCTCCATGAAAAGTCATTGTTATGTAGTTCAAAGCTATAAAAATGCCAATGGCAGTTAAAACAGCAAAAATAATGTGCCCGGTTTGCACGTTCCATTAGTTCTCTCACAGGCGGCATCCACTTCAGGGCTGATACGCATAAAAGTGGGGAACGACAGCAGAACCAGCGACTCTTGCATACAATTCCCTGCAGTGTCCAAAGTTCAGTTCATGAGCCTCGACTGTGGCGGGATTCGTAAGTTCCTGATTCATAAATAAAACTCCCAGGTGTTGATGACTCCATAAAAGCAGCTGATTTTGCCTTGGGTCATCCAATTTCATGAATTGGGTGCTTTTCCCCACATCAAGTACGGCAACACCTCTCCTGATGCAGAGAATCCGTTCCAGAAAGTTAAGCACTGTACAAGACAGTGCTATAGAACGCATTGTTAATTTGTGAGGCAGGAAATGAGCTGAGTAGCCCAGCATGCACTTCTCCCATTGGCTGGAATAGCAGTCAATCATTCTAGGACAGTGGCTCCCAAATTGTTTAGCACCAGGACCCACTTTTTAAAACGGCACTCTATCAGGACCCACCTAGGTTTACCAGACTGTTAAAAAGGAGATCTAAAAAGACATACTGTAATATTTTATTTATTTAGAAATAAGAATAACCAGAAAAAAGAACCTGAAATATTTAACTCCCTATATTTACACAGGCTTGCAAACTGCAGGAGCTGAGCTCTTTGTTGGGGTAATTAGCAGCTACAGTATCTGGTTTTTGAATAGCTTCAGGACTGGAGGCAATTAGTTGTCTGATCTTTCCATCACCCTTTGGCAACCCACCACAAATCAGGTCACAACCCACCTGTGGGTTCTAGAACTGTTCTAGAACCCACTGTTCTAGTACAAAGAGAGCTGTAATGAATCCACATTAAGGTAATACTGTACATCTCTAAACACTAGGTAGGGGAAAAGTGCTGGGGTGGGGAAGAAAGTAGTAGGTAAGTAGAAGTTTTACTCCTCTCTCTCTCTCTCTCTCTCTCTCTCTCTCTCTCTGAACGTTCCAGCAACGTGTGAAGGGGAGCATATTTGTACTGGCCAGTCCCCTCTGCCCATCAACATGTGATTACTACTTCCACACTCTATTCTCACACATTGGGTCCAATCCTATTCAGCTTTCCAGCACTGATGCAGCTGCAGTGCACTCCCAAGGTAATGGGACAAACTTACAAAATTTTCTTATCTTGAGGAGACCTTAGTGACTCTCTCACACACACATACCCCACAAGATGCAGTGCGTGCCGCATTGGCATGGCTGCAATGGCACTAGAAAGTTGGGAAGGATTGAGCTCACTGAGTGGAAGCTAGGAATGAACCCTACCCATGTACTGCCAGTCTGCAGGTCAGGAAACCCATGTGTGAAGAGCTGTACACATATAATATCCATGCTTATATTCCACCCACTGTGTGGAGGCAGAGCTGGGGTCCAGAGGCCACACACACATCAGGAATGGAACTAGCCAGCGCAACCCCACTTCCGTCCCCTGACTGATCACACAGAGGTGAGTATGACAAAAGAGCAAGGTGACCAGATCCAACAGAGAACACAGCGTCCATACCTTTAACCATTGCATATGTTATGCAGGATCAAAAGAGACCACTGACACCAAACTAAGTTTAAGGTTTTTATTAGGAGGAATGGAACCTGAACCAAACCAAACCAAATGACCTTGTTCCAAATTCCCCCAATTGAGAAGGGACCTGAGGCAGGCAGGAGGCAGCAGGGCTTGAGGCAGGCCAAGGGCTGGAGGCTTGATGGAAGTTCCCCTCTGGTTCTCAGCTCCGGCAAGGGGCACTCTTTCCCAGGGCTCCTTCCAGCAGCTCTCTCAGCTCTCCTGCAGAGTTCAGGGTTCAGCTCCTCTCTGCAGCTCTGTCCCTGATGGTCACTCCAGAGCTCTTCTAGCTCCTTCTCTGCAGAGCTTCCCTGGTGGTCCTGAGCTCTTGCTGGTGCAGCCCCTTTTTTAGCCTCAGTTCCTCTGCACACAGCAGCCTCTACCTTTCCTCCACTGGTACTGCAGCCTTCTCTCCTGCAGCAGTTTTCCATTTGGTCCTCCTCAGACAAACTCAGATTGACTGTCTATTGGCTGTGATCCCCTCAGGCCAATTTACAGCAGTCAACTGAGCCCAAGTTCTGCACATATCACATAGAAGAGGGAATTTTGGCAGGTGCTGCTTTTTAAACCCTTCCATGTTAGCTACACCTGCCAAAATTCTCTTTTCTACGCAATAGTTAAAGGCACAGGCACTGTGTCCTCCATTGGATCTGGTCACCCTGGATAAGAGTGAAAGTGATTTCTACAGACCATAACTGATAACAGATGTAACTGTATGTCACTGTTAAATAGGTTTTCTTCCAAATGGAATGACAGAAAGTGGAGGGTTTTTTTTGTTTTTTTTAAAGACAGCAGCAAAAGGGTGCGAAAATACTTCGCTGTCATGTTGATTTCTTCCAACACTAAGTATACAATCCACTTTCATGGAACAAAGTCCCATTGGGTTGAATAGGACTTACTTCCAAATAGACATGCATAGACTTGGTCTGTAACTTAATTTTGATCCATTAAAAAAAAGGAAGAATGTGACAGTCCAGTTCTCCAAAGATAACTTTTACTCTTTTAGTAAAACAAAGAATGTGCGTAATGGTTTGACATTTGATTGGCATATGAGCGAAACAATGGATCTGCACATCAACATGGGTTTAAGTAGCATGGCATTTGAAAGATGAACTTTGTGGAGGAAACAGTTTGCCATCTGATTTGGTTTCCTTTAAAACAGATTCTCAAAGTAATTTTCACAAACGTCAAGGGCTCGAAACTTTATAAATATGAAATATAGGTGGGAACTTGGTATTCACTGATTGGGTATCCACTGATTTGACTGACCACTGATACCGAGGTCCACCTTTAAATGCCTTGTAACAAGAGAAAAAAATGCCAAAATTCAATTTCCCACCTTTGGGCTGTTAATGATTTCAATAGATTCCATTATTCACCCCCATCTAGTGGCTGAATGAGGTATAGTGTCTATACCAATGCATTCTGGGGAGACAATAGAGGAGCAAGAAACCTGGAAGTGGGTCTTTAAAACTATTTTTCAACTGATTTGGGTATCCACTGAATTTTTTTATCCACTGGAGGTTTCGGAACCCCTGTGGATTACGAGGCACAAACTGTACTGAAGAATTTAACAAAACCTAGAAGGCAACATGCTCTGGAGAAACAGAGTATAAGATCCTCAAGTCATGGGAAACACCTAGGGCACAATCCTAACCAGGTCTACTCAGAAGTAAGTCATGTTTGGTGGGACTTACTCCCAGAAAAGTGAGGTTAGGATTGCAGCCCTAGTTTGTGTCTCTTATTCTTCTCTGTTCCTCCAGTTCCAACTTCCATGTTCCAACTGGATTGTTGATTCCACTTATTCTCTTTATTTTCTTCATGTGAAGACCAGCCTTTTTTCCAAAGTATTCATGTCAATTCTAAAGGGATTGCTCTGGCACAGCTAAATTCTGGAACGTAGCCATTGTTCTCAATCTGGGTAGAAACAGTCCAATAAATCTCTGTATATGTTATGCAGCATAACCCTCTTGAAAAGCCCTTGATTCCTTGCCAGAGCTTGACTGTTCATAATTGTTAGTTGCCATCCATCACCCAAGAAATTTAAATCATAAGAACATAAGAACAGCCTCACTTGATCAGGCCATGGGCCCATATAGTCCAGCTTCTTGTATCTCACAGCAGCCCACCAAATGTCCCAGGGAAAACACCAGATAACAAGAGACCTCATCCTGGTGCCCTCCCTTGCATTGGCATTCTGACATAGCCCATTTCTAAAATCAGGAGGTTGCACATACACATCATGGCTTGTAACCCATAATGGATTTTTCCTCCAGAAACTTGTCCAATCCCCTTTTAAAGGCATACAGGCCAGATGCTGTCACCACATCCTGTGGCAAGGAGTTCCACAGACCAACCACACGCTGAGTAAAGAAATATTTTCTTTTGTCTGTTCTAACTCTCCCAACACTCAGTTTTAGTTGATGTCCCCTGGTTCTGATGTTATGTGAGAGTGTAAAGAGCATCTCTCTATCCACTCTGTCCATCCCCTGCATAATTTTGTATGTCTTAATCATGCCCCCCCTCAGGCGCCTCTTTTCTAGGCTGTAGAGGCCCAAACGCCATAGCCTTTCCTCATAAGGAAGGTGCCCCAGCCCAGTAATCATCTTAGTCACTCTCTTTTGCACCTTTTCCATTTCCACTATGTCTTTTTTGAGATGTGGCGACCAGAGCTGGACACAATACTCCAGGTGTGGCCTTACCATAGATTTGTACAACAGCATTATATTAGCTGTTTTGTTTTCAATACCTTTTCTAATGATCCCAAGCATAGAATTGGCCTTCTTCACTGTTGCTGCACATTGGGTCGACAATTCATAGACCTTTCCACCACCACCCCATGATCTCTCTCCTGATCTGTCACAGACAGCTCAGAACACATCAGCCTATATGTGAAGTTTTGATTTTTTGCTCCAACGTGCATGACTTTACACTTACTGATATTGAAGTGCATCTGCCATTTTGCTGCCCACTCTGCCAGTTTGGAGAGATCCTTCTGGAGCTCCTCACAATCACTTCTGGTCTTCACCACTTGGAAAAGTTTGGTGTTGTCTGCAAACTTTGCCACCTCACTGCTCAAACCTGTCTCCAGGTCATTTATGAAGAGGTTGAAAAGCACCGGTCCCAGGACGGAACCTTGGGGCACACCGCTGGTCACTTCTCTCCATTGTGAAAATTGTCCATTGATACCCACTCTCTGTTTCCTGGCCTTCAACCAGTTCTCAATCCATGAGAGGACCTGTCCTCTAATTCCCTGACTGTGGAGTTTTTTCAGTAGCCTTTGGTGAGGGACCGTGTCGAATGCCTTCTGAAAGTCCAGATATATAATGTCTTTGGGTTCTCCCGCATCCACATGCCTATTGACCTTTTCAAATAATTCTGTAAGGTTCGTGAGGCAAGATTTACCCTTACAGAAGCCATGCTGACTCTCCCTCAGCAAGGCCTGTTCGTCTATGTGTTTTGAGATTCTGTCTTTGATGATTGCATTCCACCATCTTACCCGGTATAGATGTTAGACGGACTGGCCTATAAATTCCCGGGTCCCCCCTCTTTCCCCTTTTAAAGATCAGTGTGACATTTGCTATCCTCAAATCTTCTGGCACCATGGCCATTTTGAGGGACAAGTTGCATATCTTAGTCAAGAGATCAGCAACTTCATTCTTCAGTTCCTTAATAACTCTTGGGTGGATGCCATCAGGGCCCGGTGACTTATTGATCTTTAATTTATCAATGAGGTCTGAAACATCTTCTCTTTTAACCTCTATCTGACTCAATTCCTCAGGTCAGGAACGGTCAAGAGGGGCCATTTGGGCAGCGGTGTCTGCCCGAGGTCTTCTGTTGTGAAGACAGATGCAAAGAACTCATTTAATTTCTCTGCCATCTCTAAGTCTCCTTTTATCTCCCCTTTCCCTCCCTCACCATCCAGAGGGCCAACTGCTTCTCTGGCGGGTTTCCTGCTTCCAAGATATTTGAAGAAGCTTTTATTATTCCCCTTAGTGTTGCTGGCCATGTGTTCCTCATAGTCTCTCTTGATGATGAATGGGAGGGTGTGCCCGCCACCCCTTCCAGCATCCTTCCCCTTCACCCCACTTTTGTCAATCACATTAGCAGCAGTTCTCGCAACCTATACAAATGTAAACTGGTTCAATCCCTGCAAATAGTCACAGAGGGGGGAAAGGGGGAAAGCCCTGAGCACAATCACTCATCCTGCAAAGCAGGGTCAGTTTGGAAACAATCCTCTGAACTGATCACACGTTAGGATTGTACTGCAAGTGTTTTTGCTGGCTGCATAAATTCCCTTTAGCAATGGGCAAGCAGCCCTTGGCTCAATTTGGGAATGGGTCACCAGTTACATATATCTTTAGGGAAGTCTTGGGGGGGGGGGGAAATCTCAGCTTTTTCACAAGCGGTCTAAAAGAGCTTCTACGGGTTGCATTATGTTATTGGATTGGCTGAAGATTTCATCTGTTTTGAGTCCAAGTCCTAAATACCAATTCATGCTCACTTAGTTCTAAACAAACACCCTCCGTGACATATTTTTAAGACTCCAAGGACTGGTGGGAAGTTCCAGGACACTTCTGAGCTTTGCTGAGCTTGGAATAAGCACTAATTGGTGCTTAGAATTTGAACCAGAAATTGAAAATAATTCTTTGCGCATGCACAGAAACTAAGAGCATTTGGAACAAATGAAACACAAACTAAATGGGGCCCAAGCAGCATGTTTATTTATTCAACTAATAGTCTGGCTGAGAGCCAACATTTTCCCTTTAAAAAAAACAACAAACAGCCAGAGGAATGTCAGAGATTCTCCCTTTGGCAGTCTCTTGATCACCACCATGTTCCTTGCCCACAATTCCTTGGCTGTTGCATAGAACAGAGACACTGTGTTGGAAAAATTTTTGTTGCCAGAAGAGGCTGCCGCTATTTTCTTCACAGTAATACCATAGAACGATGCTGGACTTTGTGTATCGTGGAAAATTCAAACTACCAGCTGCTGGGAGGAGAGTTACTGCCACCACCACAAGCAGTCCCCCCCAACTGTTCCCGGGAGGAAATCATAATTTCAAAAAAAATATGAAAATGAATGGGGTGGAACACAATGAAAGAATAACTACACAGATGTAAGTCGAAATGAAAGAACCACAAATGATGGCTCTTTATGCACGAGAACAAAAGCAGAAATGAAACGGGAACAAAATCCTTGCACGCCCTGAGCAGAAACTCATTCTGTATTCCGAGCTG
Organism: Tiliqua scincoides; assembly: GCF_035046505.1. NCBI lineage: Eukaryota > Metazoa > Chordata > Lepidosauria > Squamata > Scincidae > Tiliqua > Tiliqua scincoides. Next base: position 222,979,296 of record NC_089823.1, read on the forward strand.
GAGAAGACCTCTCAAGGCTGTAATGCTGGCCTTGTCTTTGAGGCAAGCATTATGCGCTTTCCAAACCAGGAAATGCACAACTTGGCGCCATCGCTAATTCCACGGATAAGACTGCTTGAGCAGACTCTGGGCTTTGCTCGCTGCTCTCGAGACGAGAGATCCTGGATGGTTCTCGTAAATGCAAATAAATGTTGTTGTTTTTTAATTATGCGTGCTTGAAATTCTCTATGAACACTGCCAAAGGGGTTAATAAATCTTAGAAAACAAATCCCCCCTCTCTCTCTTTAAAATAATCACAGCCCTTCTAACTCTGCTTAACATTTATTAGTATATTCAATGAAGAGAGGTTTTGCATTGGTAGATTGCCTTTAGCTCTGTAGTTTCTCAACACTAAGGCCTCTTGGATAACACGGTGTAACCTCATTTTTCTAATCTAGGAGGTCCATGGATTTTTGTCGCTGAAAACAGGAGGAGGGATTTTCTTTGTTAATTCATAATTAATAAGGAAAAAGGTTCATCCAGGAAGTGGAGAGTAGAAAAAGCCAAAACAACGGACACTGAGTCAAACGCACACAAGATATTGCCATAACATTTGCAGTATGCCGATGAACTTCCCACTGTTTCCATGAACAGCAAAAACTGTGGGCTGGCTAATTTACACTGTGCCCAAATTGTCAGCTGCTGCTGCTGCTCGCTTAAAGTAGGAAGCAGAATGATTGCCACCTTGCTGTACTTCCTGCTGTCTGCTGAGTACCTTGGCACACAAATTTGTCACATTGGAAGGCTAGGAACAGCCTGATCCACCTGGTTAAGTCAAAGTACCTCCATCCCAAATATACCCATTTTATTCCAATGGCTTAAAGTAGCAATGTTGAATGGTCTCTAAGGTCCTCACCTCTTGTGATGTCACTTCCAGCTTTGGGGAGACTTTGGGTTCTGCAGCTCTGTTTTGGACCACCACCCCCTACTGATACCTTGAATCCGCAGATACTGGGGATGCATTTTAAAATGTGGGAAAAGTAAATAAAACAGCCAAAAACAGAGCTTGGCCTACCCTCTCTCACTGAAACAGCTGCATTTAGAGGGCTGCAGGCAGTCTTCTGAGCTGCCTTCAGCCTCTATCTGGTCACACCAAGGCTCCTACTTTTACTTATGTCAGCCCAGAATGCATTTCTTTCCCCACTTTTTAAAAGTATATCCCCCAATATCCGTGGATCTGCAGATAACTGAAACTGCAGATGTTGGATCTGTGGAAACCAGGGTACACCTGTAGTTAAAAAAATTACTGTCTCTGCTCTCTTATTTTATACTAGGACCTTACAACTTATGAGCCAAATGTGGTGTGCCTGGATTCAAGAAACCATCTACCTAGGACTGGAAAAATGGAGGTGGGATGTCAACCACGTATCAGTCCACAATACATGGCTGGTGGGCTACATTCAACTTGACAGGTCACCAATTGTATTGGTTTGTATTATGGTTCTTTTTAGAGAGCTCCTCCCTCGTCATGCATGGTCTGAGGGCACATGAAAGAGCCAACTTGCTGAAAAGAAGCAGGTCTCAATGACCTATCACCTGAGAACTCCATGTATGTTGCCTTGAGTTTTGTGATGAAAGACAGAGAAGATATTAATAAATTGGGCTTATTAAGGAGGAAAAAATGTATCCAGAATAGACCGTGAAGAGCATATGAAGACAACTGCCAATTTTATTTTATTTTAGCTCCTGACTCTTTCCTTATCTTGTCATAGACACTATTGGATTTTGTGACAGGAAATAACTTTATTAATTGAATGTGAGAGTTGTGCCAAGCACTGAATAATTCAAAAAATATTTTCAGTGAAACTTTAATGCTACAGGTAATGTAGCCATTATGCATTCATATAATATCCAAAAAGCTCCATTTGGATAAGGTCTGTCACAGCATTCAGCAATTCTCCAGATGGAACACATTTTGTAACTAAATGAGAAATCAGCAGTTGCAGGTATTGCACCTTCCTCCATAGCATCCCACCCCTGGCTAGCTTATAGAGTACCCAGAGAATGGCAGCAGGTTTGTCAGTATTAATTTGGGGCCATTGTAAAAACTGTACACCAGCAATTTTGAACATAGTTCTCATGGCACACTGACTTCTATGGTCTTCTCTATGAGTCTCTTGTTATGTCACTTCCAACTTCCAGGCCACTCTTCTGGGTTCTGCGGCATGCCTCAGGGAGCACACAAGACAACAGAAGGCCGCATCCTGATTCCCTCCCCTGCATCTGGCATTCTGAGGTAACCCACTTCTAAAATCAGGAGGTTGCACATACCCCTCAGAGCTTGTAACCTGTGATGAACTTTTCTTCCAGAAATTTGTCCAGTCCACTTCTAGAGGCATCAAGGCCAGATGCCATCACCACATCCTGTGGCAACTCCCACAGCACACCTGTGGGCCTTTCACGGCACACCAGTTTGCTGTGGCACACCAATTGAAAATCGCTGCTATGGATGCTTCTGACAAGTTTGAATAAAATTAGCATAGATGACAAGACAGCAAATTAGCATGTATCTGCTTCAGGTAACCATGAAGAATAAGGTGCTGTGTGTTGTTTCCAGGAAATCTAATATGTCTGAGGAAAGTAGCATGTACAGGTATAACCTAATTATCCACAGATTTTTCACCTGCAGTTTTATCTCAACCTGATGAGAAGGGCCCTTTAAATTAAATTAAAGGAAAAAAGTCATTTAACAATAGCTTCGTTAATGGGGGAGAAGACAGCTGGCAGATAATCCATCAATCCTCTCTCCAGGTTCTTAGAACAGCTTTACTCCTAGGCAAGTGACTCCTCCCTTCTCCTTGAGCACGTGAAAGAATGCTAAGTGGAAGTGATTATCAACTCCTCCATTTTTTCCCCACACTGCTGCTCCTGGTGAAGGCAAAAGTCACTGCCTTGGAGTGAAGCCTTTCTAAGCACCTGGTGAGAGACTGATTGATCCATTGTCTGCCTAATGACTCTGTCTTACATTACAAAGGTCAGCAAGGCTGTTTTTAAATCACTGAGAAAAGGGACATTGTTTTTTAAGTGCATTTGCTTTAGTGTGATTTTTGCCATTCATGTGAGTTCTGGGAGCGGAACCCTTGCGGATACAGAAACTCAACTTGTAGTTAATTTTTTGCTGGAGCAAGCCAAAGACTAGCTGTACAACTTAAAAGGAAAAAAAAAATAGACTTTGTGATAGGTGCTGTCTATCAACATTTTCATCTAACATTTCCTGGGGTTTTTGAAGAGTGAATGTGGACCCTCCTTGCATCCTTGGAGAGACCCTTTACCTTGGACCCTCATGTGGTAGCAAAGTCTTTGTTTCCCCATGAGTCCGCATCCAAAATATATATGTATGTTTGTCAATTCCTTGTTAGTTTTGTTTATACAGTACTATAATTGGCATGCCTAGTTATGTCTAGTTAACACTGAGCTCGATGACATGATTCTTTCAGTCTTCAGGAAACCTATTCTGGGGTGCCTTATTTACCAACTCTTACTCAGTGAGATTGATTTATTGAAAAACCGTGGAGTTCTGAGTAGGCATTTAGGTTCAGACTGTGGTGATAACTTGGAAGTCTGTCTGTGCAGGTGGTGGGGGAGCTGGTGCCTTATTTGGGTTGCTACTTCTGACAAATGCTTTGAGGCTGATTAGTGTTTGGTGGAAAGTAGGGCGATAGTTCAAGAATATCACTTTTTACCTTGAATCTTTTCTCTCCATGGTGACTGCTGGGAATGTCACATCAGAATTGTCAAGATTCACGATGAACAACATAGTGAATATTTGACATTTGGAACACAAACACACATGTAGTAGGGCTAGGAAGGGCTGGTATTCTTTGGGTATATCTGGGAATTGGAATATTTCTGGGATGACTGAAAATTGGATTATGGCATATTTTCATAAACATAGATGTTTTGGTTGTGGATTATCTCCTTTGTTTCATTTGCTTGTGTGCAAAATACTCGTAAGTCTAGCTGGCATTTTAAGGATCCTCAGGGCTTCTTTCTCCAGATAAGTCTTGGCATGATGGGTTTGATCATGCTAACGAGAAGATTGATTTGGGGGTAAAATCCACTTTTGACACTAGGTGTGATCAGAGTTCCCTGGAAGGAATGGGAATTCAATTAGCTATTCCCATGAGAGCTTTTGGCAAAATAAATTTACGTATATTTTTGGTCGGCCAATGAACAGATTAATGTACCTAATCAGCTCTCTATGCTTAATTGCACTTCTCTTTCGAGTTACTGATACAATGAAAGCTCACAGCTACTGTGCATGTGTGATTTTTCTCTATCCCGCAAATGCAGATCATCTTTCTATGCTGTTTTTTGTTGTGGTGGTCTTGTCTGTGTCTGTTCTGATGTTTCATTTGGGGCTAAGTAGTCAAGAACTGATAAAAAAAGTAGTCAGGTTAAAAGTAGTCAGGAAGTGATCTACATTCTCCTGTTCCCTTCATAAGACCTCCACGACTGAGTTCTCATTGTAGGTTGTCAAATTAAAGGCTGTTTATATTTGCACGCTTTTTGATCTTTGTTTTTACTACACCTTGACTTGGCTTTAGTCAGTTTAAATCATTTAGTTTAGGTACATTTATGTCCCTTTTCAGATTATTACCAATGCAATTGTCGAAAAAATTACACAGTGTGGGTGGATGAAAATCTCCTTTTTTAAAATGTGTGTATTTTTACCTGGTCCAGAAAAAATAAAAAAGGTGAGAACATTCCAAAGACCTGATCCAAATTTACTAACCACTTCATATCAGGTGGTAGATGGTTCAAACTTCCTGGCACCTGTGGTGGCATCCCCAATGCTGCCCCATCACCCAATGATGAGCCAGCCTCTGCTCCACCCACTCTCCAATGTTCAGTGCCATGCTCACCTCCACATTTCCTCTCTGTCCCCCTCTTTTCCAATCCAAGGAGGGGAGAGAGGAGGAGGAGCAGTGGAGACAGTAGGTGAGCAGGGAAGGGCACCCCCTCACCAACCACTTCAGTTGGCCTCATGGATGAGCTAGCCCTAGCAAGGGGATGGACCTGTTGAAGATCTTGTGAGAGAAGGTGACACTTGATGTACTCCTTAAGCTACTGAAGGCTTTGAAGAGTAAAACCAGAACCGTGATTTGCCCCTAAACTAGACTATATTTCAACTGCCATGCATTGCACAATGGAAAGTTATCAGAGCATAAATAAGTGTGGTCAGTTTATACCTGTATCAATGAGAGGCTGTAGCTGGTCTGGTAGCCTCAGTAGAATTGAACAACAGGAGCCATTTATAGTCAGTGAGGGCAAAAACTAATCAATGGGACTTCAAGTTAAGCACACGCTTGAGTTTTTAAAAGCTGTTTCGGTTTAGAGTGTTACTATAATAGGAAATGAGAAAGGGAAATATTAAAGGTGGACTTCCTGTCAACCCCAAGAGCTATTGTCTGTTAATTTACAAGTTATCTTACATTTCAGCGTATCAGAAGGTCCCTTATGTTGAAACTCAAAAACATGCAAATATATTTCAATTTAGTCCATTATTTATTTAAAATAATGATGGATAGCAAAGCTGGAAAAGGATCCTTATGTTCTCGTTGTGGAGTTCCCAGAGGCATCTGTTGACCATTTGTAGAAAAGAGGATAGATGGCACTTTGGTCAGATCTCAAAGGCCTTTTTTATGGCCTGACAAATGAAAAATTCTTTGATATGTACTTTACCTTTAGTGAACAATATTCTGCATTAAACAAGTTTATTTTCTATAAATCAGAGCTGAGCAAAAAGTTTAAAACTGAGAACTCTCAGCTTCAATCTAGAGGGGAGGGTAAATGGAGGTGGGGCTAAACTTCCTCCAACTTATCTTTCCACTCCCACCACTTATTTCTCTGGGATGGAGCTGATCCCCATGACTGTAGATGGGTAGTCATTAGTTTTTCTTTCCCCAAAGAACTATAGTATTGACTGATCACTCTGATGGGGTTTGTACCCCCTGAAATCCCCTAACTCAGCGGTTTTCAACCGCTGTGACATGGCACACTGGTGTGCCGCGAGGCTGCCTCAGGTGTGCCGCAGGATCAGAGGAGGCAGGCAGCAGCTGCGTGCAGTGCCCACATGCGGGAGAAGCAGCTGCTTTGAGTCTCCCACGGCAGGCAGCACAAGCAAGGGAGCAGCCAGGGAAGGGGCTGGTCGCGGCCGCTTTGCATCCCACGCAGCAGCTGAAGAGTCAGCTTGGAGCTTGCTCCTGCTACTGAGCACGACTCAGGCTGCATCCTGATCCTCACTTTCCTGGGAGTAAGCCCCATTGGTTACTGTGGGGCTTACTTCTGAGTAGACATGCATAGGGTTGGGCACGAAGGCTTGTTGCCTGCCTGCCTGCTGATTGGCCAACAAGAGAAGCCTGGAGGAGCCAGGAGGTGGGAGCTGAGGAGTGAGTGAGAAGAGGGAGCCAGAAGCAGGCAAGCAGGTACATAGCGAGGAAGTCTGCTAAGGTTTCAGGGTCCCTGAAAGTCCCTTTTCCTTGCCAGTTTGCCTGCAACTCCCCAAAGCGACCCTCCAAACTCCCCAAAACGACTTTGGGGCTTTTAGAGGAAGGGCACTGGGCCACAATCCTATCCACACCTTCCTGGGAGTAAGCCCCATTGACTATAAAGGGACTTAGTTCTGAGCAGGCATGCATAGGATTGGGCTCTGGGGGTGCTACCCATTCACACTTACCTGGGAGTAAGCCCCATTGACTATAATGGGGCTTACTTCTGAGCAGGCATGCACAGGATTGAGCTTTGGTTGCACTCTTTTTTCTCAAATACACAAGCAGGCAATTGGCACTTCTCTCTCTTCTTCTCCCCCACCCCACCCCCTTCCCCAGGAATATCCCCCCCCCAAAAAAATCTCACAATCACAGTTAGCAACTCTCTTACTGTCCCTCCCCTCACTTGTCAGCACCTTCCAAAGATACAGAATCACTGTGTCACATTCTCTCTCTCCCCCACCCCCAATTTAATCCTGCACTTGTTTCAGTCATGTCTCCTCACTGCCCCTCACCCACATTCTCCACTATGCGATCAACCTGCCCTGTCTTTGCCAACACTTTCTGGCACTTTTGATAAGAATCTGAACATAGGATTTTTCCTCCTTTTCAGAAACCACATATACTTCCCTCTCCGTGCTTCTTGTCAACTTTTTTGTTGTCTAATGATTTAATTGTATTAATTTTATTAATTCAAGATTAACTGTCATGTAGTGATTTAATGTAAGTGAAAAACTGGTAGTGTGCCTTGGCGATTTTAGTGCTTTGTCAGTGTGCCGCGAGCTGAAAAAGGTTGAAAATGGCTGCCCTAACTGCTCCCCCCAAATCACTGCCTGTGAATGGAGTGGCCATTTTTTTGCGGGGGCTAGGGTGGTCATATTGTGGCAGCCAGGGCTGGCTCTAAGTCAGTTGGACCAGCTGTTCCCATTTGGGCCCTGTGCCTAAGGGGGCCATGCACTAGTTAATAGTCTTATAAAATACGCACATCACATTGCAACATGCAGACCATGCCTCGTTATCCACTGGGGTTCCATTCCGGAACCCACGGTGGATACCAAAAAATCAGTGGGTACCAAATCAGTGGAAAAACAACTTTGAAGATCCACTTCCAGGATATTGTTGCCCCAGAATTCATTGATATAGACACTATGCCTCATTCAGCCACTAGAGAGGGTGAATAATGGAATATAATGGAATGAAATTATAATTATTTAACAGTGCAAAGGTAGGAAATGGGATTTTGGTGCTTTTTTCCTTGTTAAAAGGTGTTTAAAGGTGGACCCAGCATCAGTGGTGAGTCAAATCAGTGAATACCAAAACAGTGGATACCAAGGTCCCACATCTACACCTAACACCACATTGCAGATTCATAACTATTTTTCAATGGCAATCTATACAGTTTGTTTGTGCAGGCTTACATGTATGCAATGTTATCTTACAATGTGCTCGAATCCATTGCACTTTTTTAAGTCCACATTTTGATTGCTTTCCTTTCTACCACAGGGGTATAAAAAGTCTATAATAAATTTTATTGATATCTCTGAGATTCGACAGACCTTGGCTGCGAATTTGGGGTCCTACAAGCAATTGTTTTCAACTGGGCGCCACAGCTCCTAAGGCCAGCCCTGGTGGCAGCACTAATATAAATGGAAGCAACCATAAGATCCTTGCCACATCAGATCAAATAAACCCCACATGAAGACACAAAGGCAATATCTTCTCTATTATTTCTTGCTAAAGTCTCTGATTTTCAGAAGTAGACTGTGTCTGCTCATATATAGTAGTTGGCTCTTTCAGGGCAAATTTTAAGACACTGTGTAGGATAAGAAGCACATGCCTATGGGAACCTCTGCAATAAATCTTGGCAACAATTATCAAGGCTGAGTCCCGATGCCATAAATCCTCTCGGAGAATTGCGAGGAAGAAAGCTGATATAGAAAGAAATATGCTTATTTTTACTTTGGGAAGATCATGATAAACTCTTCTCCATCACAGGCAGCTCACTTGTCCAAAACAATGCAATTTATGGAAATTTACATCACAATCAATCATGAGAGCATCTGGGGCTGTGATTTACGCACGCTGCAGAGGGTGTTCGCTTGCCCAGCAAATGTTCTGTGCTGCTGTTAAAAAATCTGCATAATATACTACTTAGAAGGGATGGTTGTTGACATCCAAAATGTGTTAAAGATGTCATAATCACACTAATGTACCACTAACATTCTTCTTCTGCCAGGTAACAAAGGGATGTTTACAGCAGAGTCTGTGGCAAAACACAAGTTACTAGGGGAGAATGAAAAAATACTCACACACACTGAACATGTTACGGGTTAATTCACACAGGCAGTTATTTATCTGAATCATTTTTGCATTACCTTTCCTCATCAGATGAGCACAAGGTGGCAAATAAATAATACAAATCTATAATAAACACAATAAAATGAAACTTAACAACAGCACACTAAAATCTGTTTTTGCAGATCAAATAAAAATGATAAAACATTAACAAGGTCTGATGGGGGGGAAAATATTTCGCTGCTATTGAAAATAGCAAAGGAAGGAGCAGGCTGTCTCCCCCTAGGCAGACAGTTCCACTGTCATGGAACCACCACCAAAAAGGTCCTGTAGGCTCTACATCATTTCTCTGCCCTTGATTCCTATGCACTTGATGCCTGTCAGCTGAATGTGTAACAGTCTTTCTTGGAAAGCATTGTGCTGAAGGAAATGTCAAGTGTTACATTTATGTTTTTGCCAGGCTAAGACAGAGGAAACCTGGGTTCAAACCTTCATGTGAAATTCACTGAGTGACCTTAAAGCATCCTAACTTTTCTATGGTTGTTGTGGAGAGAAAGCAAGAGGAGGAAGAAGGTGGCCAGACCACAGCTCATAGTGGTGGCCTTCTTGCAAGGCTCCACCCCCAGAAGAGGAAAGGATAAAAAGCAATGAACCTGATGAGTGCATTTGAGGAGGAGGGTTTATCTCAGCATTTATTCTTATGGGCTCAGTGCTGCTGCACCCACCTCACCTACCCTCGGACTAGCTAAGATTAGCTGATCGCCTTGAGACCAGGTAGGAGTTTTTTGCCTTCAGTTTTTTGCCTGATTGGCCATTGGTGATGGAATTTTTTGCCTAACCCAGACTATCTTCCCTGTGGTGGTTGAGCCAGTTGGTCACTTTTGTCAGGCTTGGTGCAGGAGTGGGACCAGGAGTAGGGATCTCATGTGCATCCCAAGGGCCGGAGGCAAAGGGGGATCTGGTATTAATCTTCAGATGTTGTCTGGTTTGGGGATGCTGGCTGGCAACACTGAAGGTTTGACTTGAAAAGTCCATCCTGAATTATTTCTAGCTTGGGATGAGTCACACTCTCTTGGCAAGCACCCAGCACCACTTCCATGTGTGCTCCCTTTTTTCAGATTCAGACACCTTTTGTGCCCATTTTTGGTGTGGCTGAATCAGTGGGGGGGGGGATAGGATTGGGCTGTCAATTTGTCTAGCAGTACAAACACTTTTCATATGGGTTAATTGCCAGTCTCCATCATCACTGCCACCTTCCTCCTCAATCACAAAAGATGCTTGTATGTCACAAATGGCAGGTGTCAGTGTGCTGTGCAGTCTGAAGAAGAAGCCGTTTCATAAGAGAGTTTCATATCCCTCTCTTTTATTTGCAAAGCCTGAATGGAGGTTTCATCTTCATGCTGATGGGAATGAATTTTTTTCCCCTGGCTTTCAACTGTGGGATTTCTATCTCCATCTCAAGGGCAGCTGTATTTGCAAACATTTTCAATTTTGCTTTATTTGCTTATTGTCATTTAGGCAGTGATAATACATTTCTCAGCATGATAACTTGCTTTCTCTTCCTTTGGGGAACCTGCTAATTATTACCATACAAATGCTATTAGCACTGTTGATTTTTGATGATTAGATATAGTGGGATTTGCCTCCTTTCCCCCTATGAATTGTCAGGTAGAGTGAGACACCATTATTAGCCATTTCAGTCACAATCCAAACCTGGACTTGGGCCGGCCAGATGCGCCGACGTATGGAGGCTGGCATAAGCCTCTGTGCCAGCTTCCCCGCAGCCGCTTGTATCAGCCCGCCTGCGCCGACACAAGCAGCAAAGGTAGGCATGGGGGCTGGGGAGGAGGAGGGAGGGAGGCATTCCTGGGTGGGGGAAGGGAGGGTGATGGGCAGCCCTGGGGGCGGGCGCACAGGGAGCTGGAGGCAGGGCTGAGATCCAGCAGTTATGCCATATCCGAGCCCCCATCCCTGGGGAGAATGGAGCAGCCGGAAGCCGCTCTGCTGTCCTCGGACTTGTGCCATCTCTGGAGGTGGCGCAAGTCCAAGGAGACCCATTGGGGCCAGCAGCCCTTACCCAGGGGTAAGGGGAAGAGTTTCCCCTTGCCTCTGGCTAAGCCGCTTCCGGCCACAATCCTGCGCTGGATACAACGCAAGCCTTCTGGCTTGCCTGTTCCAGTGCAGGTTTGGATTGCGCCCTTAATAATTTTTCTCTCTGTGCCACATCTTTGATTTGTCATCATTTTATTTTAAAGTTTTAGAATGTTTTTGACCTCCTCCAATCTTCTTAAACCTCATAATGGTTTGCACCCACATATCAACGAAACCATTTCTTTCCTTCTATATTATCACGGTCCCTTTTATATCCACCTAAAGGCAACTTCACAGAAAACAATATTTTCAGGAAAGAATTTTCTTCTGTATAGAGGCATGACTCTCGTATAGGGTTGCCAAGCTGGAGACAAGTCAAAACCTGAGATTCCTGGAATAGAAGCTGGTGATGTTGCAAGATGGCCAACTCAATCCTACTCATGTCTACGCAGAAGTAAGTCACACTGAGCACAATGAGCCTTATACCCAGGTAAGTATATACAAGATTGCAGCCCTACTTTCATAGCAGTTGTGCAGGATGTCCTCAACTGATGAGTCAGGGCTGAACAAATTCCCTGAACATCACTGTATGAAAGTACATCTACATTGTTTTACACAGTCAGTACAGCCCTGAATAGCAAATCATAAAGATAACCAGAGGATACCTTAATACTCTAGTCTTTTACTTATATAAAAATATTGGATGTTTCATGCTCAGCAACATAGCTCTGATCTAAAATAAGGCTGCTACCTATTCATGAGAAGCCACATGGGAGGTGATGTTCAGGGATGGCATTAAACATTTATCAGGGAGCATAAAAGAAGATTTTTTGTTTTTGACTCATCATATATTGCTATAGACACCAAATCGTCCCAGCCTTTTCTTTCATAATGTTTATTCTTTTCGTGTTAGCACTATCTATAGCTTCAATCAGCATGATCACTGGTACTTCTGTTCTTGAAGGACACCTGCATGATTTATAGCAAGCTGCATTAACTTAAAAAGAATACAGAGATAAGTTAGGTTGCCCAAGTCATCAATATTGTAGAAAGGCCACATTTATCCTTATCCAAGGTCAGGTTAGGCTGCTATGCAAAAAAGGACAATGATAAACAAAGGCAATTATGGGCTGTATTAATTTTTTTTTTAAAACCCAAACTGGTACAGCCAAGGTTCCGCTTCCAATTCATTTTTCTTCTGAAAGAGTAAAGTATGTTTGGTGGGCAGAATTCAACCCTGATGTAAATCAGGTCATCTCATTGAAACAATTATCACTTGCCCTGGATTTCACTTTGGCCCACTGTGTTTATGCAACACAAAATTAGCAAGCCTGCCCACTCAGGTCTTCTGCAAAGAATGGAAAATGAAACTGCCAGCCATTCTCACCTGCATGAGTTCAGAGATTCACTTTGTAAGAGCGAGGCTCATGCAGTACTAGGATGAAGGGGAAGGAATTTTGTCCTTGACAGCAAACTGATCCGCGCACCTGTACTGTGGTGTTCATTTTGCTCAGTGCTAGTATTCAGGGACCTTATAGAAAGACTGATAAAATAGTGAATGTTAACTTTTTTTCCCCCTGCAACTTCCTATCATTCTCATTAAATTTGGCGAAGAAATGTACCACTTCCTTAGATACAGAATCCCAATGCTGAGTAATTTAAATAAGAGGCAGATTGGTCTGGACTCGGACTAGCTATGAGGTCATTTAGAGCGGGCAAGAAGATTAATCGCTTTTCCCAATGTTCAGACTGCATGCAATTATTCCTTCGAAACGGGGTGGGTGGTAGAACATTTCAGGTCCTGAATCAAGGGCTCCACCTGGGCCCCTGTCTGGGGGCACATACATGCTTGCACCTCCCCGCTTCCACTTGCCCCAGTTTATGGGGACTTGGGGTCTTAGGGTTCAATTCTATACTCCCCCCCCCCATTGCAAGTGCAGCTGCACCAAAATACAGGTGTACTGTATCAGCAGGGGTGGACAGGGATGCTTTGGAGGGGAAAGGAGATTTAAATCCCTTTACACTTCTGTAAGGCTCTTGCTTAATGGGTCTCCTTGGATCTGCAGCACCTCTTGAGCTGATGCAAGTCTGAGGACAGAAAGGGGGCAAGGAGGCTGCCCACAGAGGGGATAGGATCTAGCACACACCATTGCTGCCAGACCCACCCCTCCTTCAGTATCCACAACCCCATTCTTGCCCAGTTTTGTTCCTTTCCTGCCCCTGATTCGCCCTCCACCTCCTTCCGCCTCCCATGACATCCTACCTGATTCAATGGGCACAATGTGATGGGTACTGGAAAGCTCTGGCCTTCCCTCTGGCAGTATGCTCTCAGAGTGCCTGTTACAGCAACCATAAAGCAGGTAGCTATAAGTGTTAGTGACTTGCCCAAAGGCAACTCAGCAAGACTTCTGGCCTAGTAGGGGCTTGCATACTGTTCTCCTTGATCCAACTTCATTGGCTTTAATCCAAAGAACTGCCGAACAGTTCCTCTTGCATAATGGGTCTCCACGGAGCCAGTTGCAAGCCATTGGCTGCAATTAGCGGCACAACCAAACAGAACAGCTGTGTTTCGCAAAAGGCCCTGAACATCTGCCCTGTGCAGTGAGAGCATGTTGGCACTGCAATAGTCGTGCATTGGCATCGCCCAGATGATGAATCCTACAAAGGATCTGACAGCAATTTATCCCTGGTTTTGTGCTCCAGACAATTTAGCCTTGGAGGAAATACAGTTTTACTTCTGAAACAGTTTCTCCCGGGGACTCAGGACATGGCCAACATAATCAATTCTTTCTTCCTGTTAAATTGAATTGCTACCACTAAGACAATTTCAGTGGTGAAGAAAGGAAAGAAGGAAGGAAGTCAAGACCAAAAAGAAATTTTAAAATAAATATTTTCTTTTTCTTCTTAGATAATATATAGAAGGGATTTTTAACAAAGTGTTTCTGACTACTGACCACGTTAAAAAGACTGTGGGGTGTTGTTACCTTCTGCACTTTGATTCTGATGTTGATCTGCTGAACTTGGCAATTTGGCAGTGATCCCCTTTAGGCTTTGATTGTATAAACCATGGTTGTCGAGCACCCACACACCCCTTTTTGGTATCCGCCATAAAGCCCCACCACAGCCTCTTCACACTTCCTCACACTTTCATGGCTTGTTTTTATCTCACTACCGGGCCTTTCCAACTTCTCCTTTCAAGAAGGAGAAACCGGAATGGTGCGCTGCTTGCTGCCTGAGCCTGCTGTCTTGCCCAATTTGTCGAATCCTGCTGATTACGCCAATTTGTCCCATCCAAAACTTTTGTCTCCCTTCTAATGCCCGCTTCTTGGCTAATTAACACCTCCTTTTTTCCAAGAACAGCAGCTGTGGTGTGCAAAGGAATGACTACAGAAATCCTTATCAGTTTGAGCAATTAACAAAATTTCTTGCTCTAAACACACTCCCTGCAATTCCTCTTGTCCAGAGGCTTTTTTTCCTCCCCAAAACAACACTTAACTTAGTGGGTAAAGGTCTGAAGCCTCCAGTCCAAGTCCACAGTCCAATCTCCAGTCCAGTCTTCCCAGTAGCAGACCACTGCAGCAGAGTCCTCTCCTCTGTGTCCTCCTCTAGAGTCCTGGCAGTCCCCTTCTCTCTGTGTGAGTATCAGTCCATCCGTGTCCCATAGGTCTGGGTCCTTGTTCCTTCTGAAACTGCCTTTTATCTTTGCATGTCCCGTGATCCAAAATGCAGCTCAGCTGTGAGCTACCTCATCAGCCCATGTCCATACAAAGTCCCATCAAGGTCAAATGAAGTTCAGGTGTCCATCAAAGTCTCCATTGGCCTTGTTTGAGTACAGCTGTGGAGCCAGCCCTGCCCTTCCCAGAGCTGTCAACCAGCTGTCAAAACATGGGAACCGCTGTCAACACCACCTCATCCGCCTGATGATCTTCTGATCTTCCATTACACCTGCCAAATAACTTTGATGGCTCAGAACGTGGAAGTAATTGGTAGTCACATCAATGCATCGCCACCAATTATTTCCAGGTTGCCACAAGCTGGGAAGTCATGCCAGGGTCAAGTGGCCCCCAGCTGCTAGAAGTTGGACCACTCTGGTAGAAACAGATGCCTCAGCATATAAATCTATGCCCTTACATACCCAACACAATAAATTAATCAATGGTGTGGGGGGAATAGAGAAGAGCTACTGTAATTAAGAACATAAGAAGAGCCCTGCCACAGCAGACCAGTGCCTCTCAAGTCCATCCAAATGCCTCTGGAAAGCACCCAAACAGGGCTGATAGTAACTGCCCTCCCCTGCTATAGCCCTCCTGATGACTGGTATTCAAAGTTATTCTACCGCTGAACGTGGAAGTTCCACATAGCTATCCCAGGCAACGGTGACAAATTCTCCTTTAAGCAGAATTACGTCACTCTGAGATGTTTTGTATCTATCACCTCCCAATGTTCATTTTAACAATATCCACCTTTCCCAAAAGAGATACTGGTGGCGAATGTCACTTCTCGCATCATTTGACGCTTCTCTGAGCAAAAAAAAAAAAAAAAAGTTATAGCGCATAGATACAATTTTGGATAAAGCAGAAGACACTTTCAGTCCTAAGTATGTTATCTTCTTATGTTGCTGAGGCGGAAATGGCTCGAGCTGACCAGCATTTCCTTATCTTTGCTTTGCCTAGTTCTTGATGAAATCTCCTTGGCATCTTGTTATCGTTTTCATAATTCTTTTGAGTCTAGATCAGGAAGTGGGAAAGGCTGTACCAAAGGTTTAGTGACATTTTATTGTCAGTTTTTATTAGTTCCTCACTTGCCCCAAATAACCTAGTCACATTCCCACACTGAATGCAGAACTAAAGGCAAGACCCCCGAGGAAGTCTATTCTTGGCTATTAAACATCACAGCTATATAGGACTTCATATATTTCAGAATACAGTGGACCCTCAGTATCCTTGGGGGGGGGGTCTGTTCCAGGACCCCCTGCAGATACTGAAATCCATGGGGGGGGAGCCACCACAATAACTTACCTGGGGGCTGTGTGGCCCTCCACAGGTTACATGCAACTTCCTGGCCTCCTCAGAAGCCTCCAGGATGTGACTGGAAGTTGCATCCAGGAAGTGTTCTGAGGTGTGGGGAGGTCAAATGCAGCCTCCCCAAACCTAAAAAATCCTGGATGTGGCAGAAGACACTAAAGCGAACCGGAAGTGAATTCTGGTTGCATTCAGGAGGTCCTCTGAGGCCCTGCAGCTGCAAGCTTGGCATCCACAGATACTCAAATCCATGGATGTCAAGCCCATAGATCAGTGGTATTCAAACTGGGGCGTCACAATGCCCCAGCCTGTGGGTCCTGGCCTCTGCCCCCTAAAGGGACTGGGGCAGCCAGAAGACAGGGGGAAGGCAGCAGCGCGATCCGTAGGATCGCGCCGCTCAGGGGGGCTGCAGGGGCTTGGGTGCACTTGCCCAAGTTTCCTGCAGCCTCCCAGGGGTGCAGGGAGCCCTGCGCAACCTTCCGCAGGGCTCCCCCGGTCAGGAAAAGGGAAAGCGGAGCGAGCGCCCCCGCTCCGCAAAACCGGAAGCGGAGCACGATCACTCCACTTTCCCTTCTGACGGAGCTGCAGGGACTGGGGTGCACCCTCCAGTCCCTGCAGCAGCCATCCCTGTGTGCGGGGAGCAGTGCGCAAGCGCCTGCAGGGCGCCCAAGGTCAGGGAAAGGGATAGTGGGGCGATCGCGCTCTGCGTCCGCTTTTGCAGAGGCAGAGCAGATCGCTCCACTCTCCCTTTCCCTGAAATGGGGCGTTCTGCAGGCACTCGCGCAGGGCTCCCCGTACACAGGGACGGCTGCTGCAGGGACTGGAGGGTGTACCCCAGTCCCTGCGGCTCCCTGAGTGACACAATCCTGGGGATCGCGTCACTGCCTTCCCCCTGCCCCTGACGCCTTCCCCCCTGCCAAGACTTACTGTGGGTTTCAAACTCCCGGAGAGTTTGAAAACCGCAGCCACAGATAAAGAGGATCCATTGCATACGGCCAAGCTACACTGTGTGGTATGTCGTGTTTTGCGACAGCTGTGAAGGACTTTATGATGCCAAAATGCTAGTCCCACCAGTGTAACACTGGTGGAAGTCCCTCTAAGGTTTGGGCCATTAGTTTTCTATCTGAGAAGGGCCAGTGGTTTGATTCAGGATATGGCAGTGTGTGTGTGTGTGTGTGTGTGTGTGTGTGTGTGTGTGTGTGTGTGTGTGTGTGTGAGATCATACCATTTTTCTAATCCTTTAGCAATTCAGCAGGTGGGCTGTTTTGAAATAATGCAACCCACCTGTTTTTCCCAGAACGATTCCATTGTGTTGGTGAGAAGATAAACAATTAAAAAACCATTTTTAATATAACACATTGACATTGTTTAAACAAAACTCCCCCCCCCTTTTTAAATTCAGCACACTACATTCCCTTAATTTTGTTTCCGTTCTGTACTCCCAAACGGATCTCACATAAAGGAGAACAAAAAAAAATCCCATCTATAATTTGAAAGCTTTTATGATTGCAGTGAAAGTTATGAATATGTGACAGAATGAATATGAATGTAACTTTCAGTACCAAAGACGTTACCCATCCTAGTCTAGGCCCTCATGTCATTTTTGACAATGTGCTGGAGAATCCCATTAGTTCATTAAAATGAGAAGTTGAAAAGAAAAATGTGTGTCCTTCCTGGCCCCACAGAAATCAAGATTTTATGCTTCCATGGAATTCTCTCCAGTGGGATTCTCCTATGGGAAAGTCATCAGTACCAATGTTTTGTTCAAGGACACCTAGAGATTTCTGAATGGATTAACTGCAATATTCAAATGTTCTTTGCAGACAGGCAAACAAACAGACGCCACAGAGCTGAATTTATGAGCCTTGTTTCACTCATTCAGCAATGGTTTCACATCTTCTGTTTGCAACAAAAGAAGAATAGGTCTAATCATGACATTTACATCTCATGATTGTACAGCTGAACTCCCATCATGATGCTGGCGAAGATGCTCTATGCAGATTTTCCAATTGGACACCGGAGTGCTTGTCTTCTCAATGACAGTGTCAAGAAGATAATGACGACTGTTACAAGTATCTGTTGACTTCCTCAGGAGCTTTTATATGCATACAAAACCACAGCTTTCAATAAAAGTTGTCTTCCCCTTTCCCCTTGCAATCTGGTTATATATGAAAAGAAAAACAGTTAATTTTTGTATGCATTGATACATTTTGCAATCTGTATGTATTCTATTCTTAACATGTATGTTTCCCTTTTATTGCTCTTTTTTATACAAGTAAAGGAGAGGGACAACAGATAACATGAGATTTCCTTAGTGAGTGTACTGAATATGACCTAGCAAGACCACACACACACACACACACACACACACACACACACAGAGAGAGAGAGAGAGAGAGAGAGAGAGAGAGAGAGAGAGAGAGAGAGAGAGTCTCTTTTTTCCATATATATTTATGGACTCTAAAAAGGGAGGTGTTTCCAGGAGGAGGAAGTTCCACAGACGAGGAGCCACCACTGAGAAAGCCCTCTTTCCTGCCGCCACCCCACTTACCTCTGCCGGTGGCAGCACAGTTAGAAGGGCCCCCTCTAATGACCTCAGAGGGCGGATTGAATTGTGTGGAAGGAGGCAGTCACTCAAATACCCTTGACCCGAGCCAAAATATTCTCTTCTTGAGAAAAGTAGTCAAGGAATACGTCAAGGTGAATTGGGAGAGCTCCCCCAGCACTAACTGGAAACCAATTACTCCTTCTTTCTTACTCATTTTTCAACATGGGCAGCCCCTGGAAGCAAGCATTTGGATTCTGCACATTCCAGACTCCCTGCCAACCATGCCCATTCTGCCTTTCCAAACTCTCCCAGCAGCCTGAAGGCATCTCCAAATGAGAATCAGGTCACAGACAAACCAAGTAAGCTCACCGAGAGGAAGGAGCCAACAGCCAAGATGACCAGCTTCCCATGAGCGCATGTCCAGAAAGACCAAGATATTTATTTAAAAGCTTTCAAATGACCTCTGACAGTGTTTGTCCTGCAGTGCCAGTGAATCACCACTGTCAACAGATATTACAGTAGTAAATCCACATTACTCATGTAGTAAAATGAACAGCCAAGGTTAAAGCTAGGAATATGTTCTGCAAAAGCGGTGGGTAAACACGTGGCATTTTCTAGTTAAACATTCATTAGCCAGAGAAAAAGAAAGAAAACCAGGTTTTTTGGTTAATGTTTCAGTATGCATGAGCCCTTTTCCCAGCGCGACCAAGTTGTGCAAACACAGCAGCTTAAATCTATACCTCCTGCACTCCAAATCTGATGCATTTCCAGGAATGTGTTTGTACAGAGTAATCCTCCTGCAAGAGGTTACTCTGAAAACATCCCAGTGGCATAAAAATGGATTTCAGATCTTACCCAATACCAACCAAAGTAGCACCGTTTTTGACACGTTGGAGATCAGACTGATACTGTGAACAATTCACTACTTGGTGAGCAGCTTCACCAAGGAGCTCCTTAACCCAAAACCCCACATACTTTCAAGCTAATACAAAACCAAGCCAGGATGCCAAATGTTTTGCCACTAGTGGGGAAATAAAGGGGGCTAAAATTTCCAGATAGCCTCTATCCATTCTCCTCAAAAGAATGGAAAAGAAAACATTTCTTTCTCTAAAAGAAAATATTTAAATTTCTCTAAAAGAAAATATTTATTTACCCAGAGGGTGGTTAGTCTGTGGAACTCCCTGCCACAGGATATGATTATGTCAGCTGGCCTCAATATCTTTCAAAGGAATTGGATAAATTTCTGGAGGAAATGTCCATCACAGGTTACAAGCCATGACGGGTATGTGCAACCTCCTGATTTTTAAAGTAGGCTACCTCAGAATGCCAGACGCAAGGGATGCTGGTCTCTTGTTGTCTTATGTGCTCCCTGAGGTATATGGTGGGCCACTATGAGATACAGGAAGCTGAACTAGATTTGATCTTTTCTTTACCTTCTGTGTTGAACAGGACCCCCTAAACCTAAAGGGAAGCCCCTGTTTGTATGTAACATGGAACTGGACTTTCTTACAGTCCCATTCTCATAACCTCTGAAATATCCACCTTGTCTGAGATATACCTGGGATGTTTATTGACAGTGTCAATGCTGCTGACACTTATCCCTAATGGAAGACTGGGCCAAAAGAAAAACACCAGCACCCCATTGCCAATAAACCATTGGGTTTTGATCACAATCTACACTACACTACGCTACACTATAGCTCCACGCAGCTACTACTTGTGAGTAAAGGCAAGTCTCTAAGTCAGCTGTATTCAAACTCACTTGGAGAGTTTGAGCCTCTCTAAGTACCTTGCAAGGGTTGGGGGGAGGCAGTGGGGGTGATCTCCAGGATCAGAGGCGGGGCACGATCGCTCCACTTTCAAAGCTGCAGGGAGCCCTGCAGAAGGTCGCGCAGGGCTCCCCGTACCCCTGGGAGGCTGCAGGAGGCTCCGGTAAGTGGACCCAAGCCCCTGCAGCCTCCCTGAGCCTCCTCCCTGCCTCTTGGCTGCCCCCGCCCCTTAAGGGGGCAGAGGCCCCAGTCTGAAAAGTCCTGCTCTAAGCATATTGATGTATTTAATGTCACATGTAGTTGGGTCCTAAATTGTACTGGGGTCCAGTGTTTCACCAAATGACCTCCTGGGTGAATTTTCCTCAGACATCTTCCATGGAACTGAGTAAGAATATGGACACCAGAAATATGGTGAACACTTGGAGAGTCAATGGAAAACATGTTTTTCTGCTGTGTGACAAAACTAAATCATACCAACTTCCATTTAAAGTTTCAGTTATTTCTGCCCAGCGTTGCATATACGCAACAGGGATCAAATGTGTGCCCCTGTGGGCTGGGCAGAAATGGGTTTGCAACCAGGAACTTTGCAACCAGGAACTTCACAGAAATGAGGACAAATTGGAATCCATGTTAGGATGTCAACTTGGCCTATCCGTTGTGAATCCCTTGGATGCCTGAGCAATCATGCTGTGCTCTGAATGAAATCTATTCAAAAATCTAATCAGGTAGAAAAATAAAAACCACCATTGTTATAAAAATCCAATATCAATCCAGTTTGTTAGGTATACGATCTGTTAATATGAGAAGATTTTAAAACTCTGTGGATTTAAAAAAATGCCAAATCCTTTTTCAAAAAGCTGCACCTGCTGTTCTAACTAGTTGCATCTCAAATATGTTTGAAATTCCCAAAACACCATAGAGCAGTGGTTCTCACACATTTAGCACCAGGACCCACTTTTTAGAATGAGAATCTGTCAGGACCCAACAGAAGTGATGTCATGACCAGAAGTGACGTCATCAAGCAGAAAAATGTTTAACAATCCTAGGCTGCAATCCTACCCACACTTACCCAGGAGTAAGTCGCATTTACTATCATCATTAAAAGAATATACATAGTAACTTGTTAAAAGTACAGGTCTGTAACATTTCCCCAAATGCAGTCTCATACCATCAAGTCTAATAAAAATAAAATATTCTAATGAATGGGGACCCACCTGAAATTGGCTCGTGACCCACAGTTTGAGAAACACTGCCATAGAGTATGAAGATGAGGAATGTGGTGCTGGAGATCACTTGTTGATCAACTACCATTTTTTGTAGAAGACCACCTGTGACAGTGGCAGAATTCACACAGAACTTCCTGATTCCTAGCTCTAGCTACTGTCCTACACCACCTTCACAACAGGTGCAACATGTCCTTCATTTTGAATGAGTGGAACACCTCCTTGAATGAAACTATGTCCACTGTAGGGACTGAGAGAGGGAGATTGTTGGCACTGACTGACGCATTTGGACATATATTGTAACACAAGCCCAATGTAAAAGTCTCCCTACCACATGTTCAGTAAACATGTGTATGGGGCGGATTGGAATGACTGGCTAACCTCACTCCCTGGGTGTGTCCACATGTTCAATTGTTTGACAGGGTTGCAAGGCTGCAATCCTATACACACGTAAGTCCCATGTAACACAATGAAACTTACTTCTGTGTAGATATGCATAGGACTGTGCTCTAAATCACATAGGAAAAAGTCTCCATGTGCCCAGATTTACAGAAAGGGCAAAGCACATAGACCAGCAATTGTCAGCCTTTTAAATCTCATGTCTCACTGACAAGGTGCTAAAATTGTCAAAGCACACCATGAGTTTTGGAACAATTGACAAGGCACACCATGCCGCTGGTGGTGGGGAGGGCGGGCTCACATTCCCAATGGCCCTACCAATATATGACCCTCCTCCAAACTGCTGTGGCACATCTGCAGACATTACGCGGCACACCAATGTGCCATGCCACAGTGGTTGAAAATCACTGATGTAGACACTCAGGGGCATCTAGCTGGGAAATCAGTATGGGGGGGGGGTGCATGGCTAGCCAGTGCACTCCCATTTACCCCACTGATGCATTGGCCCTCCACACTGCACACAGTTATACATACTTTCCCAAAGGTACTTAGTAGAGAAGGCGAAGTATGTCTGTTTGGGATATACGATTCAGAAAAAGGTAATCTATGGGAAAACAGAGTAGTGCGACAGCTTCAGTGTCCTTGATCAGCTGCACAACTTAGGTTGGCAAATTAAAGATGCCTCAAGGAAACTCGAGCTTATATCCCCAGTTGTCTGCAGTGTCAAAAATGTTACAGAAAAGGATTACATCAGGTACTGCAACGAATGTCTTTTCATCCTTCTTCCAGAAGCCTTCTGTAGATCAATATAGAGCTGAATCTATAATACCCTAAATACTTTAATCTCTAACTTCCATAAAATATACCTTTTTCCCTGGGTATTCCAAAGGTCATCTGAGAGTAGCCTCTTTGTGGTTACGTTCACATGGCAAATATAAATGAATGTCTTTGCTTTAAGATGTACACTCATCTTCCTCCAGAGGGAAATGTGCATTTTTCTTACTATTAAAAAATAAAATAAAAGCAATTTTTTAGACAAATCAACTCCAAAACTTAAAATCTAACAATTTTATGCAGTGGGATCTCATTATCTGTGAGGGATCCATTCCAGGGCCCCCTACAGATATTAAATTCAGCAGATAATGGAATCCACAGGAGACCCAATTGACACCGCAATTACTTACCTGGGGGCCTTGCCTGGCCCTCCAGAGGTTGCAAGTAGCCTCCTGGTCTCCTCAGAATCCTTCCAGATGTGACTGGATGACACTTCTAGTTTGTGCCAGCAAACTAGGAGCACCTTCCAGTTGCATCTGGGAGGTGTTTTGAGGCATGGGGAGCATGTGCTTGCCCTCTCCGAACCTCAGAACACTTCTGGGACATAACCAGAAGCCACTTCTAGTCACGCCCATAGGTCCTCCAGTTGCTGGTTTGGCATTTGTGGATAATCACATTCACAGATGCCAGTCCTGTGGATAAGGAGGGCCCACTGTATTCTGTGTAATCAATAGGAAGATCATCATTGCAACTTACCCTAGGCATACCTACATAGCATACCCTACTATCATGGCTGGAGTCATGCTGCCTGGGCCATGCAAACAGCATCACCTGCATGATTCTAGCCATGGAGAGATTATTCATGGCCTTTCCCTGCAGTCTGGGTTTGGCTACTCTTCTCCTCTCTAGAAGAGAATTATGGCTATCCTGACACAGTGGCAATCTGGTGGTGGCATGGGGAATCCCCAACAAGGCCCCAGGCAAGCAAGGTGGAAACAGCTTCCCCTACACAGCAATCGTAGACAGAATGCTTGTACCGGGCGGGGAGGCTTTTCCTGCCATGTATACTGAAAGACTATTCTATCTGGGAAAGTCAGTCAAGTAGATCTGCAAGAATAAAAGCCTCTGATAACTGTAGTCTCATATTCGCTGCTCGTGTAATGAAACCTCAGGTTAAATGAGAGGCAGGAAAAGCCCTCTGAAAATTGTATGCTTGGAAATACCAGACTGGACCCACGCTGAGAACCATCTTGCAACGCAGAAGGCAGCCTCTTAATAAACACTAAAACTTTCCAGCCTGAAAGCTTGCAGTTCCTCTAATTGCAACAAATTAAACTGTTCACGGGAATGCTTACCCACATCTAAGACATTATGAGCTCACTGAATAATACAGAATGTCACCATTGCCTTTGTTCATGCAGGACTGCCCAATCGTCCTATTGGCTGTAGCGCTAAACATCAGATTCTCCGCAGATAGTAGTACTGGCAACCTTCAGTCTCGAAAGACTATGGTATCGCGCTCTGAAAGGTGGTTCTGTAGAACATAATTAAACAGGGAAATTTAAAAAAGTTTTGGATGCAATCCTAACCCACTTTCCAGCACCGACATAAGGGCAATGCAGCTCCAAGGTAAGGGAACAAACATTCCCTTACTTTGAGGAGACCTCCTTGAGTGCCACCCAACTGCAGGATGCAGTATGTGTTCCATTGGCACAGCTATGCAAGTGCTGGAAAGTTGGTCAGGATTGGGGCCTTTGTAGCTTTTTTAGGTAAAGGCCAAGTTGACATATCTTACAACCCAATCCTGACCAACTTTCCAGCACCAATGTGCATGCTGCATTATGTGGTGAGGGAGGAAGTCACAGAGGCCTGCACAAGGAAAAGGCACATTTGTTCCTTTACCTCCAGACTGCATTGGCGCTGGAACGTTGGTTAGGATTGGACAGCTTGGCTACAGTCCTAATCAGATCTACCTGGGAGTAAGCCCTATTGAATTAAAATGAATTACTTCTGAGTAGACATGCCTAGGAATGTGCTGTTAATCACCACCACAAAATTGTGATAGCCATTCGCATATGATTCTCTATAAGTCACTACAAGTCCAGAACCACAGCGTGAAAGTAATGCCATTGTCATGCATGCCAGTGTTAATGGCTGGAGGCCCTGAACCCATGACAGCAGCTCACAGATGATCCATCTGGGCAGGCAGGTTGGGTGCAGTTCAGAGGAGGTTGGGGACAGTTCAGGGCAGGGAGTGGGCTAGGCAGGGGGAAGGAGGAATGATCTCAGCAGCAGCTATGCATGCTGAGAACCTAACCCTTCCCTGCCTCAAACCTCCCCTGCATCTTCTCAGACTCTAGCCAAAAAACTAGCAAAGAACCAAGGAGATCCATTGCAGGTCAAGTTACCTACAGGGAGGTATCCAAAAAAATTTTTTACTTACCTCCCTTGGGCTGCCTGGTTACCTCCTTGCATTACGCAGCACACACTCTATCATCAGCGCTGCATGCTTTGGGCTGGCAGGGAATAGGATTGGAACTGAAACCAACATATTTAGAGGCAGCATACTTCCGGGTAGTTCTAGCCTAAGTTCTATAGACTTAGAGATCCCATCACACCACTACCACTCTTCCAGTTCTTCCAAGGACTGAGTTTCAGTCTTGGATGATATCCGAGTCCACCAGATTCTCCATTATCAAACATTCAGCCTCATCACCTGCAAAAAGTCATCCAAATCAAGAACTTATGTCACAGGAATATAGGGCCATAACATTGATAAGGCAGGCGGATGAGGAATGAAATATGTCCTATGACTTGAAATTAAGAACCAAAGAGATGATTTAAGACAAGACTGCTGAAAATGTGCAAGATGTCATTTAGACAAATGTGAGGTTCTGCTTTTCAATGAGTCAGTGTTCAGAAACAAATAGGGTATTGTGTGTCCATATAAAGTATGATTGGAACCAGAAACATTTTTCCCCTTGGGTTACATATAAATGAGAAAATGGATGTTAGCATTTTTATGAGGTTGCAGTATGTCATTTATTGAATGATAACTATGAATAAATATGCTGTCCACAGAATGTTAATCTTCTTCCTACTTACTCTTCATAGCAATCTCAGTAGTATTAGGTATCTATTCCCTGGCTTGCCGCCCCCCCACACCCACTGTTGCAATTCTGCAAGGAATTCAAGGCAGGCTAGTCTTGCCACAGAACTCCAACTAGTTAGCAATGCAACACAGTATTTTTAAGAATGACTATGACGTCATAAGAAGCAGTGAAATGTAACATTACGGGTTACAAGCCATGATGTGTATGTGCAACCTCCTGATTTTAGAAATGGGCTATGTGAGATGCAAGGGAGGGCACCAGGATGTAGGTCTCTTGTTATCAGGTGTGCTCCCTGGGGCATTTGGTGGGGCCGCTGTGAGATACAGAAAGTTGGACTAGATGGGCCTATGGCCTGACCCAGTGGGGCTGTTCTTATGTAACACTGCAGGAAAAAAAATCTCACCCAAAATAGTGACAGAGGGGAAACAGCATTAAAAAGCTTTGGGGTACATTGGAAGTAAAGACAAACAAAGAGCTAGGCTCAGAATGGAATTCTATGTCTTTCTCTTTTCTCTGCTTGCAATGAGACAAGCAGATTGGAGAAAAAGGAGTTCCTGGAGCCCAAGAACCAAACAAGATCTGGTGATCAAGGGTAACATTTGCTGCAGAAAATGTCACTGAATTATAGACACAGAATACTGGACTATAAAGCAGAAGGATTCTGAACAACATGTTCACATTAACAAAATTACTTTTTTTTTTTTCCTTACAGAGGACTCTCCTGAACAGTGTCCCTCTTTTTGAATAGTACAACTCTATACAACATGTCGCAAACACATACAGCCCAATCCTATGGCCAATTTACAATGTCATAAAAGGCCCAGCAGTGGCACAGAGATCATGCCGTTATGAGGCCTGTTGCTGCCACCTCTGCAAAGCGCTGTCAGTTCTGCAAACCCCTCCCTCCACTGCTGCAGAGCTCGGGCTGCACTGACTCGGGTAACTCAGTGGTGGCAGTGTATCTTGGGCAGGGAAAGACAGTCAATGGGATTTGGGGGGTGAGGAGGGGGAAGAAGGGGGTGGATCCTGCTGGTACAAGAGGTTTAGGATCCTATCCTTTCTTTTCAACCTCACCCATTCCTTCTCTTTCCTCTGATTTATGCCAGCTGTATTGCTGGTGGAAGTCCAAGGAGATGCATGGCCACCAGGTGGCCTAAGCAGAGGTAAGTTGAAAATATTTTTACCTCTGGAAGGTTTTCCAAAAGCCTCCTGCCCCAACAATGGACGCAGTGTGCACTCTGTCAGTATGGCTGCATCACTGTTAATGGTGGGGAATAGGATTGGGGCCTTAGGGCTCAATCCTGGGCTTGGTGCACCGGCTCACTGCTGTAAGGCCTGACGTTTATGGGCCTGACCACCAGGCAAGCACAGGTGGTAACCCAGCGCTGGCTGGCATCAGGCTACCACCTGGCGGGCACTGGATCTCCTCAGCTCAGCAGTCACACAGACCACCAAGCAGCAAAGAGATGAGTAGGGGTGTGGTGGGAGGCAGGGAGGAGGCGTTCCGGGGAGGGGGGAGGCAGACAGAGGGCGGGGAAGAGGTTTTACGGGAGGTAGGAGGCAGAGAGAGGATGGGGGAGGTATGCTGGGGAGGCAGCAGGAAGGGAGGGAAGTGGGACCGGTGGAGCAATGCTCCACCAGATCCAGAGCCTCCGTGTAGGGTGGTGAGCCCAACACTGAGGGTCTTGATTCACCGCCAATATTTTCATTGAATCGAGTAGCTCCATTGCAGGGTTACTCTCTTTACCTGGGGGAAGGGGACAAAAGTCCACTTCTCCCAGAGAGCTACAGGTGCCACCACAGCCGTGCACCCCAGGCAGCTCCGCCACGCACCAAGGGCAACTCAGAATTTGGCTGTTAGACTCCTACAGGATTGTATACCACTGCAATATATTACAAAGGATAATAATACAACGGGTGTATTCCAAGGTAGAATGTGATGGATAGAAATGGTATTGAAGCTCTTTTTCTGAAGCAGTGAGTGATGAAGTGAACCTGGTTCATCTTCCAGAAAGCAAGATTGAATCTGAAATTGTTTGTTCTCACCCTCTATCTATGGAAGCAAATCCAAGGAGTTGAAATTTCTAGCCGGGCTTTCATATACTGTGGGGCCTTATGGACCTGATTGTTTCACTCTTGAGGTGGATACCGTATGAACACACCTGAGTATCTCTTCTAAACAGCATTGCTGCCAGAACAGTATGAAAAGAAGACTTGCTGCAAAGGGAAACATACATTGTACATTCTGGGAGAAGAGTCATCTCCCCCACCCCCAAGTACGACACACTTGAGAGGTTCCAGGCTGATCGTTCTTCAACCTAAGCATTATTATCCCTGGAAATTCTTCACAACTAACCTCCTTGTGGCTGCATTCTATCTAGGTATTTAGGGGTACCACAGCAGCTTGATAGAAGTTGTGGTCTGGTGGTTTCATGGAGGGCAGACCTCCGAGTCTACTCATGGGACAAATTTGGGAGAAAACAGGCAAAGGCAAAAGGTCACTTTCCCTCTGGCCTGTCCTCCACCAACTTTGGGTGTATGTGTGTATGGCAGGCGAGTGTATGCTCAGAATGGGGGATGCAAGACAGTCTCACAGCACCCTCTTCCCACGAATTATCATGGATTCCCTCTTCTCTCTCTTAAAATTTATGGGACATAAGCAGCCTACATTGCTACCCTTAGCATAAGAACATAAGAACAGCCCCACTGGATCAGGACATAGGCCCATCTAGTCCAGCTTCCTGTATCTCACAGCGGCCCACCAAATGCCCCAGGGAGCACACCAGATAACAAGAGACCTCATCCTGGTGCCCTCCCTTGCATCTGGCATTCTGACATAACCCATTTCTAAAATCAGGAGGTTGCGCATACACATCATGGCTTGTACCCCGTAATGGATTTTTCCTCCAGAAACTTGTCCAATCCCCTTTTAAAGGCGTCTAGGGTAGACGCCAGCACCACATCCTGAGGCAAGGAGTTCCACAGACCGACCACACACTGAGTAAAGAAATATTTTCTTTTGTCTGTCCTAACCTGCCCAACACTCAATTTTAGTGGATGTCCCCTGGTTCTGGTATTATGTGAGAGTGTAAAGAGCATCTCCCTATCCACTCTGTCCATCCCCTGCATAATTTTGTATGTCTCAATCATGTCCCCCCTCAGGCGTCTCTTTTCTAGGCTGAAGAGGCCCAAACGCCGTAATCTTTCCTCATAAGGAAGGTGCCCCAGCCCAGTAATCATCTTAGTCGCTCTCTTTTGCACCTTTTCCATTTCCACTATGTCTTTTTTGAGATGCGGCGACCAGAACTGGATACAATACTCCAGGTGTGGCCTTACCATAGATTTGTACAACGGCATTATAATACTAGCCGTTTTGTTCTCAATACCCTTCCTAATGATCCTAAGCATAGAATTGGCTTTTTCACTGCCACCACACATTGGGTCGACACTTTCATCGACCTGTCCACCACCACCCCAAGATCTCTCTCCTGATCTGTCACAGACAGCTCAGAACCCATCAGCCTATATCTAAAGTTTTGATTTTTTGCCCCAATGTGCATGACTTTACACTTACTGACATTGAAGCGCATCTGCCATTTTGCTGCCCATTCTGCCAGTCTGGAGAGATCCTTCTGGAGCTCCTCACAATCACTTCTGGTCTTCACCACTCGGAAAATTTTGGTGTTGTCTGCAAACTTAGCCACTTCACTGCTCAACCCTGTCTCCAGGTCATTTATGAAGAGGTTGAAAAGCACCGGTCCCAGGACAGATCCTTGGGGCACACCGCTTTTCACCTCTCTCCATTGTGAAAATTGCCCATTGACACCCACTCTCTGCTTCCTGGCCTCCAACCAGTTCTCAATCCATGAGAGGACCTGTCCTCTAATTCCCTGACTGTGGAGTTTTTTCAGTAGCCTTTGGTGAGGGACCGTGTCAAACACCTTCTGAAAGTCCAGATATATAATGTCCACGGGTTCTCCCGCATCCACATGCCTATTGACCTTTTCAAAGAATTCTATAAGGTTCGTGAGGCAAGACGTACCCTTACAGAAGCCATGCTGACTCTCCCTCAGCAAGGCCTGTTCGTCTATGTGTTTTGAGATCCTATCTTTGATGAGGCATTCCACCATCTTACCCGGTATGGATGTTAGGCTGACCGGCCTATAGTTTCCCGGGTCCCCCCTCTTTCCCTTTTTAAAAATAGGCATGACATTTGCTATCCTCCAATCTTCTGGCACCGTGGCCGTTTTGAGGGACAAGTTGCATACCTTAGTCAAGAGATCTGCAACTTCATTCTTCAATTCCTTAATAACTCTTGGGTGGATGCCATCAGGGCCCAGTGACTTATTGATCTTTAATTTATCAATGAGGTCTGAAACATCTTCTCTTTTAACCTCTATCTGACTTAACTCCTCGGTCAGGAGGGGCCGTTCGGGCAGCGGTATCTGCCCGAGGTCTTCTGCTGTGAAGACAGATGCAAAGAACTCATTTAATTTCTCTGCCATCTCTAAGTCTCCTTTTATCTCCCCTTTCCCTCCCTCACCATCCAGAGGGCCAACCGCTTCTCTGGCGGGTTTCCTGCTTCTAACATATTTGAAGAAGCTTTTATTATTCCCCTTAATGTTGCTGGCCATGCGTTCCTCATAGTCTCGCTTGGCCTCCCGTATCACCTTCTTACATTTCTTTTGCCACAGTTTATGTTCCTTTTTATTCTCCTCATAAGGGCAAGACTTCCATTTACGGAAGGAAGCTTCCTTGCCCTTCACAGCCTCTCTAACTTGACTGGTTAGCCATGCGGGCACTCTCCTGGATTTAGTGGAACCCTTCTTTCTTTGCGGTATACACCTCTGCTGGGCCTCTATTACTGTTGTTTTAAGCAGCCTCCATGCACTCTGGAGAGATTGGACTCTTTTTACCCTCCCTTTCAACCTCCTTCTAACCAGCCTCCTCATTTGGGGGAAGTCTGCCCGTCGGAAGTCAAGGGTTTTTGTTAGAGATTTGCCTGGTATTCTTCCCCCAACGTGCATGTCAAAACGGATCGCAGCATGATCACTGTTCCCCAATGGCTCAGAAACGTTTACATGTCTAACCAGGTCCTGCATACCTGCACAGGTATGCATACCTGCACAGCATGCTACTGTGTTGACAAGGAAAACCTGCTGACATTGGAAGACCATAGGAGTAATCAGATATTATAGGGGAACAAACTGTTGCCATTGCTAGAATCTAAATCAGGGGTGCTCAAACCCCAGCCCAGGGGCCACTTGTGGCCCTCAGGGGCTCCCAATCCAGCCCGCGGAGAGTCCCCAGTCTCCAATGAGCCTCTGGCCCCCTTGAGACTTGCTGGAGCTCATGGTGGGCCGATGCAACTGCTTTCAGCATGAGGACGAATGTTCGACCTCTCACCTGAGCTGTGGGATGAGGGCTCGCTGCACTACTTGCTGTTTCACATCTATGATGCAGCAGTGGCAGCAAAGGAAAGGCTGGCCTTGCTTCGTACAAGACCTTTTGTATGCCTTGAGCTACTGCAAGTCCTTCAATCATTCATATAAGTTCCATCCCTAATAAATTCATCTATGTAAACTTATTCAAATTTTAAATGTAAAGTCTCTTTTTCCTGGCCCCAGACACAATGTCAGACAGATGATGAGGCCCTTCTGCCAAAATGATACCCCTGGTCTAAATGAATGAATTAATCTTCCTGCAAGACGGGCAGGCTATGAAGAGCAACACAGCTTCAGATTGCATTCACCGGCTGGGCACATGCTGTCCCAGGGATTGCTCTGTTGATGAAAATAGAAGTTCTAAATTGAATTAAGCACAATAGTCGTGATGTTGTGCAATGTTAAGAGGCCTAGACAAGAGGGATGCTGGTTTCCAGTGAGATTTTTTTTTTTTTTTTTAAGGATATGGGGATTCAATGAGGCGAAGAGATGAAGAGAGCCTGTTCCAGATGGTAGGATCTTCTGGGGGAAGGGATTTGCACATAAGACTGTCGGATGTGATAGCAAGGAAATGGGCAGGAGATGAGATGAGGGAGTCCAAAGGGGCACCAGAGCAATGCTACACGGTATGGTCCACTGAATTGGGACCCAGGAGATCCGAGTTTGAGTCCTTGTCTGCAACCGACGTGCCAGTTGACCTTGGGCAATGTCTCCCCTTCTGTCTCATTCCCCAATTAAACCAAGGATTGCACTTTGCAGTGATTAGCACAATGTGCTGTTGGGCTCAACTAAGGAATTTCAAGCTAAAAACCCTTGAAAACACTTGAGATCTCAAAATGTGTGGGTCAGGCATAATGTTTGAGACCCCTCTGATTGTGTGCTTTTTTTCTATTCCCATTACTTGAATGGGAAGAAAGGAAGACGTTCTTCAAAATCACTCCAAAGTTGCACTCAAGTTTGTTGCAAGTTTTTGCTTCAGAGAATAATCTGATCACTGCTAAGGCAGCACCAAATTGTGGGGGTGAAAGCGCCCACCCCATAGAAATTCAAACTTCACTCTTTTTTTTCCAGTTTTCTGACAGTTTGCAGCCACCGTGTTTATCATCTGTGCTTCTTCTTTGGTGTCATTTTCAAAAACTGGAGCTTCTTTCTTAGTGACTGAACCCAACCAATTAGGGATCACACTTTTGACCATGTAATTAATCCAGATTGCTCCACAGCGATGTCACCGAGAAAACGAAGCATCCATCTCGGAAGGAGCCGATGAAAATTGGATTTTTGGGGTCCCTGGATGAGTGAGGGGAGAAAGAGGAGCCCAAGGGATGTGGGGTTTTTTGCCTTTGGAGTTGCTGGAGAAGCCCACAGAGGGGGGAAAGGAAAAATGTGGGGAAGGCCAGGGTGGGGAGGTGGTTCCTAGTGATCAAAGAGAAACTCATGGTTCCAGCAGGCTCATTGAATGGCCAGCCACAATGGGGCTACTTCTGAGTAGAACTGCAAAGGATTGGGTCATACATACTAAGCTTCCCAGCTGCTGCGCATGACCCTCCTCCCACTTGCCACTTCTGTCCCCATTCTCACGCAGTCCACCGCACTCCCTCCTGCTTTGCCGAGCTAAGGTGCCTCGCGGTCCCTGTTGCTTCGTGCCATGGCATGCTTGATGCTCCAATGTAAAAAAACTCTGCCAAATTTCAAGGAAAATCAAAAAGGCTGACAAAAAGGAGCTTTCAAAAAGGGTGGCACATTTTCTTGAGAGGGCTTTAGGGGTTCTGCACATCTCTCGGTTGCAGGGATGTGCAAATCCCTGCAATGTAAAGGTGCAGTGTAAAAAGGTGGAGGTGGTGTTTCGTTGCTGGGATTTGTCAGGAACCAATCAGTGCTTTCTGCACTGCTGCCTTCACTTGAAGAATAGCAAATCTTTGTTTACTGATGGGATGGGCATGGACATGAAGAGAGCATTTAATGAGAACTCCAACACACACACATCCCAACAGCAGCTCCATTTTTTCCATGGAGCTGCACCTGACTTGTTTATGGAAAAGATTCTAACTTGCATCAAATAGTGTTACAAAGACACTGGGTTGCCCAATAAGACTCCTGCACAAGTCTAGTCAAAGATGGCAGGGACTCAGGACTCAACTTGAGTCATAAGAACTCAAGAACATAAGAACAGCTCCACTGAATCAGGCCATGGGCCCATCTAGTCCAGCTTCCTGTTTCTCACAGCGGCCCACCAAATGCCCCAGGGAGCACACCAGATAACAAGAGACCTGCACCCTGGTACCCTCCCTTGAATCTGGCATTCTGACATAACCCATTTCTAAAATCAGGATTGCACATACACATCATGGCTTGTAACCCGTGATGGATTTTTCCTCCAGAAATTTGTCCAATCCCCTTTTAAAGCATCCAGGCCAGATGCCATCACCACATCCTGTGGCAAGGAGTTCCACAGATTAACCCACACACAATACTTTCTTTTGTCTGTCCTAACTCTCCCAACACTCAATTTTAGTGGATGTCCCCTGGTTCTGGTGTCATGCGAGAGTGTAAAGAGCATCTCTCTATCCACTCTATAGCCGTGGTATCTAGCCATGGTGGATTTGCACATCCCTGCAACTGAGAGACGCGTAGAACCCCTAAAGCCCTCTCAAGAAAGTGTGCCACCCTTTTTGAAAGCTCCTTTTTGTCAGCCTTTTTGATTTTCCTTGAAATTCGGCAGATTTTTTTACCCGAGGAAGAATGCCTACATCTCCTTCAGATTTTGCTTGAGTCAATATATGGTGGCAATTCTAGGTTTGGATGCAAAAGACCTGACAATGCCTTTCACCAAGAAGTGCGGGCAGAGATTCGTTTATAGGACCTATAAACATATAGGACCTACTGAACTCCCTGTCTTTAATTGAAACTCGGGCAGATGCCTTGCTGATTAGCAATTCATCACTCGCCTTCTATTCCACTTTGTCACATTCATATATAACAATGCTAATTCTAAAGGTCAGCACCTCTGTTGAGCCCTGTTAAGTTTCACTGCACCTTACAATGAACCCTTTTAATTGACTGATGTGATAACTTGAGTCTTCAAGAGTTCTCTCTCGTCCTGCTTATTATCTTTGATATTCAGTCCAAGCCACTTCACTGCTTTACCTAACCCAATACTGCATCAGTGCTTATTTTGCTTTCACTTGCAGCCCAATCCTATTGGACATCACTGCCAGTGGAAGGCATGTATTGCTGGCTTCGATTGCCTCATTTTCCAGCAGTGTGCTGAAAAGCTGTCAGCTCCCCACCACCTGCTGGAGCAGGTAAACAGCAGGAGTGGCAGGAGGTGGTGAGGGAAGGGCAGAACGGGGTGGAGAGACTGCAGGAGAGCTTGATCCAACAATGATGTTGCATATTGGATCCTACCCCTCTTACAGCAGCCTCTACACCCTTTCTTCTCTGCAGACTTGCGCTAATGAAATCACTGGCACGAGTCCAAGGAGACCCATTGCATTGTGGGAGGTTTATGCAGGGGTAAGGGAATTTAAACCCCAGTCCATGCCTCCCCCACTGATACAACGCACCCATTTTTGGTGCAGTGGGGGGAGGATAGGTGCGGGCTGTTCACTTCCTGAACATTTGACAATATCTAATTGACACATGCAAACTGCAGGAGGATTGTCCCAATATGCTGCTGATAATTGCTAACCCACATGGTTAAATGAGGGGCTTAGTGGGGACACATGCCCCCATGCTGCCTGAAGCCTCCGCCCTTTCGTGTGCTCATGCACATGTGCCTCTCCCCCCTCCCCCCATGGATTAGGGAGAGGCGACTGAGTAGATCAGTAAGTCAGTGAAACACGAGCAGCGGCAGTTTCCCCTGCCTTCTTCCAGTACTACATTGAAGAAAGGAGAGAGGAATAAGCTGCGGTGGCTCTAGGCCACATGATCAGAGAGAGGTCATTTGTAACCTGCCTGCCCCTTTCCTTCAGTTAATTTTGCAGGAGTGCAACATGCCGACTTTCTTCTCTGCACTGCCTCGATTTTCAATGAACAGAAGGAATACACCGAGGCTGCAATCCTAACCACACTTTCCTGAGAGTAAGCCCCATTGAACAAAATAGGGCTTACTTCTGAGCAGATCTGGTTAGGATTGTGCCCTCAGTCTGCGCCACTTTAACTCACAGAAAACTGAACTGGCATGGGGCAGCGAGGCTGCGTGCCACATTCCTGAAAAGTAAACTAAAGGGAAGGGGGTGGGCAGGCTCCAGATCGCTACTCCCTGACCACTTGGTACTTTGTAAGCACCCAGTAGTCAGAGAGAGGCAAAAAGAAGTCAGCAACGCTGGAGGCAGAGACGAACAGCCACTGCTGCCACTTCAGACTTGCTGAGACCAAGTTAGAAGAGGATTGGATTTCTCAGTGGAACAGCAGGCTGGAGAAGGTATTAGCAGATAGGCTGGGAGTTCATTCATTCACCACCCCTCCAAGGATGCCACTCCACCCCAGCGTTTCAGGTTGCTTCGTGGTAAGGCTAGCCCTGGAGGGGGATAGTATTTTATGGCTTTTTGTACCTTGATGTTCCTTCTTTCCTGACTTCTAGGTTAGCCTCACACTATTAAATCAGCCACATGGAAAGCTGCCATCAAGTCACAGATTTCAACAGAACTGGTGACTCACTGCCTCTCCTCTGGCCTTGCCGCTGAGTCTCATATGAAAGTGGAAGATATCTCCCACACAGAGATAGACAGTCCCCCACTGTGGGGATAAAGCAAACACTTCCTCCTTCACCACAGATCCAAAAGGAAAAAGAAAACAGGAATAAATAACAGTTTCTCTTTCCTTGAATGTATAAAGACGCCAGATCCTGGGACACCACTGGCCCATCCAGTATCGTCAGCACTCAGTGGGGATAGTTTGAGGATTTCAGACACAAGTGTTTGACATTTTCGGTGGCAGCCCCATGTTTTAGACCAGGGGTCTCTAAACTTTTTGACTGAAGGGCCGCATCAAGTATCTGGCACAGTGTTGAGGCCTGGGAAAAAATCAAATATAAAATTTAAACAAATACATTAGAGGTGGAACTTAGATGAATGAATGGGCTCAAATGCCCAGGATTTCTCCAAGCACCAACACAGCCCAAGCAATAAAGCACCAACTTAAACGGACCCCTATTCCCTCATCCCACAAGCACAACTCTGGTTGTTTTTGGTCAACTAGGCCAGAGGCTCTCAGGAGGCCAGAGGCTGGCCACAGGCTGCATCTGGCCCCTGGGCTGGGGTTTGGAGACCCTTGTTTTAGACTGCAAGACTCCAGACAGGATCTTTCAGGGATTTGTTTTGTTTTTAAAGCTTTGTATTGCACCTATGAATTTTAGATGCTTTATAATTAGCTAAATAAACAAAAATAATTAAAAGATTCATTTTGTCTGTGAGGAGCAGAATAATTTAGAATGATAGAGTTGGAGGAAAGCCATAAGGTCATCTAGTCCAACCCCTTGTCTGTTGCAGGGAATCCTCTTAGAGCATCTCCAGCAGTAGTCTGTCTATCCTCTGCTTGAATATCTCCAGTAACAGAGAACCCACCACCTCCCTTGGCAATCTGTCCCACAGCCCCCCTTACCATCAAGAATTTCTTCCTGCTGTCCAACCAGAATCTCCTCTCTCGCAGTTTGTACCAAATGGATCTAGTTCTAATAGAATTTCAGTTCAAATGCCACTAATTATGCGCAATTCAGTTGCTATACTTTAAAAAAAAAAATTTCCCCAGCCTTGCAGTAAAGATATCACTTCCTCTCTCAGGCTGCAAGACTAAGCATACTTAATAGGATATAAGTATCACTGAACTCAGTAGGACTTACTAAACATTTGTACTTGGAAGTATCAGGCTGTTAACCTTTCATAATTAACATAGTATTTAACCACCACCTCTTTTCACAATGACTGAAATCATAAGGGATGCATCTTTTGCATTTGAAAATTATTTTGTTCTGTTATCTTGACGATCTCCTAGATTGATGGAAGTAATCTGCTAGAGTGTTATTTTAATAAAATTGCAGTCCCTCATTACCATTCATTTGCCTAGAATTCCCTGATGCTAATACAAAATAATCTACCAAGGATTTACAAGGTTAGAATGCATTGCCCACAAGGCTGTAACCATGACAAAATGCTGGCATTGACTGATCATAGACAAGTCTTTTATTTATATCTTATATTTGTGAATATTTTATCTCTATTAATAGATTTATCTAGGAAAAAACAGCACATAAAATAAAGAAACCTACCTCTTAACCAAAATTAAATGTCTTT
This sequence comes from Tiliqua scincoides, assembly GCF_035046505.1. Lineage (NCBI taxonomy): Eukaryota > Metazoa > Chordata > Lepidosauria > Squamata > Scincidae > Tiliqua > Tiliqua scincoides. The sequence goes on from NC_089823.1 coordinate 223,016,793, forward strand.
GTTAGGGCTTGAGTCACATGTTTGCTTGATTTCTCAGTGCTTGATCCCTGAAGGTTTGATGGCTGGTTGCTTGAATTTGTCAACTAAGAGCCCAACCCTGAGCTCTTTGCACTGGTTCACCACTGGTGTGCACTGTAGCAAACATGCCATAAGGCATGTTTGCGGTGCGAAGTGCCAGCCCAGCACCGGAGCTAGCCCAGTGCGTGCTCGCCATTGGAAAGCCAGTTTGCTCACCCGAACCACCAGGCAGTGGAGGGGTAGGTGGGGGCATGGGGGAGGTGGGGAAGGGGGCAGAGAGGAGATGTGCCAGGGGAAAGAGCAGGGGAGGACCAGTGGAGGTCAGCTCCACCGGATCCTGAGCTCTGTGTCAGGCAATGCAGCCCGACATGGAACTCTGATTTTTTGGCAGCTCTGGGGAAGGGGATGAATAGCCTCTTTCCCTGAGGAGCTACCAGCAGCTGCTCAGTTACGCTCAGGATGCCATAGCATCCCCATACTCCGAGCACCACATAAAGTGGCCCTTCCCCCTCCCCTTTCGAGCCATTGGGGCAGCAAGAGCAAAGCAGAGGAAATACCTCCAAGGTGCTCCTTCTGCCTCTATGGCTCTGGTGGTGAGGGGGAAGGGCCACTTCATGTGGGCATTCAGGCACCTGAAAAACTTAGTGTTTTGACTTCCCTCTAGCTATGCCACTGCCCACGCATGCAAACTGGTCAATTATTGCTCTAGGTGGACTGTGAACCTCTCACTGCCATTCAGTGTTTTGCCAGATTCCCAAGCCAAGCTCTGCCTGGAAAACCTATGCCCACTTTTAGCTAAGTAGGTCCCCTTTTTTTACCCAACAATGACTCTAGTTCTGCCTCGCAGTCCTGCTGAACCTCACCACCAGGGTAGCTCACCTTTTCAATCTGCAGAGGTCCTCTCTCTCCCCTGGGGCATTTGGTGGGCCGCTGTGAGATACAGGAAGCTGGACTAGATGGGCCTATGGCCTGATCCAGTGGGGCTGTTCTTATGTTCTTATGTTCTCTCCTGCCAGCAGCCTCCCACCACAACAGCAGCCCCTTGGTCCTCAGCAGGTCTTGGGCATGGCAGCCACACACCACACACCAAACTCCAGTGTCTCCAGCAGTCTCTGCTCCAGCAATCCCCAAAGTCCATTAGTCTGCTCCAAAGATCATCAGTAGTTCCAGTTGTCCTCAGAAATCCATCAGCCATTCATTTCTCAGTCTCCTTCCTAAAGCTTCCCTCCTTCTACTGCCCACACTAAATGCTTCCTTCATCAGGTGCTTTCATGCCAGAGGGCCCTATTACCTTCAAGTGGCTGCAGCCATATAGCACACTCCCAACTGAATGCCCAGGCCTTACCCTTAAAGGGGCCACTGCTGACACCACATCCTACCTCCTCACCAGATCTTCTTCGATTCCAATACATTCAGAGATCCAACTGGCCTGCTGGTTGCTCAGATCTCACGTGCAGTTACTTGTGCTCCAAAAACGCAAACACCTGCATGGCTTATCCTGGCAAAGAGCAAGACATCTGATGTATTTAATAGGTGTTGTGGTTGTGAATAATAATAATTAATACTATTTGTATATCACTTTTCAATGAAAACAGTTTACAAAGCAGTTTACAGACACGGGGCACAATCCTATCCAGCTTTCCAGTGCTGATGAGAACATAAGAAGAGCCCTGCTGGATCAGGCCCAGGGCCCATCTAGTCCAGCTTCCTGTACCACACAGAGGTCCACCAGATACTTGCATCTCGCTGCCACTCTCCTGCATCTGGCATTCTAACACCCCGCAATGAAGACACCAGACTGCACTTGGGTTTGACCTGGGCCACTTTATTAAACGCAAGTGACCAATTTTAACACATGAAACCTACTGAACATACATTCTCTCCCTCGCCACTGAAAAGACACTGTGTTGGGGTGAAAAGGGACAGTTACTCACCCCTTGTTATATATAAGAGGAGCACCACTTGAAAAGTGCCTCTAACCCAGTTAGCAGGGGCATATATAAGCTTCCCATACAGTTAATCATTGGCTAAGGGCAGGAGGAATGTTCTCCATTGAGCCTTATAGGGAACCAATATTTATTTTATACCTGTATTTTATTTTACTGTTTGACATTCGGAAGTTGACATTTGTTAATATGTAATAAATGATGGGTAACGTTATTTCATATTTGACTGTACTGGATCATTGACAAGCAGCGGCACTGAATATTTGACTGATTACTGACATGCAGTGGTATTTAGGTATTTGACAGACAACAGCCGATGAGATTTTCTATTTGACTCCTGCCAAAAAAGCAAACTGAACAAAAGATAGTAATAAGCTTATGACACTTGAATGTGAGATAACGGGCGCAATCCTAACTTGCGCTGGAGCAGACAGGCCAGCAGACAGGCCATCTGGAGCAAGTTTGGGGCCAGAATCACCACAACCCCAGGCAAGGGGAAAACTCTCCCCTTACCCCATGTCACGTAGTACTGGCCCCAATGGGTCTACTCAGACCTGAGCCACCTCAGGAGGTGGTGCAGATCCAATTAGACCGGAGCAACCAGAGGCTGCTTTGCGCCACTCAGGAACAGGGTCAGAATTCAGCAAACAGCGGGATACTGGCCCTGCCTCCTGCTTCTCTCCCACCCGCCCCCCCAGAATCGTGTCAGCCGAGTTCATCTGACGCAAACTTACCCTGCCAAGTCCAGATCTGGTGCTGGGCGGCCACTGGCCTCCCCAACTCCTACGTCGACGCACACATGCCCTTACCCCTACTAATCGGGTAAGAGGCACTTTTTCAAGTGGGTGTCCTCTTTTTAGCAGGGGGAGAGTAACTGGCCCTCCTCACCCCAGCAGTGTCTTTTCTAGTGGCTGTTTGCTGGTGTTCTTTTGCACCTTTTTAGATTGTGAGCCCTTTTGGGACAGGAAGCCATTAGTTGTTTGTTTGAGTTTCTCTGTAAACCGCTTTGTGAACTTTTTGTTGAAAAGCGGTATATAAATACGCTTGTTAATAATAATAATAATAATAATAATAATAATAATAATAATAATAATGGCAACCCCCGCAAATGACTTGTGCCAGCCTAACCTGAGGTTTAGGATTACCCTGAAAATTTCTCAGTTAAAATTCAAATTCAGATTTGACATTTTACATCCAAAATGTAAAGAGCAAGATGCAGAATTTTGTAGTGTTACAAATACTTGCAAATGTTGTCTTGTGGATTAGAAACGGATGCTTCTGACTCACTTCCATGACACATCTTCTGTCTCAGAAACAGAATTTTAAAAGTCACTCCAACATGCTTTTTCATCCTTTTTTTTAAAAAAAATGCCTTGACAATTTTTACAAAGTGCAGTATCATTATATCCACTAACCAGGATACGCTTCAGCAAAATCCAGTATGATGCAATATGGACAAAATAATCTCCTTAATTGACAAGGCCCAACGGTAACAAGTGGGAAAAGGGGAAAAGAAAGTAATTTAAAATTAAGAATGCCATGATGAGATAGCAACCTAGAATCTAGAACAGATCATGCTGTGATTCTCCAAAACTTCCTCTTAATTATTGCTATCAGTTGGTTTGTTTTTTTTTTAAATTCTAGTTTCAAATAAAGTGGAACAATGATTGATACAGCTGCCAAATGAGTCACAATATGGCAGGATGCCGGACAGCATGGCTCCCTGCTCACTTTTCATTTTTATTTTTAGTGTTAATCACAGCAGTGGCAGTGGATATCCACCAGTCTCTAGTAGAATCCGTCCTTTGTGTTAAACATCTCAAAGATCAATATGTTTCTGTATAACAAAAAATTGTGAGTCAGATTTTATATTACAGTCACCCGTTACGCCAGTCCTTATGTTCGGAAAAAAATCAAACACTGTGACTAGTAAAATCTACAGATACAAAAGCATCAGTCAAGTGGAGAAGTGGCTTTTACACATTTTTTTTTTAAATAGTGGTATGATGCCATCTACCTGTTAGCTTTGAAAATGACTAGGAAGAAAGGACAATGAAGTCTTAGCACCTTAAAGATGATGAAAGTAATTGCAGTATGAGATTTCCTAAGGCAGAGCCTATTTCATCAGATTCAGAATTGCTGTACGTAATGAAGATGCTCTATTTTCACAAATATGGGCCCAGCTGTAGGGAAAGAGGAAGGTAGTTTTGCTAAATGAAATCAAACAATAAGCAAGCATGAAATCAAGGACACCAACACCACACATGAGTCATAGTTGAATTAAATTTAATCTAAATTTAATCATCAAACCTATAGATAGGTCCAGGGGACACCTAGCCCTCTTAAAAATGACCCTTTAAAACATCTATTCATATAAGCTAAATTTGTGTGTACATTAGTTGTGATTAAAAATTCCTGAGCCCATCTGGCTTGACCTGAAAACCAGCTGGGCTTATTGAGTGTTTAAGGCCCCAATCCTTTCCTCCCCCTACCAGTGCTGATGTAGCCATGTACTGCATCTTATGGTGTGGGGAGGAGGGATTTGGGAGCCTACAGGAAGTAAGTAAAAGCATTTTATACTTTCCTCTTGGTAGGCTGCCCGATCTCCAATTGGTCTCTTCGGACATAAGCCACTTATTTTTGTGGTGTATGTCCAAGGTGAGGAAAGGGGCAGAGATATTTTAAAAGGAGGAGATAGGAGATAGGAGATAGGATCTGGTGTGTGTGCCATTGCTCCTGGTTCCCATTCCCTCCTGCTTCCTCCCTGCCACTGGGTCCTCTGCCTGCCCTGCCCAGAAATTCCCCTAATCCTCCCACGCCATCTCACCACCACGCCTACCGCTGATGCATCTGCCTTGCTGCCAGCCTATGCGCATGGCTTCCATCAATTGTGCTGGTGGCCTTGTTGCACTTGCCATTGTCGTCGTCAAGTGAAACAATGTTGCATGATGAGTACCGGCATCCAGAATCCTCCACTTTGATCTTTGCACTTTGGCCAGCAGAAGGCACATTCCAGTAGCAGAGGCCAACAGATAGGATCAGGCTGTAAGATATATGTTTAACGAGTTTAATTGGTTAACAGGTCTCCCTCTTCCCTGCTAGTCCCTTTGCCTTCTTCAAGCACAGGGGTCCCCAAACCCTGGCCCAGGGGCCAGATGCAGCCCGCAGCAAGCCTCTATCCGGCCCGCGGCCAGCCTCTTGTCCCCTGAAGGAGGACTGAACATTTGACTGAACTTGACCAGAGCTGTTTTCTGATTGCATCTGGAGGGTGTTCTGAGGGCCTGAGTGAATGAGCCCACTCATTCATTTATTCATTCATCTAAGTTCCATCTCTTATTTATTTATTTAAATTTTATATTTAATTTTTTTTCCCGGCCCTCGGCACTGCGCCAGATATTTCATGCGGCCCTCTGGCCAAAATGTTTGGAGACCCCTGTTCAAGCAAAAAGCTTTGTAGACATTGCTATGGGGAAGGCAAAAGGGTCACAGGAAGCAGGAAGGGCTTGTGTCCAGTTCCAAACAAGGGAAGCCACATGAGGCCTCTCTTCAGCTGCAAATGATGTGGGATCAAAGGACTTGTTTTCTACAAGTCACGGGTGCAAGGCGCGAACCCTAGTTTGACTCAGGTCCAGCCTGAAGGGGGCTGGACCCACCATGAAATGGGACTAGAATTTTCAAATGGGGAGAACTGGCATTTTGAGCTTCTCCTGGGGAAAATCTTGCACCATCGCATAGTTGTGATATTGTTTTATCATATCAAATCATATCTTTACTGGTGTATGCAATACTATTACAATGACATTTGGAATATTGTGTTCAGATCTGGGAGCCAAAGTTCAAGAGCTCCCATGCTGCCCTCTGTATGATGGAAATTTCCTCCTGGAATGGATTCAAAATAGGGTTCACACCCTGCACCCATGACTCATAGAAAACATGCACAATTGAGGCTGCCCTGAATTTTGCTTTGCATCACTTCTCAAAGCACCAAGGATAGAAATGGCTTAACAGAACTTCTTTATGATACTTCCATCCTGTCAATCTTCCACCACAGAACTCAAAACGGCTTCTCCCTTGGTCTCTCATCCGGGCAAGGCCTCAACCTGCTTAGCAAAAGGTCTTTATTGTTATGATGACACGATTGGCGGGAACGTGATAAAGGTGCTCTTGCACACAAGGGGCTCACAGGGTAGACCTGCTTCATTTCAGCAGGAGGACTGCAACATGTGCCTCTGGGCCATTTGCTAGGCTAGTGAAAGATTGCTCTGTTGATAACTATTATTACTGAGTTTCAGCAAGTGCTTTGTCAACAACAAGCCTCATATCTGACACCATTCCTCGAGGATGAATTTCTCACTTCGAAAATGCCTCCATGGAAGCTTTCGCTTTCAACGAATATTGCTAGAGGTGTTCTTATTTGTTTTTATTTTATCACAGATTTTGTTTCTCCCCCCCCTCCCCCGGAGGAAGAGTGCAGAAAATGTTGTCGTACGTTTTTATTCCAATCATGCATTTTTATAAATTAAAATTGCAATCAGCTTAAAAGTGTACTAGGTAGGTGATATAGGTGGTATAGTGTCAGCAGATGCTACTTGGGCCCCATTTCTCTCTTCATCTGAAAAGGCTTCCTTGTGGACTTACAGCAGCCAAACAGGGATCACGCAATGAGCAGGATGACATCACAGCACCATGTAGCCAATCGGATTTGGTGATGTGACATCACCGAAACCTGTTGCCTGCCCTGAATTAGATGAAAGAAGGAAGCACATCTCCATGCGCTCCCTACCCTGTCATGCTGTACTGGCAGTTCCATTGCCTGCCAGGACTGTGCGGCAAGACTCATTCCCTGATGAAACATATTTACACACAGGGCTGGTCCAAGACCTCCTGACACCTGAGGAAATGCTGCCAAATGCTGCCCCTCTAATGATGTGCCAACCTTCTCCCACTTTTCAGCATTCAAGCTCAACACTCTCCTTTCTTCCACATTGCCTCTTCTTCCGTGTCCCCCACTTCCAATCCAGGAAGCAGGAGAAGTGGAAGCAAGTAGGGAGTCAGAGATGGGTGTCCCCATCAATCTGCTACTTCATTTGGCTGCTTCATTTGGCCTCATGGATGGTCCGGCCCTGTTGATGCCTACGTACCGTGGATCCAAATCCTTATTCACATTCTACCCCAATTCATCATTTAACTGAATGCGACTAGATCAGGGATGTGGGAGTGTCAGTCTGATTGCCTAGTCTGAATATTCAGATATTCTTTACCCTGCCCCATGGTGAACAGATCTCCATCCTTTTGCAGAGAGCAAAATATATTCAGACTGAGATATGTGCCGTTGTGCAGGGGCTAACAAACAATTGTCTTATTTTTGCCACCTAAATGCTAAGACCATGGACATGACAGGGAGGCCTGAAGAGATAATGAGCATTTTCATAGGCAATCATCCCCTTGTGCTTAATGCTTACAGCAAAACTACAACCAAGCCCAGGAACCTGGTTCTTTTGTGCTTTTACAGGGTTACAGTCACTATGGAAACCAGTCCCTTCCTATCTTTGCATTAGGTACATCTGTCTTATTCCGTCTGCAGCTCTCAAAGAGGAGACCTGCTGTGATATAACACAGCATAATAGGGAGAAATAAACAGAGGAGGAGATGACAATCTAGACCAGATATGGGGAAAGGAAGATGCCATAAAAGTTTGCAGAATCAGGACATGGCTTATCGCTCCTCCTGCCAGTAGAGTAGAGAGGGGAATTTTTTTTTTCCCTTTCGTCAGGCTGTCACTGTGGTTAGGACTATTTTAAAAATATAGATATTTTTAGGAATGGGAGGACAGGGGATTATCTTCTTGTTATGCTTTGTTTCATAATAGCTTCCATCATCTGAGGCCAGAGCAATAGCCAAGAGTGAGTAGGAAAACGTTACAAGCCACAAGAAGGTCCAATGCCAATTATTTACAGTGGACAGATGTCATATCCAATATTAGAAAAGTAATAACCATTAAGAGTTTATACAGCATTTTGCCATCTCAAAGCATTGCGCAGGCATCAATTAACAGGCAACTCAATCTTTTCAGGGGCTCATGCTAATGGATCTCTTGATCCATTGGCCAAAGTTCTGGGTTGACAGTGGGAAATTCACTCCATTGTTTGGTGGGCTGTGGCTACCATGGCAAACGGCTGGAGTCTATGCTCAGGCAACAGTGGTCTGCTGAACTCTTCGCTGCTTCTGGAAAGTTAGCAGTGGGGCAGTTTGGGGGGAAGATTGTGACAGATCAGGGTGGGGAGCGGGCTGGTCTTGGGGAGGATCTTGATGGCAGCTGTGCACACCAAGATCCTAAAGAACTGCCACAGGTCTGAGGAGATCCATCATTAAAAGAGGAAATGCTGAGGTGAAGAGGGATAATTGCTCTCCCCTTGCCAAAGATAAGAAGGTCAAAGGTGACTCTTTGCCCACATAACAGGGGCACATGCTGCTTTAGACTCACAGAATCACACTATAATGAAGTGGTTTCATACTACTATGGTTACATATAAAGCAGATCCAACTATATGTTGGATGGCTGTACTTAAACTTTGGCAAGATTAATACTTGGGCAGTGCAATCCTAACTTGCACTGAAACAGGCAGGCCGGCAGGAAGTTTGGACCTGACTGGAGGCCAGCCCAGGGCAAAGGGAACGATTCACCTTACCCCGTGTAACACTGCAGCAGCTCCAATGGAGCTACTCGGATCCACACCACCTATATTGGTGGCGTAAATCCGAACAGCCTGGGGCTGGCCCATGCTGCCTGGAAATGGGGGTAGGATCCAGCCCAGGTTCTGGATCCCGGCCCTGCCTCCCACCTCCACCTGCCTGCCCATGGAATCTCCCACCACCTGCCCTCCCCCACCTCAAAACACCTCCCTCCTGCCTCCTCTCTGCCCTCTCCATGCCCCCCCCACAGATCCCCACACCAGCCGAGCTTGGCCGGCGCAAACTCACCCTACCTCAGGATCACATTGGCATAGGGAGGCCAGCACACATCCATGCGCCAGCCTATCTCCCCCAAGAGCGGTATGAGAGTGCTTTACAGCACTTTTGCGACACTCATCGGCCGGCGCAAGGGACTTGCAGCAGCTGAGCAGGCACTTTGGATTGCGCCTTAAGAATGGATGACTATGGTCTTAGCTTTACATTGCACTGCGAGTGTTCATCATTCATATAGGCCCCTGAAATTGCACGCCTAGAATTTTGTATTGCATGCAGAGCACACAGAATTTGTGCATTTAGACATTTGCATGGGCACACAACTGCAGTATTTTGAAGCCTGGAAAAAAACATGGAGATGGTTTTTCCTCTGTGTATTCCCACTGCTAGATAATAACCTGAATAACACAACTCATGGCCCTGAAATCTAGCTGTGAAGAGACCCAACTAAGTCATAACTCTTCCTGGAAACCTTTATTCTTCTGAGCAATTGTAACAGGTGCCAATTTTACCTGCCATTGAGTATTTTAATTAATATGCTAACAGGCATTCAGAAACATACATTACTTAATGCTTTGTGCACTAAATAGGATGAAATAGCCCTCATAAAATGTGCTTTGACTGCATCACATGGAGATATTTACTGCAGAAGCAAACCCTCTCAGGAAGACCCAGTCCTCAGAAGATTGCTAATGGGATATAGACCTTTTCATGAGTAAACTCTCGCACTGAATTCTGAGCATATACTTTAAAAGGCCCTTAAGTTTCAATGTAGGTGAAATTTGGAGGCAGCTCTCCATAATTTTTAAGGGTGAAAAGAAAAGAAATAGAGGATGAAGCTCATAGTCTCAGCCACTTCACCACTAATACACTTGGTAAAATATCTCCTGCACTGAATAACATCTACATTAACTTGCTGGAGGAGGCCATCATCCAGTATTTTGGAATTCAATGGTATGGAATTTTGGAATTCATCAGTATTTTGGAATTCATTTTGGAATTCATCAGTATTTTGGAATTCATCAGTATCTGATTTTACTCAAACCGGTGTTTCTTTTTCACCTTATTGACTCTAGAGGCTCTCCATTGGTGCCCGAGACAGGTAACAGGCTGGATGTGAGTTAACAAACTGAATCTTAATCCAGATAAGACAAAAGGATTGTTGGTCAGTAGGACTGTTGATCTGTCTGTTGGCAACCTTCAGTCTTGAAAGACTATGAATGGTGGTTCTGGAACAGCATCTAGTGTGGCTGAAAAGGCCGATTCGGGAGTGACAATCCCTTCCACACTGGGAGCAAGTGCAGTCTGTCCCTGGTCTGTCTCCCTGGCTGTGGGCCTTCCTTCTTTGCCTCTTTGCCTCAGACTGTTGACCAAGTGTCTCTTCAAACTGGGAGAGGCCATGCTGCACAGCCTGCCTCCAAGTGGGCCGCTCAGAGGCCAGGGTTTCCCACTTGTTGAGGTCCACTCCTAAGGCCTTCAGATCCCTCTTGCTGATGTCCTTGTATCGCAGCTGTGGTCTACCTGTAGGGCACTTTCCTTGCACGAGTTCACCATAGAGGAGATCCTTTGGGATCTAGCCATCATCCATTCTACAACATGACCAAGCCAACGCAGGCGTCTCTGTTTCAGCAGTGCATACATGCTAGGGATTCCAGCTCGTTCCAGGACTGTGTTGTTTGGAACTTTGCCCTGCCAGGTGATGCCGAGGATGCATCGGAGGCAGCGCATGTGGAAAGCATTCAGTTTCCTCTCCTGTTGTAAGCGAAGAGTCCATGACTCGCTGCTAACAATAGGATTTCAGCCTATTATGGATAGAGTTGCACACCCTTGAAAAATCAAGTTCACAATTCCTGGTCCCAACTTTCCTTCAGAATTCCCAGCTGATTTGTGTGGCCTGGGTTGATTTTGCTTAGTTTCTCTGCTCAGGAGCCAACTGCATCCATTTCTGGGGAAGTTGGACTTGGCCACGGTCACGCACGCCTTTAGTCACATCAAGACTGGATGACTGTAACATGCTTTTCAAGGAGCCGCCTTTGAAAACCATCTGGAAAATTCATCAGGCCCAAAACGAAGCACCTATGGTGTTGGTCTGGAATCAGTCTCTCAGAGTGTGTAACACTTATGGCCCAATTCTATCCAAGACCAGCCCGGAGCATGCAACACCACCGACACAGCTTGCACTTGACAGGGAACAGGGCAGCCCAGGAGAGGTAAATAAAGACATCTTTTTTACTTATAAAAAGTACAGGGAATTGGGCAAGGAATGGGAGGTACAGGGCAGAGACTGTCAAGTGGTGCTGCACACTCCGGGCTGGTCTTGGATAGAATTGGGCAGGGAAGGAGCAGATCAAATCTAGGAATAGCCCCTTCCCAGACTTGGTCCAGTAGGACTTCCCAGGTCCAGTCGGCCTTGCACCAGCACAATCACCAGCGCAGGTCTGAGTAGATCCATTTGGGCAGCAGAGGCTTATCTGTGGGAAAGGGAACAAATGTTTTCACCCAGAGGAGATTTCTCCCCCTCTCCTCACCACAGGGTGCTGTGTATGCTCCAGTGGCATGGTTGCATCAGCAGGTGGGAGGATTTAGATAGGATTAACCCCTGGGGGCTGGGGGATAAGAATAGGCCCTCAGTTTGGCTGTACTTTTCGTAAGAGGTGACTAAACAGCCACCGGGTAGATGGGACTCGTCAGCCTGGGAAGGCAGCTCTTCTGAGAGAAGAAAAACTCTGATCCCAAACCTCCACTGCCTTGTGGTTACATCCCGTTATGGAAAAGGCTTCAGGAGTCAACCTCGAGGCAAAATCCGGAGCCAGAGTCCCCGAGGCAGTTCATGGCTGAACACAGTCACGTTCTGGCAACTCCTGCGACACCGCTGGAACCAACCGTATTGGCCTCTGCCTTTCCATTGGACCATTTCAGCGACATGGAGAGGGGGGATTTGCTGCATGGGTAACAGCCTATCCTCCATACCCACTTTACCCAGGCTTCGCGCACTGGAGAGGACACTCTGTTCCAGAACCACCATTCAGAGCGTGACACCATAGTCTTCCAAGACTGAAGGATGCCAACAACAGGACTGCTAGTGAATGAGTGTCATAATTGTGGCATCACCACAACCCAGCCTGCTCTGAACACTCATCAGTGCAACCTCTTCTGATAACAGTAACTTGATCATTGCTTCATCTATGACTTCAACAAGAAAGGCCAGTCAGATAAGCCCTTATTCAGCTGGGTACTGAGATCAGCCTCACCACCTTTCCCCATTGCTACATCGAAGCCTCACCCAAAAAAACTGGCAGTGTTTTCGTGGCAGGGTTTCTCCCTCATTCCGTGAACCTTGGATGAAGAATTAAGCAGAGAGAGAGAGCTTCCCAGTCTCCATTATCTTCCACCTGGACTTTTACGAGGATTTAGTGGTTAATGATTCTTCCTCTTCTCCTCTCCCTTTCTCACTTCTCATATTGCAAAGCACCGCTGCTTGAGGCTGTGCAATAAAAACATCATACACTTAATATGCCCCTGGCACAGCAGGTGATGCCACAGCTGGGGGAAGGAGGGAAAGAGACCGTCTCTCTAAATCACTTCAGGTGCCAATGGAACATTTTTCAATTGTGAAAAGCAATTTTTTTAATTTCCCCACCTCTTTTCCACCCACTAGAGAATCAGCCCAATCCCTTATTCCTCTACGCAGCCAACATTAGATTTTGCCGCTCACAGAGTTTTCAGAGCGATCCATGGCCCCTGATACAATCAGGGAGTATTCAGCGTGTTCCTTGTTCCGTGTTCCGGTCCCATTTGGCTACTTGAGAAGCAAGTGGAAATGAGCAATTGGGGGGGGGGGCCTGCGAGGAAACTGGGACTTTTTTTCATTTAGGCTTTGTTAGAGAAGAACAGAATAAAGTCTATTCACTTCCAAGACAGCACCTGTTTTCCTGTATTTCAAACAATGCCTATTTTGCATCAAAACAAACAGCCAACTATCTTATTAACATTAGAAAGGCATTGAAAATGAGAAATAACGCATGTTTATACAACACATAAGTTTTTTTGGTATCTCTACCCATGACTATCTGCAGTGGCGTAGCAATCATGGGGTGGGGGGCAGCCGTCCCAGGTACCAGCCTCTCCATATCCGTGACCCCATCTTTAGCAACTCATCACTAGCCTCCCTCCTCTTCCCACCCCTCCTTTGTTGGAGTTGGTACAACTCTGTCTGCTTCCAAGAGATGGCAGGATACTATGCATTGAAAGGGTTAAGTGATGACCCAGTGACACAACACTTTACCTGTCCCTTTTTGGATGACCTATGTGGGGGTGTGGCCCAGACCCTATATAACCCTCCCTTCCTCCGGGCACGTTCTTCTTCTTCCTTCTTCCTCGCTGACCACTGACCCTTTGGGATGTTGCGCAGCAGGGCTCTGCTGGCGACGCCATCTTGAGCGCATGGCACACGCAGAATGAGGCAGCTTTACGGCCCTGTTGTCTATTGAGTTTAGTGTACCTCTGAACATATTCAGATGCTGTAACCATATGCTTCTATGGAACCGTGAGTAAATGAATCTCCTTTGAAACTTCAACCAGCCATTGTTGTCTGTGTTTATTGATTAGCAGTCAGCCGGGTGTGGGAGGCTCCCTGGGTTGATTCCCAGCAAGAGGGGGGGTCTGCTGCTGAAGCTACTTTGCTTCCCCCCTAAAGGAGGAAACCAGTCTCAGCAAATTCCTCCAACATCCTTGCCTCTCTCTTTCATGGTGCATGCTCATCCCTCCTCTCTCCCACTGTTGGTAAAGACATTAGCAAGATGGCAGCCTGGGGAAGGAGGTCATCAGCCACCAGCATCTTCAGCAGTTCCACCGAGAGGTGAGAGAAAGAAAAGGAGCACACCCGGCGGGGGGGAGGGGGCTGTGCTGGCTTTAACCTATCCGGTAACTAGGCCAGAGGACCTGTGGGGGACAAAGCAGGATATGCCTCTCCTCTCTCCTGCTGGGAGCCTTGAGCAGGGATGAGGAGGAGAGCAATGAGGCCAATCTAGCCAGAGCAAGGCATGTGGGAGTCAGTTGCAGAAGCCTTTGGAGTGGGAGCAGTTTGTGAGAATGGGCTAGTCCTGCATCCACATGCTTCCCGGGAGCTGGGAAGAGGAGGCCCACTGCGGTGCCTCTAGATCAGCCAACTCAACCCCCCTCCATAGCTATTTGGTTATCTCAGAAATCTGTCACTCTGATGAAGCTACTGATTAAAAAATGGCAGCCCAAGTATGAACACGCAGGGGCACCATTCTACTAGAAGCCCCCCCCCCCAAAGAGACATAATGTCATAACACATCATTCTTAAGATCTTTGGAGGGGAAAAAATGCAGTCAGTAGCTAGATCAACCCCTACCCTTTCCAGATCCATGAAATGTCCCTCAATATCTTCATCTGAATACGGTGCAGCAAAACCGAAATATCATATTGCATCATCGCTAGTGGATACAGTTGATCAAGTAGGATTTGAATGTGTCTGTAACAGGGCTGGCCCAAGATCTCCTGAAGCAGACTGGCAAATGCTGCCCCTGTTACACAGTGATGTGCCAGCCTCTGCCCCTCCCACTTTCCAATGTTCTAACTCAGCACTGTCCTCCCGCTCTACATTTCCTCTTCTTCTCTGTCCCTCTCTCCCTCTTCCAGTCCAGGCTGTGGAAGGGGGAGCAATGGAGGCAAGTAGGTGGACAGAGATGGGCACCCCCCCCCACCACCAATCTTGCTGCCTGAGACAACTACTTCAGTTGGTCGCATGGATGGGCTGCCTCTGTGTGATGAGCTGTCATTTGAGCAGGAATAACAAAAGATTCCTCCCAGTATATAATCAGCAAGACCGGCTCCAAGTGTGTTCAAAAGTCATCAACATACAGCAAGGAACTGCTAAGAAGAAACAGCCTTCAGTTTAACTCTGGCACTATTTTTTTTCCCCAATTCCTCTTACCTAATATTGTTGTTGGCATCCTTCAGTCTTGGAAGACTATGGTGTCACGCTCTGAATGGTGGTTCTGGAACAGAGTGTCCTCTCCAGTGCGCGAAGCCTGGGTAAAGTAGGTATGGAGGATAGGCTGTTACCCATGCAGCAAATCCCCCCTCTCCACGTCGCTGAAATGGTCCAATGGAAAGGCAGAGGCCAATATGGTTGATTCCAGCGGCGTCGCAGGAGTTGCCAGAGCTTGCCTGTGTTCAGCCATGAACTGCCTCAGGGACTCCGGCTCCTGATTTTGCCTCGAGGTTGACTCCTGAAGCCTTTTCCATAACTGGATGTAGCCACAAGGCAGTGGAGGTTTGGGATCAGAGTTTTTCTTCTCTCAGAAGAGCTGCCTTCCCAGGCTGACGAGTCCCATCTACCCGGTGGCTGTTTAGTCGCCTCTTACGAAAAGTACAGCCAAACTGAGGGCCTATTCTTATCCCCAGCCCCCAGGAGATTTACCTAATAAGTCAATAAAATAAAAACTATACTCTCCAGGATTAACGTGTTTAGGGACCATTTGCAAGGGTCCTCAATTTAACTCTGCTTCTGTTTCCTGGCTCTTGCCACATGGTGAGTTTATGCAAGCATGGAAAAGGAAGGGGGAAGGTAGCTATTTAGCTGTCACAGGTCTGATAGACCTGTCCGCGCTGCAGAGGCTTACCTCCATGTATGGGAACGATTATTTTGTTACCTAGAGGAGATGTCTGCAACTGGCCCTCCAATTATAGGAGGTATTGGTTGCCATTTTGGTGCCACTGCATCAACACGGGGGTGGAAAGAGTTGGGTCTGCCATCAGTAATGAGGATCTCACAGCACATGGAGATCAGCACTGTCTATAGATCCCGTTGCAATGTGCAGATCCGCTTTCGACCCACACCTTGCCCATCACAATGATAGGCATTTCTTCAGTTCCTCCTAATAAAACAGATAAATAGTTTAAATATTTGCTAAAGCAAATCAGAGATGCTCCTTGTCTTTTTCTGAGAAAAAATAACACAGTGTTCTGGAAGTAAAAAAGAAAAGAGGGGGGGGAATCTAAGAGTAGATATAGCGTGTCTGTCAACCTTTTCAATGCAATTGCTTCTGAACTGTTCGGTAATAATATCTTACATAACTTTTATTCATCAACAGATTGACAGAGGCAGTGCCGCGTCCGAGAATAACCCTGACAATAAAATTACTGTGTCACACTATTATTAGCACCACAATCAGTCAAATGCTTGAAATTTTTAAAAGAAATGCGAGCACTGATATCTTGTCAGCGATGTGCTAATGATGCCAATTCATGGTCGCCTAAATCATGTACCAAGGCTGAACATTTCAAGGCAAAGTAGGTGCTTTTGATCTTAGGCCTTGATCTCCTGTGTTTTCAGCCACTCAGTCTTTGGAGTTATTGGCACGCGGAAGAAGTTTCTTTCTCCTGGCCAGGTATCAGTCACAATTCTTTTTCTGTAAAAGGCACACGATGTTCTGGTGCCGGCCTATCCTTCATTCAAGGTCAAGGCGACCGGAGGGAGCAGGGAGGTAGATGGGTTGCTTAGCCTGGTGCCAGCATGGATAGAATGAGATGGCAGGCTGCGGTGGGGGCCGGACGGACAGAATTCAGAACTGCATCACTTCAGATTGAAAGTGGTGGGATGATGACACATTTATGAATATTCCCCATGTGGCACGTTCCCTGCATGAAGACTACTCAGCACAATGTGCTGAATGCCCCTCCGGATATGAGAAGAGATATAAGAGCATTCACCATTTGTGATGGGTCATTAGGTACATTGGAAAAAAGACAGATCAGAGAAATTTCTCACCCAATATGCCTTCTAAGCTAATCTCACCTACGGTGCAATCCTAAGCGCCCCTTCAACGGGCAGAAGTCCCTTGCGCCGGCCAAAGAGTGTCGCAAAAGTGCCATTAAGCATTTTCACACCACTCTTTGGGGAAATAGACAAGGACATCCACTAAAATTGAGTGTTCGGAGGACAGTTAGGATATGTATGTGAAACCTCCTGATTTTAGAAATGGGTTATGTCAGAATGACAGATGCAAGGGTGAGCACCAGGATACAGGTCTCTTGCTGTCTTATGTGCTCCCTGGGGCATTTGGTGAGCCACTGTGAGATACAGGAAGCTGGACTAGATGGGCCTATGGCCTGATCCAGCAGGGCTGTTATTATGTTATTATGTTCTTATGGCTACGTCGGAATGCAAGGTGCAAGGAATGCAAGGTGCAAGGTCGGAATGCAGGTGCAAGGGAGGGCACCAGGATGCAGGTCTCTTGTTATCTGGTGTGCTCCCTTGGGCATTTGGTGAGCCACTGTGAGATACAGGAACCTGGACTAGATGGGCCTATGGATTGATCCAGCAGGACTGTTCTTATGGGTCCCGAGCTGGGTGAGTTTGCATTGGCTCAGTTCGACCAGTGTAGGGGTCAGGGGGGGCGTTGGGAGGGCAGGAAAGAGCTGAGAGGGAGGCGTTTCGGGGAGGGGGAGGGCAGGAAGCGGGTATTCCCAGGAACAGGTGGGCGGACAGGAGGAGGCAGGGCCAGGATCCAGCACTTATGCCGGATACTATCCCTGTTCCCAAGCAGCCTGGGCAGTCCCAGGTTGCTTGGATTTGCATCACCGATTTCAGTGGCGCAGATCTGAGTAGCCCCATTTCCCCATTGGGGAAAGGGGAAAGTTTCCCCTTTCCCCAGCCCAAGTTGCCTTTGGCTGAGCCGCAGGCCATCCGAAACATAGGATTGCGCTACCCATCTGTCTTGTGTAGTATTTGTAACATAAAAGTAAAACTATGTTGGGAAATATCTGTAGCACTGGAAGTAGTTAGCAGTTATGAATGAATTTTAAACATCTCAATAGTATTTGATTCAAAACAAGAGGAAGAGATTTTTCCACAGGCAGAGCACGCAGGCATTTCCTAAAGCCACACTACCAATTTCACTGGCACAAGTTCATGTTTATCTGTGAAGGCGGATCAGGCCTGGGAAGGGGGTTGAGATTTGGCATGGGCCACCACTGCAAAATCTGCCCCCTCCCAGGCCCAATCTGCCCTCTCACCCACCCTGTCACCACCCCATTCTGTCCACTATGTACCCTGTTCAATCCCCTCCCCATTTGCCTCCGACTCCCTGCAATGATTTGCCTGGGCTGGTGCATCTTTGGCTGTTTGTGGGCATGTGGGAGGCCAGTCTCCCTACCAATGGGCCTGCAGCACGCACCAGTGGAGGCTGCTTTGTAACCGCAGCCTCCACCGGTACAATGTTAGTTACGCCAGCAGCAATGTGGAATAGCATTGCTCCATAAATTCTGGGCTAAACGAACCAGTGGGCTCCTTAGGCGGAACTGCATATTATTTCAACAAATGCATGTTCCCAGAACTGAACTTGTCTAGACAGCCAAAAATGTTGAGCCATTTGTACACTGAATTAGCAGACAAGATAGGGGTTGCTTAACTCTTTGCAGGCCTACCAATTCTCCCTTAAGGAGTCCCTTCTAGTAGCTTTACCCAGTTGGCCATGTTGCCCTGATACCCCTCTCCACAAATGACATGAGACCAGATCTCTTTAGGGGTAAAATGGGGCACACATTAATAACATTCACTGCTTAGCATGCAATAGGTCCTATCTATAGCAGATTCCACCCCTCATCAGTATGGGCACCTACCCTGGACAAGACAGCACAAAACTATCACTCACCCCTGAGACATCACCACCCTGGCCCCAACTTGATGTTACCTGTCAGTGACCCCTGGCTTTCCATGCCAGCCCCTGCAAAGGGAAGTGGTACCAGGAAGCAGGTCTCTTGTCTTGGCAGGAAATTTCTCACCCAATATGCCTTCTAAGCTAATCTCACCTAGGGCACAATCCTAAGCGCCCCTTCAACTGGTGGAAGTCCCTTGCGCCGGCCAAAGAGTGTCGCGAAAGTGCCATTAAGCATTTTCACACCACTCTTTGGGGAAATAGACATCCACTAAAATTGAGTGTTTGGAGGACAGTTAGGATATGTATGTGAAACCTCCTGATTTTAGATATGGGTTATGTCAGAATGCCAGATGCAAGGGTGAGCACCAGGATAAAGGTCTCTTGCTGTCTTGTGTGCTCCCTGGGGTATCTGGTGGGCCACTGTGAGATCCTGGAAGCTGGACTAGATGGGCCTTGGGCCTGATCCAGCAGGGCTCTTTTTATGTTCTTAAGGGAGTCAAGGCAGCCAAATTGCTCTGCCTAACCCAATCTTGACAGTCTTTGAGATAGACATCACTTTAAGTCCGATGGGGTAACCAGCCTGCATCCCCAAGCCAGAGAGCCTCTTGCAATTGCTTCTGGTTCCCCCTCTGACTCTTGTTTACCTCAGGGTGCATACCAGATCCTAATCCTAAACTCATGTCCTGCACTATACCTGCCGCCATGGTCGCCTTCAAGACAGTCTGGGATAGATGAAAAACTGCCTACCAATGGCCAATCAGGTGAAGAGCAAAAAATTTCTACCCTGCTGCAGAGGTGACCAGCTGATATTAGATTGCCCCTCAGGTGGGTGGGTTGGGGCCACTTTGCCACACAGAATGCTGGGGAATAAGGTGTGGCATGTAAGATGTTTCCCATGCCCTGCCCCCAGCTGGCTCACAGGAACCAATGATATACTCCACTTTCCAATCTGCCTCGTGTAGAGGTGGGACAAGACAGTGGGCGCTCCAGCATCCAGTTCTCACTGTGGTGGCGGCATTATGGTTATTGAGTCCAGCTGGTAAAGAATTAGGTTATAAATAGTTCAAGGGCACATTTGCAGCAGAAAAATCAGCAGATGGGAGAATGGTCAAACCCTACCTCCCCCTCGCTGCTTCTCCCCTGCAAATTTTCCCCCCTCCACATTAGTATTGCAAGACAAATACATGACGTCCCAATGTTTGTCTTGAAATGTGTGACTCCATCTTCAGCCATTCGAGATCCCGAAGCATTCAAAGGGTGGCGTTTTAGCTCACTGAATAAAGTACCAGCACTTATTTGTAATAAACACTCTGAATTTAACCCCACGATGATGATTATTTTTAATGCTTCAAATCGTAATGTAAGGTTTCCTGCAGAGGCCATTTCTGCAGGAGGTGGGCGAAAGAAAGCAGAAATCTATGGCCAGATATCATGCTGACTTCTGTGCCACTGGAGTCAGGCCTCCGTTGCAAGCGCAAGGGGCGGGGGAGGGGGCTGAAGTTAATTAGCTCACAATATACAAATGGCTTTAGCCTGTGAGCTCAATATGTGAACTCAGAACATTAAATTGCTTCTCATTTTCAAGTCAAACACAGCACTCCCTAATGCAAAAGAATCAAGTTCCCTTTCCAACCCAGTGATCTAAGTAAAACGGGTCACTCTGTTTTCGAAATGGCGGATATTCATCATGCGAACGTGTCTTAACCCTGCCATAATTTCAGACTATTTAAGTCAGGATATTACTCACAGAAATGGCCCAATGAAAATTCAGGTTAGATAAGCAAGCTAAGTGGTCCCAATTATGCAGTTAAAGTAATTTCCCTCCCATACCTGTGGCTGCACTCGTCGGTGTAGAGGCATCACTGGAACAAGAAGAATTGAATGGAAAGGAAATGGCAACCAGAAGAACAAAACAAAAAAGTTTCTTATGGAAAGGAATATGTTGCGGGGCTCAGAGTATTGCACGTCTGCAAAGTCATGTCTGATGATCCAAGGGAACGACAAAATATAGGAATCAGAAAGAAAAAACAAAAGTAAAAACTATGTAAGTCAGGGACTAAAATGTCATATTTTAACAGTGTCTTTGACCAGCCCCAAAATGAAACCAAAGAAGGCACCAGGTGAGCTTCCCTGGGAGACAGCGTTTCATAAGCAGAGTGCCACTACTGTAGAGCCTTTACACAGCTGGTAAGGGCAGCCAGAGGAGGACTTCTGAAGCAGTGTCATGCAGTGAGGCCCAGGCCCAGGGAGGCCCAGCCAAATGTATACACGCACACACACACCCCCGAAATACTCTAAATTTAAAAAAAAAACCTGAAGTTTTTTTTTCCTCTTCTCCCCCCACTCTAGAGCCACGGAGAGCAAGGATTTCAGATATTCCCCCTTCCTTCAGCAGCTCTGCCTGCTACACCTCCTGGTACACTGTACAGTAGCAGGCTAAGTTAGCTTGTGCAGGCTCTCCACCAGCTGCCCCACTTTTTTCCCATTGGAAACCAGCCATGATTTGCAGCCTAACTTTCTGCAAGCTGCCTTCATGCCTTGATGTACTGCAGTGCTTCTCAACCACGTACCACCAGTGGTACTTGAGGTGGTGTCTGGTGGTACTCAAGGGACCCCTGGACACCTTCCACCTGGCAGCAAGACCAGGAACACAACACAACAAACAGCGGAAGGAGGCTCCAAAGCCTTTCAGTGCCACCCTGAGCCTCTTACTGAGGTTTTCTCAGTAAGAATGTCTTTCATGTCACGTTTGTATGGAAAAAAGGAGAAAGGGGCATTTCCTGTTTTGTCATGAAAATGGGAACTGCCCTTCCCCCCCTACAGGCTTGGGGAGCCCTGCAGAGGGCTCCCCAACCCCCCACAGACCTCCCAGGACTCCAGCACTGGCTGGAAGTAAGTGATAATCCTCTTCCCAACCCTGGAAGCAGCAAGATCCTGGGGATCAAGTTGCTGCCTCCCCCCCCCACCCCACAAATACTTACATGGTTCCCTCCTCCTAAGGAGGACTTTGAGAACCACTGCCCTAATTCAAACCTTGTGTTGCCTGATTTTAAGGGAAGGGGGCATGCAACCCCAAAGCAAACAGATTGTTGTTTTTTTCTAATAAACTTGCATTTATGACTGTGAGAAAGGCAGGGGGAGGGGGGAAGAGGCTCCTGCATTCAAACTTATGGCAGTAACTTGCTGTGTTGTTACATTTTTCTTTCCAAATCCAACAAGCTCTGTGCATTTATCATTCACAGAGATTAATTATAAAGCCATTTAAAGCAGCGCAGTAACATGGAGCTGAAGACCAAATAAACAAAAGGAACAAAAGCAAGCGAGTGCTTTGTACAAAAAGTATTTCAAGCCCTCCGCCAAGTTGTTTTACTATCGCTATGGCAACTCTAGTAAACCAGCTCTAGCTTCCTGGGACATGCTCATAAAACTTGGCTGTTTATTCCAGAACATTTACTGGTGCATATGGGGAGAAGCAACACAGCCAAGGAAAAATTGCCGGGATTATATACAGTTTACATTGGGGCAATCAAATGCGTTCATTTAGCTTGTATTTACTTAAGCTATTTGAAGCTTAAATGTCAGCTCTGCTGTCTTCTGCGGAAGGTTCCCAGAAAATGCACGGCAAACAAAAACTCATGTTTCTAAAATGTTAAGAGTTTTATGAAGGCCTCCAAGCCCAGCTCTGAATCCTCAGCAGAGAGGAGTTCGTGTTTGAGGATGTACAGAAAACAGCACATTCACATCGGGCTGGTTTGAACATAACATGAGAACATAAGAACAGCCCTGCAGGATCAGGCCAAAGGCTCATCTAGTCCAGCTTCCTGTATCTCACAGTGGCCCACCAAATGCTTCAGGGAGCTCACAAGAGACCTGCATCTGGCATTCTGACATGACCCATTTCTGAAATCAGGAGGTTGCACATACACATCATGGCTTGTAAACCCATAATGGATTTTTCCTCCAGAAATTTGTCCAATCCCCTTTTAAAGGCATTTAGGCCAGATGCCATCACCACTCCCTGTGGCAAGGAGTTCCACAGACCAACCACACGCTGCGTAAAGAAATATTTTCTTTTGTCTGTTCTAATTCTCCCAACACTGAATTTTAGCGGATGTCCCCTGGTTCTAGTGTTATGTGAGATTGTAAAGAGCACCTCTCTATCCTTCCGGTGCATAATTTGCCAAGTATTTTTCTGTATACATGAGCAATCCCAGCTGTGCGCAGGTAACACTGTCATAAAGATGAGTGGAACTGCATGATTCCTTACTGAAACATTTTAGGGGACAGTGGAATTGATGCATTCCACTCCACCTAAAGGTCCAGAGTGGGCGACAGAAATTGTAATTGATTCTGCCATCCAATTGGCATGCACAGAGATCTAGCACTTTTCCATAAACCTGGTAGAATTGATTGACTCACAGCCTAAATGGCTGCCACTGTATCCTATGGGCAGCCACAGGCAGCTCCCAACGCCCCCTCAGGGGAAGGGGACATTCATCCCCTTCTCCCAAGTAAGGGAAGTGGCCCTGCAATGGGGCTACTCAACTCTGTGCTAAGTAGCTAGCGCAAGTAATGAAGCCCGGTGTTGGACTGGGAGGCCCGACACAGGGATTTGGATCCGGTGGAGCTGAGCTGCTAAGTTGTTTGGCCAGCCTCCGACTGGAGCAGGCGCAGTGTGGGCTTGAATCAAGCCTCCTCCAGCACTGGGCTAGCATTGAGTGCCACAAGCGTGCCTTATGGCACGTCTGCAACACTACACGCAGGTGCTGGGCCACCAAGAGTCAATTGGGATTGGGCCCTTAAGCTAAAGGTGTCCCACTGTAAAAAGTGGGTGGAGAAAATGGGCATTATTTTCACTGCCCAATTTTTGCACTGGAAGCAGCATCTAAACCTTGCTAACTGGCAAAGAGACACCTTTCAAAGTGTTGTCTTCTTATTTTTAGCAAGGGGAGAACAACTGTCCCTTTTCACCTCAACATGGTGACTTTTCTAGTGGCTGTTGCAGGTTCCTCTTCTGTATATTTTTTGAGATTGTGAGCCCTTTGGAGGAGGGCTGGCAGGGCCCAATATAGGGCGCTCGTGCTGGGCCCCCACTCACCAGGCAGCCATGGCAACTGCAGCTGCAGCAAGCCACAAACCTGTGGTGCTGACTGCAAAGCATGGCACCCAGAAATAGTCTGGGTCACCAACAACGGCTTCTAGGAGGCCCATTTCAGACTAAGCAGCCCCAGGGGAGGGCAAGCGAGCCCACACTCTGCTTGCCGCGCTGCCCTTCCAGGCTGCCAGATGCTGGCTGTTGCCGTGGGAAATCTGCCCACTGCACCAGTGCGCCCCCCCCCCCAGAGAGCGGGGCCCAATGTCATGATATAGGCCACATTGCCAGCCTCTTGTCCCCTGAGAGCCTCTGGCCCATTTAACATAAGAACATAAGAACAGCCCCACTGGATCAGGCCATAGGCCCATCTAGTCCAGCTTCCTGTAATCCACAGCGGCCCACCAAATGCCCCAGGGAGCACACCAGATAACAAGAGACCTGCAAGGCCTCCTGGGAATTGTAGTTTAAGAACATAAGAACAGCCCCACTGGATCAGGCCATAGGCCCATCTAGTCCAGCTTCCTGTATCTCACAGTGGCCCACCAAATGCCCCAGGGAGCACACCAGATAACAAGAGACTTGCATCCTGGTGCCCTCCCTTGGAAGGCACAGCACATCCTGGTGCCCTCCCTTGTGAACAAGCACAAATCAGTGCTAGGATTTCTCCAGGACTTGGGGTTCCAGCCTTTTGCATCAGGAATCCTGACTGTGGCAATGCCAGTATATTGAGCTGTTTCATAAGGGACCTATGGATTTTCTTGGCAAAGAGATTTACATAAAAAATGCATTTGGAACACCTGCACTAGAAACCGGTCTTCTATGGGCCAATCCGTATCCCACCTCAGGGATAGACTAACAGTGCAATCCTATGCATGACTACTCAGAGGAAACTCCCATTGTATTAAATGTGACTTACAGTACTTCTAGGAAACCATATATAGCAGCTCTTCCTGAACTTCCCCAGCCTGAGGAGCCCCCACAGCCCTGCACTGTAAGTAACCGGTGATGACATTGGTGCTGGCTCTAAGTAAACCCAAAGATTTTCTACCGGCATGTCTAGTTTGGCTCACAGGAAGGAATGGTCTTCTGATAGCATCTCCCACCCCCTCCTACACAATGCACAAATATGTCATGGCAAACACCAACTTTATGACTTAAGAGAGAATGCAG
Source organism: Tiliqua scincoides (assembly GCF_035046505.1). Taxonomy (NCBI): domain Eukaryota; kingdom Metazoa; phylum Chordata; class Lepidosauria; order Squamata; family Scincidae; genus Tiliqua; species Tiliqua scincoides. The sequence continues at coordinate 223,041,677 of NC_089823.1, forward strand.
AAACCTCTTGTACATGGTTTTTATTAGGACTAGTGTTATTATGTCTATAATTGGCTATTACATCTATAATAGGGAGCACTTTTTATTGCATCAAAACGGTTGTCCTAGATGTGTTTAATGAATTAAATGGTAATAAGGGATAGACAACTATGGTTCTGTACTGGAGCTCCAGAGACGGTTGCAGAACCATCAAGCCACTGCCAGAATGAGAACCCCATTGCAAGCTTCTTTTGAATGTGTCAGCCCAACCATGTTCAGCTGTAGGGTGTGAATTAACACAATACAAAACCATCTGGTATGGAAACTTGAGCACGGCAGATGCAGTGCTTTCAGAAAGCAGAGTCTTCCTTTTTATTGTGCACTAAAATTAGATTTAAAGTGTACTCAAAAGCATAACTAAAACAGATTGCCCTTTCTAGCATTCATGTTGCAGGCATCAACAAGAGACTAGATTTGCTGATTCTTTGCTCAGACCTTTGATCTGCTTATTATCCCTGTCAAGATATTAAATGGGAAAACATCTTTCTTTCATCCAACTGTAACTCCAGGTAATCGCATAAATTGTTCTCTTAAACTTGTTAGCAGTTCAAAACAGTTCCTCTCCTTAAGAAATTGCATCTTTTGCCTTCGGATCCTTCCACAGGAAATCCATCTGTTTACAAACTAGCTATCCCACTGGAAATAAGGGAATTCGCTTATTTTTAAAATCTTGCCCTAACTGAATGAAGGAAGTAGCTGTATTTTTTAAAAAAATCACCCAAATATGCCTCTTGCTATACCAAAGGCCACAGTTCTTTATACAGCAAGGACAGCAAAAATTATGGACTTTATGGGAATTTAATTATGGGAATAACAGTGGTTCCATTTAAAATGCACACCTATACCCAAGCACAGAGAACTGATTTGTGGGACTGTAAGGGTATTGCTGCTTACCACTCAACAGAGAACCCCAAGACAGAAACAATAACAGCTTCCTTACTGGTCCGCACAGGTTCACACCACTCACACAGACCTCTGCTACAACTGAAACGGTTTCCACTGTTTTTCACAGGGTATACCTCAACTTAAGGTCTTCTAAGCTTGCTTGTTATAGAAGGGAGTACACAACACGTGTAACTGTTCCTGATCTTTGATAAAAAAGGAGGATTAAAGAGTTATTTCAATGAAATTAGATTTTTGTCTTAATGTCACTTCTTTTGAAAAATTGATCTGTTTTTGAAGAACAAGATTCCAGCCCAATTTACATATTCTTAGTAAGGTGCAGTTTGGCCCCAAGCAGAACTGAGCCAGGTCTAGCGCCTGCGCGCTAGATCGAGCTCAGTTGTCCCGCCCCCTCAGGCCAGCCAGCCAATCAGCTGACAGCAAAGTCCTGCTGCCGGCTGATAGGGGGATAAGCCTGGCAATCTTGGCTAGCGTGCCATACAGGCACGCTAGCTGCCTTTCTTAGTAAAGTGCAGTTTGGCCCCAAGCAGTAGCTTAGCTGGGGGGAATGGTTAGTACTCCAGGCTTCATAATGGACAGTATAAGTGGCCTTCCCACTCACAATCTGAGCCATTCTGGACAGTGATGGCAACACGCAAGAGACACAGTTTAATTCAGTGAGCGCTTTTGCATTGCCATCGCTACCCAGAATGGCTTTGATGGCAAGTGGGAGGGACCACTTGCATTGTGCATCACGGAGCCTGCAGTACTTACCATTTTGCCCCCCGAAGCTACGCTACTGGTCCCCAGCCTGTCCCAGAAAGACAGTGTCTGCCCCAGGCAGAGGGGAATGCTGACAGGAAGTTTGATGTCGACAGGTTTTCTCTGACTTCTTTCAGCTACGTGCAGGGTTCCGAGCTGTCGGTAGGAATCCAAATTATCCAAATAATAATTTGAGGAGTTTGCACAAGTTAGCTGAAGAGAGTAAACGCTTACGTTGCTACATTTGAAGGGGTTTTTAACCCATTTAACATTTTCTTCATGCTTTGATTTTCAACCTGGGAAGGGAGAATAGTCATTTTGAAAAGTCGTTGAAACCATTTAATTCTTTCACAGCCCAATCCTATGCATGACTGCTCAAAAGTAACGTCACCCTGCCTCCGTTCAATGAGACTTACGCCCGGATAAGTATGCATGAGATTGCATCCTTGAAGGACTTCCAAACTAGTTATTTTATTTAGTATTGTTTTAAAAGTTGTGTACCCCGGGGCTGACCTACACATTTAGCTAAATCCTGTGTGACAGCATTCCAGGAACAGTAGAATTTTAGACACCAGGGAGGAACTGTATGTTTGAATGTTTCCCCACGTCAAAGTCTTCCCGCACATGGAAAGCTAGCATATCAGGGAGAAGGATTTTTATGCAGGCAGTTGTTTATGTGGAAAGGGGTTATGTGGAAAGTTGTTTATGTGGAATGGAATTTGCTGCTTTCAGCCTGAAATTGTACTGGTCCCAGAACGTCTTCCCACGTGAATGTATCCTCATGTGTAGTCCATAAAATAAGTGTCACCTTCTTCTCCTTGAATAGGGGGCTGGAAGCAACTTTGAAAGATTTTCCAGGCCCTCTTCTGCCTTGTAGATCAAGCCCACTTAAATAAACATGACCAAATATTAAGCCAACCCACTCCATTTTTCCCCCATTTTTTCCTAATCTCTCAGTTTGCCTGAACATTTGCCAAAGCACATCTTAATGTTCTTCTGAAATCTGTATTAATATGAGAGGCACTTCACTTCCCATCTACTCCATTGCCATGCTTTTCTTTTTATAGCCTTCTTAAATTTCCACTCTCTAAACCTCAGGGATTCCATAACGGCGCAGCCAGGCTGTCTTTGTGGCTTATGATGAATGTGAACTATAAACTATTATTACAATGCTCTACATGAAGGACAGGAGAGCAGAAGAAATGTCTTGTCTTGCATACCACTAGAACATCTCTTTGGGCCTACAACTTTATTTCATACAGTCAGGGGATCTTTTCCATCAGCCAGGGATGGGTCGAGTTTCAGATGACTCAAGGCCCAATCCTATCCAACTTTTCAGCACCGGTGCAGCCACAATGCAACCCCAAGGTAAGGGAACAAATGTTCCCATACCTTGAGGAGGCCTCTGTGACTGCCACACATGCAGGATGCCACACATACCCCCTTGGCATGGCTGCACCAGCACTGGAAAGTTGAATAGGATTGGACCCTCAGACTAGAGTCATGAAACCCATGTTTTTTGCAACTCGTACTGACTTGAGGTACTAGTGTTTTTTTTAATCCAGAAGTGACTCATGACTCAGGGGTTTTACCCAAAAAGGAACAGAATCAAATTGACTCAAGTCAAGACCTGCTTTTGTGAGTGCTTGTGACTCTGTTTTGTGTGCTTGTTGCTTGCTTTTTGTTTTTACTGCTTCCAGGGCCTGACGTGCTTTTCAAAAAGACTCGAACTCAACTCAAAATGACTTGAAAATGGCTTTGGACGTGTTGCAACAACCCCCATTATGACTCTTGGGCAACTCAAGACAAGGAGGGTGGAGACTCGGGACTCAACTTGAGTCTCAGCGCTGTGACTCTGGTTCATCCCTGCTTTCATCTGCCTCACCCGCTCCATTCCTTCCATTCAGCCAAAATCTGGCACTGATCTTCAGGAACACTCCACTTGCTGCCATGTTGGCACTGAGCCGGTTTGAGTCTGCCGCCAAATATGAGACAATAAAAGAGATCCCTGGTTTCCTCTGTTTATGAAAAGCAGAAGTTATCACCACACCAGACACAGGTGCCAGAGTCACCTCTCTTCCACAGCAGACTCACAAGCAGAGAAGGGAAGATTCCAGAAGCTGACCTCATTAAAATGCACTGTCTGTCATCCCTTATGGCTTAATTATAGTTTGGTGGACTGTTAAACCAATGGAGCAGCCTGACTAGCTCAATATTGCTAAGTACTATAAGGATCATTCATGCATGTGTGCTTTCAGCATTCTCTCTGTTGCTTACTCTTTCAGGAGCATGCTGCGGTTTCCAGGTAGTGTTATAAATTCCATAGAGTGGGTACGGAATATGAGAGAGACCCTATTTTTGCCTATTTAAAAGAACTGGGGAGGATGTGGTGCATCGTGCTAGTACTCAATGCAGGGCATTGGATTTAGGTTCTTGTTGTCAGTTCGTATCCAGAAGGATTTGCTTGCTCTCATACTTACCATAAACAAGGGACTGCAATATTGATAATATGGAATTTATGTGCCTTATAGCTCTGCATTCCAAATGAACAGAACCTTGGTCTAGCTCACGGATTTTATTTGTGCATAGGCCAGAGCTGCACAGTTTCCCTAGCAGCCTCCCATCAGGGCAACTGACCAGACCCAGAGCGCAATCCTGAGCTGCCCAGGGCATGTAGCTTCAGCGACACTGAAAACGGCTGCCACCTGATCCTGCGCAACTCGGGCTACCGCGGGCGGTAACTCGGGAGAAGGGGGATTTTCATCCCCTTCTCCCGGGTAAGGGAAGTAGCCCCGCAATGGGGCTACTCAAGTTACTACTGACCAAAAGGTCAGCGGTAAAGTAAAAGTGTTCGTGTAGGGCGCCGAGCCCCACACAAACATGCCGGATCCAGTGAAGCACAGATTTACTGCTGGACCGGACCCGCCTCCCTCCCTCCCTCCAGCACACTTCCCAGCCTCCCTCTCTCCACCCACCGCCTGCCTCCCCCCTCCCTGGAAGGTCTCCTCCCTGCCCCCCCACCCCCACTTACCGTACTGTGGCTTGGCGGTCCGTGCAGCCGACAAGCGATGGAGGACGGGCACCTGTCCGGTCAGCACTGGACTAGTATGGGCACTGGCCCGGTGGTAAGCCTTGCAAATGTGCCTTATGGCACGTTTGCAACCGTACATGCCAGCAGGAAGCTGGCGTTCCAAGCTCAGGATTGGGCTCCCAGTTCTCAAAGCAACTGCATCATGTGCTCTCAGACAATAACTAAGGATCAAATGCTAGGAGCAGCAGGAAGGAGGTGGACTCTAGTAAGGAATGTACAGTTCTGTTATTCTGGAAAGAGGATTTTTTTGTCTTATGTTCTTGTCCATGTTTCTGTCTATGTTCAAGAACCCTATGTTCTTGTCCTTGAACATAGACTCTATGACAAGGACCCTATGTTCTTGTCATAGGGTCTGCTGGATATTGTTGTTTAAGTATGTGAACGTGAAGAACTTGCCTGAGAAATTACCAGCCTTATGAAAATGCTTTTGTATGTCTACACTCAAAATTTCTTAGCTATTTCAAGAGAGGGACACTTCCCCATCCTTCCCCCCCCCCCCAATTTGTGTGGGTTTTGCTTTTGGCTACATTGCAAAGGCAATTTTGTTTCCAAATAATAGAGCTAATGAGATCACACAAAGCCAAGTGATCCCCACAAATCAGTAGCAAACCACTAGCAAATCCCCACAAATCAGTAGCAAATCAGGAGCAGATCCCCACAAATCAGTAGCAAATCAGGAGCAGATCCCCACAGATCAGTAGCAAATCAGAGTGTCTTCAACTACAAGTGGAAGAGGCTGCTTACGTAGTGTGTTAAGAGCACCTGCAGTACTTACTGTTTCCCCCCTCTAACTATGCTACTGCTAAAAATTAATTCTACTTTCCTAAATGACAACAGAAGTTTGTCCCAAACATCTTCTCCATTTTGCCCCTGAAACTTTCTGTTCCCTTGACATCTCTTTGAACCTAACTCACTAATGATATAGACCCTCCCTTGAGCAGTGAGACAGAACAGGCACCGTAGAATAGGTCATCTGGATAATTCTGGCATAGGGCGGCATCTTGGGAACTGAAACGTGTTTGGTTAACTTACAGGTACTTCAAGCGATTTGAAGGGTTCTGCAGTTCTTCCTCAGGGTCATAAGTGGTTTCATTCCTTGAAAGGAAAATTTGTGGTGCAATGAATTCATCTTCATCCTCCCAGCCCCAGAGAGAAAGGTACCGGGGCAAAGAGTTAATAGTCGAGACAATCATTCAGAGACAAGGGATTGTGTGTGTCAAAAAGGCCAGCTAGCTCAGCAGAAAGGGATTGGGGAGCCCAGTTCTTTAGACAGTTTCTGGACTGGGCCTGTCAGGTTCCAAGTTAATTAGGTGTTATTTAATGCACCCAGTGGCTGGGGCTGAACTCCGGGTTACCTCGTTGGTTCTGTCCTTAAGCCTCTAGCAATCATATGTGTGTTATAAACATTAGAAATACCTTATTTCAGGCAGGAAAAGGGCCAGCTCACAAAATAGCTTCTTCTTTTTTTCTCCTAGGTTGTTGGCTTTATCAACTCATTTTTCCAAATCCCAACCCCAAGGATGGTGTATATCTGTTTCTATATCTACAGCAATACAGGTGGAGCCTCGTATCTGCAGATCCCATATCTGCAGATTTGGTTACCCACAGAACTCCCCCACACACATAAATATCCTGTGCCCATTAACATCAACAAAAAGCTTACTGGGATGAAGTTTTTTTGTTTTAACAGGTCACTATAAGCATTTAAACTTGGAACATTTAAACTCGGTAAATGGAACTAGCTCCAATTCTAAACAGTTGCCTTCCAATTCCTGTTTAGCATTAGAGCTAATTTCATCAAGCATTCAAGCTTCCGGCAGCCTGCTCTATAGTGCTATAGGCTTATAGTGCTACAGGCTTAAATGCTTATAGCGACCTGTTAAAGCAAGAAAACTTCACCTCTGTAAGTTTTAAACAATGTTAGGGAGCAGGGAAGGCATGGGGGCATTCCGCAGGTAACATTTCAGGTCAAATGTACACAGTGACAGGCAGACAAGTAGGCCCACAAGTGTAGGTGCTCTACTTGTCATGTTGGCCTCCTGATGAGTGAAGTCCCAGCTGCAGCAGCAAGTGATCTGGTTGACACCCCTGTGAGTTGGGGGGGGGGGGGCTGAGGCACAAGGCCCAATTTGGCAGAATCAAGGAAATTGGCTTAAAGTTGGCCCTGCTTTTATTGTGGATTTTTTTCAGCTTGTGCAATCTGAGGATATTGGCAGGATTCTTTGGAGAGTGAAGTCTTCTGCCTGCCCACTTGACTAGCAAGAATCAATGATAAAAACAAGTCTCCCAATACTGTGATTTTATCTGAACTGGCTTTATTTGCAAATACGAAAACAAATGAAGGCGAGGGAAACATGAGGAATAGTGCTCTTCAATGAATATGATTCTGTGAGGACAACGTTTTCTAACAATGTTTGGGCACATTCCTCTGTGTTCAGCAAAAATTCTTGTTTGATTGAAATTGCAATAAGCGCTCGGGACCTTAAGTTCATCCTATGCCATGTTCATTGCCCTCTTTCTTGTATCAAATGAGGTTTAATACTCAAAACAACACAGAAAAGACCAAACATAATAACCGACTCTCTCCTGCTTGCTCTCTCTCTCTTGCTTGTTAAACAGAAGAAAACAATTCCGTCATAAATGTTATATTTTAAGCCTAAATGATCCTAATTTATTTGAAGCCCATGCACTCTAAGGCCATCATTTTCACCTCTTACCTCTCTACATCAACTTATGCATCAAGTGATGCACTGCAGAGGATTCTGGGGCATGTTTTAGGGTTCTTGCAGACCTTGTTCTTTGGTGTGTTGTAAATCAGCATAATGTGGGAGACCATTGAGAATATTTAACGAGACTATTACAATTTCCTTGCAACCTCTTTATTTTGTTTTTCCTCTTCCATGTTCCCTACCATGTTCTTTGTGGATATTCCCATTTGCTCCCTGATTATCTCATCCTTGAATTTCTAGGCTTCATGTCTTACTTCTCCCTCATGTCTCATTTATTCTGTGAATAAATTTTGTGTATGTTCCATGATAAGAAAAGTTCACACTAGGTCGTGGCCCTTATGCAAACACTGGGAATTTGTGGGGCCACCAGTGGGATCAAGGCCAGGCAATGTTCATATGGAAACAGTTTTTTTTGTGAGCTAAACAAAAAAAAAAAATGGTTCTGTAATAATGGAGATCCTTGTGACCACTTATACGGCTCCCATATAGAGGTATTGATTCCTAGGATAGCACCTCCTTTTAGTGCAGTGTCTGGCTTAAGGATTCACTTGGAAGTCACTGTCTTGTGAGGAAGAACTCATAGCAGAGAAGTCTTGGTGGTCATTGGAGCTTGCGTATTTTATTTCTCTAGCTTTTTCATTGCAATAGACCTTAAAAAAAAGTTCTGCAGAGGTCACAATGCATTGAATATCTTCATCATCTGCTCAGCATGCTAGTCAAAGCTTCACTCCATATACATAGTCTTTTCTGAATATTAAAAAAAAAATCTGCCATGTATTCCCTGGTCCTACTCAATCACTATGTGGAGGTTGAATGGAAGTGCCCTGCTATCATCTCTAGCACCTACAGGGCTGTTTCAGAAGCACTCATAGTGAACTTGGGGAGACGATGATCATATGGCTGCATAATGTGCCGCTACTTGCCCACGGACCAATCATTTTTAAGAGGACACTGGAATCAAATCTGCAGGGTCCCAAAGCATTATAGCACATGGTGTGCACCAGCTGTTGAGATTATAGTACAGCAATTTCCCCAAACCTAATCATAGGTGAGTGAACTTCACACTCAATAACAGATGATGACAACAAAAGTTATAGCCCACTTTGAAATGGATAGTGATCATTTTGTTTTCTGTGACAATAAAAGGCCATTGCCATCAGGAAGAAAGCACCAGGCAATTGCTCACCATAAGTAAAACCACCTCTTGGGAGAAGGAGGTACCAGCAAACTGTAGAGCGCAGGAATATTCAAAAGACCGACAATTGCTAACAGCTGCAGATAATGGCCCCATGATTTCTGAATACATAAAACTGAAATCATTACCATGCCAACAGCTTGTAAGATGACTCATGTGAAACCTGTGGAGAGTCCAAGTTCTGTTTTAAATGACCAGGTGTCAGTGGTTCAGAAGAGCCCATCACATTTGGTTTTTATTTGGGCTCCCCAACTAAATTCACAAGTCACAGCCTAGAGCAGACTGTTGTGACTCTGATTTTAGGGCGACAAGTGATTTAGGGCACAATCCTAACCAGGCTTACTCAGAAGTAAGTCCTATTTTGTTCAATGGGGCATACTCTCAGGAAAGTGTGGTTAGGATTGCAGCCTGAGTTTCTGACAATTGTAAGCAACAACAGTAAGCTTTCTGGCAGAGCCTAAAAACATGTCTTTTTACACTAACCTGAGTTTTGTGTTTTTAATATGGATATTTAGTGTTTTTATGCTTAGTTTTATGGTCTTGCTTTTTTTAAATTCTCTGCTGCTGGTTTAATCTGCTTTTGAAAAATTGCTCATGGCTTTTAATGAGATCTTTTTTTTTTTTAGGTTCCTTGTTGGATTTTAGGAGTTTTTAATGTTTATATTTTTAAAAATATTTTATATTTTTATAATGCTTATTTTTTAATTGTATTTGGAAGCCATTTTGAATGCCCGTTAGGGAGATTGGGTGGAGAATAAAATTGTAAATAAATAATTTAATAAGCAATTGGCAATTGTAAACAGATCTCTAACCATCACAAAGGTTGTATAGCATCATTGCAACCCCTTCATGCTCCTTCTTGATCTTTACAATGCCAGCACCTGTCTCAAAGCCACATCTAAAAATTCTGCACTGAAACATGTGGGGGAAATTTCAAATATAGCCCGCTATACTGAACCACAGAAAGCAGTAAAGAAGGTAGGAGAGTCACTATTGAAAGGTACTAATGAAAACACCACATCTGATTTTCCCATAAGGAAAGACAGGAAAAAAATTATGCTGTTGTCTAGGCACTGTGATTTACTTTGCCTATGGCTATATTTGTGGGTGGATTGGTGATGCTTTTTTTTCCCCCCAAGTATTGGCTGTATGAAATTAATATCCCTTGGAATAGAAGATTGGAAACAGGCTAGTCACTAGTCAGGGAACCTTTGTCCTTATTAGAGTTCTAACGCTGCAATATTATACTTTCCTGTATATTATATTATATAATACAATATTATTATATTGTATACAATATTATATACAATATTATACTTTCCTGGCAGTAATCCCCACTGGGTACAATGGGATTTACTTCTGAGTAGACGTACATAGGATTTGTGCTGTAAAGTAAGAGTGAAAGGATAACAGGCTTGCACTGCATTCCATAACCTGACTGGTGCAGGAGGGGTGATTTTGTACTTCTTTGAAGGGTACTGTAGAGCACAGTGATAGAGCTTTTGCTATGTGTTGTTTGAATGGAGCAATCACCAAGGAGCATGATTATGCATGGGAAGGTTAGACTGGATAAAAAGAAATTCTTTTCCCTCTCACACAACACCAGAACAAGGAGACATTCAATAAAATGAGTACTGGGAGAGTTAGGACAGACAAAAGAAAATATTTCTTTACTCAGCATGTAGTTAATTGTGGAACTCCTTGCCACAGGATGTCGTGATGGCATCTGGCCTAGATGCCTTTAAAAGGGGATTGGACAAATTTCTGGAGGAAAAGTCCATCATGGGTTACAAGCCATGTTGTGTATGTGCAACCTCCTGATTTTAGAAATGGGGTATGTCAGAATGCCAGATGCAAGGGAGGGCACCAGGATGAGGTCTCTTGTTGTCTTGTGTGCTCCCTGAGGCACCTGATGGGCCACTGTGAGATACAGGAAGCTGGACTAGATGGGCCTATGACCTATCCAGTGGGGCTGTTCTTATGTTCTTAAATTACAATTCCCAGGAGGCCTTGCAGGTCTCTTGTTATCTGGTGTGCTCCCTGGGGCATTTGGTGGGCCACTGTGAGATACAGGAAGCTGGACTAGATGGGCCTTGGGCCTGATCCAGCGGGGCTGTTCTTATGTTCTTAAGCTTGCTAAAGATAGTCATGGCTGCTGTTCCCACTCACAGGCTGGCACACTGGTCCTCAGATGACTGTTGAGTACATTGATTGGCTTTCATTTTTGATTCCCCTTCCGTGCTGTTGTATTATTTGCACCACAATAAAAGTTTTTTGCTGTTGTCCTTTACCCTGACCTCCTTCTTTCTTCCATCAAGTGGTTTCATTGGCCCCTGCCCGCCGTCTCTGCACATGTAATTGATTTCCCCCATGTGCACATGTTACACACGTCCTAAACACACAAATCTGGGAATAATAGCATTGCCCCTCTAAGGTGAAAGGCAGAAGTGAAGGTTCTTAGGTTGGTACTAGGGTATTTGCATCCTGGACAATTGTGTCCCAATCAAATGCGTCCCAATCATTGGCATCCTTGGACATTTTTGTCCGGTGGTTGGTTTTTGTTTTTTGTTTTTGTTCCTTTGATTTTGTTTCGTTTTGTGCATCCTGGTTATTTTCATCCAATTATAACTAGGCAACAAACTATAACTGGACAACAAACCCCATGTTTTATATGCTATGCCTTTTATCCCAGTCCTAACCCTACCTTTGCATTTTAAAAATAAAAAAGTACATCTAAAATACATATGCATATATTGGAACAGAAATGTCTGAAATGTAAAAAATCTCTGCTGGATTTGAGGTGCTCTGCTGGATCCAGAACTCTGCATCAGGCCTCCCAACTCAACTCTGCATCTGATGGTGCAGACTTGAAAAGCCCCATTGTGGGGCTTGGGCCTTTCCCTACCCCTAGGAGACTCTGCCTGCTGCCCAAAGCCCATGGGATGCAGTGGTAGCCATTTTTGGTACCGCTGCTCCTCTGGGTACCAGGCAACTCAGGTTTGGGCTGTAAGAGAGTAGTTACCAGACTGTAAATGCATGACAAAATGTCAGAGTGAACTAAGCTATGCATTGAAACAGTCATGTCCATCATCACCACTGCACTTTTACCAGCCATTGCAGCTCAATCCCAAGAATTACTGTGGCTGCCTTGGTGTGTGAAGCTGGCTCACATTAACATATCCTCATGTAACAGAAAACATGTTTGTGATCTAGAAGAGCTACAGGTAGAGCTGCACTGAAATTCTTACTCCAACCCAGCAGCAGTAGTGTGATTGCGGTACCACCCACACAATAGAAAAAGCAAGTGTCAGTTGAAAAAAAAGATGGGAAGGGTGAAACCGTTTTGGGAAACCAGAATGCATAAAGGTTGTGGGTGGGGCCATCTGCCACAGATCTGCTCCCCCACAGGCACATTCGCTGCACACCTTTTGAGTGTTGCATAGGACTTCATTGACAGGCATTTGAGCTGGGAGGGTGGGAATGAAAAGATAATTATTGTGTCCATCGGTAGTTTCAAAAAAAGCAAAGTTGAGCCTTTGCCAAGCATTTTGTTGCTGTTCTCTTAAAACAGTAGGTGTAGCGGTCCAATAACAATATTCCAGGTGAAATGTAAAATGTCCTTCACCTGGTCAGCAAAATGTTGATCGCAGGTCGAAAGTCAGGTAAGTGGACTTAGGATGATACGTCGATCGCTGCAGAAAGTGTCATGCCACACAAAAGACGAGGATGGAATGCACAGTCTCATTGAAGGTAATTGACTTTGGGATGCAATTTAGAAGACGATAACGTGGAAAGATATAATCAAGCTACCTACCAATTAGGACTGATTTATTGCCTTTTCTTGTAAAACCTATTATTATAGCAGAATACTCTGCCTGGATTACTTGAAACTCACTTGAAGAAATAGCAATTGGCGCAACTTTGGTTTCTACGGAAACTCTAAACAGCAGCTTACTAACTTGAGTCACTAACTTAAGGCCTGTTATTGCATCATGCATAAATGATTACATGGTTGCAGTCACGGCAGAATGTTGGGGTCAGTGAACCAACAGTCTTGACAAAGCAGCTTGATGTTAGCTGAATAGAAATGTCCCCTTCCCAGCTCCACCACTTTCACAAGCTATAAAGTAAGGGGAGAATTCAGGAATTTGGGGAGCAGGGCTGAAGTATGAGTCACACTTCCCAGTGATTGTGTGCATTGTGGTTTTCATTGCTGATGGGAATCCTGCTTTTCCCAGTGAGAACAAGAAACATTGCCTTCATTCAGATCTGGCTTTATGTCACATCATCATGGTCATTGCTACTGCTGAACCATAATAGAGGTGGTGGGAGTGAAAAAGGCAAGTAGGTCAGTTTAATGGAGCCTCAGGACCCCCTATTAAACCACTGCACCACTGGAACACACATTCTGGTGGCACAGTGTGCTTTATGGAGTTTGCAAAATGCAAAAGGGCAGTGGTTCCCAAACTGTGAGCCGTGGCTCCCTGTGAAGCCACAAAAAGCAGCCAGGGGAACCATGGAACCCTTGCTAAACACCCACCACCCAATGCAATGTATAGGTTTGTAGCTCTAATGGGGAACTACAGCCAATGGCCCTGTAGGTCAACAACAACAACAACATTATTTATATACCGCTTTTCAACAAAAAGTTCACAAAGCGGTTTACAGAGAAAATCAAATATCTAATGGCTCCCTGTCCCAAAAAGGCTCACAATCTAAAATCAAGGTCAAGGGAGCCGCCAGTCTAAAAAGTTGGGAATCACTGATCAAAGGGCATGTTTCTCACTTCGGTACGAGAGGGTCTTGGGTTCAATTTCTAGACTAATAAAGATTGAGGAGAATTAAATGTCTTTCTATAAGATGAAGATCCTTCTCCCAATCTTACTGGCATATTTTTTTTTTAATGCATATTGATTTCAGGCCCCTTTGGGTCATAAACATTATTAACAGTGAGAGAAGAGGAACTGTGCTTTGGGATCTCACACAATCAGTGTTCCATTGATTAAGAAAGTAGACAGCAATGTCATGATGGTTTACATTACTAAACACAGGCAATGACTGTCTCGCAACAACGCCTTGAGTGATAACATGACACTGCCTGAAGTAATTACATAAAGTGGTGATTAATTTAACTGTTAATTTACACTTCAGCCTGGGTTTCAGATGAAACCCATTTCGGTGGGTGAAAATATCTCATTTTAATAATTAACTGTGACTAATTAAATCCAAATCTTCAAGAAGATATGGAAATAAATTCCATTATTGTTCGCCATTTGGAACAGTAATAATCAGATTCATAAGTAAAGTTTTAGCAAAAAACAAATTCATTCTTAAAAGCATGTTTTAATTATAGGGAGGGGCAATGGAGGGCGAAATCAGAGTGTAGACATTGTTATCTGACTTGCAATAAGCTTATATCTCCAGCAAAGATTGAAGGCAAAGATGCAAAAAGCTGATAGTAATTAATGTTACTTATTAATTAGTAGCACTGCTGATTTATTTATTTTTTGCTAAATACTGTAAAAAATGCTTGGCTCCAATGGCTGATACAGTATTTATTCCACAGATAGCTACTGCCCAAACCTTACAAAAGAACAATGGTGTAGCTAGAGGGGGTGCAAAGCACTAAGTTTTGCTATTTTCATGTAGCTAGAAGGGGTGCAAAGCACTAAGTTTCAGCATGGCATGCAAGCAGCCCCCCTCCTCCTTCCCTTCGGAGCCATTCTGGGAGAGAGAGGAAAACAGGCAAATGCCTGGAATGCCACACTGAGGATCCCTGCAAAATCTAATGCTTTGTACCACCTCTAAATAGCTTGAGCAGGGTATGGAGATTGTGAGTTGCAGAGGTAGGACCTCATTAGCCAGGGGAAGCCTCCCCTATCCATGATCTTTGAATCCACATGGAGATAGGTCTTTGTTTTAGGGCAGTTAGGATGAATGCCAAAGTGCTCCTTTTTTTAGGGCGGTGTTTCTCAAACTGTGGGTTGTGAGCCAATTTCAGGCGGGTCATTTTCATTTCAATGTGTATTTTATTTTTAATATATGAGCCTTGATGCTATCATGGTATGTGATTGCATTTGGGGAAATGTGACCGATCTGTACTTTTTACAGGCTACTATGTATATGTTCTGAACAATGATAGTCAATGGGGCTTACTCCCAGGTAAGGATGGATAGGATTGCAGCTTCTGGGATGTTTGGGGAATTTTTTGAAACAGAGCAGCACCTGTTTGGGAGGGTTAGGAGAAGTCTTCTTTAAATAAATGTTATACATTGTAAGCTTTTAATTAACTTAGGCTGCAATCCTAACCACACTTTCCTGAGAGTGAGCCCCTTCAGAAGTGAGTAGACCTGGTAAGATTGTGCCCTTAATTAACGAATTAGATTAGATTTTGTCATATGGGAGTTGTCAAAAATTTACCTGCTTGATGATCTCACTTCTGACCATGACATCATTTCCAGTGGGTCCCGACAGACTGTCATTCTAAAAAGTAGGCCCTGGTGCTGAAAAGTTTGGGAACCGCTGTATTAGGGTATTTGTAGAATAGTAACAAAGCACATAGAAAGAAAGAGATGTACCAAAGGTAACATGGAAGAAAGTCAACCAGTTTCATTTCTCAGGGGCCACGGTGGTAGCATGACAACCATAAGTAGTGACAGTGTCAAGGTCTCTATACAGTTCAAAGTCAACATCCACAGGCAAATTTCAGGCATTTGCTTCAATATATACATTCAATGCATAGAGTGTTGCTATGTAAAAAGTGAACTAAACACTTAATGAGGCTGCTTTCACACCATCTTTATACAGCTGAAACGCCTTTTTCATACAGAACAAAGCTGAGGTAAATCTGACCACCTCCCTTCTCATAGACAACCATGTGGGAACATCAACTGCTTCTCTGTTTGCCATACCCATAATCTCCTCATATCTATGGTAGTATTTGGCAAAGGTAAAAGAGTTATTCTAGGATATTGTTCAGAGGGCTACATGGCCAATGTATGAAAATGGCTACTATGGCTTGTATCTACCTAGTAAAGTATGCTTAATCAAACAGACTGCTGAGAACTACATCCACAATATTTTAATATTTGAAAGTTTGAACAAACAGTGGTGTTGAGTGTATATGAAATGTATAGGATTTGAATGAAAACCAGCGTGATGTAGTTGAGACAGAGGGCATGCCTCACACAGGAGAAGCCAGAGTTCAAACTCTCACTAAGCCATGAAGGTTATTTCTAGACATAGCCTACCTCACAGGGTTGTTGTAAATAAAAAAAATGGAAACATGCTTTGTAAGGTATTCCACATTTCTTGAAGGAAGGACTTATTTGTTTGTTTGATCACATGTGATAAACAGTAACCTGTATCACATCCAATCTCAGTGAGAGGAGGAAGTGCCAGACTCAAACCTCACCTTGCAGAAAGTACTGTCACTAAACCATAGTTCTCTACCTGTAAGATGGGAAAAGCAGTATTGGTCTACTTTATAGGGTTGTTGTAAGATTTATGTCTATGTGGGATAGCATCATGGCTAAGGATGGTGCTGTGTAAATCAATAAACATTATAAATAAAGTCTTTTGAACCCCTAGGGCAAATTTGAAGAGAGAGAGAGAGAGAGAGAGAGAGAGAGAGAGAGAGAGAGAGAGAGAGAGAGAGAAGATGTTGGCACCCAGTGAGCAAGACTTGCTTGGGCTGGCTTGGAGGAGGGCTCTACCTAGTTGGGGTTACCAGGGCTCACATACTTTGTGGTTGTTTCCAAGTGGCCCCGCTGGTGGCATTAAAGTGTTGGTGGGGAAGGAGTTAATGCAGCACCCTATTTCTCTACCATGGTCATCAGTCTTGCCTCCTTGAGCAGGCTGGCCCTAGCCTCTTCAGCAGGTGCTTTCCCTTCCTAAGCATTACTGAATGCTTTCTCCTCCTGACATTACTAGGCTCAGGGCTTTTTTATGGGGTCCTTATTTGACCTGCCCCTTGGGCTCCGCCCAACCCCACCTTGATGTGGGGACAGTCACAGAGGCTTCCTCCAGGTAAGCAAATGCTTGTTCCCTTACTTCGGGGGCTGCATTGCAGCTGTAGGCACTGGAAAGTTACACAGGATTGGGCCCTGAATAAAATCAAGGAAAGTGGAATTGTTCTACCTGTTTCTAATCGGACCATAACTGGACCACCTCTCATGTTAGATTGTCATACAGTTCTCCGTACTGATTGTGAAAAAAATTTACATTTCTATGTTTCACCCAAAATCTCTCCAGCCTGCACGTTTAGATATGGATTTTATGCACGCACGCACGCACGCGTGCACACAGAGAGAGAGAGAGAGAGAGAGAGAGAGAGAGAGCATCACTGCGCATAGCACTCAAACACATTTTTATTTATCATCATCTGTGAAGGGACTCAGCTCTATTAAAATGTAAATTATTAATATTTTATTGCTGCGGTTACATGTTCTATTTCTCTTGAGCTGTGAGTCCTTAAATATTTAAGTTGCCTCATATTTACTGCAGGTTTGGATTTTATCACATATATAAAAATCTTTTAATATACAAGTTTGGGATTTCCACTGACAAGAGACTTATTGTTTACATTTCTTGTGTTTGGCTACAAAAACCATTCGAGCTCCTACTTGAGCACCATGGCTCTATTAAACTAGCTAGATGAAAGATAGGCTGCGGCATTATTGTGAGAGGTAGACCGAGGAGGGTGATATGGACAATGAATGCTGGTCATTGGAGAGCCAATGGACCCAACAGAGTGGATGAGAAACATCTGTGTGTCTCTTTGGGCAATGCAAGGAGCCATACATAAGCAAACGGATTTACAGCCTTGGCTTCCAGAGACGCTTCAGATATTACTGTGGTATAAGCAGAGGTTTATGTCCTACATCAGCTTCAAATGATAGGCAAGTGTGCCAGAGAGAGAAGGCAGTTAACCGAGAGTGAAAGGAGTGGAAATACCTAGCAGAAGAACAACAGAGGATTTGATTGGGATTGGGGGGGGGGGGAGAAATGTATAAATCAGTCAAGCAACTTAAAGCTACATACTTTAAAATGGAGGTACCAGCATCCTTTATCGGTCAGGCAGAGGGGTTGCCAAGATCAGAGTGTGATCTTCCCTGTGAGAGTGACCAGGACACAGACATCTTGATCTCAGCTGAAGAAGAAGGGGGTAATCGCTGGCAGGTCAGCTAATTATTTTAGTTCCCAAGCTGTTTCAGAGCCTCAGGGAGCCTCAGAAGTTTGGCGCAGAGGTGCCTAGATCTCACCAGAGATAGAGAAGAGAGACACAGCCTGGCTCTAAGAATGTAAGAAGAGCCCGGCTGGATCAGGTCATAGGCCCATCTAGTCCAACTTCCTGTATTTCACAGTGGCCCACCAGATGCCTCAGGGAGCACACAAGACAACAAGAGACCTGTATCCTGGTGCCATCCCTTGCACCTGGCATTCTGAGGTAGCCTGCTTCTAAAATCAGGAGGTAGCACTAATCCATCATGGCTTGTAACCCGTGATGGACTTTTGCTTCCTCAAATCCAAGGGTTCTTACAGGGTCTCTGAGGATCAGAACAGGGGGCATGCTGATTTCTTCAGGTCAGTGAGGGAGGGAGTTATCACTGAGGTTGCCCTGGAGTCAAATTCTTGAATGAGGGGGAGAAGTGATTCTTAGGTGGGACAATCTGTCTTGGCACCAAGGGAGGAAGCAAGAGTGGGTGGCTCTACAGGTGTGTGTGTGTGGGGGGGGGAACACCCTAACTGGTCCTAGGATTAGTTTGGTCCAAGCAATAGTATCCTTCCTGGTCAGAAGTCATGACACGGAGAAGATTCCAGTAAGTATTTAAGCCCATCTAAGGTGACGGTTTTGTCAATATAGGTGACAATGGCTATTAGCCTTGACAGCTCTTTGTTTCTCATTAAGGCAAACAGCCACAGGTATGGACATGTACGAATGTATTACTTCCAGCTTCACTTCATGGGGGATGC
The DNA here is from genome assembly GCF_035046505.1 of Tiliqua scincoides. NCBI lineage: Eukaryota > Metazoa > Chordata > Lepidosauria > Squamata > Scincidae > Tiliqua > Tiliqua scincoides. The sequence continues at coordinate 223,060,350 of NC_089823.1, forward strand.
TGCCAGCTTCCTTTTCAGAAAGGCTTCCGTTTTCACCCTTTAGCCTACTGAGAAGACCTACAGTAACTTCTGCAGGAACTATGGCTGTAGAATCCCTGTGGGGTTAATAATGGCAGAGCAGTTCATTTCTATAAGGAATAAGGAAGACATGGCACTGGAAACACCAACCTTTTCTCTCGCCTGAGCTGATTCTGTCTTATGTGAATAAACCAAATTATCAGGGGAAAGAGTTCCATTTATTCTGAACCAATTCAAGGATTCCCACCCATCACTCCTGGGGCCCCCATCTCTCCTAGTCTTCACACGGGAAGAAGAGTGCAATAACAGTGTGCCCCCTTGAGTTTCATGCCACAGATACCCTCCGCCCCCCACACTGCAGCCTTTCTCTGACCTTCCCTGCCTTAATGATGATTGCTTTGCCAGCAATCCTGTATTCGTTTATGGCATAATCCTAACTGTAAAGCACGTTGTGACAGCACACTTTTGGACCTGCCAGCAGCTTCCCATTGGCACCAGCACAGGAGCAGCATGGGTCAGGACGAGTAAGTTCCCACTGAATGGCGCATGGGTGGGGGAAGGTCAGAGGGATGGCAGGGAGGAGCGGAATGGAGATGGGGGGAGGAAATTGCACTGGATTGGGCTGTTAGTTTGTCTAAGAAACTCTTAAGCTCCATTTTTATGCAAGGTAAGTCTGATGACTGAGCTGGTAAGGAAAGTGAATACTCCCTCATAGGGAGATTATAAAACATCACTGTCAAACTTTGTTTTCTCCTGGGTGGCTGGTCATTGGTGGTTCAGTGAAGCTTTCCATGACAAATGACAACTGCTCAAGCCGTGCTTGTTTCATTTCATATTCTTTTATGGGTACGTTTATTCCCCGCGCTGTAATCTGAATCAGTTTTGTTACCCATGCCGATATATTTTTTTCTGCCAATTGTGGTTGTATCTCTAAAAAAGTGTGTACCGTTTTTATTATCAGAATCGGAAGGGAAAGAATTAAACAAATCAATGACATTTTGATGAAGGAACAGGGTAATAATATGCCTTTGCTCTCATAATTTCTCTCTGTTCCTGGGAGACAATAACTCTCACACTTAAAAGAAACAAAAGGGCAATAAAATTCAGAAGAAAATGCCTCCGCATTGTAGTTTGAGAGTTGCAGGAGCAAAAGTCATTTATTTATGAAGTAGTATGATAAGTGCTGAAATCAAACAGGTTGACATGTATTTTGTGGTCTAATTCTAGAAGCTGCACCACCAAATAAAGATGCAAGATTCGAGTGAACAACATGACTGTTGGATTTGCAAATCTCATTAACCCGCACCCACAGTAAGACACCAGACTGCGGCTTGGGTTTTAACTTGGGCCACATATATTGATGAATTTACAACAAATGCAGATTAAACTATAAAATGCCAATTTGGAGTGTGCAAGGCACTAAGTCAGGGGAAATGACTCTACCTCCCCTGTAAGCATCTTGGGCATACCTCCTGACTCAAGTTCAATGTCTGAGTCAGCCCATCCTCATTGCACCTGAAGGGTTAAGGCAGCTGAACTGCTCAGCCTGCAGGACAAGCTTTACCAAGCTTTGCCAATTGAGTCAAGGGCTTGACAGCCAGCCTCCACAAGCTAGTCAGGCATCATAAGAGTTGTCATGGCCTGCCCCGACCTTGCTGCCTCAGATTGGACACCAGATGTAGCAACAAATGCCTATCCAACCCTGCACACACTAAGTGACCAATAACTGAACTGCCAACAAAGGGGAAAACTTAGTGTTTTAAACCCACACCTCACCCTAGGCAGAAAAAACTGCCAGCCAGGGCCAATCAGGTTGACAGCAAAAAAATTCCTACCCGGCCCTCGAGGAGTTACTGGCTAATCTCAGTCTGTGGGCTGGGAAGGCAGGAGAAGCCACCGGGTTTGGCTGAGCTCAGGCGCAAAAGATGCATGCCTAAAAATGCTTAGTCCCGCCTCTGGCACAATTCTACAATCAAAGGGAAGCCTCAGTCTGGGCACGAGTTGAGGTAGGGACAATGGACCATTAGCGTGGATGGCGCACTAATGGGTTTAATCTGCAATTCTGGGTCATCATCTGAGCTGGCCGAAGCAGATGACCTGTGTGTGTGTGTGTGGGGGGAGGGTGTAATTGGTGCCACTTTACCAATAATGAGCTTCATCAGGACAGAAATGCATGGAGAGAAGGGGAAGGACATGGGCATTCACAGGTAACACAGGCCAACACACATTTTGCTTCCTTAAATGTTACACCAATTCCTGGGTATTTTGGGGGTTCCGATTCCAAAAAATGGCATCCGTTTTGCCCTATCATGTCTAGTTTTGGAGACATGGCATAGCCTCTTTAGTGAATGGTTCAAGCAGCTTCCTCATGAGGAAGCCTACACCATGGCTTTCTCATGAGGAAGCTGCCTGAACCATTCACTACTGAAGCTATACTACGTATATCTCCAAAACTAGGCGTGATAGGGCAAAATGGATGCCATTTTTTGGAATCGGCACCCCAAATTCATATCAAACCACCATAAAGTTTGGGAAAAACTTTTCTGACCCTCAGTTTTGTAGGCCTGTGTAAAGTTTTCACAGGCAGCTGCAAATCAAGCCTCAGAGGGGTTCTCAAGATGTTACCTATTTCTTGCAAGTCATCTTCTCAGCATTCCTTTACACTCCTTCCCAAAGTCCTGCCAGGCAACAGCTCAGCCTCCTGAGCAATGCTCTTGTCCCGAGCAATAATTCTGTGCCATGGATTGGATTGACCTTTGCTTCGCCATATTTTACACCAGAGGCCTTGTCATGTCTACATGCCTGTTTTCATGTGGCCACTTCTTCAATATTATGAAAAATTCCCATTAATGATATATTTTCTCTCTATTTTCATACGTCTGTCAGATCAAGGCCCAAGTCCTTTGAGATGGAGACTGTTGCCAGCCAGAGTTAATAGAGAGTCCCATGTTTGACCTTCTCAATTACCAATTTCTATATCAAGTTTCTGCCTGCAGGCCCAGGAGAAAGCAAGCCTAGGATTGGAAGGTGGAGTCGTAGCAATCAAAGTAGCAACTGACCAGGAAGTGGGAACTTTTCAGATTACTCCTAAATGTATTTAAAAGAACAGACCTGTTTTATTATTTTTGGACAGACTTCCATATTCTCCAAGTTTCCATTTTCCTAGCAACAGCCTACTGCACTCTGCTGCAATATGAATGTTCAATGGGGTTTTTTTTCTGTTCTGACAACACCAGACTGAGAAGAAAAAGGAGGCAGGGAGTCTAAGAAAAGGGGAGATAGGATCTGGCATGCACCATCACTGCCAGATCCCTTCCTTCCTGCAGCCTTCTTGCCCCCTGTTCCTCACCCTCCCCTCCCTATTTAGCCCCTCCCCACCCTCACCACTGCCTTATATGCTCCAGGGGGCACAACGAGGTCCGGCAATGTGTGGCAGTCTTCCCCAAATGACTGCCAATGGAGCACTCTATGCACCATCGGCAGCCATTTTGCCAGTTCTGCTGTTCCACTATTGCAAAGCACTGTGGTCAGCGGCCCAGTCCAGCATAGGAGCTAAGCTAGGAAAAATGGAGAGAGACGGGCACCCAACTTGAACAGCCCGATCCTACCCTAAATTCCACCCTCTGCCGATAAAGCCGTGCCAACAGAGCATGTGCTACAGCTGCAAGGTGGTGGTGGTGGGGTAGTTGGAAAGGTCTCCTTGGGATAAGTGATCTTCTGTTCGCCACCACCATGGCACTTCTCTGATCTACACCTGCTAATTTGCAGGCTAAGTCCAAGGCATGTAACTTGAGGAAAGGGAGGCAGAAGGGTTTGGGATATTGGTGCATGCGAGTGCTGCTGATCCCACCTCCTGTCTACCTCTCTCCTTGCCCTTCACCCCCATGGAACACCCTTGTTCCTTCCCCTCCCTGCCCTGTTCTGTCCTGCTCTGTGGCTGTCAGACTCATCTTTCCTGGAAAAGCAATGTGCCTCTTGCGCTGAAACCATCTGATGACAGCAGAACTTTGTCCCATTGTCGTAAACCCCTCTGGCAAAGTAACACTATAAATGATCTTGTAAAGGAAGTCAGGACTGTGCAGGACCAAGACTCCTCCTTATCAGCCCAACCATACAAGGTGCATTACTCTCATATCCAGCCAACATCAGAGCGAATGCTTAGTTCTCCATTCCTCTTTGGGAAAGTCCCTTGAAATTACAATGCAGAAATTTCTTTGATAATTTTAAATAAAATGGCAATTGCTCAGCCCTCCAGCTAGCAAGGCTTTCAAAACCCCTAGTTATCGTACACCTTCACATTCCACAGCATTTAGACTTATTTGATTCATGCCTCTCCGTGAAGTGTTCCAACACTGTCATCATCAAATTCTTCCAAGCAGGTAGGAAGCACTGATAATAACTGATGGCCAGCTTGTGACTTCCAACCGTGCCATCCTTTTGGAGGGCAATAAGAAGGATGTGGTGGTTTTGTTAATACCAAGCATTATCTAGCCAGGAGTTGGAGAGATGTAAATTGCCACGTTTCTCCAGGTTGAATTTCAATCTGGTAACTTTGATAATGCTGCCACCGTGAGTTTTGAAGCCATAAATGGCTCGCTGTCAGCCGTTGTCAGTGAGGACAATGAAAATTGGCAGATCTAGCCAAGTATGAAGCATGACAAATTGTAGCAAAGCCAAGAGGAGCACAGGGGTGCGCTCGACTCAGAAGTGAGCTGACATTTGCGAGGAAACTTATGGGAATTCTCCAGACAGGCTGCAAGACATGTGCTAAGTGTGACTGTGCAGGGAATGATCAGCAGGTATTCATAACACAAGCATTTGCCTTTTTGCAGAGATGTGGAGGAATTTTTTTTTTAAAGGACGCTGTTTTATTATAGTTGGATCCTGCCTGTCCTCCATGCAAGGAACTAAGGACAGTGAACAGGCTCCCCCATTCTGTTTTATCTTTTTAATAACAACCCTGCAACATCCAGTTGGCAATCTTGAGTCTCAAAAGACTATGGTATCGCGCTCTGAAAGATGGTTCTGGAACAGCGTCTAGTGTGGCTGAAAAGGCCGATTCGGGAGTGACAATCCCTTCCACACTGGGAGCAAGTGCAGTCTGTCCCTGGTCTGTCTCCCTGGCTACGGGCCTTCCTTCTTTGCCTCTTTGCCTTAGACTGTTGGCCAAGTGTCTCTTCAAACTGGGAAAGGCCATGCTGCACAGCCTGCCTCCAAGCAGGCCGCTCAGAGGCCAGGGTTTCCCACTTGTTGAGGTCCATTCCTAAGGCCTTCAGATCCCTCTTGCAGATGTCCTTGTATCGCAGCTGTGGTCTACCTATAGGGCGCTTTCCTTGCACGAGTTCTCCATAGAGGAGATCCTTTGGGATCCGGCCATCATCCATTCTCACAACATGACCATGCCAACGCAGGCGCCTCTGTTTCAGCAGTGCATACATGCTAGGGATTCCAGCACGTTCCAGGACTGTGTTGTTTGGAACTTTGTCCTGCCAGGTGATGCCGAGAATGCATCGGAGGCAGCACATGTGGAAAGCGTTCAGCTTCCTCTCCTGCAACATAGGTTGGTCTAATAGAGACTGTCGCTCTAATCCTAAGTGGTGCTCTTGGCGGAAACTTCATGCCATTGCAAAAGAGCTGTAAAGTGCTTTACAACAGAATGTCCAAGTTGCCTGATGGCAGCTGCTGAGATTTACCCTGAGAAAAGTGGACAAATGTCCTCTTACCCCAAGGAGGCCTCCAGCAACTGAAATACCCTTTCAGGATGCAGCATAGTCCATGGCAGCACGACTGCATTGCCAGGCTGAAATTTAGTTATGATTGGGATGTCCGATTGGCTCAAATTTGTCCAGTTATTTTCATGGTTGGCTAGAGAGCAGTGGCATCACTAGGAATGCACACCACACCGGTGACGTGCGCAGTAGGGGTGACACCACTACTGGCAAGAATTTTTAAAATTTCAGTATTTTTGGATAATGCCACTGCTCAAAACAATAAAGGGAACACTTAAACAACACAATGTCACTCCAAGTCAATCACACTTCTGTGAAATCAAACTGTCCACCTAGGAAGCCACAACGATTGACAATCAAGTTCACACACTGTTGCACAAATGGAGTAGACAACAGGTGGAAATCATAGGCAAGTAACAAGACACCCCCAATAAAGGAGTGGTTCTGCAGGTGGTGACCACAGACCACTTTGCAGTCCCTATGCTTTCTGGCTCATGTTTGGGTGACCTTTGAATGCTGGCAGTGCTGTCACTCTAGTGGCAGCATGAGGCAGAGTCTGCAACCCACACAAGTGGCTCAGGTAGTGCAGCTCATCCAGGATGGCACATCAATGCGAGCTGTGGCAAGAAGGTTTGCTGTGTCTGTCAGTGTGGTGTCCAGAGCATGGAGGCGCTACCAGGAGACAGGCCAGTACACCAGGAGACATGGAGGAGGCCGTAGGAGGGTAACAACCCAGCATCAGGACCGCTACCTCCGCCTTCGTGCCAGGAGGAACAGGAGGAGCACTGCCAGAGCCCTGCAAAATGACCTCCAGCAGGCCACAAATGTGCATATGTCTGCTCAAACGGTCAGAAACAGACTCCATGAGGGTGGTATGAGGGCCCGACGTCCACAGGTGGGGGTTGTGCTGACAGCCCGACACCGTGCAGGACGTTTGGCATTTGCCAGAGAACACCAAGATTGGCAACCTCGCCACTGGCGCCCTGTGCTCTTCACAGATGAAAGCAGGTTCACATTGAGCGCATGTGACAGACGTGACAGTCTGGAGACGGCAGGGAGAACGTTCTGCTGCCTGCAACATCCTCCAGCATGACCGGTTTGGCAGTGGGTCAGTAATGGTGTGGGGTGGCATTTCTTTGGGGGGCCGCACAGCCCTCCATGTGCTCGCCAGAGGTAGCCTGACTGTCATTAGGTACCGAGATTCTCAGACCCCTTGTGAGACCATATGCTGGCGCGGTTGGCCTTGGGTTCCTCCTAATGCAGGACAATGCTAGACCTCATGTGGCTAGAGTGTGTCAGCAGTTCCTGCAAGATGAAGGCATTGATGCTATGGACTGGCCCGCCCGTTCCCCAGACCTGAATCCAATTGAGCACATCTGGGACATCATGTCTCGCTCCATCCACCAGCGCCACATTATACCACAGACTGTCCAGGAGTTGGCAGATGCTTTAGTCCAGGTCTGGGAGGCGATCCCTCAGGAGACTATCCGCTACCTCATCAGGAGCATGCCCAGGCGTTGTAGGGAGGTCATACAGGCACGTGGAGGCCACACACACTACTGAGCCTCATTTTGACTTGCTTTATGGACATTACATCGAAGTTGGATCAGCCTGTAGTGTGTTTTTCCACTTCAATTTTGAGTATGACACCAAACCCAGACCTCCATGGGTTAATAAATGTGATTTCCATTGAAGATTGTTGTGTGATTTTGTTGTCAGCACATTCAACTATGTCAGGAACAAAGCATTTAATAGGAATATTTCGTTCATTCAGATCTCGGATGTGTTGTTTAAGTGTTCCCTTTATTGTTTTGAGCAGCTTATATCATTCAATGTGTAATTTCATGCAGAATTCAATGCAACAAACTGCGTTGAAATATCTCTATTCTAGTAAAAGTTATAACCAAAAAACCAGAGGGGGGTGGAGCAATGGTGCATCACCATGCCCACTGCCTGGGACGTTGTCTTGTCCACTGCATGGGAGGAGGTCCATCATGGGAGTGACACTGCACTTGGTGATGAAACCCTAGTGACATCACTGGTGGAGGGTCTAAATTTCTCCAGTCATTAGTAGATCTTAAATCCAAAGTATGTGTGTGCTTGTGTGTGAAGTTGCATGAGGCTTAAATTAGAGTTGTGCAGCCATGTGGCTGTGCAACTTACAGAGAAGGTTTCTGATGGGGAGGATGTTGTTTTATAAGTAAGTTTAACAAATTGTCTTGGTTATGCATACTAATCCTTTTTTTTTCCTGTAAAATGTAATGGTATGGGGCTCTAAGACAGGATTCATATAAGGAATATATGATACATAGAATCACAGAGTTGGAAGTGACCCACAAGGTCATCTGGTCCAACCCCCGTCGTAGCAAGAAATCCTCCCAGAGCATCTCTGGCCTGGACGCCTTTAAAAGGGGATTGGACATGTTTCTGGAGGAAAAATCCATTATGGGTTACAAGCCATGATGTGTATGTGCAACCTCCTGATTTTAGAAATGGGCTATGTCAGAATGCCAGATGCAAGGGAGGGCACCGGGATGCAGGTCTCTTGTTATCTGGTGTGCTCCCTGGGGCATTTGGTGGGCCGCTGTGAGATACAGGAAGCTGGACTAGATGGGCCTCTGGCCTGATCCAGTGGGGCTGTTCTTATGTTCTTATATGTTCTTATCTCCATCTAGCCTCCTTCCTAGAGGCTTCTGGTTGGCCACTGTGGGATTCAGGATGCTCAACTTGTAAATGGACTTTTGGACTGATCCAGCGGGGCCCTGGGACTCCCCACTGTTGAAGAGGACCAGATATCCGCAGCTTAGAGGGAAAGAGGCACTGCTATGTAGTCTGTCTACTTCTGCTATCTAAATATAGTTCCCATCTTCTGTTGTTTTGCTCTTGTGACATCTGGTCTGAGACTCTGAGCATGGTGTGTACACACAATTCAGGCTCATGTGTTTACCGTCCTCCATTATTCCAGCCCAGAGGAAAAAGCTGAACTGTATAATTCTGTACATTTTTTCCCCATGATTGCCTGAAATGCTCTGTATGTGTGTCAGTAAATGATTCTCAGCGCATTAATGTGTTGCTCCTGTCTCTCAAGCCACACTTCAGCCTGACCTCGCAGCTCTCTGCAGCCAATTAAAGCATAAACAGAGCTGAGAGCATTTCCTTGGCTTCAGTCACCTCTTTCAATTCTGGCTTTCAACCGGTGACTTAAGAAGTAAACGCATTCATTAGAGATGAAGCTTTTCGCCCCCTCCTTTTGGCTCATCTTTTTGCACGTCCTCGCCTACTGTGGCTGCTGTATGAGAAGGAATGTTTTCGCAAACATCATTCAATGATGTTTACAGGCACTTCATTTTGTTGTATGATTACAAACGTAGTTGGAAATGAAGCTAGGAAACCCAGTGGCCAGTGGCGTAGCTAACGATCCTGCTGCCCGGTGCAGAGCTCAAGATGATGCCCCAGAAGTGACGTCACTCCTGCGTTTTTATTTCATCTTCACTTTTTAAAAACTGCAAAATAAATCTGCAACATCCCCCAAGCTGCTTGCTGCCTCCCCCCCCAGCACCAGCCCCCTCCTATTCACCCCCGAAGCTGCAGACACTTCTCCAAATGAATCAGTCCATCACCTTTGGCTCCCGCCCCACCAGCAAGGCAGGTTGGATCCGTGCAATGGGGACAGTGCAATTGAGGCCAGCCCTGTGCCCATGTGAGGGGAGGTTGGGCATACCCTCCACCAGGGGGCATTTTGTTTGGCGGGTAGAGCTCTGTCCTGCAGCTGCCTCAATGGGCGGGGAGAGGAGGCTGTGGAGAAGCTCTCCTGCTCGCTGCCAGTGGCTAAGGGGGAAGGAGAACTCAGGGCAGTGCCTGACTGTCTGAGGCTGGCAACCTATATGCTCTTACCTGGGAGAAAGCCCCATTGACTCTAATGGGACTTATATCTGAGTAGAGGTGCCTAGGGTTGGCTCTGAGTGAAGCCTCACTCGCAGAGGCTGCAGGGAGGAGGGCTTGGAGCGGGTAGGCGGGAGGAAGTCGTGCCTGACTGAGGCTGCAATCCACTCCACACTTTCCTGGGAGTAAGCCCCTTTGGACACAATTGAACTTACTTCTGAGTAGACATTGAAGATGGCTGCCGGTGCAGCTGCTTTTTCAGAGTGCTCCGGCTGTTAATTTATAAATATTTGTTTTATCTTCCCAATTCTGTTTTTTTTTTATTCCCTCACTGCTTATCTATAGTTTATTTTACTTCTTGCAAGCCGAGTAAGATACTGAGCAGTCTTTGAGTCAAAATATAGCATAGTAAAGTTCCTGAAGGGCATAATGCCGATAGCTTCCTCTAAGAAAAAGCTAAGAAGAGACGGAGAACCAGCCCGGTGCCGAGTGGGATTGACAAGAAAGGTGCCAAAAGGAAAAGGAAAAGGAAGGAGTAGACATCCATACAATTGTGCTCTGAGGCTGTGTGGGATGTGGCGGCAGCAACGCACCTCCTCCTCCTTCCCTCCAGCTGCTGCCCCTGATGGGAAGCAGAGGTGCTTGGTAAGCCCACCAGGGAAGCTCCCTTGCCCCAGTGCCCACAGGCGGCCATTGGTTCTCAGCACAGGGGGCTGCAGAGCTGCCCTGCAGCAAGGCACCCCCCCCCCATGAAAGTCTCCCACAGTCCTCCCCCAAGCCTCAGGCACAATGGAGCAGAGCCGCGTCTGCTGTCGCAGCCTCAACCCCCTTCCGGGCTTCACCAAGGACAGGCTGCACATCTCCTCCTCTCCTTTTCACGTGCTCACAAGGCAACGTAGCCCGGAGGGAGAGGGGAAGCCCTGCCTGACCTGCCTTTGCTCACAAGCACACGGCTTGTATTTGGCTGCTGGCCAATGTGCCTGGCGGGGCTGTAGCAGCCCAAGGTAACTCACGTGTGCCCCGATGTTGCCCCTCCAGCAGCCGTAGCCCGGTGCATTTGCTACCCCCTGCACCCCCTAGCTACGCTACTGCCAGTGGCTGGTTGGCCTCAGTAGCTTCTTCCTTAAACAGCAGCCATGCAGGCTGCTCACAGTTTCTGTTGGTTTGAAGTCTTTGCTCCCACCACAGTCTCAATTCTGATAGGCTCTCTGTGGCTGCCACTTTGCCACACCAAGATCCTCTTCACCTTTTCCCAGCCTGAAATGCCCCCGAATCTCCTAAGACATACACCAGCTAAATGGTTGGAGACCCATTGGGGCCAAGACTTACCTATAATGGGCTGTCTAGGTGTCCTCCCACCTTATCATGCAAGCATGCACTTCATCAGTGGGGCTGCACGCTGTGGGCTGGCAGGGGATAGGATTGGGCTTTTAGGGCACAATCCTAACCAGGTCTACTCAGAAGTAAGTCTATTTTGTTCAGTGGGTCTTACTCTCAGGAAAGTGTGGTTAGGATTGCAGCCTTAGTCCAATAGGTTTTTCAGGATATGGGTTAACGAGTCTACTAAAAGTAAGGAGCCCAGAGACAGGACAACTGGCAGGACATACAGAAGAAAGCAGTGGACTAAAGGCCCAACCCTATCCAACTTTCCAGCTCCAATGTACCCACAATGCAGCCCCAAGGTAAAAGAACAAACGTTCCCTTACCTAGAGAATGCCTCAATGACTGTCCCTTCCGCATTGTAGGATGCAGCACAAGCCCCATTGGCAACGCTGCTTCAGTGCTGGAAAGCTGGATAGGATTGGGCCCTAAGAACTGAAATAAGAACAGGTAGAGGAGTCTGGGACATGGGGAAATGACAAACAGAATGTTATTAATTATTATTAATAAATATGTATACACCACGTATGAACAAAAAGTAACTCACAAAGTGGTTTGCATAGGAAAACAAATCAATAAATGGCTCCCTGTCCCCAAATGGCTCACAGTCTAAAAATAAGGGCACTCGAAGAAATGAAAAACAGAATTTTTCAGAGGAATCTGAAGAAATGATGGCAGTGTTATGAAGGAATTGAATCATAAGAGATCAACACTGAAATGCAGGTGACACAACTGTTTACAACTGTTCAAAACACATTTCAAATGTATTAAGTATGTGTTTAGACACATTTTTTTCTTTCAACTCTGACTTTTAAAAGTGATAATGCATTTCATTTCGCAACATGTTCTCCCAGTCTTCATAACCTACCATACAGTTCAAGAATCTCCCGAGGGCCAGATCTGAGCCTGTTGAAAAGTTAAATGACAGGATTGTTCCATTGCCTAGGGTTGCAAATTGTCCCAATTTTGTCTGGTCAGTTGAGAAAGTCAATATAATGTCTCCCGAATGAAGAGGGATCCTTTCAAAGATGTGGACAAATGCAGAACAGGTCGATGAAAGTGTTGACCCAAGGTGCGGCAGCAGTAAAGAAGGCCAATTCTATGCTTGGGATCATTAGAAAACGTATTGAGAACAAAACGGCTAATATTATAATGCTGTTGTACAAATCTATGGTACGGCCACACCTAGAGTATTGTGTACAGTTCTGGTCGCCACATCTCAAAAAGGACACAGTGGAAATGGAAAAGGTGCAAAAGAGAGCGACTAAGATGATTACTGGGCTGGGGCACCTTCCTTACGAGGAAAGGCTATGGTGTTTGGGCCTCTTCAGCCTAGAAAAGAGACGCCTGAGGGGGACATGACTGAGACATACAAAATTATGCATGAGAAGGATAAAGTGGATAGAGAGATGTTCTTTACACTCTCACATAACACCAGAACCAGGGGACATCCAATAAAATTGAGTGTTGGGAGGGTTAGGAAGACAAAAGAAAATATTTCTTTACTCAGCGTGTGGTCGGTCTGTGGAACTCCTTGCCGCAGGATGTGATGATGGCATCTGGCCTGGATGCCTTTAAAAAGGGATTGGACATGTTTCTGGAGGAAAAATCCATTATGGGTTACAAGCCATAATGTGTATGTGCAACCTCCTGATTTTAGAAATGGGCTATGTCAGAATGCCAATGCAAGGGAGGGCACCAGGATGAGGTCTCTTGTTATCTGGTGTGCTCCCTGGGGCATTTGGTGGGCCACTATGAGATATAGGAAGCTGGACTAGATGGGCCTCTGGCCTGATCCAGTGGGGCTGTTCTTATGTTCTTAGAACCTACATTCCTTTGAAACACATTGCCCTTCCTTACAAAAAAAAAAAAAAATTACTACATTTTTTTTTATAAACACAGTATATTGCTTATAATACTGTACCTAGCTGGAACTCCCTATTCAACATTTCAAGCTGAAAAGTAATTACTAATCAACACTTAGGCCCCAGTCCTATCTCCCAGCACCAGAACTGATGGACATTTCTGGAGGAAAGTCCATCATGGGTTACAAGCCATGATGTGTATGTGCAACCTCCTGATTTTAGGAGTAGGCTACCTCAGAAGGCCAGGTGCAAGGATGCAGGTCTCTTGTTGTCTTGGGTGCTCCCTGAGGCATCTGGTGGACCACTGGGAGATACAGGAAGCTGGACTGGATGGGCTTTTGGCCTGATCCAGAGGGGCTCTTCTTATGTTTTTATGAAGCACACATGCCAAATCAGCATGGGCTGCATCCTGTAATAGAGAGGCACTTGGGCAGCATGCAGGAAGTAAGTAGAAATAGTTTTACGTACCTCCTGGTAGGCTGGTAATGGGTCTTCTCAAAAATATGCAACCTCTTTTGGTGGCATATGTCTAAGGAGAGGAAAGGGGGGTCAAGAAGGTTTGAAAAGGAGGGGCTAGGATCCGGCATGCACCATTGCAGCTGGTTCCACCACCTCCTGATTCCTCCCCACCTCTGGGTCCTCCCTGCTCCCAGCCCAGAAGCACCCCGATGCTCCCATCCTTCCCTGCCCCTCCCACCACCCACCCTCACTACAAATTCACCTCTCACTGGCAGATGGAGGCATTGCAACAGCCTGTGGGTGCCGCTGCCAGCAGCTATGCTGGCGGCCTCTTCGTGCTTGCTGTTGGCGCTGGACCACACAACAGTGTTGCATGTTTTTTACCAGGATCCAAGGCACCTGGATTCTGCTTGTACCACCGGTGAAATGTGAATTCCACCAGCAGAGCCCAACAGATAGAATTCAGTTGTGTGTCACTTCTCACCTTTTCTCCCAAGCCCTTCTCTCCTTGCATCCTTTCCATATTGGCACTGCCTTCCACCCTATTGAGCAGGCAGGACGTCACATTCTTCTTTATTTTCTCCTTTCTCCATGCCATTTCCAGCCTGTTGCCACATCACACTTCTATGGCCTTTCCTCCCTCTGTCCTCATCATCCCTCATCTTGACTGCTGCAACCTCCTCTCTTGTCTTGTGCTGGCTCACAACGGTCCCTTCGCCTCTAGGTAGCACTTGATTGCCAAAACCTCTCTAATCATTATGTCCTTTTGACGCCCTTCCTTATATCCTTATACTGCCTTCCCATCCACTCCTGGATCTTGCATTCTTATGCTCAAAATCATCCTTGGCCTTTCCCCCTTATTGCTTCTCTTTATAGCCCAGCACTGTGACCTTCTCTGGTTCAGTATTACCACATGCAATCATCGGAAAGTCTCCTGCTCCCTTAGATGACTCTGCCCATTCTTCCAGGCCCCTTATGCCTGGGTCAGCCTCCTAGAATCCCTCCCTGATGCTATTACTTTTATTTCTTTCCAATATCTTTTTATAGCTGACATCTTTTTATCAAGCATTTTGTGCAACTGCCTGGTTCAAACACGCTTCTGTAAGTATAAGCATAAGCATGTGTGACTGTCGTATTCTTCCCGGTTTACTGCTGTCTCCATTTTGCTCTCCCTTGTGCCTATTTTGCAGGCTGTCAGTCTGAGTGTCATCCTCTTGGGGTAGAACCCCGTCCTCTCATTCTCTGTAAAGTTATATGTACGCAGTTGGTATAAGAATAATCAAGAGAAAGAAAAATAAAGGAAGAGGTACAGGGCCCAGTCCTATCCAACTTTTCCAGCACTGATGTAACTGCAATCAGGGCAGATCCAGTGTTTGTGTTGGAGGGGCATGAGCACTACTGGGCAGGGGCTGAGGCTCCCTCAGGCCTCCTTCAGGCCTTTGAACCGTTACAAGTCATAGTAGGCATGTGCAAGCTCTTGGGTTAGAGGCAGGCTGCCTCTGATTGCCAGATGCAGGGGAGGGCACCAGGTTGTGCCAGTTGTCTTGTGTGCTCCCTGGGGCATTTGGTGGGCCGCTGTGAGATACAGGAAGCTGGACTAGATGAACCTTTGGTCTGATCCAGCGGGGCTCTTCTTATATTCTTATGCTCAGGCCAGAAGGGCAGCGGGCAGGCCTCCCCAAGTTGTGTCCTTGGAGCTCCCAAAGAAGCAACCTCCCTCCTCAGTGGCCCAGCTCCTTATGAGCCTGGCTGCTGGGTCAGGGAGCCCTGCCCCTTCCGGCCACATGGCCCACCTGATGTCTTGCAACACCTCAGGCCAGCCAGAGCATTGGCTGGGCACGATCTTGCCGCCAACGCCCTACCTAGTGGGCATTCCCCTGATGTCCGACCACTTCCCATCATGGCAGGCACCCTTTCCCACTGACGCAATAGTTCGTGAGGGGCCACGCACCCATTGCCTCCCCCTTGGATCCACCCCTGAGTGCAGTACAGCCCTGAGCGAAGGGAGCAAACTTTCCCTTACCTTAAGGGGGCCTCCACGACTGCCCCCCCCACCAGAGGATGCAGTTTATACCCCATTGGAACAGCTGCATCAGCGTTAGGAAGTGTGATACAATTAGGCCCACGGTGATTTAATTGAAAATAATAGCATCAATATAACAAAAATGAAAGTGGCACACTGAGCATAATTGGAAGTAATCTGGTTGTATTCTTATATGGACCACTGCAACCAATATAAAGAAAAAACCTCTGAATTCTCTTTTGGTTTCCCCCATATCCCCCAATATCTGAGGAAATCTACAGCAAAAGAAACCAAAATAAAATAAAAATGATAGTTCCTTCATTTTTTTACATTATACTTCAATCAGATTTAGGGCTTGTCCTTTATTTTTTGTGGCAGGAAAATAAAAGGGGATAACATGCAAGAGAATTCTCTATATTATCATGAGTATACTTGTAAGTTGATTTTTATAGCTCTGCATTGGATGGATGTTATTTTTCTCTCTGGGAACAGAGCACACTAAATTCTATAAAGGCAGAAAGTGCTGTTTAAATTGTTTTAAGGTCAGTGAATGGAAACTTTCTATCTGCAAAATTTGCCCCAAACCTCCTGACGGTGATACCACAACATCACGGTGATATTCATTGTTCGAGGCGAACACGGCGGAATGAACAGAGGACATATCTGGTATGATTCAATAGCCAAATATACCTTTGTTCAGCTGCTAGCTGGGGGGAAAAAAAGAAAAAAGAATCTGTAACCACTGGGTTTAGTACATAAATATATCTTAGAATGTAAGGGGTGTATTATAACCTCTAACCACGTTCAAACAGCTTTTTACAGCCCAATCCCACTTCGGCTGTCACAAAATGGCCACCAACCGCACGCTGAGTGCTTGATCAGTGGCCATTTTGAGAGCGCTGCCGTGAAAGGAGGCAGCTTTCCCTGGCCTTCCCCAGTTCCCACTGTACCTGCAGGACCAGGAAAGGCAGCGACGGGAAGGGAAGTGGTTGGGAAAAAGGTGAACCTGGTAAGGGAAGGAGGCCAAATAGGGAGCAGGGAGGCTGCAGGAGGGGTGAATGAAGCTATGATAGCACGTGTCACATCCTGTCCATTTTTCAGCCTCCCCACACCTTTCTTATCCTTGGATCTGCAGGTCCTGCACTGGTGCCGGTCCCAGGAGACCCAATGCAGAGCAGGAGGCTTGTGGATGGGTGAGGGGATCTCCTTTGCCCTCTGAAGCCTTCTGTTCCATCCCACCACTGGGTACAGCAAGCTCATTTTCTGCAGGGATGTACCAGTGGCAGGGGCCTCTTAGAGAGACTGAAACGGAACAGCATCTCGGACAAGAGCAACTGTCCTAGTCCCAGAGTCTGGAGGCGCCATCAGGAGACCTCAGAAATGGAGACCCAGAGGCAGCATCTCCTGAACCTGAACTCAAAGAACCTGCTCTTTCTAAGCCAAGAACCTTGTGTTCCCCAATGGCAGCATGCCAGCATCAGCAAGAAGCCAAGAGGAATTGGGGGGGACAGGATGAAAAGGCATGCAAGACTCCAACTCAGGTCTACTGTACTGCTTGTCATATGCTCTGTTGTACCTCATTGCTTCCTGCTTGTGAATAAGACAAGACAATCCTCCCACGTTTGGCATGGCAAGAAAGTAACAGTGGGATAATCAACATTCCACCCAAGTGGATATATCTTTCCTCTCTCCTACTGTTTGGTGCTACCGTCAGTGCAGAAGTCAATCATCTGGAAGCCCCCGCACATCAGTGGGGCTTCCCTGACTTCATTGTGATCCTCTAAGGGCACTATTCAGGGTGAAATGTGATATCAATGGCCTAGCTGAATCATCCATTTATATATTCTCGAATTGCTTTCTATTCTGTTTTACTCTATTCCTTTTCAGAAACACTGATGGCACACACAACGCAACTATGTTTCTCTGTACCATACCCTCAAAAGAAGAAAGAGCACTGACTTAATGGCAGGTCATTTACAAAACCTTGGAAAAACAACCACATCAGCATATTTATGGTCATCAGTAACTTCACAGTGTTAGGCTAATGGTGTTTTTTTTCCTGCTGTTTTTGCACATTCAGAGCTCCATTTTCAATATAGTCATTAACTCTGAAGTCAGAAAGTCAAAATAGCTATTCCCCAAAGACGGAACTAATACGTTAAGGAAGCATAGGATGCCACCGTATTTACTTGTATTTCTCAAAGTCACCACTTAGTCCGTCAACGCTGTTAATTTAATTTTAATTATGCTCAATTAAAACTTTCACAGCTGGCAGATCTTTTCTGATGGTAGTTCAAGTGTTACAGATGACAGAAATATCACCCTGTGAAAACTTGGAACCCGGCTCGACAATCTGCTGAGAAAGTCCATGTGCAGCCTTCCTGGGGAAGAAAATCCTTTGTAAAGGCTGATCTACCTATACCAGTGTTTCTCAAACAGTGGTACAGGTACCACCAGTCAGCAGCGGACCTCCCCAGGCCCGCGGCCCAGGGCAAAGGTCTGTGATGGCGCCCCCCACAGGATGCCACTACCCCCCATGCAAATCCACCCCCCCATACACACACTTACCTGGAGCACACAGTGTCTCGTGCAACTCCAGGACGCATTGGGGAAGTCTTCTGAAGGTTTGCCGATGCTTTAAACTGTGCTTCTGGAAAATTGGAAGCCTCAGAAAGGCTTCTGGGGAGTCCTAAAGGCATGCAAGTCTTTGTGCCTGGGGTATTTGCCCCATCAACTGAATAGGAGGTCTGCCACTGCCACCAGTGGTACTTGAGGTGGTGTCTGGTGGTACTCAAAGGACCCCTGGACACCTGCCACCCTGCAGTGAGATCAGGAATTTGAAGCAACAAACAGTGGTAGGAGGCTCGGCTCAGTGGGCAAAGCTCCAAACCATGCTTTTCTGTGCTTGGAAAAGTCCTCCCGTCCACCCTTAGCTGGTGTCACGTTGCATCCGGCTACCCACCCCAGAAGTAACTGACGATGATGTCATCACCAGTCACTTCTACTGAATAGGCGGACCATGTGAAGTAGTATGTCAGAGGGCAAACCTTGAGAAACACTGACTTATACAGAGAAATTGAGTAGTCTATGTTATATAGAGAAATTTTCCTGGACTGGCATTTCACCCACAAACTACGAAACAGGCTTTGTAGCCTTGAGGCTGCATAAACAGTATTCTCATTGGAATTGGCTGAGAACATTTGGCTGAGGATACAGATCCCCTGAAAGGGTTTGGTTGAAAGGGCACAGTTTAGGATTTAGCAAGACGGCAGAATAAGCTCAACAGCATGAGAACGGTGTCTGCCATGTCATATGGCAGATTCATGGAATACATGGTGGATTTGAGACGCATCAACTGAATATTCCAGGCTGCAGGCAGTATGCACACAAGGTAGCCACCTTGCTGAGGTTTGACTCTGATCAGTGCCTAGAGGGGGGAGACCACCTGAGAACTCCATATGTGCTGGTTTGAGTTCCACCAAGAATTAAAAAAAGGAGAAAGACAGGAGATAAATGTAGTAAATATTTGTTGCAGGATTTGACAGTGGTGGAGACATGATTCACATTTCAGGTTTTATCAATTTTGTTTTTAAAATTTTGTTATAATTTCATTTATTTATAATAATAAATATTATTTTTTATGGGTTTTATGAATTTTGGTGGCAAGTCTCCCCTGCCAGAAAGAACCTGATCCTGCATAAAGGTGCCCTTCAGTATACATGGGTGATATGTTCCTCTCCCCCGACATGGGCACCGGAAACTGTGGATAAGAGGGAACCCTATCTCCATGGGCCCCCTGCAACCCCATTGTTTAAGTGGATTACATTCCCCCAAAGTTGTAAGGTACCTTGCTTGAACAAATGCTATAAACCAGTGGTTCCCAAGCTGGTGGGTTGCGACCCACCGGTTCGTGAAAAGGTTCCCCCATCCCTTTAAGGGGCAGGGGAAGGGGAGAGGCAGGGAAGCGATCCCTAGGATCACACCCATTGGGGGGGCAAGAGGGGGTGCTTGTGACTTACATTATAAAGACAGTGCTGCAGCAGGCTGCAGCAGGTGTGGGGAGCCCTGCACAGCCCTCTGCAGAGCTCCCCGAAGCTTGGAACATTTGGAGAAAGTGGGCGCAAAGCACCTCCTGCAAAACGGAAGTACTTTGCGCCCACTTTCTCTGAACGTTCCAAGCTTTGGGGAGCTCTGCAGAGGGCTGAGCAGGGCTCCCCACACCTCCTGCAGCCTGCTGCAGCCCTGTCTTCATAAAGTAAGTCACAAGCGCCCCCTCGCTCCCGCTTAGCTGTGCGATCTTTAAAAAGCGGCGCCTATCTTTAAAAAGGGAAAGAAGGGGGACCCGGGAAACTATAGGCCGGTCAGCCTTACATCTATACCGGGTAAGATGGTGGAATGCCTCATCAAAGATAGGATCTCAAAACACATAGACGAACAGGCCTTGCCGAGGGAGAATCAGCATGGCTTCTGTAAGGGTAAGTCTTGCCTCACGAACCTTATAGAATTCTTTGAAAAGGTCAACAGGCATGTGGATGCGGGAGAACCCGTGGACATTATATATCTGGACTTTCAGAAGGCGTTTGACACGGTCCCTCACCAAAGGCTACTGAAAAAACTCCACAGTCAGGGAATTAGAGGACAGGTCCTCTCGTGGATTGAGAACTGGTTGGAGGCCAGGAAGCAGAGAGTGGGTGTCAATGGGCAATTTTCACAATGGAGACAGGTGAAAAGCGGTGTGCCCCAAGGATCTGTCCTGGGACTGGTGCTTTTCAACCTCTTCATAAACGACCTGGAGAGAGGGTTTAGCAGTGAGGTGGCAAAGTTTGCGGATGACACCAAACTTTTCTGAGTGGTGAAAATCAGAAGTGATTGTGGGGAGCTCCAGAAGGATCTCTCCAGACTGGCAGAATGGGCAGCAAAATGGCAGATGCGCTTCAATGTCAGTAAGTGTAAAGTCATGCACATTGGGGCAAAAATCAAAACTTCACATATAGGCTGATGGGTTCTGAGCTGTCTGTGAGATCTTGGGGTGGTGGTGGACAAGTTGATGAAAGTGTCGACCCAATGTGCGGCGGCAGTGAAGAAGGCCAATTCTATGCTTGGGATCATTAGAAAAGATATTGAGAACAAAACGGCTAATATTATAATGCCGTTGTACAAATCTATGGTAAGGCCACACCTGGAGTATTGTGTCCAGTTCTGGTCGCCGCATCTCAAAAACGTCATAGTGGAAATGGAAAAGGTGCAAAAGAGAGCGACTAAGATGATTACTGGTCTGGGGCACCTTCCTTATGAAGAAAGGCTACGGCGTTTGGGCCCCTTCAGCCTAGAAAAGAGACACCTCGGGGGGACATGATTGAGACATACAAAATTATGCAGGGGATGGACAGAGTGGATAGGGAGATGCTCTTTACACTCTCACATAACACCAGAACCAGGGGACATCCACTAAAATTGAGTGTTGGGAGAGTTAGAACGCACAAAAGAAAATATTTCTTTACTCAGCGTGTGGTTGGTCTGTGGAATTCCTTGCCACAGGATGTGGTGATGGCGTCTGGCCTGGACACCTTTAAAAGGGGATTGGACAAGTTTCTGGAGGAAAAATCCATTACGGGTTACAAGCCATACATGTACAACCTCCTAATTTTAGAAATGGGCTATGTCAGAATGCCAGATGAAAGGGAGGGCACCAGAATGAGGTCTCTTGTTATCTGGCGTGCTCCCTGGGGCATTTGGTGGGCCGCTGTGAGATACAGGAAGCTGAACTAGATGGGCCTATGGCCTGATCCAGTGGGGCTGTTCTTATGTTCTGATGTTGATCCTGGGGGTCATTGCCCTATGCCCGCCCCCGCAAGAACTTACTGAGGGAGTAGAGCTCCCTCAAAATTTGAGAACCACTGCTATAAACAAAAAGCTTATAGTCAGATGAGCAGGCGAGCAGCCTGCAGCCTAAAAGGGAAGCTAAAAGCAAACGTTCATTCCTATTTCCTGCTTCCTGTTGTGCAGTTTTTTCTGGTAATGGGGCATAGAGGGGCAAGGGAATGTGGGAAACTGTGGATAATCAGATCCGTGGATACAGGATCTGTGGGTGGAGGGGTGCCTGTATACCTTTCCTCTATGACAATTATGAGACTCCTTGTGGATGCCTGGCATCCACCCATTTTCATCTACCTTCACTGTATTTTCTTAGCAGTGCAAAGAGTGAACAGTAAAATGCATCTCGTTGCATTCCAAGGGCAGATGGCTGATTCTGCAAATTGTTGCACTTAGTCACCCATTAGAAAAATGCCCAGTGCACATTACTAAATCACTAATAAATAATAAGCCAGGGTATATTGTAAGTTGTGAGATTGCTTTACTGCCAGCAAGAACTGCCGTCTTCGGGGAAGACTTTAGTAAAGGATTGGAGGCCACGTACAGGTTATGAGCACAATAGCAATTTGAAACATGGTGGCGACGCCTGGCCGGGTCTCACCTCCTGCTGCACTAAGCAAGCTGCTGTTTGCTTTGGGAGCTATTGTCACTGTGGCCAGGTTAACGCGCAGTTGGACGCAGTAATGGTTATTGCCTGAAAATAGCACCGTTACCACCTGCCACTACTATTTGCACAGTGGGTATGCAAAATGTTCCTCAATCCCAAATGATTGGCACACTCTATCCAGCACTGTTTCTGGAATTAAGACCTATCCTTGTATGACTATTAGCTCTGGCTCTCCTGAATGTCACTGATCAAAGCCACATTGGCTTTAATTATGCAGGATGAGAGGCCAAGCAACATGGGACAGAGGGATGGGAAAAGGTGGGTGAGAGGGAAAAGAAGGGACCTGAAACTTGGTTTATGTTTGACTAATGCTGCAATCATGATTTTACCTGGAAAATGCTCTCACATGCTTCCTTTCCAGCTGTAAAAACTAGCACAGGAAATCTGACACAAGAGAGAGGTTATGGTATAGTGTTGGATGGGTTATTCGTTATGGGTTAAGAGAAAGCCAGGATGGTGTAGTGGTTCAGGAGTTGGACTTAGACCTGGAAGATTCAGGTTCAAATTCCCACTTGGCCACGAAGCTTCCTGAGTGACCTTGGGCCAGTCACTCTTTCTCAGCCTCTCCTATCTTACAGAGTTGTTTTGAGATCAAAAGGAGGGAAGGAATTATGTACACTACCCTTGGAGGAAGAAGGAAGGGAAAATGTGAAAAATAAATAATTCAATCCTAGGTTGTGGGTTCACTGCTCAGCCACTGCTCTTGAACCAGTGCAGAATCGAAGAGTCCCGTGTGGTACAGCACAACCCAACACGGGGTTCAGGATCTGGTGGAGCCAGGCTCCACCAGTCCCACCCTCCTCAGGATCTTACCCTACCCAATTGGAGACAGTGAGTTTTTCTTCTTTGTAGACATGCTTAGGTTTGCATGGTTTGTGACACTTTTTGTTATGATTGTGTCGAAGCCTTTATATAGTGTTGATATTGTTTATTTTGCTTATAAATCTTTTCCTATGGACT
The DNA here is from genome assembly GCF_035046505.1 of Tiliqua scincoides. Taxonomy (NCBI): domain Eukaryota; kingdom Metazoa; phylum Chordata; class Lepidosauria; order Squamata; family Scincidae; genus Tiliqua; species Tiliqua scincoides. The sequence continues at coordinate 223,083,207 of NC_089823.1, forward strand.
GGGGAATATTAGACAGTGTTTGGTGAAAACTGGAAATAAGGAGCAAATTGAGTTGATCACGTAAGCCTGTCAGAACTCAGACAGTTCTCACTGAAAGACATACTGCACCTTATTTACACTTGATAAAGCTGGTAGCAGCAGTGTCTTCGAATGATTCATGTAACTCAAAATACTCTCATCAGGAGTTGATTTCGGTATTGTCAGACACAAAAACCTCTTTCTATTATTCAGGGATATGGGAACTCAAATCTCGAGACTCAAGCCAGGGTCATGAAAACATGTGACACTCGAGTCACGGGTGTCAATGATTCAGACACTCAGACGACTCAGATCATTCAGGTCTCAGACCACTGATTCGGAAATGAATCATGAATCTGAGAAACTCGAATCCACAAGTCTGAGTGTTTGCTTACTTTGTTTGGCACATGAAAGACCTCATGGGGCCATCATTCATGATCATTCGGGGGAAGGAAGGGTGGAAGGAGCACTGGCATAGCTAGAGGGGGGCGGTGCACTAAGTTTTGCAGAGAGTCTCCCTGCAGCATGCAAGTGGTTCCTCCCCCTCCCCTTGGGAGCTATTTGCCTCAGTTCCCCCCCCCACATGGCTCCAAAGGGGAGGGGAGGAGCCACTTGCATGCTGCAGGGAGACTCTCTGCAAAACTTAGTGTGCTGCCCCCCTCTAGCTACATGAGTGTGAAGGCGCCCAGGGGATGGAAGTGGGGTTCTTACCTTTGGAATGACTGGAGAAGCCCATGGAGGGGACAAAGGAGGAGGTGGGGAAGCGGGAAGGGGATGTAGTTCCTAGAGATCAAACTTATGGCTCTGGCAGGCTCATTTAATGACTGGCTGCATTGGGACTACTTCTGAGTAGAGCTGCAAGGGATTGGGCCGTACTGGTAAGCCTCCCATTTGCTGCGTGTGACCCTCTTCCCACTTGCTGCTTCCATCCCTGCTATCACATAGTCCATCCCACCCCCTCCCACCTTGCCAAGTTCAGGCACCTCCCAGTCCCTGTCGCTGCATCCCATGGTGTTCCTTCTGAACACAGAATCAGGAGTTGTGATATGAACAGGCAAGGGAGGTGTTTCATTGCTGGGGTTCGTATGGAACAGATCGTTTTCCTGCACTCGCTGCACTGCTACACTTGCTCAAATAACAGCAGCTAGCTTTTGTTTACGTAAATGAAATGGTGGTTGAATTTTCCGCAGAGTCATGCTTGACCCACGCCATGGCTTCCTTTATAAGAGACTGACGCGAGTCAAATTACGTGGGAAGTTTCTTAGGATAAGCTGCTGCAGGTGCCACGAGTCGACTCAAAGGGGTCGGGGGGCAAGGCTATACTTGAGTCCCATCACGGTGACTCCTACTATTATTATTGGATCACAAACTGGCAATGTAACAAAGTTATGGCCCAATCCTAATGGGCCCAGCCACTAGTGGAATGCATGTTCTGCTGGCAGCAACTACATCATAGCAGTCGTAAAAGGTGCTCTAGCTGCACAAATAGTAGCACACTGCAGAAGTGTGGGCAGGAAGGTTGGAGCCTTCCCACACATGTCAGTGGATCCCAGAAGAACTGTGAGGCAGGTAAGGTGGAAGCAGCCTGCAGTCTAGAAGGGATGCAAAGAGTGAACATTAACTTTCTGCTTCCTGTTTTCTCTTAGTCTCCTTTCTCGGCTGCAGGCTGCCTGCCTGCTTGCTGTGCTCTCAGCTTTTTGCTTATAGAGTTTGTTCAGACAAGACACCTTATCACTTTGGGGGAATGTAATCAACATAAGTAAAGGTAATGAGGTGCAGGGGCATGGGGGCCCGGAAACCATGAATAACCGAATTCATGGATACTGGAGACACCTGTATATAAATATCTTAATAATGCTAGAATGGAAATTATTATAATCTCTCACTCACTCTCTCTGCGTGTGAGTGTGAATGAGAGAGAGAGAGAGAGAGAGAGAGAGAGAGAGAGAGATGCTATCTATCTATTTCAGTGTTTCTGAAACACTGGGTCGGGGAAACAGTAGGTCGGGACCCACTAGGTGGGTTGCAAGCCAATTCCAGGTGGGTCCCCATTCATTTCAATATTTTATTTTTAATATATTAGACTTGATGCTACTATGGTATGTGACTGTATTTGGGGAAATGTGACAGATCTGTACTTTTAACAGGTTACTATGTATATTCTTTTAACAATGATAGTCAATGGGACTTACTCCTGGGTAAGCGTGGGTAGGATTGTAGTCTAAGATTGCTAAAAATTTTCCTATTGATGTCACTTCGGGTCATAACATCACTTCTGGTGGGTCCTGACAGATTCTCATTCTAAAAAATGAGTCCTGGTGCTAAATGTGTGTGAACCACTGATTGATCGATCGATTGATCGATCGATCGATCTAAGACCAACTCTGTGCATAGGAGTGATAAATAATTATCATCTCTTCCTCATCTAATTATCCATTTTGCCCTGGAAATGCTGGGTTAATTCAGAGAATGCTTGCTGGATGCCCCCAAATCCTTCAATTCAATCCCCTTACATGAAGCATAACCATGGGCCACACTTGCAAGAGGACAACTTTCTCTCTGGAAGCCTATCTCTTAGGCAGCTGTGGTTGTTAAAAGCTCTGTGAGCCAGAACTGGTGATGGTTGAAACCCCCTCTGAAAGGAGTTTATATACAAAGATCACCCCAGGATAGAGTTATCAAACTCAGTTTAATCAAAAGAACGGCATCAAAAGCCTCCTTTCTGACTAGGGTCTGTTCTCCTTTCCTTGGAGCTTTACTGTCACGATTTTTGTTTTAATCAGGGATGCTGTGGTGTTCCATTCTTTTTCTTGCTGCAACATGCTTTTAGCCCCTCTAAACAGAGCATGTGAAATAAAGATTAATTAAACATCAGACTGAAACTAGCATACTGTATACGACCCTCTTGCGGGACGTCGGCTTCAGGGCAGAAGAAAAAGGAGCAAAAGAGGAAAAGGCATTCATGCAGATCTTTCTTTTATTCTGTTTATCGTATTTTTATTCAATGAGGGGAAATAATGCTTTTCTATGAAAGTTGCAGCTGCAGCTCCTTAAGCTTTATCAAAAGGAGAGGGGGGGAATCAGGTAGGGGTGTTATAATTGTTATCTACACTCAGAAGCCAATTTCTCTTGCCATTTGCTTGGAACTCGGCATAGAAGTTATCTGTTAAATAACCAGGTAAGGGAAGATGCAAAGAAAGAATCTGTAGAACTGGTGATACATCTTTTCAAAGAAGGCTGAGCTGTTCATCTGAAAACACAATTAGAATTTATATCTGAAGGTGGAGAAGTCTGGCTAAAGTTTTGAAAACAAAAAATTTGCTGGATTAAATGAAAAGTAGATTCTTTCTATCAATCAAGTGGCAATTCTATAACTTCTAGATGCCATCGCACTATGTAAAGGGAAGATGGAGGGCAAAGCAGACACAGCGCCAAGAAGTTAGGGGCTGGCACCCAATTCCCTGCTTTCTGCTTTGCCATCTTTACTGAGAAAATTGGGATTGAACTGGGGAAAGATAGTCTTTGCTGCCACCACCCAAAACTGGAAAGCCAAGGGTGCCACCTTGAGAAAGCCTTTTTCCGAAATTAACAGAGAGCCCCCAAAATGGAAGGGTCTCCTTAAAAGCAAACAAAAGCAGAACATGGATGGTCTGGCAGATGGAGAAACCCACTCCCGCTGGAGTGAACTGAGACCAGGCAGGTGACACAGTGAAAATACTAGAAGTTTATTAAAAGGCTGCAAAATATCAAAGCAATGAGGGGCAAATTGAAGGATTAAAACAAGGCACTGATCAATTAGCAAAAGGAGAAAAGGGGGTGGCAAAGGACAATGAGGATTTAAGAAACAAACACCTGATGCGACTAACTGGGTAAGATCTTTCCTTATGATAATCTAGAGTCCTGTTCCTGGCACCCACACTTGTAGCAAGGTGAACTGACAAGCCCCCTGTGAAGCAACAGATGCTTCTCATGTCATAGTTCAGCAAATGCACAAAGGGGATTTGCACACATTTGCAACACTGGTTTTTATAGCCCATGAGCATTAAGCAGGTTTCAGCAGTGGGACTGGATATGGGCAGGGGTGCCACCTGGGCTCCTGAATGTTCTGCTCCTAGAAATCAGGTGGGCATCAGAATCCAGTGAACCGGCACAGAGCCAGGGCCTTTTGTTACCAGTCAGTTGGGGAAGAAGAAGATGCTCAAACAATAAACAACGAATGTTAATGGCTACTGCATCTAGAGGACACCACAAGCTTGTGTGGGGGTGCTAGAGCTGTCCAAAACAGATGAAGATGAGGCTATTGGGGAATAAAATTCAGGATTTTCACCACATGTTGCCTAGGCAGTACTAGGGCGGTAGCATTCACTCAATTAACAGGTTATATTAATCAAATGTAATTTGTGATTGCCTTCAGTGCAAAATTAATTTATGGGTTGCAGTCCCAAGACACGTTGATTTGGCTTTAACAGGGATGTTGGACAAATTCATAGAACTTGGTGAACTACTTTTTGTTGAGGTAGTCTTGGTCCATAAATCTGAAGGATCACATGCACTTGCTCCCAAGAGTGCATGAACCATGGGTGGACTTCCTACCTGGAATTGCTCATGCAGAAGAATACTGTATACTATGCTGTATACCATACCAAGAATACCATGCTGTAGCAGAGTATGAATTAAATAACCATGCAGGTAGAAATAATTTTGTAAGTCTTCTCCACTAGTGGCATAGCTAGAGGGGTTGCAAAGCATTAAGTTTTGCTGGGAGCCTTGCCACAAAGTTCAAGATGCCCCTTCCCCTCCCATTCGGAGCCACTTCAGGTGGTGGGAGCAAAACAGAGGCATATGCCAGGACTGGTAATAAGTATTTTCTTTGCTTATCTTTATCTCTAATAAGTATTTTCAATGTATTTTGATATAATCTTTTTTTCAAATGAATATTCTTTAACTAAGCCAGTAGACTCTGACAAACTGAAAACTTAGTTTAAGACTTTTCAGCCACACTAGACGCTGTGCCAGAACCAACTTTCAGAGCGTGATACCATAGTCTTTCGAGACTGAAGGTTGCCAATACATACAATACATCCAGGTTCATGATGGTTTATCTGGCCCATCCAGAAATGGGTGTTTTCCCAGAGGCCCCTTGGTTGATGCCAGGACTTCTGGGGAAAACTTTGTATGTCAGATGGGCTGCGGGAGAGGCGGCAATGACAGAGGCATTCAGCTGAAAAAGTAATTCCAATGTAATAAAAAGTAATAAAAGGCAGCTGGGATTGGTAGTGAGCCTTCTTGGGGGGCTTGGACCCTTCAACAGCTCCCTAAGGGTGCCAAACCTGAATAGGAGATTTTAAACGAAGCCTAATAACCATAAGGTACAGAATCAAAAATCTGATGTTTGATTCTTTCAATCCAAATCTTTTCTGCATTGGCTCCTCCTCAATCTTCCCCCCCCCCCCGTCTTTCATAAGAAGGAATAACTATCCCATCTGCTCATGTGGAACCCAATGATTCCAAGCAGTCATCATTCAAAACAAAAGCCATTTCAGTGCTCTACAAACACAAAAGCTCGGCTCTCTACAACACTGGTGAACCCTTCTGTTGGAATCCCAATTCATTTTTTTCCTCCCTTTGACCTTCCCTTGATAACCCAATTCTCTCTCTCTCTCTCTCTCTCTCTCTCTCTCTCTCTCTCTCTCTCTTCAAAGCCAGATAGCTCAACATCTCAATTATGCTCTGAATGTGCAATTGAGTCAGCATTCAGGACACTAGTTCCCTTTTGTGAGTGCTTTTCCAAGTTGGCAGTTGTTCATATTGCCTGTAGTACCACCTTTCGCAATGTGTATAGCTGTATAATAATAATGATAATAACTACGTATTTATATACTGCCTTTCTGCTCATTGGATTACTCCTCTGACTTTATTCAAGGCAGTTTACATAGGCAGGCGTTTCTAAATCCCTCAAGGGGATTTTTACAATCATAGAGGTTCTCTCTTTCAAGAACCAACATTTCCGAATGGATCTTCCTGGTTTGGTCTCACTTCTGGCCTCCAGTTCTCCCACACAGGCTGACAAGCAGCTCCATCTCTCACCTGGAGGGCAGCCAAGACACTCACACCAAGGGCAGGTGGAATCACTTAGCTTGGCTTGTCAGCTGCTTCAAGGTCTCACCATTCTCAGCTGTTCAGGGAGCTGCCGGTGTCCTTGAACTGGCGACCTTCTGATGTTATCTTAGGGCTAACAGGCTCTACCCTCTAGACCAGAACTCCTACCCAGACCAGACCTCCTGCCTTTAGTATACAGCTACTAAATGTTGCCAGCAGTATAATTCCTTGTCTTCCACTGTTGATCTCTTATCAGGAGTAATATGCCTGTAAACCTTCCCTCCCAGATGTGGTTGGTTTATTAGATGTGAAGGCAATTGGCCTTGTATTGAATCCTTTACATAATTCACCTAGTAACTGCTTTCACTCTTAATTTAATAGAAGATAGAAGATAAGGGCAAATTAAGACCATAAAACTCTAGTAGCATTAAATGGGGTTCTTGCACCTGGCCTTTGGCGAGAATTTGCTCATCATTAAAGAGGCACATTAATATTATGGAGACATTTAAGACTATTCAGAGGTAGGCCCTCTTGCAAAATAAGGGAAAAGGGTATTTCTCCACTGTGCTTATTGCATCCAGAGAAGTGAAATTCTATGATCCCAATTCTATGCTTGGGATCATTAGAAAAGGTATTGAGAACAAAACGGCTAATATTATAATGCCATTGTACAAATCGATGGTAAGGCCACACCTGGAGTATTGTGTCCAGTTCTGGTCACCACATCTCAAAAAGGACACAGTGGAAATGGAAAAGGTGCAAAAGAGAGCGACAAAGATGATTACTGGGCTGGGGCACCTTCCTTATGAGGAAAGGCTACAGCATTTGGGCCTCTTCAGCCTAAAAAAGAGATGCCTGAGGGGGGACATGACATACAAAATTATGCATGGGAAGGATAAAGTGGATAGAGAGATGCTCTTTACACTCTCACATAACACCAGAACCAGGGGACATCCACTAAAATTGAATGTTGGGAGGGTTAGGACAGACAAAAGAAAGTATTTCTTTACTCAGTGTGTGGTCGGTCTATGGAACTCCTTGCTGCAGGATGTGACAGCATCTGACCTGGATGCCTTTAAAAGGGGATTGGACAAGTTTCTGGAGAAAAAATCCATTATGGGTTACAAGCCATAATGTTTATGTGCAACCTCCTGATTTTAGAAATGGGCTATGTCAGAATGTCAGTGCAAGGGAGGATACCAGGATGCAGGTCTCTTGTTATCAGGTGTGCTCCCTGGGGCATTTGGTGAGCCACTGTGAGATACAGGAAGCTGGAGTAGATGGGCCTATGGCCTGATCCAGTGGGGCTGTTCTTATGTTCTTATGAAACAGATAATCTACTCTTTTACTAAAAGAACAGACCCATTCGCTTCTCAAACCATTCACTGAAGAGGCTATGCCATTTGTCCAAAACTAGACATGATAGGGCAAAACAGATGCCATTTTTGGAATCAGCACCCCAAATATACCCGGGAATTGGTGTAACATTTAAGGAAGCAAAATGTGTGTTGGCCTGTGTAATGGATACAATTACTTGGTAAGCATAAGGATAGAGGTGTTTGAAAACAGATTTATTTTATTCAGAAGTAAGTCCATTGTCACTGGCATAGCCAGCAGGGAGCAGGGGGGCAGGCCACCCCAAGTGCCAGCCTCTCGGTGTGGGAGGGGGGTGAGACCACTAGTGACCAAAATCACTAATATTGCAGTTGTTAGAAATAATACAGTCATAATAACAACAACAACAACAACAACAGGTATTTATATAACGCCTTTCTTGGTCTTTATTCAAGACTTTATTCAAGGCGGTTTACATAGGCAGGCTTTATTTAAATCCCTTATTAAATAGGGATTTTTACAATTTGAAAGAAGGTTCTTTCTTTCAAGAATCACTACATTCAAGGTGTTTCATTCCGATCTGGCTTCACATTCTGGCCTTCAGTCATGTTATATATCATTCAATGCATAATTTACAGCAGAATGCAATGGAAGACACGAGTGAAGTATTTCCATTCTATCAACAGTTATAACCAAATAACCAGAAAAAGAAAACATGATGTATTCAACAAAGTGGATTTCCTTAACTCAGAATTGACCCATGAGTCTGAGTTTTCCGAGAGCTAACAAGGTGTTCTTATGTCACAGCATGGAACCAATATTATGAGTCAGCTCCCTTTTCCATGTATCAGAGCTAATACTTGAACTCCTATTCAGTTGTGTATCATCAAGTTGGCCACTGGTTTTCGGTTGGTTACTGATTGGTTGGGTGACCTGTATCATGCTGTGATAAAATGCGTAAGGGCGCAATCCTGACCAACTTTCCAGCACTGACATAGCTGTGCCAATGTGGCATGCATTGCATCCTACAGTGGGGAGGCAGTCAAGGGGGCCTCCTCAAGGTAAGGGCATGTTGTTGTTTTTTAAACTTTACCTTGCTTTCACTTTTTTTTAACTTTACCTAGCATAGCACCTAGGTCAGTCCTGGAAAGTTGGTTAGGATTGTGCCCTAAATAAAGTTAATGGTAGTGACACTATGAGTTACAGACCAGGTGACGCCAACCCTAGTGGTAGGAAGGTTGGGTGTTGTTGATCACTGAGTTAGATGACTTTTAAAGTGGATTTTAAACATTCATGGCGAACTATAGTCTATCAGTGGTTATTAATCATGATGGTTACACTAAACAACCAGGTGCAGGGGCACTATGTCACTGAGTACTAAGTGGAGGGGAACAATGGCAGGAGAGGCACTGACGTTCATCCATCGCTTGTGGGGAAAAATTTACTGCATTTATTTTCTGGTCATCATTGCTATTCATTTCATGTCACGGCTATTACTGCCTCTCAGCCTCACCTACCTCACAGGCTTGTTGTGAGGACAAAAGAAGGGGAGAAACCATGTGCGCTACCCTGAGCTCCTTAGAGAAAGGGTGGTATAAAAATGTGGAAAATATAAATTAATTAAATAAATATTTTTGTCTTGGGGTCAGAAATTTATTGGCCCCAGTTGTCAAACGACCTAGCTTGCCACTGCCCATTGTGTTCGGCAATACTTAGGATTATAGCCGATCTTGCCGGAAAGAAACACCTCAACGTATAGGACATGATAAAAGTAGCGTAAGAAGCATTTTTAAGCTGTGGGAGCAGGGTGGGGGGAGCTCAGAGTTTCATGATGCATGTGGGATGCAAGACGGTTTGCAGCCTTCCCAGGAAAAAGAGAGAAAGAAGGAGTGAGTAACCAAAGAGTAACAATTGATTGCCTCTCTGTGAATAGAGGAGCCAAAATAAAAGTCAGATGAGATTAGAGCATCCTTCCTTGAAGTAATGGGCAGCCGTAGCTCTCAAGGCTTCTGGGCTGTGACCCACCTTACTGGCCTTTGTGGGCCTCAGGATGGCCCACAGAAGCCTCCAAAAGCCACTCCCAGTTTGCCTCTGCAAAAGGCTTTCAGAGGCTTCTATGGGTCATTCTGAGGCCCATGGAGGCCAGTAGAGTGGGTTTCTGGCTGGGTGCAACCCAGAAGAAACCTCCCCAGCACCACGAGGCACGTCACAACCCATTGCGGAGGTTGAGGTGGGTTGTTAAGATTGGAAACTGCACGTACAGTGAGGATGAACCCAGATTTCTACAGGAACAGGATCTAAGAAGCAGGCATGAGATAAAGCAAGAGATGGGCTCCTGCTAAAAAATGACTTGACTGCTATGAGGCCTGTCACAGCCTCCATCATACCCGTTGAAGTTCATCAACATACAGGGTCTACCAGAGCTACAAATTAATAAACATGGAATCCCTTTCAATCTGTCACAATGATGTCCATAGGCAAAGGCCCAGTGACTTTTCATAAAAGCAGAACCACGCCCAGAAATACATATTCTATAGCCCTTTTAGATTCAGCTCCTCCTTCACACCCACTACCATGGTAGCTACAGCCACTGTCTCCCTGTGTTATTATCCCTGTGTTAACACAGCTTCCTGTGTTATTATTAGCACGCTGGGTCTCCTTAATGGATTGCAAAGAAAAAGTATTAAACGCGTGCCTCTCTGGATTTCTCTTCCATCCTCTGCCAGTGCTTCAGAATAGTAGAACCACTCTTGATGTTCCTGTCTAATTACCAAGGGAGCCTACCAACTCCTTTGCCAGCTCTATATATGATCCAGGGGGAAATCCTAACCCGCTTTCCTGCACTGGCATAGCTGTGCCAGTCGGACATATGCTGCATCCTGCAGTTGGGGGGCAGTCATGGAGGCCTCCTCAAGGTATGGCAATGTTTGTTCCCTTACCTCGAAGTTGCATTATCCTTATGTTGGTGCTGGAAAGTGGGTCAGGATTGCATCCTCAGTTGATTTGTTTCTTTATTATTTTTTTCAAGTTCCATTCAAAGCACTGATAAGACTAAAACAACAAAGATCAGAGCCAAAAGTTGTGACTATTATTCCCAGCAAGGGAAACAGGCTCATTTAACCTACAGAACTCAGAGGGAGAAACAACTGCTGTCTTTGCCCCTGCTCCCACGTCCACTGGAAGTCCACTTCATAACACAGTCAGTTCAGCAAGAATGTCTTCATTTTCCTGGAACCCAGGAAAGATCTAACAATTATATATATCATAAACTGATATAATTACTATATATATATATAGTAATTATATCAGTTTATGATATATATAATTGTTTATGATATATATAATTATATATCTTATATATAATATAAGATCAGTTTATATATATATATATATATATATATATATATATATATATATATATATATATATATATATATATATATATATATAAACTGATCTTATGCAAGGATATGTCAGGCCATCCATTAGATTACTATCAGATAATCCAATGACATCTCTGGGTCATTGTTGCAGAAAGGCTTACAAGTGAATTTCCATCCTCAAACCCTCCCTCGGTTCTGTTCAGATTATTGGTGATATGTTTCAGTGGATAGTATGAAGGGGTCCAGGGAAAAGAGAGGCTTAGGCATGACTTGTTCAAAAGTAAATAAGGTAATTGGTTACTGCATGTAAGTGTTGAGTAGTTTTGGTATCCTCCACTGCACAATTTGTGCCTCATTTGTTTTGGAGTAACGGTATCCACTTATTACAGAGGTTCTCAAACTGGATCCTCACAACACCCCAGCCCGAGAAGCTCTGCTACTGCTGCCCCTTAAGGATCGGGACAACCCTGACAGCAACGCCAACACTCCTGCAATCGCTCTGGTGCTGAGGACATCGGGGTTATTTTCAGACTCACTGAAGCCTGCAGATGCCCTCCAGAGGGTGGGGGAAGCCTGTGGGACCCTCTGCAAGCCTCCCTGCATCTTAGAATTGCCAAAAAATGCTTGTGTAGCCCACTTCCAGTTTCATTACAAAAACCAGAAGCGGGTCACACTGGCATTTTTCAGCAATTCGAAAGTGTGGGGAGGCTTGCAGAGGGTTCCACAGGCTTCCCCCACCTTCTGGAGGGCATTTGCAGGCTTCAGTGAGTCTGAAAATAACCCTGATGTCCCCAGCATCAGTGTGATTGCAGGAGCACTGGCGCCAACCCCTCCCCTCTCGAGCAAGGGCTTACAGAGGCCCAAACTCTCCTGGTAAGTTTGGGAACCTCTGACCTATTGGATAAGGACTCTGATTTTTTTTTTTCCCCCCGAAGGATCTGCAACATGACCTAGTGTTTGTCTCATTACACCTGGCCTCCCAACCCCGAAGTAACTGGTGATGACATTTACTTCCAGTGGTACTTCCAATAGGTGGACCAGCAAAGTGGTATGGCTGGAGACAAGTGCTGAGAAACTCTGGTGTAGATTACATTTGAAAAGTAAACTAGTACACTAGGACAGGGCCCAGCTGGGAGCAATTGGCCCAATTGGCTTAACTCCAGCCCTGCTGTGAGGACAAAGAAATATCCCAGCCTGAAATCCTAGAGAGCCACTGTTGATTGGGGCAGACAATGCTGAATTAGACGGACCAATGAACTGACTTCCTATACTGCATGTTCATATATCAAAAGAATTCGGATTAGACCAGCAAAGTTTCTCATAGGGTTTTGCACAAATCTAATCAGAATCTCACCAGGAAGGCCTCAAGTCTCCCCAGCAAGGGCCCACAGGATGCCCTGCCTCCGTCTCTGAGAGCACAACTGCCTGTTGTTTCATGGCCCATCTATTCCCTGTGCCAACCCGTTCCTTAGCACAGTTTCCCTGTAATAATGCTTCAATTATAGCATTTCATCTGAGAGCAATGAGGCTGAATTAAGCCTGGGATGGCTGCCAGTGAAGTTACACCCCTTTGCACCCGGCCTGAATTTGAGTCTCCCCAGTGTCCTATTAGGTTTAAGTTCCAATTGTTATGTATCTTCTTTATGCTTCATTAAAAAGAGCATTTTGAGTGAAGGTCACCTGGATCAGTACCAGGTGAATGGCCAGTTAAGTAGAATACTTTTTTTTCTTAATAATGTGGTACTCCCTAAGAATAAAACAGAACTTCTTTGAAGTTTTGGAATACATTAGGTTAGTGGTTCTCAAACGTTTAGCACTGGGATCCACTTTTTAGAATGATAATCTGTCAGGACCCACTGGAAGTGATGTCATGACTGGAAGTGACATCATCTAGCAGGAAAATTTTTCACAATCCTAGGCTGCAATCCTACCCACACATACCCAGGAATAAGTTCCATTGACTATCATTGTGAAAACATATACAGAGTAGAGTAGTCTGTTAAAAGTACAGATCTGTCACATCCCTAAATGCAGTCACATACCATGACAGCATCCAGTCTGATATATTAAAAATAAATTATTGAAATGAATGGGGACCCACCTGAAATTGGTTTGTGACCAACCTAGTGGGTCCCGACCCACAGTTTGAGAAACAATGCATTAGGTTATACCATATGGGTTCTCAAAGCATATTATCACATCTATGAGCCAATTAATCCTTAACCTTCTATATACATTTTTGGGATGTCACATGATCATCTGCACTCGTGAGCATGGTCTTTCATCTCCTCTGACAGTACCCACCTTCTCATTTAGCCATTGTAGGAGAAAAAAAAGCATGGAAGTGACCATCTACACTTACAAGAAACAGGTTAAGAACTTCAGTTCCCCCTGCCAAAATACAACCAGGCCAAGGCTGGGATCAGCGTCAGGTTGTGATGATGCATTTTGACAGCAGATATTTTAGTTGCAAGCAGTTGCTGTGGCATGATCGCTGAGCTGGGAGGGCAGGGCAAACAAAGGCATTGGACAGAAACAGGAGTCAAAGACAGCAAGATCTGGTAGGACTAGTCAATTACAAAAAAAAGTAATGACAATTCTGAAAGAGAATAAGCAAATAGCATGAATAATAATAATAATAATAATAATAATAATAATAATAATAATAATAATAATAATAATACAGGTATTTATATACCGCCTTTCTTGGTCGTCAGATTTCCCCTCAAACTTTAATTCAAGGCGGTTTACATAGGCAGGCAATACTAAATCCCAATAGGAATTTTTACAATTGAAGAAGGTTCTGTCTTTCAAGAAACATAACATTTCAGATGGATCGTTAATGATCTGGAATCACATTCTGGCCTCCATTTTCCTCCCACACAGGCTGACAGCGGCCAAAGAGCAGGTGGAATAACTCAGCATAACTCGACTAGGTTTGTCAGCTGCTTCAAGGTCTCGCCGTTCACGGTACCGGTGAACTGGCGACCTTCGGATGTTATCTTCAGGCAAGTGGAGGCTCTACCCTCTAGACCAGACCTCCTAGTCTAGTGAGGGTTAGATAACCCTCACTTAGGAAATTTAATAGATCAGACCAGGAGGACTGATCTAGAGTGTAGAGCCTCCGTTTGCCTGAAGATAACATCCGAAAGTCGCCAGTTCACCGGCATCGTGAACGACGAGACCTTGAAGCAGCTGACAAACCTAGCTGAGTTATGCTGAGTTATTCCACCTGCTCTTTGGCCGCTGTCAGCCTGTGTGGGAGGAAAATGGAGGCCAGAATGTGATTCCAGATCATTAACCATCTGCCCCACATCTGGATTCTTCCAGACTTCTGGATTGAATTCTGTAGTGACTTTACCAGGTTTTATTTGGAAGCTCACAACTTTCCTAGGCCATGATGACATTGACAGATTTAGGACACAATCCTAACTAACTTTCCAGCACCAAGGTAAGGGCAATGCAACGCTGAGGTAAGGGAACAAACATTGCCTTACCTTGAGGTGGCCCAGAAGACTGCCCCCCCCAACTGCAGGATGTAGCACATGCCCCACTGGTGCAGCTATGCCAGTGCTGGAAAGTTGATTAGGATTGCGCCCTTATACCACAGAGGCCATGTGCTGCCAGGTTCTGGTCCCATCCAGAGGCCTAGTGACCCAGAAGTGTTATGTCACTTCTGGGTCACATGATGTTATGTGCCTCACCAGCACATTATGGCACATCAGTGTTGCTGAGAGCATTGCAGGTCAACTATTAAATGCAGTTAAAGAGGGCTGTTCTTGATAGCCGCAGAAAGGGAAGATTAAACTGATCAGAGAACAAGTGGTTAAACTCAGAGATCCTACGTTCCTTTTTTTCTTAAGTGTTGAAAGTGTTTAACTTTTAAGATGGCTAATTTGAGATGCTTAAAGAATATCTTAGACAGATTAGCCAGTCCATAAGCAGAGCGTACCAAGGTGTGATAAAGACAAGGACGATCGTGTACTCAGAGATGCGGAATGATTGTGCTTTTAAACGAAAGCTGGAATGTTGGAAGTGATTATGCAAATGCCGGGATATCTGCTGACAAGCCATCTTGCTTGCCATCTTGAATCTCCCTTGGAGGCTGATCTCCTATGGAGGGTTGGCACATTGACCAAGAGTGTTTGTTCAGTAGGAATGACAAGTTCCCCTGCAGCAAGTGGGTGAAGTGCATTCATAACCTGTTCCTAGGCTGCTTGGTTCAAGCTACAGGGAGCTGTTCTCTGCTGCAGCCTTTTGCAGTTGCCTGAACCTCCTAAACCTTTTTCCTTTCTCTCCCACAAAACTCTCCCATTTTCTTTCTCACCTCTTTCTCCTTGGAACCCCAAAACCCTCCCTTCCTTCCTCCAAGTTCAAACAGAATGAAGGGCAGGCTGAAGGAAACATCAGATCAGACCTCTCCTGCACCTCTCCTCTCTTCCTGTCCTATCATGCTATTTGAAGAGGCCCAAGGAGGTTGTTTTCAGATCTGATTATCGCCTCCTGCTTGTTTGTGCCTCAGGAGAGCTTCTAGACCAGAGATTTTCAACCTTTTTCATCTCACAGCACACTGGCAAGGCACTAGAATGATCAAGGCACCCCATCAGTTTTTTGACAATTGACAAAGCACACTATGCTGCCAACGGGGGGGGGGGGTTCACATTCCCCAATGACTTTACTAATAAATGACTCTCTCCCAAATTCCCATGGCACACCTGAGGACCAATCACAGCACACCAATGTGCCACAGCACAGTGGGTAAAAGTGGCTGTTCTAGATATACTTTTGTAGCAAGATGGTGTAGAATTCCCCTTCCCAATGGATGGTGACCTAGCAGCAACTTGCAGATCCTACTGACCACCCATTGAACACTCCTGTCCGACAACCCCCCAGCATTGGATACAGTGCACGCAGTGGCATAGCTAAGGCATCTGACAACAGGGCGCAAAAATTTTTTAACACCCACATACCCACATAGCACCAAATGACACCTTAGAATCCTCTGAAAGGCACTTCCAGTTTTCTGCAAGAACCAAAAGTGCACTTCGGCGGCCTCTAAGGGCCCAATCCTATCCAAATTTTGAGTGGTGGTGCAGCTGCAATGCCTCCCCAAGACAAGGAAACAAACATTCCCTTCCCTCAGCAGTTTTCAAACTCTGGAAGAGTTTGAGCTGCTCTAAGTCCTTGCGAGGGCAGGGGGAAGGCAGCGATGACATCCCCAGAATCACATCACTCAGGGGGCTGCAGGGGCTTGGCTGAACTTACCAGAGCCTCCTGCAGTCTCCCAGGGGTGCGGGGAGCCCTGCGCGACCCTCTGCAGGGCTCCCCGAAGCTTAAGAAGTGAAAGTGGAGCAATTGTGCCCGGTGTCTGCAAAACCGGAAGTGGAGCAGAATTGCTCCACTTTCGCTTTTAGAAGCCTGGGGAGCCCTGCAGATGCTCGCGCAGGGCTCCCTGTATCCCCGGGAGGCTGCAGGAGGCTCTGGTAAGTCCAGCCAAGCCCCTGCAGCCCCCTAAGTGACACAATCCTGGGGATTGTGTTGCTGCCTCCTCCCTGCCTCCTTGCTGCCTCTGCCCCTTAAGGGGGCAAAGGCCAGGGCCATCAGGCTGGGGCGTTACAACACCGCAGTCTGAAAAGTCCTGCCTTACCTTGTGGCGGCCTCTGTAACTACCCTACCAGGATGCAGTGCACACCCCAACAGCATGGCTACACCAGGGGTGGAAAGATGTTTAGGACAGGGCCCTAAGACACCCCCTCAAGGTGTGATGCCCAGGGTAATGTACCCCCTCTTCCACTTAGCTATGCCACTGAGTGCACACTTCATGAGCGCAGCTGCATCAGTGCCAATAGTGCAGGATAGGATGGGTCAGTAAAAGTCCCAAGTAAGCCAAAATTCCTACATATGCTTAATATCAATGGAAGTTGCACCAATAAAAGACATCTTACTTGCTCTGTTTTCTAGATTATTGTCTGCAACAAGCAAACACACTTTCCAACATTTGTCAGCAAGTAATATGCTTGCTAGTGATGGAAGTGTATCTAAAAACCCTTTCCTTCGATTTGCACTTCACTGACAATGTGGTGAAGGTCATTTGTGACAAGGTTTTAGTCATTCCCCTTTATAGTTTGAATTCTCATCATGATACTTTCACCCATCACTTGCAAAACCACCGAGCTCTTCATAAATGCCAACCGGAGTTTCTTGCCCCTTGGAGCCATGAAAGGAGAACACAATGTTCCCCACTGCTGCCCAATTCAGCATCACCTCAGCCGTTGAAATGGGACATTTTCACTGATGAAGGCTAGAATCAGTTCTCCAGATCGCAGTCAAGGAGCATTATTCTGTTAACCTTTACCCTCGCCTCTGCAGTGGATCATTCTGAAAGCACTTTGAAATTGGCCGCTGTTTGGCTAGTCCTGTTGGTAATTTGTTAAGAAAAATGCTGCAACAGGATAGGTGCTTTGGTGTGTGAAGATTTCCCATGAAGAACTGTAAGCAATTGTATCTATGTGCACAGTATAGTTAGAGGTGTTTGAAAATGGTGTTAGAGGTGGAGCCTATTTATCTGCATTAGTTCTGTTCTGTGACTCGGCACAATTAACAAAAAACTCGGTGTGCTAAATTCCATAGAGTTAAGCAAATACACTGCAGCCTGGCACTTGGAGCTGGAAGGAAACTAAGGCAGCTGTTATCAATCCCCTCCCCTCCACTCCTTTGCCTCCCCCTCCTTCACTCCATACTCAGCCCTCCCCGTTGCCAGCTGTCCCCACTTCTTTCACAGGTAGGATGCTGAGCTTTTAAGAGTCCAGTCCTATGCATTTCTACTCAGAAGTAAGTCCCATTCCAGTCAATGGGGCTTACTCCCAGGAAAGTGTGGAGAGGATTGTAGCCTAAATCTCATGCTTTGTTTGTTGGGCTGTTTTGTTTCCATAGGCTGGAGCACAGAGAGCCAGCACCACTTCAGGGGGATGCTACATCTCAGGGGCACACAATCCCCTCTGTTGCTACCGCACCTGCCCTGTGTGTGTGTGTGTGTGTGTGAGAGAGAAAGAGAGAGAGAGAGAGAGAGAGAGAGAGAGAGAGAGAGAGCAATCCCCCTTGTTGCACGTGCTCTGGCTACAGAGGTTTTCCACCCCCCCTTCCCCTCTTCAGCCTCAGCTGGCTCAGGGGCTCCAAGAGTGTTACTGTTCCTTAGCAAGGGGAACCTCTTCCGTGACTCCAGAGCTATTTCCCTGCCTGGGCGAGGTGGAGCCTTTGCAGTGTTTTGGGCTGCCTGGAAACCAGTGCAGGGCAAAGGAGGCAAAGGTGTGTGCGACTTTCAGTCCCCCCCGTCCCGTTCACCCCAGAATCAGACAAATTTGAAGATAAAAAATCTGTGGATAAATAGGTTGCACCTGTATTTACCTTCCTCAGATGTAAGCCCATTGTGTTCAGTAAGACTTGGGCATTAATCCTATCTTACTCACTGAAAACAAACACCTCTACCTATAGTAACTTCCTTCCGCAATGGTTAGCTTGTTAAGGGCGCAATCCTAACCCCTTAAGTCAGTGCTTTCCAGCACTGGCATAGCAGTGTCAATGGGACATGTGCTGCATCCTGCAGTTGGGAGGCACTCACGGAGGCCTCCTCAAAGTAAGGGAATGTTTGTTCCCTGACCTCAGAGCTGCATTGCCCTTAAGTCAGTGCTGGGAAGCACTGATATAAGGGGTTAGGATTGTGCCCTAATTTGTTTAAGGATTGGGCACTGCAGCTCCAATTCACCTGAATCTGATTTAGAAATCCTGGGTGTTACACATAGTCAGTTGCAAAATTGCAAAACTGACAATTTTGTCTTCAGATCCCCCCACTTTTTTTTCCAATCTAGGAAGTGGGAGGAGGTGGGAGAGTCAAAAGGAGAGTGGACACCAAACTGCTGCCTGAAGCAACCACCTCAGTTGGCCTCATGGATGGACCAGCCCTCGGTATAACATATTACAATGCAGAATTATTCTTGCTTTTGCAGAAATCGGCAGGAAACTCTGGCAATGGGAGTGAACACTGAGCCATTGTAAACAGCCACACAGGCGGGATTTACAGTTCATTTTAAATTACATTCAAATCTTCACTTTGTCCACAAGATGGCATTTTATTTGACTTTATAGATGCTGCTCTTGACAATGTATTGCGTTATTTGCTAAGGCAACTCGACTGCTTTGCTAGAACAAACATCGCAATCCCAGGAAACGGTCCTGCTTCAGATATTTCTACAAGAGTTCTTATTCCCATCTGCCAGCACAGATGCTTCAAAGCTTTGTCACCCATATCTTGCACAAACGGGCTGACAAATAAGGAGATCTGTGTATAAGTTCTACAAACCTGGTTTCTGGTGCATAGATTCAAGCCCAACAATTCTGCCTGAATAGTTTGTAAGTCAGTCCTGTGGGCATGTAGGTTTCCCCTTGATCTCATAAATCATTTCTGTAGCTTCATCTATTTCTAAAGTCTCTACCTCTGTGCCAATTAGAATATAACCAAAACAGAAGCCCCTGCAAAGAAGATGTTCTGGATAATCACTGAACTCCAGATTTTACAACTAAAAAGGAAAAAAAAAACTATCAAAGGGCAATGAGAAAGTTCCAGAATGCTTTTCAGTCATGTAGCTAAGGAGGTGCAAGGGGTAGCAACTGCACAGGGTAACAAGCTTTAGGGGAGCAACAACCTGAGCCGGACACTAGTGGCCAAAATTGTGAAAGCCTTGTTATCTTCAAATAATACCATCATGTTATACACAATTCGATGCAGAATTTAATGCAGAATGCAATGAAACAAACTGCTTGACGTATCTCTATTCCAGCCATTTTCAACCTCTGTGCCGTGGCACACTGGTGTGCCGCATGTGGTCCACAGGTGTGCCACAGGAATGTGGGGGAAGGTCATTTATTAATAGGGCCAATGGGGGATGTGAGCCCCCACTGGCAGCATGGTGTGCCTTGTCAATTGTCAAAAACCTGGTGGTGTGCCTTGACTGTTTTAGTGCCTTGTCAGTGTGCTGTGAGATGAAAAAGGTTGAAAATCACTGCTCTGTTCTATCATAGCAATATAACCAGAAAATAAAAACACAACTGCATCATGTAACAAAAACGGGATTTCTTAACTCAAAACTGACCAACGAGACTGATTGTTCCAAGAGCCAATTAGGTGTTATCATGAGACAGCAGGGAACCAAAAAGGTGTTAATATGAGTCAGCTCTCATTTCCGTGTATCATAATACAGTTACCCCTGCTAATTGGGTGGAGAGGCACTTATTCAAATGGTGCTTGGAAGGACAAGATTACCTCCCATACTTCTGTTGGCTGTGCAACATCACCACAAGAACAGGAGCAGAATGTGAAAGAGAACATTAGCTTGGGGAAAACAAAGTCAATGACAAAGCTTACCAATGACATAGGTTACATCACCACCTACTGATGAAGAAAAGCATTAACACCCTTGGTCAGTACAGGGGTGCCCTGGTATCTGCAGGGGTTCTGTTCTGGAACCACCCACAGTTAAGCAAAACTGTAGATACCAGGGAATGCCTCACCCCCTACCCACTAGATATGAGCTCCATTTCCCTCCCCTCCAAAAGATCTTCTGAGCCCAGCAGAGGCCGCGCACGTTTGCCTGTACCTCCACCAGGCTCAGACTCTTAGAGTAAAAAAAAGTCACTTCTGGTTTAAAAAAAAAATGGAAGTGATTTTTTTTTAAATCTAAGAGTTAGCCTGAGCCTGTTAGAGCTGCCAGTTATGCATGCAGCCTCTTTTGGGCTCAGAAGACCCTCTAGCAGTGAGAGAAGCTCTGCTCCCCTCACCTCTGAAGGGGGCACACAAAGGGGGGCTGTGGACCCAATCTGTGGATAAGTGAATCCACAGATACAGGATCCGCAGATACAGCCCCCCCTGTATACAGTAATCTAGCTCTTCTCACACATCATTGCTTCTGCAGCAAATATAAGGCCCCTTCATATGTTTCTACATTCTTGACTGAGCTTCATGTCAAGTTGATGTATTGTATTGGCAACCTTCAGTCTCGAAAGACTATGGTAACGCGCTCTGAAAGGTGGTTCTGGCACAGCATCTAGTGTGGCTGAAAAGGCCAATCCGGGAGTGACAATCCCTTCCACACCGGGAGCAAGTGCAGTCTGTGTCTGGTCTGTCTCCCTGGCTATGGGCCTTCCTTCTTTGCCTCTTAGCCTCAGACTGTTGGCAAAGTGTCTCTTCAAACTGGGAAAGGCTATGCTGCACAGCCTGCCTCCAAGCGGGCCGCTCAGAGGCCAGGGTTTCCCACTTGTTGAGGTCCATCGCTAAGGCCTTCAGATCCCTCTTGCAGATGTCCTTGTATCGCAGCTGTGGTCTACCTGTAGGGCGCTTTCCTTGCACGAGTTCTCCATAGAGGAGATCCTTTGGGATCCGGCCATCATCCATTCTCACGACATGACCGAGCCAACGCAGGCGTCTCTGTTTCAGCAGTGAATACATGCTAGGGATTCCAGCACGTTCCAGGACTGTGTTGTTTGGAACTTTGTCCTGCCAGGTGATGCCGAGGATGCGTCGGAGGCAGCGCATGTGGAAAGCGCTCAGTTTCCTCTCCTGTTGTGAGCGAAGAGTCCATGACTCGCTGCAGTACAGAAGTGTACTCAGGACGCAAGCTCTGTAGACCTGGATCTTGGTATGTTCCGTCAGCTTCTTGTTGGACCAGACAACAAGTTGATGTAGACAGGGCTTATTTGAAGGTAAACCATTTGCAAAGCACTGGTTTAGACATTCCTGCCACACACTCACTGCTGAAACAGACTCTGCAGAAATAGTATTATTTCCATTGCTGTAATAGTGGACTGAGTTTGGCTTTGCACAAATAGCCTGTTTTACACAGTAAATCTGGCTGTAGCATTAGCCACCCACGTTAGCCTGGTACAGCTGTTTTGTTTTTTTTTCCCCCTCCTGAACTGGGCTAGATTAATCTATTTGGACATATCACTGCATTGGAACATATGAATAGCAGCATATCAGCTTTGGTAGACTCACCTGTTTCCTGTTGTACAACGATGACATTTCTGCTTCCTGCCATATTTGCTCTTGCCTGATAAGCTGAACACGCAGTCGCTTATCAGGTAGCAAAAATGTTATAAAACATACTCCAGCCTCTGGTATCTACCCAGGCAGTATAACAGCAGACCTGGCTTCTGATATCCGGGAGGTCGTATCCATTAACTCCAAGAGTATAGTTTTCAAACACACCAGTGGGCGAGTTTACAAGGTAGAAATCCAGAAGGTTGCCCAGGGAAGGAATAAACCATTGGGTCCTAGACTGTGGATAACAAGCACAGGATTTGGGATGTTCAGCTTGTACAGAGATGTGTATGCTGCATCCTATACCCCTTCCCAGGTCCGATCTGAATTGGCAGGTCTGAATTGACACCTTGAGGCTGCTAAGGTTTACCCCACGGAAAGTCCCCTTACTTAGGGTAGACCACCTACCTGCTAAATTCTCCTGCAGGTCGCAGCTCAAGCTATGCTGGTGCTGTTGCATTGGCGCAGGAGAATTTGCATTGGATCAGGCTGCCCATCTATTCATATTTCTAGGTCAGTATTACTTAGACTGACTTGTAGCAGTATTCTAGGCGTTTCAGGCAGAAATCTTTCCTAGACCTACCTGGGGATATCAGGTAGATTGAAACCAGAGATTGAAACTAGAACTTTCTGCAGACAAAGCAAATGCGCTAACATTGAGCTACAGCCTCTTCTCCACCTGAGCTGCTTTGCCACTGATCTCTTCGGACTTGGCTGGGTGATAAAATCCAGACAAAATAAGCCCAGAACTGCTGAGTCTGGAGGACAAGGGGACTGTTCCCCTCATTTATCATTCATGACAACGTACCGAGAGGAGGTGTGAATGCCATGCTGACAATTCACTTTCAGTGATGAACTGCCAAATGGGAAGCACATCTTCGGATACATTAGCCTCATAATAATACCTGAAGACCAAGGGCTGGATGATGTAAATGTTATTTAGTGTGTCGTATGGTTTAAATCTTTGGTTAGCAGGCAATTGTTTTCTGTGACCTAGACCACATTCCCAGGGCCAAATTGGACATAATTTGGAACATCTGATTCTGGGATTCTAAATGTCCTTTCAAAAATCAGTCATTGTGGAAGGAACTTGGGCTGGGGCCATACCATAGGGGAGGAGGGCTTAGCCCCATGCTGAATTCCCAACAGATCTCTCCCAGAAACTGCTGTTAGTAACAGGGGCACAATTTACCCCATATTTTCTCCTCTGTGGCTCATTGCATAGGAATATAGGAAGCTGCCTTACATGGAATCAGATCATTGGTCATTTATGCCAAAATTGTCTACTACACTGAGTGGAAATAGCTCTTTAGGATTTTAGACCAGGGACTTTTTCCAGCCAAACTTTTGGCCCAATCCTATAGGCCATTTACGTTGGTGGAGCATGTGTTCCACTGGTGTAAACAGCCATCGCAAACATGACCAGGCCAGTGTGCAGTACCTGACCACTGCTGCAAGCAGAGAGTATCCAGGTCCCCATGAAGGCAGACACTGGATGCAGGTAAGCAAGCACAGGAGGTTGAAGGGAGATGGGAAGAGGCTTGAACAGGGTGGGGATGGGAGGAACAGGATGGTGACAGGGCTGGGGAGGGGGGCAGATTGAGCCCAGGAGGGGGTGGGTTTGGCGACAGTGCATGCCAAACCCTGATCCCTTTCCTGCACCTGACTTTATGGATCAACTTGGCCTTTATGGATCAACTTGGCCACCCTGGCCAGCAGGGTGGACCGGGCAGAAGGGGGGGGGGGTGGAGAAGGTGAGAGACTCTGCTACCAAATCCAAAACTCCCTCCTGAGCCAAAAAACCCGACACGCTTCTCCCCAGTTGTGTGCCTGCTCAATAGCGGACGCAGATCCAAGGAGACCCATTGAGGTCACCATTGCTTGACATGAGATGAGGGAACATTTGATCCCTTACACTGAGGAGAATTCCAGTCACTTCTCTGGCCCATAGGAGACAGCAGTAGCCATTTCGGTACTGCTATACCCCTGGGCACTAGGACGCATGGGATTGGGCCCTTAGGCACACTAGCTTCATGCCATTGCCTTGATCTTGTTCGATGGCCCAGATCCAACCCTGCAGTTTCAAAAAAGTAATAAAATATTCCAGTCATGGAACTCCCACCTCACATCTAATCATGACACCGTGCATGACTGAATGCTTCTCTGCAGGAAAAAAAAATCCCCTCCACAAAGACAACTAGGACTCTATAAGAAGGCTTCTAGCCTAGCAGAATTTCTGATGACCAGAAAGAGATGGGAGGTGGAGAAGCACCCAGACTTGTGTGCCCCCTCTTGAAGTGTGATGTGGTACAGCCCAGATCCAAGTTTACAACCTAAGTGACAGGTAGGCACTGGTGATGTAGCTGGAGGGGCGCAGAGCACTCGGGCTGGCAGCGAGACGGGTAAGCGGCCCCTCCCTGGCAGCGAGACGGGTAAGCGGCTCCATTTTGTAAACCGCCTTGAATAAAGTCTTGAATAAAGACCAAGAAAGGCGGTATATAAATACCTGTTGTTGTTTGTTATTGTTATTGTTATTGTTATTGTTATTGTTATTGTTATATTTTTCTCCCTCCCGCAGGACATCGCTCCGAAGGGAGGGGCCACTTGCCCACCTCGCTGCCAGCCTGAGTGCTCTGCCCCTCCTCCAGCTACGCCACTGGCAGGCACTCATGTGGATAATTTATTGTTAGGAATTCAACCATACGGACTGAGACCCACAGAGAAATGTGCCAAAATGAAATGCCAAACCAGTTCATTTGTATTCAAAAGATAGGACATTTCTTGGTTCTCCCCGCACATACTTTTTGGACTCAGTATACATGGCATAAACAGTTCTTGGCAGCCAGTTTAGTCAATGGAATTGGCCGTTACCGCCTTTTCATGAATCATTTGTGAATACTGTTTACAAAATCTTTTCATTCGTATTCTTTGTGACTTCGGTGAAGAATACATGGTTTGCCAAAGGCATGCCAACTTATTCTCCACTGAGTGCAGGAACCGGGTTCCTTGGGACAACTTAAGTAGCTCGTGAACAGGGACTGTAGTTCTATCTAGATGCATTTAGAAAATTGATTTTGGTTTTGTCTGCTCTTTGCACTCCAAGCCAGCCTGCAAACTTCAGCATGCATGGTGTTTGTGTGCTTTGCTATGAAGGAGCACCCTACATCTCTCTGTTGGCCATTTAATTACTGCATCCAGCTTGGTCAAACTATTTTGATGTGTCCATCCAACCATCAGGCATTTTCCATCAGTTTTTGTTGCACTTTTCTGTACCCCCTGTAGCAGTGCAATGCTGCTTGGGAAGCACCCAGGGCTTAGAACCTTGGTGCCTGAGGGAGAGTGCTAAAAGCAGAAGCACTCTGAGGGTTTGAAAGTTAGAACTCGAGCAGCAAGGAGTCAGAGCATTGAGAGACATTCATTCAGAGGGTTGATGCAGGGAGAGCTGAGCCGGAAGTAGGAGGGTATGAGGTTGAGAGAGAAGTCCGTTGTCCCGGCTAGCTTCCTCAGACTTTTATTCATTCTCAAAACACATGATGCAAAGCTATGCAATAGGGAAAATTACTGAAGGTTGCTGAAATCTGCACTGCTAAGCAACCTGCTGGCTCTGGCTTGACTGCAATACATTTCTAGATAAGCACTTCTTCATAACATCCTCTGTTTACCAGCTACTGGGCTTCAGCCTTTGCAACTGGCCCACTCTGGTGTGCCTGAGTCGGGGGGGCAGCAGATTTGCCTGCCTACCGGTTGCCATGTTACTAAGGCTAAGCTCAGCGCCTGTGTATAAACACTACACCCCCTTTCCCCATTTTGTTTTATTCTTTTTTCTCCATTTGGGTTTTTAATAAACAGGTTCTATTATGTCTCCTTGCCTGTGTAGTCTATATTCATGGGTAATTCCGTAATTCCGTAAGTCACATCTGATTGCTCACAGGCAGGGCCGACCCTTTCATGAAACCAAATGACCAGGCAGCAGGTTGGCAGGGGCACCCAGTTCTGTCCACCTACTTGCCTCCACTCCCCTCTCTCCCCACTCTCTAGATCCGGGGGGTCAAGTTTGTTTCATAAAGCAGTTTGAATAGCATTCATGATGCTGGCTGAGGGTCAGAAGTGATGTCATTAAGCAGGAAGTGGTGTCATTAAACACATCATGACCACTTAGGAATTCAGTTGCAAATGACAGAAGACAAAATGCACAAATCTTGAGCATATTTTCAAGATATGGGGGAGTCGAATTATCACGTGGGCTGCCCTTTCAGCTGTGACACCTCAGCCCAGCTCAGCAGCTGAGAGCAGCTGATGGAAAAGCCCATGGGCTGGATAAAGAGCTTCTGTGGGCTGCATCAACCTCACAGGCCTTATGTTTGACATCCCTACCCTAGACTGTAAAAGGAAGAGGAGGGCAAAGTTCAGATGGGGAGACTGGTGAGCTTGAGTGTCAGGAGCGCAGAGGCTGGCATACCACCACAGATAAGGGGTAGCATTTAGCATGCCACCTCCAACAGGAAGAGATCTTGGGTTGAACTTGTTCACAGGCTCTACTGTGATTTGATTTTGAACAAACCCCTGGAGTTCTGTGCTCTCCTGCGAGGAGTGGTTCCCCTCCCCTCCAGATTCCCCAACCACATGGTCACCTTAGCTTGGGAAGGTGGTAGCCATTTTCTCCAATTCAGCTGCCAACCAGGTAAAAAGGGAGAGCAGAAAACAGGAAGGACTCTATGAACACTATCTGCTAGGCTCTACTTCCCATCTTCAGCTACCTTCCCTGACAGCAGTTATCCTCGATTTTGATACCAAAGCTTTCATTCATGTTCTGCCTCCCCCCCCCCCACACCAACATTTCAGGAGCATTCTTAAAAAGATAGGTCAATTGATATGACGATCAGGAGTTCCTTTCTTTTTCAAGGCTGATGGCTAGATATGAATTGCAGTTGTCTGCTAAGTGGCAATACTTGCAATTGTGGCATTTATTACTGTCTAAATTTAGCTGGGAGGCATCATCCGCCTCTCAGACTCCGTCACTCTTAGAAATACTGCTAGAGTCAATGGAAAAAAAGAAGCCTGCAATATTTGTTTATAAATATCTGGTGACACTAAAATGCAATATTCAATTACTTAGATTAAGATGGAATGAAGAGCTTGACTGTGCTTCAGTCTTGTATAACTGAAAGAAGATGGTTTAAAATAGGAGTGGCCAATCTTAGTGCTCCCGGACCTTTAACAGTTGCATAGAAGAGGAAATTTCAGCAGGTGCAGCTTGTCAGGTTACAGAAGTAGCTGGAGGTCTCCTCGGAGTAAGCGAACATTGATTCCCATACCCTGTGTGGCACCCCCGCAGCCCTGATGGGTCTTTTCAGATCTGCACCAGAACAATTGCTGGTGCAGAACGGAGGAGACCCTTGTGGGGCTCTGATGCTCAGGAGGGGGGATAGGTTCTGTGGCAGCCTCTGCTGCCACCCTCAACCCCCTCTCTGGGCCAGTCTGCCTTCTCATTCCCCTCCCCCCAGAAACAACTCCCTGCCACTTGGCAAGGAGCTTACTGTGCATGGCTTCTGGTGCTTCATCCACCGATGGGAAGACCCAGTGCTGAATAGAATGAGTCTCCCTGCCAGCTCCGCTCATCTGGCAGCCACCACAATGCGCCTTACGGCACATTTGTGATGGCCATTGCCTGGGCAGTGCGCAAGTGAGCGCAATGCTGCCTGGACACAGGATCAGGCTGCCCAGTGTTTACTGCTAAAATGGTTCAACATAGTATATTCCCATCACTTGGGAGAAGGGCTATCAAGTATGTGCAACTAAGTTGATACACGTGGAGATTAAACGTGGTCTCGAGCTTCTGGGTGTAAACACACAGGAATGCATCTCTGTCACCCCATTCTCATAAGGTTGGGCAGCTGCAGCTGCTGAGATCATTGTTCTGGGCCCAACTTCTCCTGCACACAGTCCAGTGGGAAAGCAGACAGTTCCCAGGGAATAGGAGACACACAGTCTACGGCCGCCAGGTGGGGAAGATGGCTACTGGGCCCTACAGCTGATGTGCATTCTAGCACAGGCAGAAGCAGCAGCAGCCACAAGTAGTTTCCTGCTAGCCATTAACTCCTCCGCCATAGGAATGAGTTCCAACGAACTTCTGTCTCTTTACCACTGTGTCATTTCTGCAGCAAAAGAAAGCAGGCAGAAAGCAGGAAGCTGCTCTTTCACATTAATTTGCATTCATAGTTACAGTTTGTATGCCAAGTTTCAGCATGATGCAAATTAAGAGGACTGAGTTATGAACTGCTGCCCAAGTAGCTTTACAATGGAAGTGGCAATGAATCGTTAATTATAGCATCATAAAGATGATACTGTAAACACAAGATGTTGCAAAAGCAAGGAAAAGGATGTGTCTGGCATGGTCTATAACTTACGGTTTGCGGTAATTTTACCATCTCTCTTGGAGGGTGGCCTTTTTCATGAATTTGCTGCCTCATTTTTATAGCTGACTGTTCTTTTACAATGGGAAATTCAACTGGGGACAGCACAGTTTATTCTGTTGGTTGGAGAGGGCCAAGACGTTTCACAACCTCCCATCATCAAGTTCATTATAAGATATCAATGGGAAAGAGTTAAGCATAGACTTTCCATTGAAAGAAACAGGACTGAGAAGTGCTTCACTTTCTCTGCATCGCAAAGAGTTCCTTTTATTTGTTCCTTCTTTTCAGCTGCCTTTGGTCATGAACTGCTGTCCAAGAAGGTTTAGGCTAGAAATAGGTTTACTAGAGGTTTATAATGCCCAGTAGCTCATTATGGAAACCCTTCTCCAGGTGCCCACCTGTAGAGGGGCAGCTATTAAAAAAGGGGGGGCAGGGGGGTGCACACCATAAGGGGGTGACAAGGTGCCTGTCCCTTCAAAATACTGGGTTGATCTGACCTGCCCCAGGGGAGGGGATCTTGAGGTGGATGCCAAGTCTACCAGTTGCTTTGAATTCCAGGTAGACCTAGCCTCCGGGGGGGGGGGGTTCAAACTGTAGGACAGGTCTCTCCTTGGCTTTGAGCAGCCAAGGGTGGGTCAGTGGAAGCAATCCACCCTGAGTACTAATGGCACTAGGTACACCACTTTTGTAGACACCCCTCAGTTGTGGAATTCCCTCCCAGAAAGATCCACTCAGAGGCCGCCATTATCCCATAGGCAAAGAGTGTCTTAATAAGAACATAAGAACATAAGAACAGCCCCACTGGATCAGGCCATAGGCCCATCTAGTCCAGCTTCCTGTATCTCACAGCGGCCCACCAAATGCCCCGGGGAGCACACCAGATAACAAGAGACCTCATCCTGGTGCCCTCCCTTGCATCTGGCATTCTGACATAGCCCATTTCTAAAATCAGGAGGTTGCGCATACACATCATGGCTTGTACCCTGTAATGGATTTTTCCTCCAGAAACTTGTCCAATCCCCTTTTAGAGGCATCTAGGCTAGATGCCAGCACCACATCCTGTGGCAAGGAGTTCCACAGACCGACCACACGCTGAGTAAAGAAATGTTTTCTTTTGTCTGTCCTAACCCGCCCAACACTCAATTTTAGTGGATGTCCCCTGGTTCTGGTGTTATGTGAGAGTGTAAAGAGCATCTCCCTATCCACTCTGTCCATCCCCTGCATAATTTTGTATGTCTCAATCATGTCCCCCTTCAGGCGTCTCTTTTCTAGGCTGAAGAGGCCCAAACGCCGTAGCCTTTCCTCATAAGGAAAGTGCCCTAGCCCCGTAATCATCTTAGTCACTCTCTTTTGCACCTTTTCCATTTCCACTATGTCTTTTTTGAGATGTGGCCACCAGAACTGGACACAATACTCCAGGTGTGGCCTTACCATAGATTTGTACAACGGCATTATAATACTAGCCGTTTTGTTCTCAATACCCTTCCTAATGATCCTAATGAAGCATAGAATTGGCCTTCTTCACTGCCGCCGCACATTGGGTCGACACTTTCATTGACCTGTCCACCACCACCCCAAGATCTCTCTCCTGATCTGTCACAGACAGCTCAGAACCCATCAGCTTATATCTAAAGTTTTGATTTTTTTGCCCCAATGTGCATGACTTTACACTTACACTTACACTGACATTGAAGCGCATCTGCCATTTTGCTGCCCATTCTGCCAGTCTGGAGAGATCTTGCTGGAGCTCCTCACAATCACTTCTGGTCTTCACCACACGGAAAAGTTTGGTGTCATCTGCAAACTTAGCCACCTCACTGCTCAACCCTGTCTCCAGGTCATTTATGAAGAGGTTGAAAAGCACCGGTCCCAGGACAGATCCTTGGGGCACACCGCTTTTCACCTCTTTCCATTGTGAAAATTGCCCATTGGCACCCACTCTCTGCTTCCTGGCCTCCAACCAGTTCTCAATCCATGAGAGAACCTGTCCTCTAATTCCCTGACTGTGCAGTTTTTTCAATAGCCTTTGGTGAGGGACTGTGTCGAACGCCTTCTGAAAGTCCAGATAGATAATGTCCACAGGTTCTCCCACATCCACATGCCTGTTGACCTTTTCAAAGAATTATATAAGGTTCGTGAGGCAAGACTTACCCTTACAGAAGCCATGCTGACTCTCCCTCAGCAAGGCCTGTTCGTCTATGTGTTTTGAGATTCTATCTTTGATGAGGCATTCCACCATCTTACCCGGTATGGATGTTAGGCTGACCGGCCTATAGTTTCCCGGGTCCCCCCTCTTTCCCTTTTTAAAGATAGGCGTGACATTTGCTATCCTCCAATCTTCTGGCACCGTGGCCGTTTTGAGGGACAAGTTGCATACCTTAGTCAAGAGATCTGCAACTTCATTCTTCAATTCCTTAATAACTCTTGGGTGGATGCCATCAGGGCCTGGTGACTTATTGATCTTTAATTTATCAATGAGGTCAATTTATCAATTTATCAATGAGGTCTTGCTTACTTAGACCTTGATTGGCTAAACTGGCCTGCCATGTTTACTAGCACATTTGTTGTGACATATGCTTTTGTAGGCTCGAATCAATAGCAGTGGTTTTCAAACCACAGGCCGCTGTGTGCTGAAAATGCCTTCTCCATTGTGCGCGGTGCTTACCATCCACCACACAGCGTCTTATCTTGCTGGCCGATCTCAGTAGGAAGTTGCTCTGAGCAGTTGCATCCACCCCAAAATCAGGGCACAGAGCCTGCTGGGATGATGGCAACGGAAGTGGCTACCCAGTGAACAACTTTCTGCAGAGGTCCACTGGCAAGATAAGACATTGCGAGACAAAACAGTAAGTGCTGAGTACAATGGAGAAGGCATTTTCCAGATGCCAGATTCAGCTAGGGTTTGGTATCTCCTTGTCTATAGCATCATATGCATAAAATTGACTAAAAGTTAGATGGTTTATATTATATATATTTTTAAATCTGTTTTTTATAGATCATATATTCTCCAGTGTTTGTTTTCAGGTAGAAATTAGGCATTTGGGTATGGTAAAAATCTCCTCCCCAAAAAACACTGAGCATGAATATTTAACTTCATCTCATCATTTTAATACCACAGTTTATCCCAAGGGTTGCTTTTACCTCCTGCAGCCATCCAGGATGGTTCAGTGAAAGAAATTATGTCGTTCAGAATGCTAGTTAGACAACTGAACTTGGAAGGACGTGTGCACATTCTACTAGTCCAACCTGTTCTCTCCCTGTCTTAAAGCTCCAAGCTGATGTGATTCCAAAGTGGCAGTCCACTTGTTTCCATTCATCCTGCCGGAGTATTTGCACCAATCTGCTTCTTGCTAGGAGGGCAGTATGCATATACAGTCCTCAGCACCAGCCCATGTTTGCAAGGGGGAGGGAGCATTGGTTTGAAAAATCCGGGTATTCCAAGTGATGTGGGATTCCCCCCCCCCCGCCCTCATCTGAAATGTCCACTCTTGCTTTCCCCCTCGGTCTATTTTGAAGCCCGGTTCAACCACAAACTCAACCCTCTCTTGGCTTATGGAAAGAATGTTTGGTTTAATTGCATATAATATTTCAGATCCAGGTACCACCTGTTTGTTGAGGCTCTAATAATCAAAATCATAAAAACTATAATAAAAACATTTAAACTTCCTGTAAATTTGAGATACATTAAAAAAAAATTTGTCTGTTTTGGAATGTTTGTATGCTGGGACACTTCTTTATGTTGGGAACTAGAAAATCCTAGATATTCATGGCTTCCCTACCATTGGTCAATGACAGGGAGTATGTTGAGCTAAAAATGACAAGATAATGACTTTAACACCAATTGCCCAATTCTAACTAACCTCCCCCCCCCCCTTGATGCATCTGTGCCAACGGACCACTTGCTGCAACCAGCAGCAACACAATCCCAGAAGCCTCCTTTGAAGTAAAGTAACTTTCCCTTACCTTGGGGTAAGCCTCTGCTTCCCTGATAGGTCTACTCAGACCTTCACCCTCTTTGGCTAGCACAACTCTGAGTGGACCCAAGGATATGGATGGAGGCCGATCTCGTCTGATCTTGGAAGCTAAGCAGGGTCAGGCCTGGTTAGTACTTGGATGGTAGACCACCTGGGAATACCGGGTGCTGTAAGCTTATACCATAGTCTTTCGAGACTGAAGGTTGCGAACCAACCAGTAAGGGGGATAGATATTGGCAGAGCTGCTGCCACCGATAACCTTCCTACTCTTGACACACACACCCTTGACCGTGGTCCCTGCCCCATTCATCCCCCTCCCTGCCCTGTTCTGCCCACTCCCCGTGAAAACACACCAGCACCAGGGCATCCGGGATTGTTGCTGTTGCACGGCCGCTGCTTGCTGTTTCCTGTGGTGGGACAATCCCCAGACTCCCCGAACCCCCAGGACAATGACATTGGGTCCTGATAAGTTGAAAAAGAAACCCTCCTGTCCCTAGTAGCAGCATGATCCTGGGGGTCGCATTGCTGCTTTAGCCCCTCCCCTGCACACACTTATCTTGATTCTTACCTTGGTTCTCACACCTTGTTTGGGAACCTCGGCACAAAGGGGTTCATGTAGGCAAATGGCTGGTAAAAATGCATTGCAGGCTACTTACTTTTTGTGACTTTATTGACCAGACTGGGATAAGACTAGGGCCGGGAACCCGGATGAGCAGATTCCTCTATATTCTGCCCATACCGAAGGTCCCATGTTTCATGGTCATCTCAGCCTATTAATAAAGAAGTGGATTTGTCATCTGCAAGACATTTCTATGCATTTTTTTTTTTACATTTAAGCTAATCTCATCCCTGAGAAGCAGATCTCTTCCCCCAGTACTATTACAGAACATTATTGGAAGGCAAATTATTATCCACTGCTGTACCGTCCATCATTTCCCAGAGACTATAAACACATAAGACATAATCTCTGTGAAGAGTTAAAAGGGCATTGGGAAAACCAGGCAAATGGAACTCGGCTTTAACAGTCCCTGTAAAATAACATCTGTTCCTTGTTTTCATTCTGAATGGACTTTTTTAGATCACTGCAGGGGACACCACTGGTCATAGCTATTTATCTAAATCTTTAATATGATTTTCTGCACTCCGGAACACACTATATTTCACTATATATATATATATATATATATATAGAGAGAGAGAGAGAGAGAGAGAGAGAGAGAGAGAGAGAGAGAGAGAGAGAGATACACACACACACACACACACACACACACACACACACACACACACACACACTATCTATCTATCTATCTATCTATCTATCTATCTATATAGTAGATAGATAGATAGATAGATAGATAGATAGATAGATAGATAGATAGATAGATATAGTATGTAAGTATGTAAGTATGTGTGTGTGTGTGTATTCACATACATACTATATCTATCTATCTATATCTATATCCAGTGCTTTTTTTGTAAAAGAAAAGGTGCAGGAACTCACAACTTGTTAATCTTTTATTTATTTATTTATTTATTTATTTATTTATTTATTTATAAACCATTTTTTATTGGAGAAATAAAATCTTTTTTATGTGCTTCCCCCCTAAAGATGAACTTACTTCTGAGTAGACATGCATAGGATTGGGCTGTCAATTTTCACATCCCCTTCCCCCTAGCTACTTTTTCTACACATGGGGAAAAATACTGTACAGGTGCACTTGTAGCGTGTAGTATGTAGTGAGGCACTACTTCGAGGAGAGGAAGCAGTGAATGGATTCCGGAAAATGGCTTACACGAGTTCCATGTAGTAAAATTACTCTAAGCAACTGTGGGAGTAAGAACAAAAAAGGAATTCTTACATGAGAGGGGTCCTTAGGTGCACATAGAAACAGCTACGTTTGCAAACAAGGGATTAAATATTGTTTAATTCAGGTATCCGAATACTCTGTGTCTTTGGGAAGGCGCTTGGCATGCAATTGTATGTTCTCTGCTGCCCTGAGCAACTACTGTGCATTGCTGGAGAGGAGCTGCAAATGCTGGCTGGCGGAGGGCATGCTTGTGGGGGAAGGATGAGGAGGATCTCTGGCAAGGCTGGACAGCACGTTGTACACACGTAGAACCCCTTTTCACCTGCCCTTAGCATGTGAAAACGGGTGCAGATATATATCTCTGCCAGGATTAAGAGCCCAATCCTAGGTATGTCTGCTCTGAAGTAAGTCTCATTCTAGTCAATGGAGCTTACTCCCAGGATTGCAGCCTAAGAGCCCAATCCTATGCATGTCTACTCAGAAGTCCACTTTAGTGAATGGGGCTTACTGTGGATAGGACGGCAGCCTCAGGGCCCAATCTTGTGCCTGTCTCCTTAGAAGTCAGTCCCACTAGAGGCAGTGGGGCTTCCTCCCAGGAAAGTGTGGAGAGAACTGCAGCCTCAGAGCCAAAGCCTATGGTTGTCTACTCAGAAGTCCACTTTAGTGAATGGGGCTTACTGTGGATAGGACGGCAGCCTCAGGGCCCAATCTTGTGCCTGTCTCCTTAGAAGTCAGTCCCACTAGAGGCAGTGGGGCTTCCTCCCAGGAACGTGTGGAGAGGACTGCAGCCTCAGAGCCCTTCCTCTGCCTGTCTACTCAGGCTGCAAGGCTATGACACGTTTCCGGGAGTAAGCCCCATTGAACACAATGGAACTTACTTCTGAGTAGACATGCATAGGCTTGGGCTCTCAGGCTGCAAGGCTATGACACTTTCCCAGGAGCAAGCCCCATTGAGCACAATGAGACTTACTTCTGAGTAGACACGCCTAGGCTCGTGCTGCAGATTGGCAGGGGGGCTGCACCAGCCAGCTTCCTTCCCCTCCTCCTCCGCCAAGCCAGTACCTGGGCGTTCCGTGGGTGCTGCAGCCCGTCTCCCTAGCCGGCTGGCTGTCCATCCTCCTCCTCGGCGCGTGTCCCCCGCGCCCTCCACCGGCTTGGAAGCTGCGCAGGGAAGCAGAGCGCAGGGGGAGGGGAGGCGGGCTGGGCTCAGGCGAGAGCTTGGGGATGGGGCAGGAGGGGGTCGTTGTGCGGACAGGCAGGGGCCAGGCACCCGCCCACCCTTCACCCCCCAGCACCTACCCAGCGAATGCCTCTGTTTTGCTCCCCCTACTGGAATGCCTCCGAAGGGGAGGGGCCCCTGCAAAAAGGTGCCGGAACTCCGTCCCCCCGCGTTCCATTAGAAAAAAAGCCCTGTCTATATCTATATATAACTATATATCTATATCTATCTATATATATATATAGTGTTCACTATATCTCTCTATATATAGTGAACTATATCTATCTCTATATATATAGCTTTCCAAAGAGCATCAAGAGCAAACAGCAAGGGGATCATTCTTAATATTGCCAGCTTACGATTAGATGTTGAGGCAATTGATTGTGAATGTGAGACGTATCCATCACTGGCATTGTTAAATGATATGTCATTCTGCCAAGCTAACATATGGTTTTTCCCTTTCCACTGCCTTTGTGTGGGCAGCTAATATTTGTCTCACAAAGGGCTTTACATGTAAAGTGCTACATTAAAAAGACGCTGGTGGGGAACACCTGGGGTCAGCCAGGTCAAGTACATTGTAAACCCCAGGTGGACTGCTGGATCCCCTGAACCAAACTTTCATTCCTTACAGTGTCTCAGGATCTATTTAAGCATGAACATCTAGCCCTGGGATGTCAAATGCATTTCATACAAAGGGCCAAAGTTAGCATTCATGTTTCCAGAAGTGACATCATTCAGCAGGAAGTGACATCATTAAGCAGATGATGGCCAGAAATGATGGCCACTTTGTTTTCACGAAGAAAACTGCAATGACAGAAAAGAAAGTGTGAAAACCTTGTTCATGTATTCAAGAAACGAGCAAGCCCAATTATCAAGCAGGGAGAGCCCAATTATAATGGGGGCCATATAAGTTGCTTCCGGGGGCCATGGACCTTATGCTTGACACCCTTGATCTAGCCCTCTCTGTGCTACCGAAGATGAAGGATTGGAGTATCCTTGCAAAAGCAGAACCTGTGCTCTGAGAACTGGCACTCTCATGGAAATTGAGCACTGACCCTTGGATCTAGCAGTAGTGGTACCTCCCATTGGGAGACAGGTGGAAGGCACCATAGAAGGTCCAGTGTAAGGCTTTATCTCAATTTCACCCCAGGAGGTTGGACAACAGATAAGATTGCCATATCTCAAAAAGTGGAACTGGAAAAGTCAAAGAAAAGAGCACCAAAATGATTACTGGGATCGGGCAACTCCCTTATGAGGAAAGGCTACATCTGGGGCTCTTCAGTCTAGAAAGAAGGTGCCTGAGGGGGAACATGATTGAGACATAAAATTATGCCACAGCACCAGAACTGGGGACATCTACTAAAATCAGCCAGCAGGAGAGTCAGAACGGAAAAAGGAAATAATTCTTTTGATGGTTGGCAACCTTCAGTCTCGAAAGACTATGGTATACACCTACAGCACCCGGTATTCCCTGGCGGTCTCCCATCCATGTACTAACCAGGCTTCACCCTGCTTAGCTTCCAAGATCAGACGAGATTGGGCATGTGCAGGCCTGTGTTAATCAGATTGGGACCATTTTGGTGGTGTTGTGTTCCTCCCTGCCTGCCCTTCGAAGTGAACTGAGGCACATTTGCCTAGTCACAAGAAAAAGCACATGTGCAGCCCAGTTTCGCTTTCCATAGGGCTCAGTACAATTTTCCATGTCAGATGTCACCCTGCCAGTTTCATGATGACCCACCAAACATGGGGTCAACCTACTGGTAGGCAGCAACCCACAGCTTGGAAACTGCTGAACTGTGATTAATACAGAAACATTTCTATTTATTTTCTCTATTTCTCTGCCAACTTGCACCAAAGCATTCCTGAGTGCCAGTATACAATAAGGAAACCCCTTAGAGGCAATTCCTACAATGTAGATGGTATTGAGGTCAGAGAAGGAAACTCTGACCTCAAACCTCCACTGCCTTGTGGCTACATCCAGTTCTGGAAAAGGCTTCAGGAGTCAACCTCGAGGCAAAATCAGGAGCCGGAGTCCCTTGGGCAGTTCATGGCTGAACACAGTCACGTTCTGGCAACTCCTGCGACGCCGCTGGAACCAACCGTATTGGCTTCTGCCTTTCCATTGGACCATTCCAGCGACGTGGAGAGGGGGGATTTGCTGCATGGGTAACAGCCTATCCTCCATACCTTCTTTACCCAGGCTTCGCGCACTGGAGAGGACACTCCAACTTCGCCATACGGCGTCGGCACAACACGGGAAGCAGCAGTTTACCGGTTATAAGTCTTTGCTCGATTGGCGTAGAGCATGACGCGAGGGGCTGCTTCTGACGGTGGGAGAGATCATTGCATCTCATTGGGCAGCTACCGCCCGCCTTAAGCTGGGCAGTCCCCAGCCAGTAAGGTGTTGCCTCGCCACGGTCCGTTAACCTCATGGGGTGCGTGGGGTTTAGGGTGAAAACCGACAAGCGGATCGACAACTCTGCACCATGCAACAGAAAACAGAAAACTACTGCCCTAAAGCTGGGCACCTGGAACGTTAGGACAATGACACCTGGCTTCTCTGATGACCTGCAAGAAATAGACGACGCACGCAAAACAGCTGTCATCGACATGGAGCTGAGCAGACTGCAGATGGACATCGTCGCCCTTCAAGAGACTAGGCTGCCAGATTCCGGATCTGTCAAGGAGAGAAATTTCTCATTTTTCTGGCAGGGAAAACCACCAAACGAAACCAGGGAACATGGCGTTGGCTTTGCGGTCAGAAATACCCTGCTGAAATCCATCATCCCACCTACTGTGGGAAGTGAAAGAATTTTGTCCCTGCAGCTCCAGTCATCAGCAGGACCTATCACTCTCATCAGTGCTTATGCACCGACTCTGTCATCTCCAGCAGAAGCCAAAGACAAATTCTATGATGACCTGGCCACCACTGTCAAGAAAATCCCTGTAAAAGAGCCATTGTTCATCCTCGGCGATTTCAATGCTAGAGTTGGTGCTGATAACAGTTCATGGCCCACTTGCTTAGGTCAGTTTGGCACTGGGAGGATGAACGAAAATGGCCAACGCCTGCTAGAGTTTTGCTGTCATCACGGTCTCTGTGTCAGCAACACGTTCTTCAACACAAAGCCCCAACATAGAGTCTCTTGGAGACATCCAAGATCAAAGCACTGGCACCAGCTCGACCTGATCCTCACCAGATGCTCCAGCCTTCCCAGCATCAAGATCACACGCAGTTATCATGGTGCTGCCTGCGACACTGACCACTCCCTGGTGTGCAGCAGAGTGAAACTGCAAACAAAGCGACTGTATCACACGAAAAAGGAAGGAAGACC
The DNA here is from genome assembly GCF_035046505.1 of Tiliqua scincoides. NCBI lineage: Eukaryota > Metazoa > Chordata > Lepidosauria > Squamata > Scincidae > Tiliqua > Tiliqua scincoides. Next base: position 223,121,877 of record NC_089823.1, read on the forward strand.
TCGCATTGATACCAGCAAGACCCGGGATCAGAGAAAAGTGGAGGAATTTGCACAAGCGCTTGAGGAATCTCTTCCAGGCCCGGCCGACGCAAACGCATCCAACAGATGGGAACATTTCAAGAATACCGTTTACAACACCGCCTTGTCCATATTCGGCAAGAAGACCAACAAGGCGGCAGACTGGTTTGAAGTCCACTCTGAGGAGTTGACACCAGTCATTGAGGAAAAGAGGAGAGCTCAAGCAGCATACAAGGCCTGTCCCAGTGAGCGCAACCTGCAGGTCCTCCGAACTGCTCGCAGCAAAGTCCAACAGACTGCCAGGAGATGTGCTAACGACTACTGGCTCCAGCTCTGTTCCGAGATACAGATAGCAGCTGACACGGGCAACATCAAGGGGATGTATGATGGTATCAAGCAGGCCCTAGGTCCAACACAGAAGAAAATTGCCCCTCTGAAGTCTGCCACAGGCGAGGTCATCCAGGATCGGGCGCAGCAGATGGAACGCTGGGTGCAGCACTACTCTGAGCTATATTCCAGAGAAAATGTAGTCACCGAAGAAGCGCTGAACAACATTGAGTGCCTGCCTGTGCTGGAAGAGCTTGACAGTGAACCAACCCTAGAAGAACTTCACGTGGCCCTGGACTCCCTTGCCTTTGGCAAGGCACCTGGAAAAGACAGCATCCCTGCTGAAGTCCTAAAATGCTGCAAAGAGATCATCGTCACTGAGCTGCATGAAATCCTCTGTCTCTGCTGGAGAGAAGGTGGAGTACCTCAAGACATGAGGGATGCAAACATCATCACGCTGTACAAGAACAAAGGTGACAGGGGTGACTACAACAACTACCACGGCATCTCTCTCCTTAGCGTTGTAGGAAAGCTGTTTGCCCGAGTTGTACTAAAGAGGCTCCAAGTACTTGCAGAGAGCGTCTATCCAGAATCGCAGTGTGGATTCCGAGCCAACAGGTCCACCACTGATATGGTATTCTCCCTTAGACAACTGCAGGAGAAATGCAGGGAACAACGACAGCCACTCTTTATAGCCTTCATAGATCTCACAAAGGCTTTCGACCTGGTCAGCAGAGACGGCCTCTTCAAGATTCTCCCCAAGATTGGATGTCCACCCAGGCTCCTCAGCATCATCAGATCTTTCCACAAGGACATGAAGGGCACTGTTGTCTTTGATGGCTCCACATCAGACCCTTTTGACATCCGAAGCGGAGTGAAGCAGGGCTGTGTTCTTGCACCAACCTTGTTTGGGATTTTCTTCGCTGTCCTGCTGAAGCAGGCCTTTGGAACTGCAACAGAAGGCATCTATCTCCGGACCAGATCAGACGGAAAGCTCTTCAACCTCTCCAGACTGAGAGCAAAATCCAAAGTCCAGCTGAAATGTCTGCGTGACTTCCTCTTTGCCGACGATGCAGCTGTCACTACCCACTCTGCCAAAGATCTCCAGCAGCTCATGGATCGTTTTAGCAAGGCCTGCCAAGATTTTGGACTGACAATCAGCCTGAAGAAAACACAGGTCATGGTTCAGGATGTGGACTCACCTCCCTGCATTACAATCTCTGAGCATGAACTGGAGGTTATCCATGACTTTGTGTACCTTGGCTCAACGATCTCCGACACTCATTCTCTTGATACTGAGCTAAACAAGCGCATCGGTAAAGCAGCTACCACGTTTTCCAGACTCACAAAGAGAGTCTGGTCCAACAAGAAGCTGACAGAACATACCAAGATCCAGGTCTACAGAGCTTGCGTCCTGAGTACACTTCTGTACTGCAGCGAGTCATGGACTCTTCGCTCACAACAGGAGAGGAAACTGAGCGCTTTCCACATGCGCTGCCTCCGACGCATCCTCGGCATCACCTGGCAGGACAAAGTTCCAAACAACACAATCCTGGAACGTGCTGGAATCCCTAGCATGTATTCACTGCTGAAACAGAGACGCCTGCGTTGGCTTGGTCATGTCGTGAGAATGGATGATGGCCGGATCCCAAAGGATCTCCTCTATGGAGAACTCGTGCAAGGAAAGCGCCCTACAGGTAGACCACAGCTGCGATACAAGGACATCTGCAAGAGGGATCTGAAGGCCTTAGGGATGGACCTCAACAAGTGGGAAACCCTGGCCTCTGAGCGGCCCGCTTGGAGGCAGGCTGTGCAGCATGGCCTTTCCCAGTTTGAAGAGACACTTTGCCAACAGTCTGAGGCAAAGAGGCAAAGAAGGAAGGCCCATAGCCAGGGAGACAGACCAGGGACAGACTGCACTTGCTCCCGGTGTGGAAGGGATTGTCACTCCCGGATTGGCCTTTTCAGCCACACTAGACGCTGTGCCAGAACCACCTTTCAGAGCGCGATACCATAGTCTTTCGAGACTGAAGGTTGCCAATACAAGATGGTATTGACATACATCTCTTGTAAGGTTGACAACCCACCTCAAAATCCAGGAGATCTGGAGAGCAAAGGGCCCCCCAATCTTTGGCAACCAACGTGTGTGTGCATAACTATTTAGAACCCTGGGTTATTAGAACATTGGCTTGATACCTGAGCATGCCTCACTTCCTGTCAAGGTCTAATTTTGAGATTCATGTTCGTACCTGTAACATGAACCAATGTAAATCATGAATGTGTCCTTGCAAGATTAATCAGCTAATTAGCTTGGGAGGGAATTGCATAACCCTTGAGAAGTGATTGGTTGCCTTTGAAATGTCAAATAATGCCATTGTGCTGGTGGGGTGATATGCCGTTCAATCCTGCACATGTTTATGCAGAAGTCATGCTAAGTTCAGTGCTGGCTTCAGCCCAAGTCAGTAGCTGTAATGGCCAGGAGAAGTTCTGTTTTATGTTACTAAGACTCAACATCAGAAATATCTGTGTAAGCCAAAATATTTATGAAACTAGGAAAGGTCACCAAACTCATTCATCCGTGCATTGAAAACCATCATGCAAGTTTATTTTAAATCAATGATGTATTTTTACTCGTGGCTCCAGGCGGAACACTAATAAAGAACAACAAAAGATTAAGTACCAAAAAAGATGCTTGTAGACATCAAGATTCATTACGAGCCTTCTTTTTTGGAAGTCAATTTTATTATGGCTGCCTTTTGCCAAGCAAACCAGTCCGGCAGTTGACCCAAATAAAAGGTTTCAAGTGTTTCCAAATGTAAAATCACAACAACTGAATCTTTAATTGGGCTTGAAAGCTAATGAAAAGCTTGCAGTCAACCTTTTTGTCTCTGGTGCCTTGGTTGTGAATATAGTTGGAACTGTGAGGTTTACTTACACCGACCAAGAAAACTTTGGGTCAATGTGTAGATTAATCTCCATGTCGGGCAAAGTGTATGTCTTGCTAGATGTGAGGAACGCTGCATTTTCCATCATGCACTCATGCAGTGGGGAACTCCCACAGGAACTGGGTTTGTGATCTGTAAAGCCATGGCAGGAAGCACACTAGCTGGCCCTTCCCTGATGCTTTTTGTGATGCAAAGCTTCCTCTTTGTGTTGCATGGACAAATGTAAGAAACAACTCTAGCACTCTGTTCAGTCATTACTTACATATAGACAGAACATGTGGTCAGGGGGTTGAAGAGAGCACACCAGCAGATCTTGTGGAATTCAGGCTGCACCGCTTTTGGCTCCAAACTTGAGCTGGATGCAGCACAGGCCCGAGAGGTTCAGTTCTATTTCCCCATCCATGTGTTGGATAATAATACTGTATACATGGAGAGGAAAATTATGCACAGGCTTATTTATTCTAGAACAGATTCTCTCTTTGTTTTGTACTCACAACTACTGTGGCATATATTAGGGCAAAGACCACTTGCTCCAACATGAACCTGCCCAGGTCTTGAGCTCATTGGGGAGGTGTCACTTCACCCTCCGCTACTGAGATTAGACAGATGGTGATGAGGAATCGGGCATTTGCATTGGTGGTGTAATGCCGGAATGTGCTTGCCAAGTCCATGCACCTGACACAGCTCTTAATGAGTTTTAAGTATCAGATGAAAATGATCGGGCCTTTTAATTAAGATGGTCACTTGTCTCAGTTTCTTTTCCCGAGGCTGGTTTTTTTTTTTTTTTTTTTTTTTGTGGGCATGAATTTTTATATGGTGGTTGTTTTCTCTCTGCCATTTTAAGGTTTTTTAAAAATGTATTTTAGTTCTGCAGTTTGTGATCGTGGCTTACGTTTTAATGGCTATTGTATTTTAGTGCATTAAAAATGTACATATGTAACCTGTACATTTTCTCCAAATTTATTTTATGTATTTTCATTCCACCTTTAAAAACAACATTTCCTCAATGATGGTGATCATGCAGATTAGAAGTGTTTAAAAGATATGACTGGAGAATTAATTAGGAGCAATTGATCCCATCCATTTGATAAGGCCATACACTGCAGCACAGAGGCAGAACCCAGCATGTCTGGACTATGATTCTGAGCAGGAGAATATGGAATGGGCTGTAATATCTGGCCTAGGTGGAGTTCCTGGAGGCAACAACCTACTATTGTGGCCAGTGTTTCCTCCACATATTGTACCATGTTACTGCACTTCATCCTCATCAAAATGGCTCCATTTCACCACCAGAAAAAGGAGGAATTCAGTTGTGTCACTGGGCTTGGTGTCCCCAGTGCGCCAAAGGATTCACCCTCCTGTCCTTACGTCTTCTGATCTTGCTCTGACACCATCCTCTCAGGAGAACAGGATTGGCTTTCCAGAACAGGGTTACAAGTCGTGATAGGAATGTGCAAGCTCCTGATTTTAGAAGTAGGCTACCTCAGAGTGCCAGATGCAGGGGAGGGCACCAGGACACAGGTTGTGTCTTGCCTTGTGCTCCCTGAAGCATTTGGTGGGCCACTGTGAGATACAGGAAGTTGGACTATATGGGCCTTTGGCCTGATCCAGCGGGACTCTTCCTATGTTCTAACAGCCGCTCACTGTGGTGCTTCCAGGCCATCCCCTTGCCTCAGTGCCTCCAGGGGCACCCCCTCCCATAGTATCAACTGGTGCATTCTGCACCCCCTGCACCCAACTAGTGACTCCACTGAAGGAATTTTATCTCAGGCTTTCTTGTTACATTATTTTTGACATTCCCTGAGAGTCATCAGCACTGACATAGGAAGTAACCACAACACCTGCCTCACCTGTGTGGTTTCCCTATTTTGGATATCCCCACTGCAGCGTGTGGTTGGGCTGCAACCACACTATACAAGCAACATGCAACTAACCACACTATACAATGCAACATGCAACCATTGCCACTAGGGGAAGCAATAGAGTGTGTAACACTGGCAGGGAACACTTCCTCTGTAATTTTATATAGGATATGGTATGCAGGGACAGACAAAAGGAAAGAAAAACGGAATACTATGGATTCATTTCTAAACACTGCCAGCCAGAATCAGAACTCTGTATGTTCTCAATACATCAGTAACAATTGCGGGGGCAGGCTGGAGACATGAAATAATTTGAAAACACTGTTTATGATCAACGTGTGTTAAGTCCTTTGCCAAGGAAACACATTAAATTGCATGCTTCAAATTGACACAATATCATGCCTTTCTTGTTGAGCTTGAGTAAGGCAACTGCGGAAATCATGTATTGTATCAGTAATTACAGCCTTTTCTTGAGAACAACATAGGTAAGTGACAAAGACAATTACTTTAAAAAGCACCTTCCAAACAGAATTATATTCATTTGCTCATTTACAGGTAAGAAACATTTTGAACAACCACTTGGTTTTCTTACATTGCACAAACTGTAACCTTACTATTCACTGGGTTCATTGTAACTTGGTCACACCAAGCAGTATTCCAATACCATTCATTTCCCTGAATGAACCGAAACATAAAATTCCATTTCCCACTGCCTTTCGATAGGTTGTTTACAATCCAGGTAAGAAAACTAAAAATACACGATTTTGTAGAAGAAATAAGAAAACAAAGAATTCTGTGGAATGGCCTATGAATGATTTTATGCATCCATGGTTCCCCTGTAGCATCTCAAAGCAGGGGTGGGCCAGAGTCACCTCCTTGAGTATCAAGTTTAGTCCCAACTCTCAACCCCCCTTGACTTGAGTTGCAAACAAGTCATAACAGGCAGCCGTTGTGACTCATCCAGAGACAATTTTAGAATCAATTTGATTCGAATCTGAGACTTTTCAAAAAGCAAGTCAAGCCGTAAGTCAGTCGTGGCTCCACAAAAAACACGCAGGTGCTGGTGGTGTGTGTGAGTTCTCATTTAACACTCCCAAATTCTGTTTCTTTTCACATAAAAAAGTTACCAAGCACATGGAGATACACCGCAAACTGGACTGGCAGGCCGAAAGACTCGAGTTCCGAAACTTGAGTCAACGAGTCAAAACTTGTTTCTGACAAAAAGCAAGAGTCAAAAGTCAGTTTCTGTTTGGAAGACACATGTAACTCGAGTCTGTACAAGTCACAAAAAACATGTGCTTTCGTGACTCGTCAGAGTCATCAAAGTCGCTGTTCATCCCTGTCTCAAAGTAATTGGGAACAGTCTACTCCCAAATGAACCTATCTGAGTCATTGGAACCGCTTTGGAAGTTTTGAACTGTGGTTAACTGAGATCCCTTTGGCATGCACTGCAGATAGATTACTACCATTGAGAAAGCCCTGCCTGTGGCTTTTGCTTCACTGTGGTAAGTACTGCAGGCACCACAATGTGCCATGCAAGCAGCCCCTCCCACTCACCATTAGAGCCATGCTGGGCAGTGACAGCAAAGTGCAGCCACAGATCCGAGTAGCTCCATAGGGCAGGCTGGGGTTTGACACAGGTTGAGGGGGGGAAATATCCCCAAACCCGAGGTGACCTCCAGCAGCCTCCCAACCTGTATTTGGTTCAGCACAGGCCACTATGGCCTAGCTATACCGGCGCAGGTTCAGATTGCACCCTTACTTATGAGCAGACATGCCTAGGATTGTGCTGTTTGCCTAGTGAGAACCTTCAAACCTGCTCATCTACACACTTTACAAGGCATGAATCAATGTCTCTCAGCCCAACCTACTTCACAGGTTTGCTGTGAGGATAAACTGTACATCATTCTGAGCTCCTTGATGATATTAATGTGGCATAAGTAAACAAAGGGTGCAGAAATAAAATAGCACAGAGCAGAAAGTACCAGCCTGGGAAACAAACAGGTCCTGAGTGATATTAGAATGCCATGAAAGTCTGCCAAAGAGAGTCTTATTTTTCAGTTATTATTGAATATACAGACTCTGAAGACAATACCAAACCATACCAAACACATATAACATTTGATGCAGTCCTAATTACAGTCTAGAAAAGAGGCGCCTGAGGGGGGAACATGACTGAAGGCGCAATCCTAACCCCTTATGTCAGTGCTTTCCAATGAGGCATGTGCTGCCTCATTGGAGTTGGGTATCACTCACAGAGACCTCCTCAAAGTAAGGGAATGTTTGTTCCCTTACCTTAGAGCTGCATTGCCCTTATGTCAGTGCTGGAAAGCACTGACATAAGGGGTTAGGATTGCTCCCTGAGACATACAAAATTATGCAGGAGATGGATAGAGTGGATAGAAAGATGCTCTTTTCCCTCTCACACAACACCAGAACCAGGAGACATCTGTTAAAATTGAGTGTTCTGACAGTTAGGACAGACAAAAGAAAATATTTCTTTACCCAGCGTGTGATTAGTCTGTGGAACTCCTTGCCACAGGAAGTGGCATCTTGCCTAGATGCCTTTGAGAGGGGATTGGACAAATTTCTGAAGAGTCCATCATAGGTTACAAGTCATGACAGGGATGTGCAAGCTCCTGATTTTAGAAGTAGACTACCTCGGAATGCCAGGTGCAGGGGATTGCACCAGGACGTGGATTGTGTCTTGCTGTCTTGTATGGTCCCTGAAGCACTTGTGAGATACAGGAAGCTGAACTTGATGGGTCTTTTTGCCTGATCCAGCAGGACTCTTCTTATGTTCTTAGTTTCTTTTGAAGTTATGATGTAGAGATTAGGTGATCATATGCTTTGTCCTTCCTCTTCCTGGTTCTGAAATGACATGCATTTCTTAATTTGAATGTCACTCGTTCATACTTCTGGGATATTAAATACTGAGAAATATGAGTTCGCTCAGAATACTTTTGAAATATGATTTCTGGTTTTGCAATACTCACTTTTTTGCTATGGTCTGGGCAAAGGGCTACTCAATGGAAAGAATGAACAAAGAAAGGAAGGGTCATCATACATCTTTCCCAACTGTTCTTTTGTGATTCAACAGCAAACTGGAATATGCAGTGTCCCTTATAATTTTTTCCCCACAAAGGAAACCAATTACAATAGCCATAAAAATATAATTGCATAAAATCATATTTTATTTATATTAATTATCTGTTCCAACACCTCATAATAGAATTGTATTTTCATGTTTTGCACAATTTGTTGCTGCTGTTGGAAGACGGTTGCTTGGCTATAAACCATGAGAAATCCACGAAACGTGCTTTTTTAAAAAAAACAAAAAAACCCTCTCTGAGTCAAAATGTTAATTAAAATGGGTTCTGTTTCATGAAACATTATGCTTGAATGGTGCTTTAAAGAACAGAGGGACAAAATGCAGTAAAATTCTCAGCTTCAATGTATTTTCTCACTAGGACAGAACTGCAAAGCAAAGAGACCCAGTGAATCTCTATCTGTTGATTTGTATTAATTTTCAGAACTGCAGGACCTTTACTCTGGAAGAGTTTCTTGAAAGTTCCAATGAAACCTACTCTGAAATAACTGGATTCTTTCTTTGTTTTGCTACCATTTGGAGATGGAAGTGGGTGTCACCCACCAAATTTGCTGCCTAAGGCAACTGCTTCACAGCCCAATCCTATCCACACTTTCCTGGGAGTAAGCCCCATTGACTCTAATGAGACGTACTTCTGAGTAGATATGCATAGGATTGGGCTGTGGGTTGGCCACATGAATGGGCCAGACTTGTTCCTACCCTGTGAATAAAACATGGCAGCCTGGGATAGGGAATAATATGGCGCTGGTGCTATAACTGAAGGAAGACGATTTATCTGATCTCACCCTCCCTTACCTCTTCAGCACGCTGGGTGTCGTAGAAGGAAGTTACCCAAGAGCCACTGCAGCCCTTCTTCCTTTGACACACACAGGGTATTTCAAAGAGTTTCTCAGGGCTGTTGCCATATAGCCAGGAAAGTTTTTTCCGAGAAAGGAGGGACGGTGCAGGTGATGGTGTTTATTTATTTATTTTGGAAGTGTATATTCTCTGAAAGGGACACATGGCGGGTCACATCAAGTCAAACCCATGACGTGCAATTGAAAAAAATCAAAGATAAAAAAACAGAACTGCTTTGGAAATAAACCAAATTATTTTTTTAAAACTATTATTCTTATTTCACAAATCCCTCGGCTTCTCTCCAAGGCGATGCAGAGCAAACTGGGGCCAGCTCACCCATCTCTAATTAGCATTATTAGTACCAAAATCAGCATTAGACACAAATTGCTTATCTGAACATACAGTCATGCTCAAACACTTTCCTTCTCTTCCAGAATGCCAGGTTGCTGATGTTGGTGCCGCAGCTTTGGAAATTGTGTGCTGATATTATTTCTGGCATGCCCAACGCCTTGAAAGTGCTCTCATGCCATCTCCTGGCAGCTAACGTATATTTCATGGCAGAGATGTAATTCTTTGCCAGGGAGGATGCTAATGGAAAAGCAAAACATCTCCCATTAAATGCCACAATGAATCCTACATGGGCAGCCACATTCTCTTCCCCATCAGCCTGTGCGATGGAGAAGTGCCAATGGAGTGCATGCTGGATGCAGTGGTGGTGGGGCGGGGGACATGATCAGATGGCTCAGGAGAGGTAACTAAAAATAATTACCTTACCTCCCCATAATAATAATTGCCATAAGCTGCCTGGCCACCAATGGGTCTCCTCAGACCTATGCCAGCTATTTAGCTGGCATGAGTCCAAGGAGCCTGCGGGGGTGCTAGTCTGGGGAAAGGGGGGTAGGATCTTGGTGTGCACTGCTGACACCTCCCTCTCCCCCCAACCACCACTGTTTCAGCCCTTACTACTGGAACTGCTGGCAGCATGCTGTGTAGCACACTGGTGGAGTGCCCTTTAAGTCTGGTGTTGACTGCTTTCTGGTTGTCAGTGCCAGCGAAAGGTGGGATGCTGAGCCGATGACAACCTGTAAGTTTCAGATTGGGTTCTTTGTCATCACAGGAAGCTAGATTTTTATAATTATATGCGATTGAGTATTATGATGATCCTTGTATTTTTTTCTCAGATGTTTAATTGAAAAGTGCATGCCTTTCGCCTCCTGCAGTAATTATTTTCAGTAAGGTTTCTATCTTAGTTCTCCCCTCCCCAAGATATTACTTGAAATAAATGCTGCGATGTAGAGTTGAATAGCCTTAAGCACATTTTTGACCAAGATGGTTTAACTTCCAAGTCTTCCAGCTTAATTGAATCTATTTGTTTACCCTGGCAATTAAATGTTGATGTGGCATAAAAGTTTGTGAAAAGTCACATTGTATATTTCTTAAAATTATTGAAGGAAAGGATGACAACATGGCATACATACACTGGTATCAGCTAGGGGGTATGGGACACACTGGGTGACATGCACGGGGGGCTGACACCATTACTGGCCAAAAAATTTTAAATCTTGGTATTTTCAAATAATACCATCATGTTACATATCATTCGATGTGTAATTTCATGCAGAATGCAGTGAAACAAACCATTCTGAAATATCTCTATTCTATCAAAAGTTATAGCCAAAAAACCAATAGTGGTGGGGCATTGGTGCATCACCATGCCCACCACCTGAAATGTTACCCCACTCACTGCATGGGAGAAGGTCCATCATAGGAGTGATGCACTGGCCTCCCACACTGGGAGTGCATATATATATTAAGCAAGACAAGACAAAAAGAAAGAAAAAAATATACAGGTGGAGCCTATTTATGCGCGTAAGTTCCATGAGTTCCATGACCAGTTGCGATTAAGAAAAAACACATGCTAAATTGCATAGAGTTATGCAAATACGCTGCAGCCTGACACTTGGGGATGGAAGGAAACTAAGGCAGCGGTTCTCAATCGACTCCCTCTCTGCTCCTTCGACTCCCCTTCCTGTTGCCAACTGCCTCCACTTCTTTCACAGGTGGGAGAGCTTTTCACAGGTGGGAGAGCTTTCACAGGTGGGTACTGAGCTTTTAAGAGTCCAGTCCTATGCATTTCTACTCAGAAGTAAGCCCCATTGTAGTCATTGACTACAATGGGGCTTTCTCCCAGGAAAATGTGGATCGGATTGTAGCCTAAGAGCCCAGTTCTATGCTTGCCTACTCAGAAGTAAGTCCCCTTCTAGTCAATGGGGCTTACTCCCAGGAAAGTGTGGATTGGATTGTAGCCTAAATCTCATGCTTTGCTTGTTGGGAAGACTTGCTTGCTGGGCTGTTTTGTTTCCCTAGACTGGAGCACGGAGAGCCTGCAGCATCTCAGTCTGAAGGGGGGGGGGAATTGGGAAACACTCCCTGGATTTTTTAAATCAATCCCCTCTGTTACTACCACACCTGCCCCTGTGTGTGTGAGAAAGAGAGAGAGAGCACCACCTTGCTGCACATGCATGGCTGCAGAGGTTTTCCATCCTTCCCCTCTTCAGCCTCAGCTGGCTCAGGGGCTCCAGGAGTCTTACTGTTTCTTCGCAAGGGGAACCTCTTTCATGGCTCCAGTGCTATTTCCCTGCCTGTGCCAGGCAGAGCCTTTTTGCAGTGTTTTGGGCTGCCTGGAAACCAGTGCAGGGCAAAGTTGTGTGCGACTTTCAGTTCCCCCCACCCCATTCAAGTTGAGACAAATCTGCAGATAAAAAATCCGTGGATAAATAGGATACACCTGTATAAACTTTTCCAGGATTTAGTACTATAAAAAGCATTCATATTGTGGTGTCATTGCTTTTTTTTCAATTCTGGTGTATTCAAAGAGGTAAAGTGGGGGGGAGGGCAAGTATTTATGTGACCTTCAGAATGTCTCTTTTTCATGACTTTGAGAAGTGAATTTGGTTGTAATAATAATGCCCTACTTTTATGACACGAGGAATGTTTTGTACACATTTTTGACTCAGCAGGGCCGTACATGCTGAGAAACCATAATTTGCATGCTGGGATAAATTTCATCATCACTCGGCCCCTGAGTTATGGACATTCTACTTATGGTTGATGTCCCAAGTTGATGTCCATGCTGGCGCTTTCACCTGAGCACTGTCTGTTCTGGTGCTTTGGTGCAGGCAAGACCAGGCTATTCTGACTTAACGCCTTCTCTGAATCTGGACAAACATTCAGAATAGGGTTAGGATATAAAGTTGGAGACTTACAGCCCAATCCTATCCCCTGTCATCTTCCACGATACAACCATACTGAAGGAGCACACATTGCGTGCTGTTGTGGGAGCTGGCCAGTAAGAGGTGAGTAAAAATATTATTTTCTTACGTTCCAGGCCAACAGTCTGAGGCTAAGAGGCAAAGAAGGAAGGCCCATAGCCAGGGAGACAGACCAGGGACAGACTGCACTCGCTCCCAGTGTGGAAGGGATTGTCACTCCCGGATTGGCCTTTTCAGCCACACTAGACGCTGTTCCAGAACCACCTTTCAGAGCGCGATACCATAGTCTTTCGAGACTGAAGGTTGCCAACTCACGTTCCAGTAGGCCGCCTGATCACCAATGGGTCTCCTTGGACCCACGTTAGCTATTTTTCTGGCACGTTCAAAGAGAGGTGGGATCAGGTCAGGTTTAAAAATGGAGGATAGGATCCAATAATTCCCTTTCCACCCACTCCAGCCTGCCCCCTGCTTCTAGCCCTCTCCACCCTGAACTTTCCCAGCCTATGAATTCACCCCCTCCACCACCTTACCTGAACCAGGGGAATGGCCATAGCAGCCTGGTGTGCTTTGGCAGGGAAATGAGTACCTGCTTTCAAAGGTGAGTTGGCAGGAAGTGCAGAACAGGGTGACATGGGGGAACACTGGGGTGTGCCAGGGCGTGGGCAACTTACACTTACAATGCTGTCCTCTCCAGGAGCAACCAACATGCCCCCTTTGTCTCTTCAGACTTGTGCCAGCTACAGAGCTGGTGCAGGTTCAAGGAGACCCATTAGCAATCAGGAGGGGCAAGGGGAAATATTTTCCCTTTCTCCATCTAAGCCTCTTGATCTGCCTTGCCCCATCACAGCATGCTGGGCAGTTATGGTGGGGAAATGATGGAATTAGGCTCACATACATATGTGCCCACATCTGATAGACTCTTTTAAGTTCTTAGAGTGGGGTGTCCCAATTGCAATGGCAGCACAAACCAGTGGAAATTAACAAGTTTCTAGATTCAGGCTGCCGAGTCATCAGGGAACGAGAGCTGAATACAAGAGTATTTCTTGGCTTGCCATCTCTCTGCTCTCTCCACTAAGTGACAACACTTTTGCTGCTGCCATGATGGCAAAGCCAGAGAAGATTTGCATCCAGTTTCCATCGTTTTGCTTGTGACCAGATGGTCAGATATTGTGTGTTCCAAAAATTACAGCTTATTCTACCACCCACAGAAAAATAACCTTTCATTGTATTTCTAGTGCCACATTGTTCTCTTCAATTAATTGGTATTCTTATGGTTGTTTCTATTTCAAAACAGAGAAGGGGAAATTCCACTGCAGTGTAGAACGATGGTGTCGATAAGACTCACAGATCATCTTCATCATTTGTTTATTTATTTTTATATTCCTCGGAAAGCAAAGCAGGTCAGTCCGGATGCCCAGTGAGACAGCGATCTGGTCTGAATCTGCTCAGCTTCAACAGTGCTGCAGAATCAAATGATCCGAGACTATTCATTGGGACCTGCCAGTGATATATTTCTGCTTTGTGCCTATGTGGCATTGCAGTTTCACATTGCAATAAAATCATTCAGTATTATAACTCAAAAAAATTAATGACTGGCAACTTTCAAAACCCAACACCTCTCACCAAACACAAGCACACAATGACAACACCAATCGGTGGAACTTCTTGCCACAGGATGTGGTGATAGTGTCTGGCCCAGATGCCTTTAAAAGGGGATTGGATAGACTTCTAGGCAAAAAGTTCATCACAGGTTACAAGCCATGATGGGTATGTGCAATCTCCTGGTTTTAGAAACAGACTACAGGTCCAGCCTATTTATACACGGATTTTTTATACATGGATTTGACTCAACACGAATGGCCCCTGCAAATGAGAGGGAATGTGCTGATTCCTGGAGAAGGGGAAAATGCACCTTGAAAATCAGCTTAAAAAACTGAACAATCCCTTAACAATAGCCTCCTTAATGAGAGAGAGAGAGAGAGAGAGAGAGAGAGAGAGAGAGAGGTCAGCTGGCTGACAATCCATAAATCCTCTTCTCTCCATCAGACTCCTCCCTTCCCCCTCAACATATGAAAGAAAGGTGATAGCTTTGCATTGGTGAAGGGAGGGACTGAGTGATGCGCTTGGAGGATGACTGATTGATGAATTGTCTTCTTAATGACTCTTATCTTACATCACAAAGGTCATCAAGGATGTTTTTAAATCACAGGAGCACTTTGTTTTTTAAATTGATTGGCTATAGTGTGTGTTGTTTTGTTTTTTTTGGCCATCCATGAGTGCTTGGAACTGAACCCAAGTGAATAATTAGTCTCAACCTGTACTTCAAAATGCAACAGAGTGGCAACAGAATGTAGGATATCTAGTTGTATGTGTGCTCCCTGAGGCATCTGGTGGACCACTGTGAGATCCAGGAAGCTGCACTAGATGGGCCTTTGGTCTGACCCAGCAGGGCTCTTCTTATGTTCTTAATACCATGGTTCAATTCCATACCTCTCCAGAAATATAGTAACACAAACATTACATGGAAGAGGGGGGAGATCATTCAAAGAATTCTACCAATATCAAACACTGGACTGGGGATATAATCATACCTGACTCACCCAGCTTCTTCATTTGTATCATACCAGAGCAGCATGAAATGGAGCTATGAAGCAGTAGCAACCACACCATGCCTAGACTGTACAAAGTGACTCATATAACCATGAACTAGCATGGTATAATAACTGGAGAACTGGACACAGACTGGGGATGGGGGCAGGCTCAAATCTTCACTGAGCCCCATAGCTCACTGGATGACCTTGAGCCAGTCACTCTTTTTCAGTCTAACCCAGTTCACAAGGTTGTCGAGAAGACTGAAAGCAGAAGGGAACATGTGTGACACACTGAATTCCTTTGTGAAAGGGAAGGACAAAGCAATAACCCCAAAGAGTTAGCATGATAGCACTGTTGGAATATCCAAGAATCCCCTGCTTGTGCAAAGATTACTTAATCAAGATAAATGCCTGATAGCAGAATCCTAGGGAATCATAGGTCTACTCAAAAGTCAGTCCTATTGGGTTCAATGGGATGTAGTCCCATGAAAACATATACTATTTAGGATTGCAGCCAAAGGTTTCTTCTTAATTGTATTCCTCCTCTTCCCCCCCCCCCCCAAGTAAACACATCTTGGCAGTTTGATACAGAATGTTGGGGGGAGTGCTCAGATGGTTTAACAATACACAAACACTGAGTACAACATGTAGAATAGATACCAACTTGTATTTAAAAAAAGAAAGAAAACAAATTCAAAAGGTTTCTGTTTTGGAAAGGAATCGCTTTGCGAATCTTAGAGGGTGCGACAAGAGTTAGAGTTTTCAAGAGGGTTTCTTTAATGATTTTTTCTCTCTCTCTTCACTAGCTTGGATATCAGAGAAATGTCAAGTACTGCTGGGTGATGGCTCTTTAAGTTGTTGATGCCATTGAAATCCAAGCTTGTATTGGAATAAAACTCACTGATGTGCGTGGCTGGCTTTGTTGTCAGGGCTCTGCTTTGTTCATGGAAAGTGTTTCAGTGGAGAATCTCCTCCAGCCCCCTCTTGGACTGGCCATCCATTAACCACATCAGGGAAGGGAAAAGTTAATTACAAGGGAATGTTTGACCTCTACAGTAAAACTTAGATGAAACAAACAGACACACACACACATACATACACACAAGGTAGTTTATAAAATATCTCATTCTATGCCACCATTCGTTGTTCCATCTGTGAAATTAGGAGAAGAAAAGAAGTTGGCTCCCAAACCAGTTTCCTGCTGGCCAGTAATCAAAGTCATCACCTAATGAAACAAGGAGCACTAAGACAAGAATGTAAGAACATAAAAAGAGCCCTTCTGGATCAGGCTAAAGGCCCATCTAGTCCAGCTTCCTGTATCTCACAGTGGCCCAGCAGATGCCTCAGGGAGTACACAAGACAACAAGATACCTGCATCCTGGCGCATTCCCTTGCACATGGCATTCTGAGGTACCCTGCTTCTAGAACCAGGACATTGCACATACCCATCACAGTTTGTAATCTGTGATGGACTTCGCCAGTGGAGACTGACAGCCCAATACTATCCACACTTTCCTGGGAGTAAGTCCCATTGAGACTAATGGGACTTACTTCTGAGTAGAGATGTATAGGATTGGGCTGTTAGTTCTCAACTGTGGCAATTTTGGCTCCGTGAGCTCATAAACTTGCTACCATTTTGATCCAAAGTCTTGATTCCAAAGACTTTTATCAAAGTCTTTGTCTCTGAGTCTTTCTCTTCACTGGGAGCTTAGTATTGCATCTTAGACATGCAGTGAAGTAAGAGGTGCAGGTTGTGTTGCTGATGTAGGCCACTCAACGGTCCTCTTGAAACTATTTCATGTTTAAGCAGTCAAATATTGAGATTAAGCTCAATGCCATTTTTCTGGTTGACCTGGCTGTTTTCTTAAGCAGTTGTGGATGCACTGCTGAAACAGAGACGCCTGTGTTGGCTCGGTCATGTCGTGAGAATGGATGATGGCCGGATCCCAAAGGATCTCCTCTATGGAGAACTCATGCAAGGAAAGCGCCCTACAGGTAGACCACAGCTGCGATACAAGGACATCTGCAAGAGGGATCTGAAGGCCTTAGGAGTGGACCTCAACAAGTGGGAAACCCTGGCCTCTGAGTGGCCCACTTGGAGGCAGGCTGTGCAGCATGGCTTTTCCCAGTTTGAAGAGACACTTGGCCAACAGTCTGAGGCTAAGAGGCAAAGAAGGAAGGCCCATAGCCAGGGAGACAGACCAGGGACAGACTGCACTTGCTCCCAGCGTGGAAGGGATTGTCACTCCCGAATTGGCCTTTTCAGCCACACTAGACACTGTTCCAGAACCACCTTTCAGAGCACGATACCATAGTCTTTCGAGACTGAAGGTTGCCAACAAGACATGTGGAGGCAGAGAAATAGAAAGGCAACTGCAGCGGTTTCCTCTCTGCTTCCTAGAGGAGGAAGGGCGGCAGCGACCACCCACTTTCTGCGAGCAGGAAAGCGTCAGATCATAGACTGATGCACCTCTTTCTGTGGCGGGCCAGAGAATTGTGGGAAGACACTAGGTGTGGGGTATGGCCTCTTGTCATTTTGCCACCTGTCCCAAATTTGCTGCTCCATGCAAGACCCACAGGTTACATCATCTGTTGGCTGGCCCTGGCCATAGCAACCTCACAGACTATATAGTAACAAAGAGCACATTTGTTCGGTGCATTGACTGAACATTATATAAACGATGGTATGGAGAAACGGAGCACATCGTTCTTTTCCTTTAATTCAGAAGCCCTGAATTACTCATGACAGTTTTGCAGTCTTATTAGAAAAGCTACTTGATTGAGGTATGAAATATTTTACTGCTGCCTATTCCCAGGCAATGTGGGAAAGCGTTATCTAACGGAATAATCTGCCCACTCATATAGTTGTTGCTGGCTAGTTCATAAATCAAAGTTAATTAAGCTGAAGCATCATTTCTGATGGGACTGAAATTCGCACATACATATTTAATAATGAGTAATTGTAGACTCTGCTTTATCGAGAATGACCTGTGCCATTGTATTTCTATTAATCTCTGTGGGATGCACTAAATGAAGGTTACACAAGTCGATTAAAATTAATTTTGTACAGAAGGATCCTGAGATGAAATAATGATATTTGGTGAAAAAGGTACTGGGAAACCAAGCTGTTAGACTTTGGATTAAACTCCCTCTCCATACTCTGTCCTCCTTAAGAAGGAGGAAAAAAACAAAAGCAAAACTCAATTGCTTTTGTAGCTCTCTCTGTTAAGAATGTGTGCTGAATTACATTCTGTGTGTCTTTTTTATGTATATGGGGGAGAGTTAAAAGCACCTAAAATATTAAGTAAATTCTGCATTGATAGGCTCTAACATGGACAAATGCTTCTTTTCACTCTCCATTTTTCAACCATTGTTGAAATAAGAAAAAAAAGTCAACAAGAATAAAAGTATTTATGGCAAATTTATTATTGATTTTCACAGTCACAGAAGTGTTATGGACTAGTTTGTTTTACCAGACATCGAGTTCACATCATCATCATATTCATCATCATCATGCCATAGTTTTATTCTTGTAACTGTTGAATTTTTTTTTTCCTTGTTTTAACAGTGTTGGCATCCTTCAGTCTTGGAAGACTATGGTATCGCGCTCTGAATAATGGTTCTGGAACAGAGTGTCCTCTCTAGTGCGTGAAGCCTGGGTAGAGTAGATATGGAGGATAGACTGTTACCCTTGCAGCAAATCCCCCCTCTCCACGTCGCTGAAATGGTCCAATGGAAAGGCAGAAGCCAATACAGTTGGTTCCAGCAGCGTCGCAGGAGTTGCCAGAATGTGACTGTGTTCAGCCATGAACTGCCTCAGGGACTCCGGCTCCGGATTTTGCCTCGAGGTTGACTCCTGAAGCCTTTTCCATAACTGGATGTAGCCACAAGGCAGTGGAGGTTTGGGATCAGAGTTTTCCTTCTCTCAGATGAGCTGCTTTCCCAGGCTAACAAGTCCCATCTACCCGGTGGCTGTTTAGTCGCCTCTTACGACAAGCACAGCCAAACTGAGGGCCTATTCTTATCTTATCTTATTCTTATCTTATTTAACAGTGTAGTTAACAGAGAAATCTACAAAAGCAATTGATGGCACAGTCCTAACTTGCAGACCTGCACTGCATCCAGCGCAAGTTTGGGGCCAAAAGCAGAGCAGCCCAAGGTAAGGGGAAGCCTTTCCCCTTACCCTGTGTTATGCTGCAGCGGCCCCAATAGGTCTACTCGGATCTGCACCACCTGCCGAGGTGGCGCAGATTCAAGCAGCCCAGAGCCGTGCCAGGGAACAGGGTCAGGATCCAGTATAACTGCTGGATCCAGGATGACCAGATGTTATCACTGCAAAAGAGGACAAGCACCCCAAAATGTAGGACATTCAAAAAATGTAGGACATGACAAAATAAAATCTAAAAACACTCATGTATTGATTTCATATGGTTAATTTACCATATGAGCCAGGGTGGTGTAGTGGTTTGGGAGGTGAAATTAGACCTGGAAGATCCAGGTTTGAATCCCCCCTTAGCCATGAAGCTTCCTGAGTGACCTTGGGTCAGTCACTTTCTCTCAGCCTCGCCTACCTCACAGGACTGTTGTGAGGACAAAAAGAGGGGAGCAGCTGTGTACACCGCCCTGAACTCCTTGGAGAAAGGGCGGTATAAAAATGTGAAAAATAAATAAATTTAAACACTATAGTACTTATTAAATTTAAAACTGTATAACACGTCATTTATTGCATGTAATTTGTTAATTACAAGAAGGCTATGCGCTGTCCGCTTACAGAGAAAAGGAGGACATTTAAGTTCTTTTCCAGGACATGAGGCTAAAAAAGAAGGCATGTCCTGGAAAGAGAGGACACCAGGTCACCCTGGCCAGATCCTGGCCCTGCCTCCTGCTCCCTGCCCGCCCGCCCGCCCACTCCTGGGATCGCCCATTGCCTGCCTTTCCCCCTCCCCAAAACTCCTTTCTTCCACCTCCTCCCTACCCTCCTTAAACCTTCCCCAGACCCCTGCGTCGGCCAAGCTCAGCCGACGCAACTCACCCTTCCTTCAGGACCTGCGCTGATGCAGGAATGTCAGCACGTCTGCGCGCCGGCCTAGCTCCCCGGAAAATGGCGCAAAAGTGCCTTATGATGATGATGATGATATTTTCACACAGTCAGGTAGATGCTGTTGACTGATTTGTTTTATTCAGAGATCGAGTTCATCCCAAGAACCTAGGATGCCTGACTTTTACCCTATTTCCGCTGTTATAGATAATGTAGCAAGACCTCAGCTGTTCCCAGTAATGCAGTTTTTTGCAGGTGATTGATGGTAATTTCTCTGGCCCCTATGCTGTTCAGGTGCTTTTCAAGGTGTTTTGGTATAGCACCTAGGATGCCAACACCACTGGGATCACTTTGGTCTTCTGCCACAATCTTTCAACTTCTATTTGTAAACCTTTATATTTTGTTGTTTTTCCCCCGGCTCTTTTTCTTCCACAATGCTATCCCCTGCTATTGCTATATCGATGATTTTAACTTGTTTTTCTTTCTTCTCGACTACAGTTATGTCTGGAGTATTGTGCGATAGGTGTTTGTCTGTCTGTAGTTGGAAATCCCATAATATTTTGGCATCTTCATTTTCAAGGGCTTTTTCCATTTTGTGGTCCCACCAGTTTTTGGCTGTAGGTACCTTGTATTTTTTACAGATGTTTTAGTGTATCCTTGTTGCTATCTTGTCACGCCTTTGTTTGCAGTCTTTCTGTGTGATCTTTTTACAGCAACTAATTAGGTGGTCCACTCTTCTGCTTCTTACAGAGACGGCACTTGCTGTTTGTTGGTATTTTTTTCTGCTTTTGCTTTTATTGCATTTGTGGTCTGAGTGATAAGTGATGGAGCCTTCTGAGGACCCAGGGCCAATGATGCCAACCCCTAAAGTTGACTCTGCACCTTGCACTCCTCTGTCCTCTAAGTGAAAGATGGAGAACTTGTCTTTTTCAGGGCAGAGCACATGAGCTTTTCTTTCTATGTGCCTTGGATGTATTGGTTCTTTGCAAGGTGTTCAGTGATTGACATTTCACTAATTAGCTTCAGAAAAGGTGGGGGGAAACAAATGCAATTGCCTGGAAAAAAAAAAAGGTACACAAAACACCATCTTGAATTGCATGCACAATAGAAGGTTTTTATCACTCCCAGCTCAATTAGGTGCCTACCTGTTTTTGTGGTCCGGGCCTGGCAGCCTGCCTGGCAATACAGCAGGGGATTCTTGGTTTCTACAACACCTTTGCATCTGTGCAGAAAGAAAAACCTCAGCTAAGGGACAGGCGTTCGGTGCTGTAGCTGGTTTGAAAGCCTGCTACAACACCTGTTGTATTCCTCAGGCACATTAATGCAGTATAAACAGACAAGGAAAGAAATTTTCGGAGATGAACGCAGAAACATACACTGCAGTTCAAGTTCATTACATTCTCCGAGTGTATCATCAGCCCATGTTTCTGTCTCCCCTTTGTCAGCAATCCAAGATATGATTGCAGAACACTGAAAATTATACACATCCCAAGGAAAAAAAAAATCTACCCAATTGAATTTCTACCTGGGGATAGAGACAGGCTGCTGGGAGACTGTGGTGGTGATGGACATTGAGGATTAGAGATCATGTCATTTCCTCTCTCTCTTTCTCCCATACTCTCTTTCTCCCCCCCCCCCCGCCCACACCAATCTAACTGTTGCAAATGGTGACATGCTGGAGCGCACTCAGACTCTTGACACCTTGCAGCGCCGGTAACTACCCATGGGCAGAATGGGACAATGATAAGGGCAGGGAGGAGGGCAGATCAGGACTGGGAAGGGGACAGGTTTGGTAGCAGTGGTGTCCACCAAACCCAAACCCCCTTTTGGGCCTGATCTGCTTTCATGGGTCCGCACAGATCTGTGCCAGCGATCACAGGTCTGAGTCAACCCATAGAACTAGCAGGGGCTTTCTGCAGGGCAAAGGAACAAATCACCACATGGGGTTGGTTGGCAACCTTCAGTCTCGAAAGACTATGGTACAAGCCACCCGGTACAGGCGATCTCCCATCCAAGTACTAACCAGGCCTGACCCTGCTTAGCTTCCAAGATCAGACAAGATCAGGCATGTGCAGGGTAACAGTTGCTGTCTACATGGAGAGTTATGCTGAATTGGGCTGTAGCTGTGTATACAGGGCAGCACAAACTAGATATTCCCTACCTGGTTTTCCCTTCTAATGCTGATGGTGGGGGAGCATTTCAAGATCAGAAGAAGCAGGGATGAATGGGTAGATTGGAGGGGGCCTTCAGGGGCCAGATCAGGGTGGGGATCAGGTGGCCCTAAATCCTGTAATCCAGCAGTGAATATGATTGGGCAGTTGAACCAGATTGGCACCATTTTTCCATTCTCTCCCTGAATCCTTCTTTCTTGTCCTCTGGCATGCCAGTTCTTGCCCAGAGATACTCCAGATCAGTGTTTCTCCAACTGAGGGTTAGGACCCACTAGGTGGGTCGCGAGTCGATTTCAGGTGGGTCCTTATCCATTTCAATATTTTATTTTTAATATATTAGACTTGATGCTACCTTGTCATGTGACTGCACTGGGAGAAATGTTACAGATTTGTAACATTTTTAGCAGGCTACTCTGTATATGCTTTTAACAAAGATAGTAAATGGGACTTACTCTTGGGTAAGTGTGGGTAAGATTGCAGCCTAGGATTGTTAAAAATTTTCCTATTTGATGATGTCACTTCTGGTCATGACATCACTTCCGGGTAGGTCCTGACAGATTCTCATTCTAAAAAGTGGGTCCTGTGGTTTGAGAACCGCAGACGCGTGTGGCCTCTGGGAACCAAGTGCCTCTGGGAACTAAGTGCCGGGTAAGGCACAAGAGTTTAGCATCTGGGCGAGGAGAAGGCAAGGAGACCTCTGAGTTTTTGGAGAAGGAGAGGAGGAGGAGCAGGAGGAGGAGGTAAGTGTACTCATTCTAACGCTTTGTCTTTCTAACTCCCTGTCTTCTAACCTTAACCTTACCTTTAAAGCAACCTTAAATCAAAATTGAAAGTTAGCACCTAAGGGAGGTACATAGGGCTACTCTGAGCAGGAGCAGAGTCCTACTCGTGAGTAAGAGCAGCGTCCTACTCGTGAGTAAGTGCCCAAGGGTCAGGCATTTAAATCAAAATTGAAAGTTAGCTGCACCTAAGGTAGCACTTAATCGAAGGAAGGGAGGAGGATAAAGTGAAAAGCAGGTTTTCTACTTGTTTATATTAAACCTATACTTAACCCAGGTTAAACCTAATCTAAGTTAGAACATAACCTAAACAGGTCAGTAAATTGGGACACAGGATCTAGAGAGCAATAAATAATTAAACAAACCCAAATAAAAACTAGCTTGAGGTTACAAAAACAGTCCAGCCTAAGAGAACAGAACTAGGAGGGAAAGGACCTAGGAAGGGCCAATTCCCAACCCATTAAGAGCCCCATTAGGCTAATCCAAGCAGTCCATTCAGGAGCCTGCAGAGTAGGTCACGCCCATCAGCAGCCATTTGCCTTCCTGAGCTTTTGTAAACTCACCTGGGAAGGCCAGCCCCCTTTCAATCAGGAAGGAAGGAGGGGGGAGGAGCCAGCCAGGAGTATAAAGCTAGGCAGGCCATCGCGTGAGGCTCTCTGCAGACGCGTGTGGCCTCTGGGAACTAAGTGCCAGGTAAGGCACAAGAGTTTAGCATCTGGGCGAGTTCAGCAGCAGGGCGAGGAGGCCAGGGCCCCATACACTGCCCTTCCTCTTACCTTGAGAAAAGGGCTGCTATCCAGTGTACGGTTTTTAAAAGGACCCCTAAATAAAACAACAACAACAACAAAAAAGCTATGCAGTCAGACAGCCAGCAGCAGGGTGGGGGCTATCCAGTGTTCTGCATCGAGTGCCACATGTATGATTATATGCCTCTGGGGCATAAGTCATGGGTGTGTCCTCGGTGCAGGGAGCTCCAGGCTCTCAGGGAACGCGTCCGCTCCCTTGAAGCCTTGGTGGCGACCTGGAGAAGCGCAGGCAGCCAGAGGAGGACCGTGGGGAGACTTCTGGGGACGATCAGGCTTCGTCCCAACCTCAGGCGTGCAGCTCCTCGGCTGCCCGGGTGGGAAGTCTCGGGACTGGAGGACGTCATCCTGGAGAGGAGGGAAACAATCCCCTAGGGGGGATCCCTTCTCCAGGGGATGGGCCCGTATCCGAGCGCACTCGGGATACTCCTCAGCGGGAGGGGGGTCGGGGGCTTCTTGTAGTGGGGGATTCGATTATTAGAAACATAGAGAGGGGGGTTTGCGACGGATGTGAGGACCGCATGGTGACTTGCCTGCCTGGTGCGAAGGTTGCGGACATCACTTCTCGTCTAGACAGGCTAGTAGACAGTGCTGGGGGAGAGGTAGCGGCTGTGGTGCATGTCGGCACCAACGACGTGGGCAAGTGTAGCTGGGAGGTCCTGGAGGCCAAATTTAGGCTTTTAGGCAGGAAGCTGAAAGCCAGGACCTCAAAGGTAGCGTTCTCTGAAGTGCTACCTGTTCCACGCGCAGGGCCAGCTAGGCAGGCGGAGATCAGGGGTCTCAATGCGTGGATGAGACGGTGGTGTAGGGAGGAGGGGTTTAGATTCGTTAGGCACTGGGGAACGTTTTGGGACAAGCGGGGCCTGTACAAGAGGGACGGGCTCCATTTGAACCAGAACGGAACCAGACTGCTGGCGCATAACATTAAAAAGGTGGCAGAGCAGCTTTTAAACTGATCCCTGGGGGAAGGCCGACAGGAGCCGAGGGGCATCCGGTTCGGGACTCCTCATCCCTATGGGATGAGGATGGGGAGGTTAGAGAACAACAAGACAAAGGCAGGGTAGGAGAAGAAATTGGGAAAGGTAGGGAGATGGGATGTGATAGACAGTTTGGCACAATGAGAGGATGCGGGGACAAAGGAGCGAATAAGCAGCCCGTCCTGGGGCATTCTGTGTATAAATGCTTTTATGCGAATGCCCGAAGTCTACGAGCAAAGGTGGGAGAACTGGAATGTCTGGTGACAAGGGAAAATATTGACATAGTGGGCATAACGGAAACCTGGTGGAATGCGGAGAATCAGTGGGATACCGCAATCCCAGGCTATAAACTCTACAGGAGGGACAGGCAGGGGCGTGTTGGAGGTGGGGTGGCCCTTTATGTTAAGGAAGGGATAGAATCCAGCAAAGTAGAGATTGAAGGTGGGTCCGACTCCACCGTAGAATCTCTGTGGGTTAAATTACCAGGCTTGAGGAGTGATGTAATACTGGGGGTGTGCTATCGTCCTCCAGACCAGAAATCTGATGGGGACCTTGAAATGAGGAAACAGATCAGGGAGGTGACAAGGAAGGACAGGGTTGTAATCATGGGGGACTTCAATTATCCTCATATTGACTGGGTCAATTTGTGTTCTGGTCACGATAAGGAAACCGGATTTCTTGACGTGCTAAATGACTGTGGCTTAGATCAGCTAGTCACGGAGCCCACCAGAGGACAGGTGACTCTGGATTTAATTTTGTGCGGTACGCAGGACCTGGTTAGAGATGTAAACGTTACTGAGCCATTGGGGAACAGTGATCATGCTGCGATCCGTTTTGACGTGCACGTTGGGGGAAGAATACCAGGCAAATCTCTAACAAAAACCCTTGACTTCCGACGGGCGGACTTCCCTCAAATGAGGAGGCTGGTTAGAAGGAGGTTGAAAGGGAGGGTAAAAAGAGTCCAGTCTCTCCAGAGTGCATGGAGGCTGCTTAAAACAACAGTAATAGAGGCCCAGCAGAGGTGTATACCGCAAAGAAAGAAGGGTTCCACTAAATCCAGGAGGGTGCCCACATGGCTAACCAGCCAAGTTAGAGAGGCTGTGAAGGGCAAGGAAGCTTCCTTCCGTAAATGGAAGTCTTGCCCTAATGAAGAGAATAAAAAGGAACATAAACTGTGGCAAAAGAAATGTAAGAAGGTGATACGGGAGGCCAAGCGAGACTATGAGGAACGCATGGCCAGCAACATTAAGGGGAATAATAAAAGCTTCTTCAAATATGTTAGAAGCAGGAAACCTGCCAGAGAAGCGGTTGGCCCTCTGGATGGTGAGGGAGGGAAAGGGGAGATAAAAGGAGACTTAGAGATGGCAGAGAAATTAAATGAGTTCTTTGCATCTGTCTTCACGGCAGAAGACCTCGGGCAGATACCGCTGCCCGAACGGCCCCTCCTGACCGAGGAGTTAAGTCAGATAGAGGTTAAAAGAGAAGATGTTTCAGACCTCATTGATAAATTAAAGATCAATAAGTCACCGGGCCCTGATGGCATGCACCCAAGGGTTATTAAGGAATTGAAGAATGAAGTTGCAGATCTCTTGACTAAGGTATGCAACTTGTCCCTCAAAACGGCCACGGTACCAGAAGATTGGAGGATAGCAAATGTCACGCCTATTTTTAAAAAGGGAAAGAGGGGGGACCCGGGAAACTATAGGCCGGTCAGCCTAACATCTATACCGGGTAAGATGGTGGAATGCCTCATCAAAGATAGGATCTCAAAACACATAGACGAACAGGCCTTGCTGAGGGAGAGTCAGCATGGCTTCTGTAAGGGTAAGTCTTGCCTCCCAAACCTTATAGAATTCTTTGAAAAGGTCAACAGGCAAGTGGATGCGGGAGAACCCGTGGACATTATATATCTGGACTTTCAGAAGGCGTTTGACACGGTCCCTCACCAAAGGCTACTGAAAAAACTCCACAGTCAGGGAATTAGAGGACAGGTCCTCTCGTGGATTGAGAACTGGTTGGAGGCCAGGAAGCAGAGAGTGGGTGTCAATGGGCAATTTTCACAATGGAGAGAGGTGAAAAGCGGTGTGCCCCAAGGATCTGTCCTGGGACCGGTGCTTTTCAACCTCTTCATAAATGACCTGGAGACAGGGTTGAGCAGTGAAGTGGCTAAGTTTGCAGATGACACCAAACTTTTCCGAGTGGTAAAGACCAGAAGTGATTGTGAGGAGCTCCAGAAGGATCTCTCCAGACTGGCAGAATGGGCAGCAAAATGGCAGATGCGCTTCAATGTCAGTAAGTGTAAAGTCATGCACATTGGGGCAAAAAATCAAAACTTTAGATATAGGCTTATGGGTTCTGAGCTGTCTGTGACAGATCAGGAGAGAGATCTTGGGGTGGTGGTGGACAGGTCGATGAAAGTGTCGACCCAATGTGCGGTGGCAGTGAAGAAGGCCAATTCTATGCTTGGGATCATTAGGAAGGGTATTGAGAACAAAACGGTTAGTATTATAATGCCATTGTACAAATCTATGGTAAGGCCACACCTGGAGTATTGTGTCCAGTTCTGGTCGCCGCATCTCAAAAAAGACATAGTGGAAATGGAAAAGGTGCAAAAGAGAGCGACTAAGATGATTACGGAGCTGGGGCACCTTCCTTATGAGGAAAGGCTACGGCGTTTGGGCCTCTTCAGCCTAGAAAAGCGACGCTTGAGGGGGGACATGATTGAGACATACAAAATTATGCAGGGGATGGACAGAGTGGATAGGGAGATGCTCTTTACACTCTCACATAATATCAGAACCAGGGGACATCCACTAAAATTGAGTGTTGGGAGGGTTAGGACAGACAAAAGAAAATATTTCTTTACTCAGCGCGTGGTCGGTCTGTGGAACTCCTTGCCACAGGATGTGGTGCTGGCATCTAGCCTAGACGCCTTTAAAAGGGGATTGGACGAGTTTCTGGAGGAAAAATCCATTATGGGGTACAAGCGATGATGTGTATGCGCAACCTCCTGATTTTAGGAATGGGTTAAGTCAGAATGCCAGATGTAGGGGAGAGCACCAGGATGAGGTCTCTTGTTACCTGGTGTGCTCCCTGGGGCATTTGGTGGGCCGCTGTGAGATACAGGAAGCTGGACTAGATGGGCCTATGGCCTGATCCAGTGGGGCTGTTCTTATGTTCTTATGTTCTTATGTTCTTATGTTCTTATGAGAACCACTGCTCCAGATTCTTCGAAAATCTGCAAAAGAAAGAGAAATCATTGCATTTTACACATTGAACTGTAACATGAACAGTGCCATTCTTCCTCATTTTCCATAAATTTGAACAAATATCTTTTTTCAAAACCCTGAAGAAAATTGCACATGGATGGTCAAAGACCTAAACCAGATGTTTCCTACATTTCAGGGGACTTCTTGCTTCTTCCAGAATTTAGTCCTGAATTTGCTGCAGAAGAGAGACATGTCATCTTCTGGCAGAATATAACAACCACATCCAATCAGAGTGGCAAGGAACATCTTACTTTTATATCTTCATCGCTAAATGTTGTTCTAACACAGGCCGGGACTTTCATTCACTCAGCCTTTTATTAGATAATTGGATTTTATGTAGCCACATTATTGCAATTAAATGGGACATTTCTCATCCTTTGCAACTTTGGTTTCACTGAATGTTCCGGTTTGTTCCTAAGCAAAAGAAGCATTTATCCACCCTTCAAGAAAACATAGTGATCGTTTTAGTCTGGTCTGCATTAATGCAGCAAATGTTTCACGAGCCTCACAATCCTGTTGAACACAGTGGGATTTCCTTTGCAGTAAAAATGCAGAGGACTGTGAATGGGACAGACTTTCCTACATGCATCATTTCCTGAGGCTGCAATCCTATGCATACTTACCTGGGAGTAGGTTCCATTGAAATAAATGGAACTCATTCTGAGTAAACATGAATAGGATTATGCTGTGAGTGCATTTCCTGTGTAGAGAGAGAGAGAGAGAGAGAGAGAGAGAGAGAGAGAGAGAGAGAGAGAGAGAGTGAGTATCTGTGCCTGTTCTACTTGCTTAATTTCTTAACTACATCTAATGTATATGCATAATATTACCTGTTTTGCTAGGCTCATTTTCATGTGTCATCTGCACTGCTTCTCTTTACAGTTATCTGGTATGGAACTACCAGTTGTCCTTCTGAAGTCCTCAGTACTTTACCCAAGCTGTAAAACAGGTACATATTTTAGATGCTTCATTCCCATACTATATAAAATGCACTTGCATATAATCCATGACGGGGCTCACTTCCTTAGACTATCTATGCATGCATTTTGAATTCTTGGTCATAAATTCACTGATAGTAAATTCACTCAGGATTGTTTGAGCCTCATTGTATCTCATCTGCAAAAATATGCTTTATGCTCAGTTCCTTAACAACTGTATATTAAGGATATGAGTGATTTGACCTAGATTGACTCACTCTCTTGAGCTGTCTACAATGCACGTAGATTATTTTCTGTCTTCCGATTGTGGTACAAGTGTGGTGTGGATTGTGTTGTGATCAATGATGTCTTGATATATGTAGAAGATGTTACCTGAGGGTAGGGGACTTTTTAAACACCTGAAGTAACTGTACACCCTAGAATATTTTCCATGGGGTCTGCTCAGGATGTGTCCCATGGCACCACGAGTTACCAGAATGGCCTATTCTGAGAAATGACAGATCTACTGTAACTTCACCATAGGTTTTTGCAGTACTTAGCAAGCAAAACAGAATGTGGTGGACATTTCTGTTGCTCATTTAAGTCTGTCCTTCAGTATTTACCTTCATGAAAGCATCCCAAATTTATTTGTACGGCAAGCAAAACATCAGATGTCATTCAAAGATAATCATATTCTTTTTATCTCTGTGGTATTTCATTGCATTTGTTTCCCCTTAATAATGCAGCACTGGAACAAAACAGGCTTAAGAGTAAGCTAAGGCACATCTTAAAAGATGAGCTTGATAATTCTAATATATCCTTTAATATTGAGGCCAGCTGGGAAACTGAAAGTGTGACAAGTGGAACGAACTTCTATTAGATTGGCAAGATACCAGTCATTGGCATGGCCTAAATGACAGTCCCGGCATCTGGAAAGCCGTTGATAAGAAAATCCTGTTAAAATGGTGCACTTTATTGCAATTATTATTTTCTATTAATGTGCAACTCATGTGACTTTGACTTTTGGTAAGCATGGCTTATGAGGGTGTTATGTTCTTTTGCTTTAACAAATGCTCAGAAAAATACTTTCAGCAGATCTTTGGGGAAGAGAAACCCAAGTATGTTAACAACATATTCTCAGATAGAGCTGTGCCACCCTTTATAGCAGTGCAATGCAGTTCCATGGTCAGATGGTGGCATGCTATTTGGGGGGCATTGCTGTAAATGGTGGCAATGCCACTGCTGCCTTCCTCAGCATTTTTTGGGTAGCTCCTTCAAGCTCACCATTTGGAGCTCTGATAAGACTGCATCCATCCCATCCACCCGAGGGATAGTCTGACTGGTCACTTTCAGGGGGCCAGGTAGGAATTTTTTGCCTTTCACCTGATTGGCCTTTGGATTTTTGCTTACCTCAAACCGTTCCCTGTTACCTCAGCCAATATGGTCACTTCTGGCAGGTATAGTGAGGAAATGGGAGTAGGAGTAGGAACCTGCTGTGCATCCTAAGGTATGCAAGAGGGGAACTCCAGAGGCCATCTTGTTCAGGGATGCTGACTGGCAACCCTTAAGGCCTGAATGGCAAAGTTCACCCTAAAGGCTTTCCAGCTTGGGATGAGTTGGGTAATTTGGCTGCCTTGACACCCTTTCTGGCCTGCCAAGGGTTGGCTGCCTTGACACCCTTTCTGGCTGCCAAATCTATGGTTGGAGCCAAGGTGCCGATATGCGTGGGGGGGGGGGGGGAATGACTAAGGTAGGTGCCTGCTCTAAAGGCAAGTCTGTTCCAGAGAGACCACAGGCGAAGAAATACAAAAGGAGAGAATGTTCAGACACAGGCAGAGCCTTTTTCTCCTCAATAAACCTAATTTCCATGTGAATTATCACATAACGCTTCTTTGGTTTTCCTTTTGTCATCCTTATTGGGCCATGCATCTCCAAATCAATTTTGGGTGGACATCAAAGCAGCATTTTGTAAGCTCAACAGGAATTAGCTGTAATGAAATGAATAACTATGGGTTTGTATCCACAAATTTATAATAATTACCTGGCATCCCTTCATGTAAATATTTGTGGAAATGTCACTTGCTGCTTGCCAAACATCATTATGAATAGACCTTCTCATTTCATGGATTTGGTACCTCTGTGAGAAACGTCAATTCAGTACTAATCACTGGGTTAATGCGCAGCAAGCTTAATATGCTACAGCATTTGTTATCGCCAGTTGATCTTTAGGATTAGAAGACATGCAATCAATCTAAGTGGTGGGAACTTTAATTTGAATGACAGTTGATTATTAATATCCACTTATACCTTCTCAGGTATAATCCAAGATCAAAGCACTGGCACCAGCTCGACCTGATCCTCACCAGACGCTCCAGCCTTCCCAACATCAAGATCACACGCAGTTATCATGGTGCTGCCTGCGACACTGACCACTCCCTGGTGTGCAGCAGAGTGAAACTGCAAACAAAGCGACTGTATCACACGAAAAAGGAAGGAAGACCTCGCATTGATACCAGCAAGACCCGGGATCAGAGAAAAGTGGAGGAATTTGCACAAGCGCTTGAGGAATCTCTTCCAGGCCCGGCCGACGCAAACGCATCCAACAGATGGGAACATTTCAAGAATACCGTTTACAACACCGCCTTGTCCATATTCTGCAAGAAGACCAACAAGGCGGCAGACTGGTTTGAAGCCCACTCTGAGGAGTTGACACCAGTCATTGAGGAAAAGAGGAGAGCTCAAGCAGCATACAAGGCCTGTCCCAGTGAGCGCAACCTGCAGGTCCTCCGAACTGCTCGCAGCAAAGTCCAACAGACTGCCAGGAGATGTGCTAACGACTACTGGCTCCAGCTCTGTTCCGAGATACAGATAGCAGCTGACACGGGCAACATCAAGGGGATGTATGATGGTATCAAGCAGGCCCTAGGTCCAACACAGAAGAAAATTGCCCCTCTGAAGTCTGCAACAGGCAAGGTCATCCAGGATCGGGCACAGCAGATGGAACGCTGGGTGCAGCACTACTCTGAGCTATATTCCAGAGAAAATGTAGTCACCGAAGAAGCACTGAACAACATTGAGTGCCTGCCTGTGCTGGAAGAGCTTGACAGTGAACCAACCCTAGAAGAACTTCACGTGGCCCTGGACTCCCTTGCCTTTGGCAAGGCACCTGGAAAAGACAGCATCCCTGCTGAAGTCCTAAAATGCTGCAAAGAGATCATCATCACTGAGCTGCATGAAATCCTCTGTCTCTGCTGGAGAGAAGGTGGAGTACCTCAAGACATGAGGGATGCAAACATCATCACGCTGTACAAGAACAAAGGTGACAGGGGTGACTGCAACAACTACCGCGGCATCTCTCTCCTTAGCATTGTAGGAAAGCTGTTTGCCCGAGTTGTACTAAAGAGGCTCCAGGTACTTGCAGAGAGCGTCTATCCAGAATCGCAGTGTGGATTCCGAGCCAACAGGTCCACCACTGATATGGTATTCTCCCTTAGACAACTGCAGGAGAAATGCAGGGAACAACGACAGCCACTCTTTATAGCCTTCATAGATCTCACAAAGGCTTTCGACCTGGTCAGCAGAGACGGCCTCTTCAAGATTCTCCCCAAGATTGGATGTCCACCCAGGCTCCTCAGCATCATCAGATCTTTCCACAAGGACATGAAGGGCACTGTTGTCTTCGATGGCTCCACATCAGACCCTTTTGACATCCGAAGCGGAGTGAAGCAGGGCTGTGTTCTTGCACCAACCTTGTTTGGGATTTTCTTCGCTGTCCTGCTGGCCTTTGGAACTGCAACAGAAGGCATCTATCTCCGGACCAGATCAGACGGAAAGCTCTTCAACCTCTCCAGACTGAGAGCAAAATCCAAAGTCCAGCTGAAATGTCTGCGTGACTTCCTCTTTGCCGACGATGCAGCTGTCACTAGCCACTCTGTCAAAGATCTCCAGCAGCTCATGGATCGTTTTAGCAAGGCCTGCCAAGATTTTGGACTGACAATCAGCCTGAAGAAAACACAGGTCATGGTTCAGGATGTGAACTCACCTCCCTGCATTACAATCTCTGAGCATGAACTGGAGGTTGTCCATGACTTTGTGTACCTTGGCTCAACGATCTCCGACACTCATTCTCTCGATACTGAGCTAAACAAGCGCATCGGTAAAGCAGCTACCACGTTTTCCAGACTCACAAAGAGAGTCTGGTCCAACAAGAAGCTGACGGAACATACCAAGATCCAGGTCTACAGAGCTTGCGTCCTGAGTACACTTCTGTACTGCAGCGAGTCATGGACTCTTCGCTCACAACAGGAGAGGAAACTGAGCGCTTTCCACATGCGCTGCCTCCGACGCATCCTCGGCATCACCTGGCAGGACAAAGTTCCAAACAACACAGTCCTGGAACGTGCTGGAATCCCTAGCATGTATTCACTGCTGAAACAGAGACGCCTGCGTTGGCTTGGTCATGTCGTGAGAATGGATGATGGCCGGATCCCGAAGGATCTCCTCTATGGAGAACTCGTGCAAGGAAAGCGCCCTACAGGTAGACCACAGCTGCGATACAAGGACATCTGCAAGAGGGATCTGAAGGCCTTAGGGATGGACCTCAACAAGTGGGAAACCCTGGCCTCTGAGCGGCCCGCTTGGAGGCAGGCTGTGCAGCATGGCCTTTCCCAGTTTGAAGAGACACTTTGCCAACAGTCTGAGGCTAAGAGGCAAAGAAGGAAGGCCCATAGCCAGGGAGACAGACCAGGGACAGACTGCACTTGCTCCCGGTGTGGAAGGGATTGTCACTCTCGGATTGGCCTTTTCAGCCACACTAGACGCTGTGCCAGAACCACCTTTCAGAGCGCGATACCATAGTCTTTCGAGACTGAAGGTTGCCAATACAATAAAATACCTTCTCAGGACATGAGCACCTCTTTAATAAAAATGAAAAATGACTTTTCTCTTCAAATAGTCCGTCCAAGCCACCTGACCATAAGGTGGGAATATATGAAATTTAAGTCCCATATATAGGATTTGATGCAAACCCTGAGAGCCTACAGTCAACACCTGCGGATTTGACTTGAGTGCCATAGTGGTACTTTGGAAAGTAGAATCAGAAAGTAAGTGCAGGGATTTGATGGATTCTTAGACACCTTTATTTTGCAAAGGTGTTCAAAGTGCCTACACCAGTGGTTCCCAAACTCTCTGGGAGTTTGGGAAGAGCTGTAAGTTACTGCAGGGGAGGAGTGAAAGCAGCGATACCGTCACTACAATCATGCCACAGCCAGGAGCAAAAGGGGTTTGTTTTTACCTACCTGAGCCAGGATGGCCTTCGGTGGGGGAAGGGGGTGCAGGAAGACTGTGGACCCTTCTGCAGGGATCCCCAAGCCTCCAAACTGCTGTAAACAGTGAAAAATAGCCATGTCCAGTTTTGTGACAAAAACTGGAAGTGTCTGGTGTTTTTTTTCCGGGCTGCGGAATGGGCTGCGGAATGGCAAACGGGGCAGGGACAGGGGCATTCTGGGGAGGTGGAGTCCGACATAATGTGGGGAGGGGGTGGGGAGGCCGGCATGACGCTGGGAGGGGGGCGTGCCAGAGGCGTGCCTGGGGCGGGCAGGAGGAGGAACCGTGGAGCTCTGCTCCGCAGGATCCTCGGCGCTCATAGAGGCTGCGTGCTTTACACGAGCGCCTTTATGTTAGGCATTTTACGAGGCATTGCAGGGCTGGCTCCCTTACTCGGGGGAAGTGGACAAACATCCCCTGCTCTGCAGGTGCCTCCTGTGATAGCGCGGGAGGCACTGGATTCGGCTGCAGCCCTCGTGGTGCCGCCAAGCGGGGGCTCCCCGGGCAGCTCAGGATTGGGCTGCCCATTAGGATTGGGCAGTGAATGGGCTCAAATGTCCAGGATTTCTCCAAGCACCAGCACAGCCCAAGAAATAAAGCACACACTTAAATGGACCCCCATTCCCCCACCCCACAAGCACAACTCTGGTTGTGATTGGTCAACTGGGTCAGAGGCTCTCAGGGGATCAGAGGCTGGCTGAGGGCCGGATAGAGGCTCACCGTGGGCCGCAACTGGCCCCTGGGCCGGGGTTTAGAGACCCCTGGTTTAGCCCATAGATGTGCTATAAATTCACAGTATATATCCCTCACTAAAAAATCTTGCATTTGCTTGATTATCTCTCCTTCTGCATCAATCCCTGAAATCAAACAAGATGAAAACATGAAGTTTTTTTTCTTTAACTAGATCAGAATTAACAGCCAACTTGTTCTTCTTTAACTTTAACGTCCTTCCTTGAATCTCCAAAGGCTGTTCATTTCAAAACATTTGCATAACACAGAACAAATATGATTTTTGTAATGGCTGCAGAATCTTGCATGATATCCCATGAGACCAGGGAACAAATCAAGGAAGTGTGAATCATTGTTTACCTTAGAAATAGTAGCCCAAAGCGAGATAAAATATGTTAATGGACTTGTACTTTTCTAAAAGAAACATAATGATGATGCAAAGCATTTCATTAACTTTAGCAGTACAGAACCTTGTGTGCATAGGAATAAAATTATTGCACCTACTATATTCTAGATGTCTATTCTTTGTTTTTGTGATTATTAACACAGTACCAAACTACCCACCATTTTAACAGGTGTGACATATGAAGACCTATACATTGCATGAAGAGGGTTGGGCTGCCCATTTGCTCCCTACCTAATCCCAGTGTCTGGGATGGGAAGGAGCTTATTCCCCCCTCATCTGTAGTCTCTTTATTTTGACCACTGGGACTCAACAAAAGCCACAGAGAACCAGCCAAGGCCATTTCTGCACATCTGGGCCCAGGTGTGTTCAGGAATACCAAGTGGGTCGGTCCATTGGAAATTTGGTCTTTGAGGCACTAAGGCTAAAATCCTAACCTCATTTTCCTGGGAGTAAAATCCATTGAACAGGACTTACTTCTGGGTAGACCTGGTTAGGATTGTGCCTTACATCAGAACGATAACAGGAGCTAATTTGTTCAAAGAATCTTATTCAATAACTCTGCTGGTCTGTTCCTTTAATTGACATTCGCACAACCATCATCTAACCATGGTCTAACCATGGTTAGACCATCATCTAACTATGGTCTAACCATAGTCTAACCATGACTATGGTCTAATCATATGGTCTATGATGGTCTAACCATAGTTAGAACATCATCTAACTATGAATCACATGGAAGATTCTCTTCTCCCAGTTAATTTAAATCATGCTAGTTGTCTCAATTTTTTCCTCACATTGTTCTTTTTGGATGAGATCTCCTTCAGTTCAACCCATTTATTTTTCCACCCTGAATGATCTTCATTATGATCGGACCCTCATGGAATGCAGCATTAGCGGCCCAGTCGGTGACATCGCTAAGGAGTGCGGCCCTTACCAGGTGACACACACCCAGAGGGGTGACACGACTGGCCAAAATTTTTTAAGTCTTAGTATTTTTGAATAATACTACCATCATGTTATATATATATCATTTGATATGTAATTTCAGGCAGAATGCAATGAAACAAACTATGCTGAAATATCTCTATTCTGTCAAAAGTTATAAGCAAAAAAAAAAACCCAGTGAAGGTGGGGCGATGGTGCATTAGCACGCCCGCCACGCAGAGCATTGCCTCACCCACTGCATGAGAGAAGGTCGCTCTTAGGGGTGATGCTCCTGCACTGGGTGGCGCAAACTATATTGATTGCACTGGACCCAATCCTATTACTCCCAGTTTACTCCACATTTTCTGCTTTGCCTTCTGATTATGCCTCAGTCCTTTGTGGAAACAAGAGCTCTCTCAAGAAATTAGTTCCTCAGGACCAGCTGCTAGTCACTGGTGAAGAGCAGGAGGGCTGGCTAGACACCCAAGACATTCATGGCAAGCTCTTCCTCTCTGACAAAGCTTGCTGGGAGATATGCAGATGAACGACTCCTCTGTCTGATACCTCTGCCTGCAAATGCTGCAATCCAGAGCTATGTCGTACATGAGCGGGCCAGTTACCCCATTCATTTCAATGAAGAAGAGCAGCCCTGCATGCTTGTTCCTTTGTGCGCATGTAGCAGCTGATCATCTTTGGGGTGAGAGAGTTTCACACAAGCACAGGAACACTTGTGTTTCAAGCAGGGCCTCTGAGAGGAATTTTATCAGGGGGTACAAAGTTTCTTTTGGGTCCCTTTGCAAAGGCAGAGGGGTGAAACAAAATGGGGCGGGGTGGTGACAGTGGAGCAGAATAGGGGCGAAGTAGGGTGAGGGGAGGGTAGGAACAAATGGAGAAGTCTTTGGAGCCTAGGTCTACCGACCCATGTGGCATCAGCAGTGTCCCCAGCATCTCCAGTCATTTTAGTGTCCCCAACATCCTGGATGGGCAACAAGTCTGAGTAGATATGAAAATGTCGGATCCCAGGAAATTTCTGGGCCCCCTCCTTTGTCTCCTGGGCCCCCCTTTTGACCCTGGGCCCGGGTTCAAATTACCCCCTTTACCCCCATCTCCTAGGCCCTGGTTTCAAGTGAAGTGATTTTAGCACTTTTTAATTAAATGAAATATACTGCAATGGCTCTTAACTTTGTGTATTTGTAGACATCAGTTAGAACAGCAGTTCCCAAACCGGTGGGTCACGACTCACTAGGGGAACAAGAAATGGACCATTCCCTCTTAAGAGGAGTGGCCCAGGAATGGGTCCCCAATGGCGCTGCAAATATCACATGGCTGCCCTGAGCTCCAATATCTGATCAGAGCTCACTTCTAGTTTGCATAATTGCAGTCACTGACTGTCCTGGGTCCCTGCAGTGCTGCGATTGCCATGGCACCATCAGGGCCACTCCCCCACTCCCGTCCCACCACTACTTAAAAGGTTCCCAACTCCCTTGGAGGAGTTTGAGAATCTCTGATTTAGAATATGTCAGTGACCTATATTTTGAAGTAGGTACACTGTGTTTTAATTTCACTGAAAAGGACATTTGAATGAAGAAATTAGTGCACTACTAATCTCTGTTGAGTCATCCTCACGTAATTATGCCCACCCAGAACTTTTTGCTTGTCACCTTCTTGCAGCACAATCACTTATATGTCTACTCAAAAGTAAGTCAAATTGAATTCAGTGGGACTTGCTCCCAGGCAAGTGTGCATAGAATTGTGGTCTTGCCCTTTGAAATGTTAAATCCATCACTCCGATCCTGTTTTGCTTCTTTTCTTCATACCATTGCTTTGCAATGTTTACTTCCTACGTGGAATCCCTGCTAGTTTTATCCTGTGTCATTTTATATTTCAAAACTCCACACAGTAAACGATGGAACATTGTTTTAAGGAACCTTGTTTTGGGGATATTGTTTCTGCCACATGCTGGGTGATGGTTCCCCGTCTCCTCCATTCTTCATTTCTGTTCCACGCATCCTCTTTTGCTCTTTGCTGCAAATATCCTGATGATATTTACAAGAGAAGTAATATTTGAATACTTCCTCTGTTTGGTATTTCCCCTGAAAATACCACAAGCAGTCAGGTTTCCATGATATTTCTGTTGACATTAATATCGGCGTTACCGCAGAGAAAGTTTTAGAAAGAGAAGAATATACAAGTTCCTGCTCACCTCAAATGCTGAATGTTCAACTGACTGATTTTAAAACAGACAGCCCAGAAAAATATAACCACCACCACTACCCCCCAAAAAGGGGGGAGATGCTTATTCTTTGCCTTGAATGAGACATGAAAATCACTTTTAAAAGTCTACCCTACACTAATGGCCCAATCCTTCTGGTGCCATATGCCACCATATGCCACCCTAGCGGCGAGCAGCTGACTCCATGCGCCAGGGGACACTGGACACCCACCAGCAGTGGCATCACCCATACTGGAGGCCAGCGTGTCACCCCTATGGCTGACCTCCTCCCATACAGTGGGCAGGGCCACACCCCGGGTAATGGGTGTGTGAATGTACCATCACCCTGCCCCCGCTGGTTTTTTGGGCTGTAACTTTTGATAGAATAGAGATATTTCGACATGGTTTGTTTCATGATGGTATTATTCTAAAATACCAAGATTTTAAAAATTTTGTTGAGTAGTGGAGTCACCCCCCTGTGTGCATCACCCAATGAGCCTGTACGGTACACACCATCCTAGCCAAGTCATTGCCTGCCAGCACAGTTAAGTGTGTGCCAGGGTTGGGAAGAAGGTGGAAGGCGGGCAGAATGAGCTGGTGAGAGGGATGAAAAGGACAGCAGATTAGGACCGGGAAGAATGCAGGTTTACCTGATAGTGTCTGGGAGGCTTTCTAATGCCCAGGGAGACCCCATATGGCTTCTCCAGACCTCAGAATACCTTTGTATGTGACCAGAGAACACATCCAGTCCAGTGGTCCAATTTGACCCAATCAGCAAATTTGCTTATCAGTGGGATCTGATATTCACGGAGGGTCTGGGAATGGATCCTCCACAGATATCCAGGTCCAACTGTATATTCATATCAAATGAAATCAGGTTACCTGATAAGAGCAGCAACTGTTACCCTGCACTTGCCTGATCTCATCTGATCTCAGAAGCTAAGCAGGGTCAGGCCTGGTTAGTACTTGGATGGGAGACTTCTTAGGAATACCGGGTGCTGTAGGCTTCTACCATAGTCTTTCGAGACTGAAGGTTGCC
The DNA here is from genome assembly GCF_035046505.1 of Tiliqua scincoides. Lineage (NCBI taxonomy): Eukaryota > Metazoa > Chordata > Lepidosauria > Squamata > Scincidae > Tiliqua > Tiliqua scincoides. Next base: position 223,161,424 of record NC_089823.1, read on the forward strand.
AACCATTTTTTACCTGATAAGAGCAGTTGAAACTACCTGGTCATCTCACCCTTTATACCATGAGTGTCAAACTCATTTCATACAGTGGGCCGAATAGCATTCATGTTGCCCGATGCGGGCCAGAAGTGATGTCATGAAGCAGGAAGTGATGCCATTAAGCTGGTTGTGACCAGAAATAAGCTCTCACTTAGGAATTCATTAGCTACAATGACAGAACAGTCATTATGTAAATCTTGACCATATTTTCAAGATATGGGAGAGCCCAATTATCACAAAGGCTTCCCTTTCAGCAGTGACACCTCAGCACAGCTCAACAGCTGAGAGCAGCTGATGTTGGTACTTGGAGAGCTCAAGGGCTGAATGAAGAGCTTCCGCAGGTGCATTTGGCCCCATGGCCTTATGTTTGACACCCCTGCATTAGACCAAGATAGATTCAGCACCTGGATGGCAGACACAGAAGCTGCTGGGGCATTAACAACTGTCCAAAAATACAAGGAAAAAGCGCAAACAGGGGGAAACTGTGAAAAATGCAGATTTATCATGTTGTGTGATAAGATTATAACATTGTGTGTTTTCTTGCCTAGGATTCCCATCATTCGCTTCCACTGGTGGTGCCATCATTGGCTGGTCCCAATGTGATTGGTCTCCAGAGTTGGTTTTCTTGTATGCTTTTTTATAAACAGAGAAATTGACATGGAACTGTAGCCTTTGGTGCATCCTCATGTTTCTTATATCACTTAGTTCTGTCCTTAATTTCAACTGAAGACAATGAGTTGGATCCCAAGGAGCCTTCCACGAACAAAAGGTCTCTTCTGCTCCTTAAAGGGCTGTATCATGCCTCTAACATTATGCAATAAAGCAAAACCAGATTCAAGAAACCAAATTTGTGCAAGCCCAAGTGGAAGCATGAAAACTACTACAGAACCAAAAGTACCTTCAAGAGAGCTGAACAATCTCTTTCATAAGCTGCTGTGCATGTGGCCATTTCCCCGTGGCTTATGGTTTTTGGATCCAACCCAGTACAAAAACAGAAGTGTTGATTTTAAATGTTACAGACACATCCCTTCATACATCATTCACTTGATTGCTGAGGAGCAACTGTAAAACTCAGACAGCCCAACCCTATGTAACTCCCCAAGTGACAATGCAGCGACACCAAGGTGGCTTCTGCTATATCACGTGGAGGAGTTTCAGCATGTTGAGGCCTCCTTGGAGTAAAGGAATATTTGTCCCCTTGCCCTGGGGTAAGCCACAGCAGCTATCATGGATCAACGTAGGCCTGCACCAACTCTACAGCTGGCGCAAGTCCATGTTGACCCATGAAGGTGGATCAGGCCCAAGAAGAGGGTTAGAATTCAATGGGCACTGCTGCCACCAAACCTGCCCCCCTTCCCAGGCCTTATCTGCCCTCCTCCCTGCCCCATCCTCCCCCAGTTCCATCTACTCCCATTCCACTCCCTCCCCGCTCCACCCCCTGCATGAACTCACCTGAGGTGTCGGCATCCCTAGTCCATCTTTGTACAGACCCGGCTACTTACTGCTTGCAGTGGCCAGTCTTTTGGCACCGTTGCCTTTGCAACAACCATGAAAGGGTTTACACCGCATAAGTCAGGTAAAGATCCCTTAGGACTGGGCCATAAGAAAGTGTTCTCGTGAAAACAGCTCCTTACCCCCAGCAGTACGTATTGTCATTTTATGCTTGTGTTCCCAACTTTAATTCTATAATAACGTTCTTAGCCAGATAATAAAGAACTTCTGATAACGTCTCCTGAAATGCCTAGCTAGGGCTTTAGTTTACGATCAGTAAGATTCTGAAGTGCTTTTTTATTTTTTACAAAAGTCTTAGCCTACTAAAAAAGGCCAGTACGCGAGGAGAGGAATATTAATTTAAGAATTTTGCTGTGATTACTAGCATGGATTTTTTTCCCCTTCACATTTTGAGAGTTATTCTGCTCTCAGTTCCCCACACCACACAATTAGAGCTCTCAGTGCAACACAATGCCACATGATAAACCATTTGCATAAGCTACTTTTCTGTTCTGTAGGCCTTTATTAATTCTGCTGTAAAGGTTGTTGGTATCTTTTTTTCATGTCATTTCCATTTGGATCTTTCTAAAAAAAAAAAATCATTATCATGCCATACCCATTTAGTAGATTGAACCACCAGTTTTCCCGATCCTTGTTTTATAAAAGATAAGGCCTGAAATAATTATTAAGTTCAACAGAAATTCATTCTGAAGCTCCTCTTAATGTAAGGGCATGTGCAATTATTATTTTTTTTATAGAGGCCAACACCTGCTAACGGTGTTATGTGTCTACTTGACAAACACCCACATATATTCAGAGAATGTGTATATACTCTGATGATCTAATACCTGTTCTTTTGCTTAAATCAATGCATGTGGCCTTTTGAAAATCACTGCTAACACCCATGAACTTTTCAATCATTCCTGAGCTCAATTTCATGGATATTTAGCAGAGGAAGTTTAGCAAAAGTCAATTAACTCTTTTTACATTGTGTGCTGGTGATACACACAATGTATCACCAGCAACACCTCTGAAACACTTGTAGTGGCTTACTGAGGGGGGTGGGAGCCATAGGTCAATGGTGGAACACGTTTGACATACAGAAGTTTCCAGGTCTAGGCTCTGACATCTCCAAGCAGAGTAGGGAAAAGACCCATCTCTGAGTGGAGAATTGCTACCCGTCAAAATGAATAATTCTGACCTAGACAGACTAGTAGTCTAGCCCAGTGTAAGGAACATTCAGGTGAGGGTAACTTGCGCTCGACATTCATCAACATCTCATCAAACCCATAAGGCGTAACTCCCCAGGAAATTATACTTTCTTCCCACTCTAAGGTTGCAATCCTATTCACATTTTCCTGGGAGTATTCCACTGAGCATGACTTACTTCTGAGTAGACATGGATTGACATGAAATCCACCAAAACATGAAATCGATGGGGCAGCAAATAAGTACCCATGACATCAGCCCAATTCTATCCCCCAACAGTCCACAGCATGCAGCCATGCCACAGAGCTCATGCTGCATGCCATGGTAGGGGATGGCCAGAGGAAGGTACTGTAAGTAAAAACATTTTTACTTTTCTCCTAGTAGGCCTCCTAATTGCCTGTGGGTCTCGTCAGATCTCCACCAGCTATTTTGTTGATGTACGCCCAAGGAGAGGAAGGGGGGGCCTCTGTCTGCAAAAAAGGAGATGCCATTCTGGCACATACTGCTGCCACTAGGATCCATTCCCTCCAGCCCCTGAACTGCCCCCTGCCTTCGCCCTCCAACCCTTCCCCAATCTGTCCATTGTGCACCCCTGCCACCACCTTACCTACTCTAGCGCAGGTTGGGTCTGCCGGTGACAGGCACGTGATCCATTTGCACCAGCAGCTTCAAAGTGCTTGGCACTGACGCACCATTTATGGCAGTAATGCACCATTTGCGATGCCAGCTCTGCCACTGTAAGGGCCCATAGAGTTGGACCACAAAAGAGAAAAGTGTCCAGCATCAGATCCAATCGCTTTTGGTTTCCCAATTCAATGGATCAGATGTTTATTAAACAGCAATGCAATGTTGCTGTAAAATCAATGCTTAATGCTAATGGGTAAATAGATCTCAGTAAGAGCTAGCCTACATTATTATTATTATTATTATTATTATTATTATTATTATTATTATTATTAACACTCCAACTTCGCCATATGGTGTCGGCACAACACGGGAAGCAGCAGTTACTGGTTAGGGACAGACTGCACTTGCTCCCGGTGTGCAAGGAACTGTCACTCCCGAATCGGCCTTTTCGGCCACACTAGACGCTGTTCCAGAACCACCTTTCAGAGCGCGATACCATAGTTTTTCGAGACTGAAGATTGCCAACATAGAAATAATAATAATTATTATTATTATTGAGTCCCAAAGGGACTCAAGGCGGCTTACAAAACAAGGTTAAAAACAGTTAAAAACATAATTTAAAAGCAGATAAAAACATATCATAAAAACAGTAGTCAGATAAAAACTAGTCAGGTAAGAGCATAGGGCAATAAATTAGAAAAGGAACAGGCCTGTGAACAGATGTTAAAAAATGTTAAGAGATGTTAAAAGATGTTTAAAAGGCCAGGAACTCAGAAGGCTTGTCTAAACAGAAGGATCTTCAGGCCTCGCCAGAAAGTTACAAGAGAGGGAGCAGTTCTTAAGTCAAGGGGAAGGGAATTCCACAGCGTTGGTGCCACTACTGAGAAGGCCCTATTTCTTGCTGCCGCCCCATGTACCTCCCTAGGCGGTGGTAGTTGTAAAAAGGCGTTCTCTGATGACCTAAGAGTACGAGCCAGATTGTACGGGAGTAGGCGATCTCTAAGATACCCTGGCCCAGAGCAGTATAGGGCTTTAAAGGTCAAAGCCAGCACCTTGAATTGGGCCCGGAAATGAATGAGCAGCCAGTGCAGCCGCTGGAGAAGCGGACTGACAGAATCAATCCGCCTACCTCCAGTAACTACGCGGGCCACCGCATTCTGCACTAGTTGCAGTTTCCGAACCGTCTTCAAGGTCAGCCCCACATAGAGCGCATTACAATAATCTAGCCTCGATGTCACCATGGCATGGATTACCGTGGCCAGGTCTGCACGATCCAAGTACAGCCGCAGCTGGCGCACCAGCCGAAGCTGAGCAAAGGCCCCCCTGGCCACAGCTGCCACCTGGGAATCCTACATGTCACACTTGTAGCAATCATCCCCATAGTGAGATTTCCACTCCTGGGTTATATTGTTTATTTGAGTCAGAGCTATTATGTCATGTGTTTTCCTGACCCAGATTCTCATCAATTACGGGCACAAGCGGGAGCAGCAAACTCTTGATGTGATGGCCCAATTACTCAATGAGTTGCACAAACCTCTCTGGTTGGTGGTGGTGGTGGGTGGGAAATTCACCATGGAGCTGCTGATCTCCTTTGCAAGTGCAACACTTAGAACAACTCTGTGATGGACGGCAAGTTGCCCAGTTTCAGTGCAAATTTCATGGGAAGCGGAGCATCCTTTCAAGTAAGCCAACTGCTCATTGAAATGAAGCATTTTTACATTCCAAATAATTTGAGTCAGAGACAATTCTGCTCTACTAAGGCCCACAACTGTCATCAAAGAGCCATGATGTCTAACTGAAATATGAAACTATACACTGACTAGCTTTTGATGAGATGGATGGTTCTCAGCGAAGTCATAAACTTCCCTTCACTGGGTAGCTCACATCTCTCACATATTTATGTCTAACTTCAAACATTCCATATATAAAAAAAGACTCTGGCTCTGTGTGCTATGCCAATATTTTTTAAAAGTTCTGCTTCTTCTAAAGTTCACAATGCACTCTGGCAGAGATCAAAATTATACGCATTGTGGTTGAGGACTGAAAGTGGACTTTTGAATAATGTCGACTATACATCACGTTAACTTTTCTGAAACCTACTGGTCCACCAACCTTACTGAACCAAGGACTCCAATGCCTACATTAGTTCCTACAATCATTCACAGAGTCTTTAAATTGCAGAGTGAGTTAAGGCAAAATCATCTCACATAGTAAATATTTAACAGTGGCTCCCAAACTGTGGGTCGGAACCCACTGGTGGGTCATAACCTCATTTTTAATGGGTTGCCAAAGGGTGATGGAAAGATCAGATAACCTCAAGCTCTGGGGCTACTGAAAAATCAGATACTGTGGCTGCTAAGTACCCTGCAAAGAGGTCAGCGCCTGCAGTTTCTGAGATAACTGCCCTGCAAGTTGCTGAGCTCCTGTGGTTTGCAAGCAAGTATAAATATAGAGAGATAAAGTTTGGCGGTCTTTTTCTGGCTATTATTACTTATAAATAAATCAAATATTTTTTTCTTTCTAGAACTTTTTTAAGAGTCTAGTAAACCTAGGTGGGTCCCGACAGAGCATTGTTTTAAAAAGTGGGTCCTGGTGCTAAAAAGTTTGGAAACCACTGATTTAGAAGTTTGGATTGTGACATAACTTCATACTTTCTGTAGTGTGGCATCCTCCTTATGGGAGGGGCAAGGTCTTAGTCAATTGGGGGCACTGTCCTCAAGTTTAAGGATGAGATTGCAAAGGGGCATGAAATGGGGGTTGTTTCTCCCCTTCCCCCCCCCCCATATTTAGTACAGAACTTTGCTAATGGATAAAAATAGCACTTTAACATCTCCTTTATTCCTTGAGTAATTTGTTTAATTCAATTGTGTCCTGGTCTACTGAGCTGCAAAATAGAAGGATTAGTATGTTAATTAATTGCAGGCAGGGCTGGTCTTACAAAACTATGAGGTGATCAACTTTTTCTTAAGACCCCCCCAAACAATGAGGCACTCTTAAAAAGGACATCTTGAGATCAAGGATTCACCATCACAATGCAACTGCAACTATCAATGGCAAAGCAGGTATATTAGCGCTGTAATACCCAATGTGGGGTATTCGGGGTAGTAGTCAGATAAGCTGGGATACATAATCGTTGCAGGATATGTTTCTCTATTGCTTGTATCATGAACTAGCAAGATGAGTACCTGGGAGGCCTTTGAGTTGGTCTTCTAGGTCAAACAGTTGCAAATGGACAAGGGCAGGCTCATAAGAACTCTAGATTCCAAACCTACACCAGCCTACACCACAGAGTAAGGCCAGCCTACACCACAGAGTAAGGCCAGCCTACACCACAGAGTTATTGTGACAATAAAATGAGGGTAACATGACACTCAGCTACTGGTTTAAGAGGACCGGGTAAAAATATAATAAATAATTGCTCTGGATTCCACTGAGACTGTATTAATCACCACCTGCAGGACAGGAAAAAAGAAGTACAGAAAACAATACTATTTTCTTCCAGGTGTTACTAAGGGTGCAATCCTAACCAACTTTACAGCACCAAGATAAGGGCAATGCAGCTCCGAGTTAAGGGAACAAAAATTCCCTCACTTTGAGAAGGCCTCCGTGTCTGCCACCCAACTGCAGGATGCAGCACATGCCCCATTGGCACAGCTGTGTCAGTGCAGGAAAGTTGGTTAGGATTTGGGCCTAAATAGGTTAGTAAGTCAATCATATTTTCAAAAAAAGAAATGTGTAATAAATTTTGTCCAGCACAGCAATGTTCTTTGCCATTCTTTTGATCAGAGAGCAACAGGGAGGTATAGGTTGATTTACAAGTTCTAGTTGTTGAAGCAAACACGTTCTGATTGATTAGTACTCATGGCCATCATCATGTATACTTTGCCCTGGCCAGTAAAATTTCCAAGGAAAAAAAAATGCTACTTCCTCCAGTAGCAGCCTCTTCCTAGAGTTACTTTTATGGGACCGCATTATGTTGCCTCTGCTGGAGTAAATTGGCTATAAATTCACCATCAGGGCTCCCTCAAGCAAAATCTATTTTCTTTGTGTCTCTGTTTATTATATGTAAGGCATATTGGATCAGTCTGCAAGGTTACCATCAGGAAAGGGTAGACAGACATGGAGACTGTGGGGCACCTAAGGAACAGCTTACACCGGATTTAAATGACCAGAATCAAACCCAACCTCTTTCAACTTCATCAGTAAGCAGTGGAGGGAGCCCTTGGCCTGCACCTCACATGAGAGTTCAAGCAGTTGCCCTCATGCTGAGAGCAGTTACATTGGGCCAGCGCGGGCTCCAGCAAGTCTCCAGAGGGCCAGAGGCTCATTGGAGATTGGGGACTGCCCATGGGCTGGATTGGGGGTCCCCAAGGGCTGTAAATGGCCCCTGGGCCAGGATTTGGGCACTCCAACCTAAGATATTCTAAGGAATCATTATGAGTTTTCTGAGTCTGTGCAGAGTACTTTTTCCCTTGTCACTGAGAAATGGCAAGGAGTCACGTACCTGAGATTAGGAGAAAAGGAAGAGCAAAGTCTCCCTGAGAGGAAGCAACTGAATAATTTGGGATCCATCTTGGGTTGCTTGGCACCACTCTGATTCTCAGCAGCTTCTTTAATCAGTCGGGTAGTTGCAAAACCATATAAATGTCAAATCTCCTCAAGGTCCCAGAGCTGAAATGGAAAAATAAGTAAGCCAGTACAATGAACCCAACAAACGTACAGTGATTTGGGTTTAATTCATTTTGTATGAGTGCATTTGGAGTAAATAATTTAGAATAATTGAAGGAAGGTGGCATACGGCGTATTACTGTAAGGATATGAGAAAAGTTTTTCAAAACCATCTCAGATATAACAGACATCTTGAGTTTGACAATCAAGCTCAAGTTGAGATTATGTTTGGATTCTGGTCGAAAGCAGATTGAAAAACAGACAGAAAAATAAGATCCTGCAATTTGAAATGTGTTGTACACTGGGAAGTTCTTAAATTACATCTTTAAAAAAAATGAACTGAACTATACTTTCTTTTTGCCGTCTGGACCGAAAGCCAAAATCCCATCCAAAGCAAAAGGCAAGTATACATATTATTAAGAAAGCAAGCTGTAAGATCTTTATCCATGTTCAATTTTCCTAAAAATAACGTTAGCTTCAAACAAGAGAAAAGAAGCTATTAACCAACTCTGCTCTTTAAAAAAAAATCCTAAGATTTAGTTTGTTACATTAAAAGAGAGTACAAATAAAATATAATAAGTAGAAAACGATGGCATAAAGAAGCATAAAGCCACACTGGGGAGAACACAGGCAAGCTTTATCTTTCTTCTGCAATGCATATTCCATTTTTCCCCTTTGAATGGGTTCATATATAATTATAATGAAGTTTAGAAATAAAGCCTTGCCTTTCGATATCTGCTTTAATTTTATCTCTGTATATCATCCTTCTGATGCTCTCAGGCGGCAAAGTGCTGAGCACTCAGGTCTGCCACTGATGCAAACTGTGTCCCCACAAGATCCGGTGTTTCCTTTCAGATATGCCTGGGGAGGCTCTGGTCCTCAGACTGCCATCATCTGGTCTGTGGTACAGTTATCTATTTTTCACATTTTTATACCACCTTCCTCCAAGGAGCTGAGGGTGGCATGCATGGTTCTGCCACTCCTTTTGTCCTCACAATGACCCTGTGAGGAAGATGAGTCCGAGCGATAGTGACTGGCCCAACTCACCCAGGAAACTTCATGGCTAAGTGGAGATTTGAACCTGAATCTTTCAGATTCAAGTCCCGAACCACTAACAGTAGCAGAAAGTAACCCACAAGCCTTTAATCAAGTAACAAGATAGGTTACAGCTCCCCCAGCGGTGTGGGCCAATATTTACACTGGGTGGCTCAGCTCATGTGCTCTTACCCGTTTTACATCATTGTTTTGCACACAGTGGCACAACTGGTTAGTGCTTGAACCATATGCAGCAGCAGTTTCTCAGCAGTGCTGAGGTTCTGAGTTCAAATTTCACTTAGCACAGGTGTAATGGTTGTGCCAGAATATCTTATCCCTTCAGCACATCTTCTTTAGAGGGAAGGGCCATGGGTCAGTGGTAGAACACATGTTCTGGTATGGAGACAATCCCAGATTCAAATCCTAGCATCTCCATATAGCAATGGTTCCCAAACCTTTTAAACTGATGTCTCCCCATTAGGGCTACAATCCTATACATTGTATAGGGACGTGGTGTTTTTTTGTTTGTTTGTTTGTTTTTTTGTGAGGATTCCATGGCTCCTCTGGCTGGTTTCCATAGATTCCCAGGGAGCCATGCCTCACAATTTGGGAATCTTGCCATATTGAACTGGAGAGACCTCTGTTTGGAACACTGGTGAGCTTCTGACCTAGGTGGACCAATGATTCAGAATAAGTCTGCTTGCGCGATACCATAGTCTTTCAAGACTGAAGGTTGCCACACACACATGTTCTTATATATATTATATAGAAGGACTCTCTATTTCTTCTGGAAAACATTTTTTTTAAAGCCAGGAAAAGGATAAATACCATCTATTTCATTAAGTCTGAACATGAGTAAACCAGATATTATGTTATTGTACTCATATACTTCCTGCCCAAAGCTTCCTGGGCCCATGTCCAACTGAAGAAACAAGAAACAAAGAACAATATAAAGAAACAAAAAGGGGGAGGGCGTTGTCAAGCAGATGGCATCCCACAATGCATGATGTGGTCTACATTTAACTAGGCAGGGGTCACTACTGTCTTCATTAAGAGAATGCTCCAGCACTCTGTAGAGCCTTATGATGTGCAACTACAGTGAACCCACAATTTAACAGGCTAATAGGAGAAAAGGGTGTCAATGCTAAAAGTCCATTAAATCCCAGTGCATCTAAGTCAGTGAAGATGCGCCTGAACAAAATAAATATGACTTGTTATTAATGGGCCAGAAAATGTCTGTTGTTTCTGAAGTACACTATGTTAAACTGAAATCTGTTAAATTGAGGTTTCACTGTACTGAATCAGGAATGTCTCTTCACTAGAAGTGACTTGAAAATTCCTGGTATCAGCTTATGTCCAGGGTAGCACTAAGAAGGACCACCGTTCACTCTGGGAAATAGGGTGCTTCTCCCCAGCCTGAGATCATGTCAACACCACATCGATTCCAAAAGGTCACTTTCACCAGAAACATGGGGGTCAAGAACACATTACCACCTTCACCCAGCTGTCAGTCGACAGGCCTCATACGGAGATACATGAAGAGGGAGAAGGATGGGAAGCGTCTTGACCAGTCTCCCTGCTCTGCTTCCTTCTCTCCTCTCCTATTCACACATCATCATATCCAGAGGCATAGCTAAGCCAGTGCCGGAGGAGCGTACGTTGCCTACCCTGTGGCAGAGTGGCGGTTTTCTGCCCTCTCTGCTAGGGGAGGAGGGGGGGTCTTACCTGCAGTGCATGGCAAACACAGCAAAATCAGCCCTCCCCCCACCCTTATTCCCATATGGCTCCAAATGGAGCTGTTTCGGGACTCAAGGGGCTTACCCTAAAAACGAAAAGAACATAAGAACATAAGAACAGCCCCACTGGATCAGGCCATAGGCCCATCTAGTCCAGCTTCCTGTATCTCACAGCGGCCCACCAAATGCCCCAGGGAGCACACCAGATAACAAGAGACCTGCAAGGCCTCCTGGGAATTGTAGTTTAAGAACATAATAACAGCCCCACTGGATAGGCCATAGGCCCATCTAGTCCAGCTTCCTGTATCTCACAGCGGCCCACCAAATGCCCCGGGGAGCACACCAGATAACAAGAGACCTCATCCTGGTGCCCTCCCTTGCATCTGGCATTCTGACATAACCCATTTCTAAAATCAGGAGGTCGCGCATACACATCATGACTTGTAACTCGTAATGGATTTTTCCTCCAGAAACTTGTCCAATCCCCTTTTAAAGGCTCAAATAGACTCAAGTCAAGACTGCTTTGATTTTGTTTGTTGTGTGTGCTTGCTTGCATTTTTTTCCCACCGCTACCAGGGGTTGACTCACTTTTCAAAAAACTCAGATTCAAGTCAAAATGACTTGAAAAGTGGCTCTGGACAAGTTGTGATGACCACTTGTTATAACTCATGGGCAACTCAAGTCAAAGGGGGATGGAGACTTGGAACTTGACTCAAGTATTGGGGCTGTGGCTTCAGCACATCCCCGAGTCCTATCTAGTAAAATTAAAATAGCAGGTTAACATGAGAAGCACAAACTTCATACATTTTTCTTCGGATTCATTTAATAGAACAGAAGGCAAACGCACTGGTTTCTGCACACTTTAAATGCATGATGTGTCCTGTTTAGACACAGAAGGGCTCTTTTCTGTGGAGGTAAAATGGAACCTGCGGGAAAGTGAGACCTGGTATTCTCTAATCAAATGTACCCATTCATGCACTTCACTGAATATCCTAATTCAAATCTGCAATGCTTCCGAAGTTTGTCAAAGGCATTTAATTTGTCACTTCATATGTTGTACTTCAGTAATTTTATCAGTTCTTTGCTAAAAAGCATCCAGCCTTTCCTTGGAAATCCTCTAGGAACTAGATTCTATACTATCTTCAGGCAGCTTCTTTCATTGCTCTTATAATTAGGAAGGTGGAAGGGGAGAGGACTGTGTGAGTTTAAACTAAACCTACGTTCTTGTAGTTTAAATTAGGACTCTGTGAACCCCTTCCTGTAAAAGCATCCTAGCATCATCAACATCCTTTGGAATTCCCTTGAATTCTTCAGGTGCTTCCCCTGAGACAGAAACCTCAAAATTTGCTTTGGATTTCTCTTTGATGACAGCCAAAGACAAACTATTTCTTTTTGGAAAGAAAATATTTCTTTACCCAGCGTGCAATTAGTCTGTGGAACTCCTTGCCACAGGATGTGGTGATGGCATCTGGGCTAGATGCCTTTAAAAGGGGATTTGAAAGATTTCTGGAAGAAAAGTCCATCACAGGTTACAAATCATGATAGGTACGTACAACCTCCTGGTATTAGAAGTAGGCTACCTCAGAATATCAGATGCAAGAGAGGACACTAGGATTCAGGTACCTTGTTGTTTTGTGTGCTCCCTGAGGCATCTAGTGGACTACTGTGAGATGCAGGAACCTAGACTAGTTTGGCCTTTGGCCTGATCCAGCAGGGCTTATCTTATGTTTTTAAACTAGGAATGTATTAAAAACAAAATCCATGAAAATTTCACTGGTCATATTTTGTCTTCTAGAAAGTTCTAGCCTAGACATCTCACTGATTTGCTAGCACTTTCCAGCACTGACATAAGGGCAATGCAGCTCTGAGGCAAGAGAACAAATATTCCCTTACTTTGAGGAGGCCTCCGTGAGTGACACCCAACTGCAGGATGCAGCACATATCCCATTGGCACTGCTATGCCAGTGCTTTGAAAGCACTGACATAAGGGGTTAGGATTGAGCTCTTAGAAATATAGGGCATACTTTGCATCCAGAAGGTTCCAAGTTCAATCTCTGACCTCTCCAGGTAGGTCTGGGAAAGAACCCTTATGAAACCTTGAGAGCTGCTCTCTGTCTGTGTAGGCAATATTCATGTAGCTGGACCAACAGACCCAGTTCTTGATAACTGTGTACTGTAAGTGCAGTTTAAGTTCAGTCTTGCTACCACTGCGAAAACTAAGCCTAATATTGTCTCATTTGTATGGATGGGGTGGGGGAGCAGAGTCTAGATATGAAAGAGAATGAAGTAATCGAATGGGCTGTACTACTTCAGATTGAAAGTGGGGGGTGCCATTTGGAATGTTTCCTCATATAAAAAAAATTCCTTAACAATAGAAAATAAGCATATAAGGGATGAGAGTTCTGTCCTTGTCCGATTGCCCTGGTTTTCTATTTACAGAGAGTCCTTAATGCACGCCATCAGTTTATTTTTCAATTGACAAGGCACTGTTTGTGGGGGGCTCCCTCAATGGCCCTACAAACAAATGACCCTCCCCCAAACTCTCATGGCACACCCATGGACCATTCGGACACAACAATCTGTTGCAGCACACTTGAAAATGGCTGATGTACAGGAACATTTAGAATTTTTATTTCCCATGTATATTCTAAATTGGCACATTCAATCACCTGATTCTGCTGCAGGCATCAGTGGAGGCCGGCAGAAGGAATCTCTGTAAGTTGCCATGTTCCTACTGAAAGGTGGGATATCAATATTGGTAATAAATAAACAAACCCTCCTGGCAAGAAAAACCAAAGTGGTTCCAGACAAATGCCTGTTATGGTATAATGCCACTTCCATTCAGTTATTAGAAAGCTCTTACACCAACGGGTCCTTCAGAAGGTATTCAATTACCCATTTTGTATCTCTTACAATATTCATTGCTGCAACAATGGTTATTATTCATACTTCAGTGCTTCAGCAAATAATTAAGTTGTGTATTCTCATGCCATTGGAATGTGGTGCCCATGTTCCCATTAGCTTTAGTGCTTGCAGGGGCCATTATCTACTGGGACATTCTTCCCTGCAGTCCCTGGTGGGGTGTCATTTTCTTGTGCAGCTTCCTTTGGTTTCAGTGGGGCTTGTACAAGGTGAATTCACTTACAGTCCAATTCTATCCTGGGCTGGCCCACAGCATGCAGGGACACAGGCCCAGTCTCCAGTGCATTCTATGGGATGGCCAGGTGGCCATGGAGGAGTTGCTGGTGATTCTCAAAATATGAAACCTCATGGCCGATATGTAGGATTCTTTCCTTCCAACACCACTCTTAAATATGGAATTGCGTGGTCTCCTTGAGGCAGCAAGTATTGGAGCAATTTAGAAACCTGTACTATGAAACACGCATACTAGCTCTTATGGGATATGGGCATGGACCTATGAAAAAGGTAGAGGAAAAACTGGGAGTGGCTCTCCCTTTAGCATCTTCCAAAGGGCTTGGTGTTGGACTAAGCTAGGGAATGTTCCAATAGGGCAATGAGACCTATATATATATATAAATCTTACTGTTACTGGGTAAGCCTGCAGTTGTTTTCTTTTAAATTTTTATGGTCAATAGCCAGGGGATGAAGAATTCATAATGCAACTGTGTGTGTCTGTGTGTGTGTGTCTGTGTGTCTGTGTTTACTCCTGCTACAAAAGTTTGTTTTCATTTTGCCTCATCAATGCTTCAAGAAAGCATCCACAGGAGTGAGCATGCATTTTTATTTTAAATATCGACAAACGAGAAAATTGTGCAGTAGGGATCTTTCCTTTGTTTTCCAGTGAGCCGTGTGTTACTGAGAAAGGCCAAAATGCATTCCTTTTCATCTCCTGCATATTAAGAAAAATTCCATTACTTGTGTAAATTACTTTGACATGAGGCCCAAACTTATCTGCATTTTGTGCTTCTAAATGTTCCCTTCTGTTAAAACCATGTTTGTGTGAATGAGAGAAGCTCCAATATACATGTAAGGATAGTCCTAAGTGTTCTGAGAATTAAAATCAATCCCCATGAACAATAGGAATGAGTGAACTCCCTATACCTACCTCCAACTAACTAACTAACTAACTAACTAACTAACTAAATAAATAAATAAATAAATAAATAAATAAATAAATAAGAGCCCAATCCTGTGGTCGCAAACGTGCCATAAGGCTGGTGCTGAGCTAGGGCGGCACAGTGGCCCAGGTTCTCCAGTTTGGTGTGCCAGGGGGTGGGTGGGAGGCTTGTTGGGGGAGGGAGGGAGGAGGATTCGTAGAGCTCCACTCCGCAGGATCCAAGGCACTCGTGCAGGGCTGCGCACCCTACACAAGAGCCTTTTCCCATTGCAGCGTTGCTTACCTTACTCGGGGGAAGGGGACAAACATCCCCTTCTCCCGAGGCGCCTCCCACGGTTGTGCAGGAGGCGCAAGATTTGCCGGCAGCCCTTCTTGGTGCCGCCAAGCCTGGGCGCTCCAGGCAGCTCAGGATTGGGCTGCCCATTTGGTTAGCTAAAGCATTTCTTGTGAATACTCAAAACTTGCAATATTTTTTTTTTAGTATTTTTTAGGAAAATGCACAGAAGAAAAGTTGAATAAAACTCTATTACCTGCCCTGCCTGTTCAATTTGAGAGTGAAAAAAAGACTACAAATCCCATGCTCCCTACCAAAAAATGATGGTCCTTCCATTAGTTAAGGGAAAATCAGAAAGTTTTCTTTTGTCTTCCTGCCACCAATTAGGTAACCCCTCACCCTTCACAAAGCCAAGGGGTTGGGGGAGGATGTCAGTTGGGAGACGCAGGGAGACGCAACTAGCAGCAGGGGCTTCTCCCATTTTGGAGCCAGTTCCAAATTTGAAGGTTTCTGAACCCAACCTGAAAATGAATGAAAACTTTTCAATATTCCAAACTCTTCCATTTGTCAGTTCACTCCAATCACTCTCAGAAAAGGCACAGTGGATTAGAAGTTTCAGAAATCCTTAGTAGCATTGAAGTTCCATCTGTCCCTAAACTGTCAATGCAGGTTAGAAAGCAGCTAGAGGTCTCCTTGGGGTAAGGGGATGTTTTGCCCTAGTACTTTGGAGCTACACAGATCTCCACCAGCTATATAGCTGACAGATGTCCGAACAACCAGTTGGCCCAGGAAGGGGGTTAGGATACAGCGGAGGAGGTTTCTCTGATCCCACTACCTCCCTGGCTCAATCCACTCCATTCCACCCTCCTCTGCCCAAAAATGCCTCTCCCTGCCTCCAGAATGCTCTCCTGCCACCTTCTCCCAGCCCTTGCATTGCTCAGCACCTTACCTGTATATGCTGATGGCCCTAGATCTGAATGCAGTACTGTTGTGGTGGCACAGGATGCCCTACCTGCACTGTGTACCCACTGGGTTTCACAATGTGCCTTACGGCATGTTTGCAATACCTTCCACCAGTGCAGGGACTACTGCACTGGTGGAGCTATGTGTTAGGACTGCATAGTCATTCAAATGAATAAATAATATTCCTTATTCCAATATTCCAAACAACACAGTTCCAAACAACACAGTCCTGGAACGTGCTGGAATCCCTAGCATGTATGCACTGCTGAAACAGAGACGCCTGCGTTGGCTCGATCATGTTGTGAGAATGGATGATGGCCGGATCCCAAAGGATCTCCTCTATGGAGAACTCGTGCAAGGAAAGCGCCCTACAGATAGACCACAGCTGCGAAACAAGGACATCTGCAAGAGGGATCTGAAGGCCTTAGGAGTGGACCTCAACAAGTGGGAAACCCTGGCCTCTGAGCGTCCCACTTGGAGGCAGGCTGTGCAGCATGGCCTTTCCCAGTTTGAAGAGACACTTGGCCAACAGACTGAGGCAAAGAGGTGAAGAAGGAAGGCCCATAGCCAGGGAGACAGACCAGGGACAGACTCACTTGCTCCCGGTGTGGAAGGGATTGTCACTCCCGAATTGGCCTTTTCAGCCACACTAGACGCTGTTCCAGAACCATCATTCAGAGCGCGATACCATAGTCTTTCGAGACTGAAGTTTGCCAACATCGATTCCAATACTCCAAAACATACTGAAAATGCACCACATAAAGTCTCATTTTGGCCACTCTTGACAGCTCCCATCAAAACACCTGCCATGGTGGCAATCAGGGCAATGTCATCCAAGCTAAGACAAAATCCATAGAGATCACTAGAAACAGCTGATTGCAACTGGAGTTGCTAAGATAAAAGTAAATGAAAGTGAGAGAAGAATGGTCTTTTCAGAAATGAAAAATATAATTTCTCTCAGTATCTCTTAAGAAGGGCGGTAGTTAAGGTGCCACTCCATTAGAAATAATGGCCACCACAGCTAGAAGGATTAATAGCCTCACATTATCTTAGGATAACAGCTTCTATTAACATGTACCACAAATATATCCTGTATTCAAGTACCCAAAGAACTCCACTTTGTTAAGGAGAAACTAGCTTTCAGCAGCGAACTCAAGGATACCTGCACAAATGGTTTCCGTGCATATAATCAAAAGTGCTAGAATGAAACTCAAAAGAGACTCATCCAGTAGAAACTTTAGGAGAGCAGAGTTAAGGCGTTCATCTAGAACAGCTCTGTGCAATTAATGCAAGCTCCATGCAGCAACTGTTACCCTGCACATGCCCGATCTCATCTGATCTTGGAAGCTAAGCAGGGTCAGGCCTGGTTAGTACTTGGATGGGAGACCGCTTGGGAATACCAGTTGCTGTAGGCTCATACCATGGTCTTTGAGACTGAAGGTTACCAACCAACCATGCAATGTCCATAAGCACACCAATTGATCCAAATGTATGGAGAGTCACTGCATGATCCTGGTCTTGATCTACCACACGTTATAGCCACTATTTTTACTTTTCCCATTTTTATACTGCCCTTCCTCCAAGGAGCTATGGGGTGGTGTACATGGTTCCTCCCTCCTTTTGTTCTCACAACAACTCTGAGGTAGGTAAGGTGGAGGAATAGTGACTGGCCCAAGGTCACCCAGGAAGCTCCATGGCTGAGTGGGGATTTGAACCTGGATCTTCCAGGTCTAAGTCCCAAACCACTACACCAGTGATCTCCAAACCAGAGACCACTGTGTTTGGAAAAAGCCCTCCCTGTCTTGACAGGCATTTACCATTCTGTCATGGCGCCACTTATTTTCCAACCCAGTCTCTGCACAGAGATGCTCTGGACAATAGGTTCTATTGCCCAGCATCCAATCAGTCTGTGCAGCAGGATATCCGCGCAAATACAACTGCCCAGAGTGTCCCTGTGCAGAGATCAGGTTGAAAAATAAGTGGCACTGTGGCAGAATGGTAAGCGCTGCTCATGGGGGAAGGGCTTTTCCGAAGCCCAGGTTCAGCCAACAGGCCAGAGTTTTGAGAGCTCTGCACTACACCATCCTGGCTTACTACATGGTGACTCCACTATATGGCTACATTTTTATTTTTAATAATTATTCATTATATGGTAACAGTGGAAAAAGATGGGCACTTACATCTAAATTTACATACTGCTTACACTAGCCCTGTACAACCCTATGAAACCACAGAGAGTCTCCAGGGTTCCACTACACCAGTGAGCTTTGCCAGCAAGCTCCACCCTACCAAGACACTCTATAGTTCTGCCCATGGAGAGTATTTGTCTCTAGTGTTAAATGCTGTCCACAGAGAGAGATCCTCACTCTGACTAGAGGGGTTGCTAGCTTGCTCACAGGCATTGTGAAACCATGGAGAGTCTCTTGGTTTCCTAGCATCTACATAGGGTGATTATTATTCCACCCTTTCACACCCAAATCGAATGAGAACTCACCGATCCAGGATGGGTGGTGCCCAGGAAAGCCAGTAGAACATTCCACAGTGCACCTGTGAGTGTCCCACAGCCCTCCAATGTGTTATGACACACACTTTGTGAATCTCTGCTTTAGGTTCTGTACTGGCACCAGGTGGCCAGTAGATCAGAAGTGCATTAAATGAACCTCTGGAAGTCCCCCACATACCTTGATGTACCCTAAGCCAGTATGTCAAAACTGAAAGGTCATATGATCATCTCAGAGGGGAAAAAAAACCTTTCAGTTTTTACATCTGTGCTCTGCCAATCTCTTTCGGAATTGAAATATCAATGAAGTCAATGGTGACAATAACTTTTAAATCGGTGACTTTTAAATCTGTGCTATCTCCCAGCATAACTTCCTTTTTTCTTCCTTTCTAAAGGTTTCAAAAGAGGAATAGAAAAGGGGTTGCATTTGCTTTTTTTTTCCTTTATAAATGTTCATTTGCATGTGTTCTAGTTTCATCTTGAGCAAGGAAACTGAAAAATTTCTATGACTGTCAGGCCATTTTAATGAGTGGAAGAAAGTGTTTTCTTATAAATTATTCATCCTGCAGTTCTCCTCTTTTCAGTTTTCTCCCCCTTTGCTGTGTGATGGTAATGCACTGTTTCTTATTGAAAAAGGAAGTTGAAAAAGACGTATGTTGCCATGAAGGTCTGGAATCGGCCAACTGTCCAAATGTTCACATGTCGTTGACAATCCCGTTCAAAATTTGGAATGTCTGAACTTTCGAAGATTCACCAGTGAATGCTGACAGTGAACAAACTGCCAGAATTTTCTTGCTTATATTGGAAAATTGTGTATGCACACCTGCGCTATAGAGTTGCTGGTGGCTTCATGCACATGCCAGAACTGCCCAGAAGCACCACCAGTAAAAGTAAGGTGGTGGAAGGGGCTGTTGGTACAGACAGGGGCCAAATCGGGAAGGGGTGTGACAATTAGAGGGCAGGAGGGGAAGTATCTCAGTAGCAGTGATGTAAGCTGGATCCTATCTCCCTTTCCCATCCTGACATGCCCCTTTCCTCTTCTCAAACTTATACCAGCAAACAGAGCCCATGAGATGGGGGTGCAATGGGTAAACTACCTAGGCCAAGGTCAAAAAGGGGGCCAAAGGAGGGGATCTGGGAATTTCTGGGGCTCTTACATTTTCCGATCTTACCCAGACTTGCTGCCTGTGCAAGATCCCTGCTGTTCTGCCCTTGCTGTTCTGCCTCTGCAGGTTGCTGATGCTGCAGCAGCTTTGACCTGGCCTCCTGCAAGCCATACTGGGGGCACTATTGGAAGCTACACAGCAGCAACTGCTGCTACAAGCCCTATGAGCCAGGTCAAGAAATGCATTCATGGCATTCCTTAACACGGTATCAAATCTGGGAGGAAACTGGCCTGCTACACTAGCTCTTTGGCTTGTGTGTCCACTTACCATGAAGGAGAGTACATGACCATGGGGCAGAGCTGAGGAACTACAGCTATTGCAGAAGTATGTTTTGATATCCAGATTTCCTGGGATCTCAGCTGGCCTTGTGGAGAGCAGAAGATGGAGTCTGGGCCAACCAGGAGGCCAGTTCTACCAGGCAGGTAGATCTGGGCTCTGGAGACTTTTCTGGCTGTTGTCGCCCTCCCCTTGTCCAATTTTGCCCCTCCCAAGCCCTGTTCCACCCACCCCATCATGACCCTTTCCCCATGCTATTTTGCCCATCCCCCTTTGGGAAGAGGCTTAAAAGAAACTTCCCCCTGATAAAATTCTCTCAGAGGCCCTGCCAGCAAAACAGCTGGTATGAGTCAAGGAGACCCACTGGCAATCAGATGACCTACCAAGAGGTAAGTAAAAGCTATTGATACCTCTCGCTGGCCACCTGATTGCCCGTCCCACTATAACATGCAGTGTGTGCTCCATTGACATGGCTGCATGCTATGGACAGGTGGGAGATAGGATTGAGCTGTAAATAATATTATACCGTATCAAGAGAAAAAAATTTCCAAGAATAATTTCAGTTAGCATTGGCAACCTTAGGTGCAGTCCTTCCCCACATTGCCTTGTTGAAAGTTGACATTTTGGGAGTTGCTCGGATTTATTTACAAGTCAAGCCAAAACTCAGGGGGATACTACTAAGCTCACAATTTCTGAGATGGGGTTCATCTCCAGAGTTCCCTGTTCACTAGAATGCAATATCACTGGAATTAGTAGCGCTACATCTGGTTGCACTGGAAAAATCCATTCCTAATTTCTTCTCTTTCTCAGTTAATGACCTGTTTATGTCTTGAAGTGTAAGGATTAATAGTCCTTGGGTTTTTTCCCCAGCTCATGAAACTGCAGACTCTATTCTTACACTTCTGATAAATGATTTTCTTTTTCTTTTTCCTCCCCAGATATGATTTAGACTTCTGCTGAAACAGAGAGATGAAGGAGCCCCGCCAGCCACTCGGTTAAATACTAGGGCTGTGCCTTTGATTTGCAAAGAAGCAGGCTCTTGAAATGAATCCGCCTGCTCCCCAAGCAGCCTCAGAGGGTGCCCTAAATGAAGCAAGCGCCCTCTGAAGCAGTCCTCACTGAAGTAGCATCAGATGGCTGACTCTATCGTTCCCCCTCTAACTGCATGGAGCCTTTTTCCTCTGTGTATGAAAGGTGGCTTCCAAGCAGAGAGAAGAAGGTGAGGAAATGCAATCGACTGCTGTGAGCTGTCAATGGGGAACAAAGCAGCTGAATGAGAGTTTCTAATCCTTTTCTTTCCTTCCTTTTCCAATCACTGTGACTTTGGGGAACTACGAAAATGGGAAGAACTATAGTTAGAGGTGGGAAAATACTATTATGGGGAAATAAAAACACAGAACACTGCTTTCTGCACTTCTCATGTTTCTAAAAAAAATTAACAAATATCTGTGAAAAAATAAAACTGTTCTTGTGTATTATTTAATGGGGGTGGGTAATGACAGTGGCTGCATATGTTGACACTAGACCACCTATATCACCTACCTAGTACGTTTTTAAAGCAATTATAATGATAATGTAAATTTTGAATAAAAACCACCTAACACTGTTTTCTGCACTTTTAACTTTTGGAAAACAACCAAAATCCATGAAAAAAGTAAAACGGTTTCTTCCCACCTCTTCATATAGGACTCGAGTGAATTGTTTTGTCTGCCCTGTGTGAATTCTCTCTTGAAGTGAATGTTGACAGGAGTTTCTGGCATGTCTTTTATAATGAATAAATCCCCCCATTCCATTGTTCCAAAATTATCCACCCCTCTCCTTTTGAAAAAGCTTGGTTTTTGTGGGTCTGATTGATTTCTTGTTTCTCTGTTAGCTTTTTCCCTCCCAGAATCCAGACCCATTCTCCCAACAGCCAGTTTAAGAAAAACCATCCCAGATTTTTCCCTATCTATGTGCCTGTATTAGGTTTGCTCTGACTCAGCATTTAAACTACATTATGCAGAAGTATTATGTTTACTTGGGAAATCTTCTGTCTTTCTTTCTGAAATGGGGAAGGGGGGACTTCCTAGCATCAGCTCTGCTGTTCCTGTAACTTTGATACAAATTGGGCAAAAAAACAAAATAATTAGAAGCTCAGACCTCTTGAGTTTTTTATGGGTAGCTCCTGACTTGTTCTATCTTTTTTTTCTTTTTTTTAAATTCAGCAGTACTTTTTCCTAGGGGCAACTCTACATTTCTTGTGAGTTTCAAGCAAAGTACCCAAAAACGGGTGGCAAGATCACCAGAAAACTTTCTAAAACTATCTAATCTCAATTGCTCCTATAATGAAAATCCCAGCTATTTGGGATAAATTTTGCTAATTTTGTTCTCTTGGCAATTCCATTCCTGTAAATTCCAGCCAGTTCTGAAAAGTAAATTAAAACATTGCAATAAACTGAATTGTGCCCATTGAAATAAGCAAGAAATGTTAGACAAATGAATCAAAAGTAAAACGAAGCATCCATCCCAATGGTGCACAAAGCAAAGCAAATTGTTGAAATGAGCCAATCAGGCCACCAAACAAAGTGATATCCCAAATGAATATCTTGCACAACCCTGTTAAATACTGGCTAACGAGGACTGATGTCTAATGGCTCGCTCCTATTCAGAGACTGTGCCAATGGCACACCGATGCCAGCACAATAATCACGGTAACTGGCATAGCCCTCCCACCAACAGCTGTGCAGCCATTGCCAACAATGCCCCAGCATCCATGGAAACCCCAACGCAGCCTGTCATCCACGGAACAGTGTCCTGATGTCAGTCTGCCCAGGCAGTGTCTCACACCCACCCATTCACCCACCAACCCACTACATAAGACTATATTTGGGAATGAGCACAAGAGCTTCTAGTGTTCACACAACAGAAAACAAGTCTTGGAAAAAATCATGCAGGGGTTGGACAGAGTGGCTAGAAAGATGCTCTTTTCCCTCTCACTTAACACCAGAACCAGGGGACATCCACTAAAATTGAGTGTTGGGAGGGTTAGGACAGACAGAAGAAAATATTTCTTTATCCAGCGTGTGATTAGTTTGTGGAACTCCTTGCCACAGGAAGTAGTGATGGCATCTTGCCTGGATGCCTTTAAGAGGGGATTGGACAAATTTCTGGAGGAAAAGATCATTATGGATTACAAGTCATAGTAGGTATGTGCAAGCTCTTGGTTTTAGAGGCAGGCTGCCTTTTTGCCAGATGCAGGGGAGGGCACCGGGACACAGATTGTGTCTGTTGTCTTGTGTGCTCCCTGGGGCATTTGGTGGGTTGCTGTGAGATACAGGAAGCTGGACTAGATGGGCCCTTGGCCTGATCCAGCAAGGCTGTTCTTATGTTCTTATGTGTGGATATCAGGAAAATCTAGATTTTGGATGTCTACCTTACCCAGGCTTCGCGCACTGGAGAGGACACTGTTCTGGAACCACTATTCAGAGTGCGATACCATAGTCTTCCGAAACTGAAGGATGCCAACTGGATGTCTGTTTAAGGGGCAGTCTACTGGTATCTTTTTTCTCTTGTCATAGCAACTCAAATTAACTTCATGCGCTATATTCCACAAGGAGACTAGCAATGAATATTTTTTATTAGGGGGTGTGTTGCGCATTGGATAGGAAAACAAATGAAGAGGAAATGAGCTATAGCTTGTGCACACTAAATCTTTGTTTAACAAGGTGTTTATTAGGAGTCTGCTTGGTTTCAATAGTATCTAGACTACAGGTTTTATGTTTTGGCCGTTTATCTCTAGATTTCATATGTTGTAGGGAAAAATCAGAGAAGAAGGAAGCCTACTGAGCCAGGCCATCTAGCACAGGACTATTGACACTGCCAGGAACCACACTCCAAAGTTCCAGACAAGAAACATTTCTCTGCCTTAATCTGGAGCTTGAACCTGGGACCATCATCGTACAAAGCATGTGCTCTACCACTGAGCCATAGCCTTTTCCAAATGGAAGGCTTTCATGTTAACATAAGAAGATAAGAACAGCCCCACTGGATCAGGCCATAGGCCCATCTAGTCCAGCTTCCTGTATCTCACAGCAGCCCACCAAATGCCCCAGGGAGCACACCAGATAACCTCATCCTGGTGCCCTCCCTTGCATCTGGCATTCTGACATAGCCCATTTCTAAAATCAGGAGGTTGCACATGCACATCATGGCTTGTAACCCGTAATGGATTTTTTCTCCAGAAACTTGTCTAATCCCCTTTTAAAGGCGTCCAGGCCAGACGCCATCACCACATCCTGTGGCAAGGAGTTCCACAGACCAACCATACGCTGAGTTATGTTATTCATAGACTGGCTTACACACTCAATGCCCCCTTCAACAAAATGTTCTTGCTGGATCAGACCAGGAACCATCATCTAATTCAACATTCTCCCTCCAACAGTATCCAGAAGATGCTTCTGGGAAGCTTGCAGCCAAAGCTGTTGGTTTCTGATAGCCATTCCGTGCTACTTCTGCCCAGCACCCAGAACTCAAAAATGTACCACTTCTTAATATGGTGGTTTGATTGAGTTATCCTAGTTAAAAGCTATTGATAGACCTCTCTCCTACAAAACTGATTTCATTTCTTTTTTAAAGCCTTCTGAGGCAGTGTCCGATCCATTGCCATGTCTTACAGTAATGAATTCCATAAGTTAATTAAGAAGTACTTGTTAATGCCTGTCACGAATGTGCTGCCAATCAATGTCATCAGTTGACCCCATGAGACAGAGAAAGAGAGTTCTCAGTGTCTATTCTGTCCATCCCATTCATAAATATAGATCTCATCCATATTTCTCCTGACTTGCCTTTTTTCCCAAACTAGACACCCTAAACTCGCTAACATTGCCTTGTAGGAATAACATCCCTGCCCTTGATCACTTCAAACAGCAATCCTAGCCACACTTTCCTGGGAGTAAGCCCCATTGAATGCAATAGGACTAACCTCTGAGTAGACATGCATAGGATTGTGCCCTCAGATACTGTTTTCTTTGAAATATTCTGTAGTTAGTAGACAGTGTGAGGTTAATATGTATAATTTTATGAATTGTTCCTGCATTTTTATATTGTTATTAGGATGCTATGTTTTCATTGCGATTATTTGGGATTGCCATGGGCACAGAAGGCAGCATAAAAACCTTTTAAACTAAAATAAAAGTGGAGCAAACAATGTATGTTGTTTGCAGGCCTTTCTTGTGTCCTTCATACGCTCCAACTTTTCACAGATAAGAATAGGGACATGCCACATTCTTATTACGATACCAAGAATCATTGCTGGGTCGGCCCAGACCCTCATCCAATTACACATTGCTGAAGGCTCAGTTTTATCTGCTGCCTTCATTTCTCCTAAAATAGCCTGTCCTGCTCTGTTTTTAAAACCTGTGGGATGTGTGCGTGGTGTGTGTGCGTGTGTGTTTTGTCTGGGTTAAAAATATGCTTGCAGAACACAATTGCCCTACAATCTGTTTTCAGCAGTTCAAAAAGAGTTGCAACAGCTCGTGAAATGTCAGGCTATGTGCTGTATGACTCCATGATATTGAAGTGAACATAATGTTGAATATTCAAAATAATATCGAATATTTAGCAATGTGGGCATTAACTACGGACATCCCACCACACACACACAAACACATCTATGGGACAATCCTAAGCTCACCCTGGGTTGGCAGAGCACAGACTCCATGGCACATGCGGTTGCAAACATGTCGAAACGCACATTGCAACAGCATAGTCCAGGAAGCACCAGCAGGAAGGCCAGAGCTTTCCTGCCATCACCAGCGTAAGGAGCTGTGCTCTAAATCCTGGGCTGTGCAATACAGAGGTGGGAGGAGGGCAGGGGGCAAAATGGGATGGGGAAGGGCAGTGATGGGGGCAGGGGATGGATGCATTAGGTCTGGAAGAGGGCTGGAATTGGCCGCATCGCCACATGCTGAATCCTGTTTCCCTTCCTGGGCCTGATCCACTAACATGAACCAACGTGCACTTGCACCAGTGATTTAGCTAGCATGAATCTGAGCTGACCCATAGCAGCTTCTGGGGCTTATCCTGGGGAAAGGAGACAAATGTGCCCTTTTCCCGAGGAGACTTTCTGCCTGCTAAACTCCCTTGCAGGATGCAGGATATCCCATTGGCACGGGGATGTTTAGGTAGGATTGGGCTGCCTGAGACTTTGGAGAGAAAGCTCAACCCTGAAGCCTGACAAACAGTGTAGTAACTCACATTACAGGCATAACCTAATTATCCACGAATTTTTCACCCAAGGTTTTATCTCAACGCGATGAGAAGCACCCTTTAAATTAAAGGAAAAAAGTTGTTTAACAATAGCCTTGTTAACGCAAGGGAGGGCAGCCAGCTGACAAACCATCAATCATTCTCTCTCCAGGCACTCAGGACAGCTTCACTCCAAGGCGAGCAACCCCTCCCTTCCCCCTGAGCATGTGAAAGAAAGATAATCACTTTGCATTCTTCCCCAGCACTGCATGCTGGGTGAAGAGAGGGGTGCTGGCTCAGAGTGAAGCCTTTCTAAGCACCTGGAGAGAGACTGATTGATGGATTGTCTGCCTAATGACTCACAAGCAAAGTCAGCAAGGCTGTTTTTAAATCGCCTAGCAAAGGGACTTTGTTTTTTTAAATGAATTTGCTTTAATGTGATTTTTGCCATCCATGTGAGTTCTGGGAACGGAACCCTCATGAATAACAAGACCTGTTACCATTTTAACAAGGCATCCCAAACTGAGAAAGTAGGGGAAAGAGGGAGGACTTTAATTTACCAGGGAAATGGGCCAGAAAATTGGTACTGTCCCTTGCAGAGAGGAACAGCTGCTATGTATGGATCCTCTGAACTTCAAAATTCCATCAGTATCCA
Organism: Tiliqua scincoides; assembly: GCF_035046505.1. Taxonomy (NCBI): domain Eukaryota; kingdom Metazoa; phylum Chordata; class Lepidosauria; order Squamata; family Scincidae; genus Tiliqua; species Tiliqua scincoides. The sequence goes on from NC_089823.1 coordinate 223,188,363, forward strand.
TGACTGATTGAGTAGGACCAGAGCTCCCTCCCCCCAAATAAAAGAGTACAGATGAACCTACTGTGGGGGCCTGGAGCTCCATTGGGGCTCCAAAGCAACCATGAGTGATCACATGGCTAGGCATCACACTCTTCGGGGGGGGGGGAGGCATGAATATTTCTTTCTTTATTTGAAATCACTTCTACACCACCTTTTGCCTCCCAGGGGATCTGCCCAAGGCAGCTGACCATCAGAATTCAAAATGCCAGAAAATCAAAAAATAACATGCATTCACATAAGCGGCAACAGAGGCCGCAAACACCACAAACACACAGAAAGCCAAACGGGTGCAAAATGCAGAGCATTAAGCCAGTGGCATAGCTACGAGGGGGGACGCAGTAAGTACTGCAGGTACCACAATGCATCGTGTAAGTGGCCCCTCCCACTTGCCACTCCAGCCATTCTGGGCAGTGATGGAAATGAGTGCATTTTGGCACCTGTAGTACTGTTGTGAGAATGGATGATGGCCGGATCCCAAAGGATCTCCTCTATGCAGAACTTGTGCAAGGAAAGCACCCTACAGGTAGACCACAGCTGTGATACAAGGACATCTGCAAGAGGGATCTGAAGGCCTTAGGAGTGGACCTCAACAAGTGGGAAACCCTGGCCTCTGAGCGGCCCGCTTGGAGGCAGGCTGTGCAGCATGGCCTTTCCCAGTTTGTAGAGACACTTGGCCAACAGTCTGAGGCTAAGAGGCAAAGAAGGAAGGCCCACAGCCAGGGAGACAGACCAGGGACAGACTGCACTTGCTCCCGGTGTGGAAGGGATTGTCACTCCCGAATCGGCCTTTTCAGCCACACTAGACGCTGTTCCAGAACCACCATTCAGAGCGCAATACCATAGTCTTTCGAGACTGAAGGTTGCCAACAATCAAAAAACAATCAAGTATTTACTGCACACACCCCTCCATAGTTACACCTGTGCATTAAGCCAAAGCAACAGAAAAATCAACTTCAACAGCTTGGCGGGGGGATCAGGGAGGGTGCCCATCTAATCTCTGGAGACAGGAATTATCTCAGGTGTGCAGCCATGGACAAGCGTACATACAAAGGGTGCCCCAGGCCCAGACGATTCTGTCAACAGCCTTGAGCGGGAACCATATTAAATCTTTCTCACAGTAGTATTTGCATTGATAATTCACCCTATATGATGCTGAAGGTTTATCCTGTCAAACAAGCATATGGTAATAATTTATGCATTCTCTCAGCAATCAAGCAGCCACTTTGAAATATGTAAATGGTTGGGAAGGAAAACAGCAACACTTTGGAACAAGTGGCAAATCTTCATTAATTCAATTGACATCAGTTTATATTAGCAAAACTCATTTAGAATCATTGATAGTAATGCCAAAATGACTGGCGACGCCAACACCTTCCATTTCCCCCATAACCACAAAGAGGAAGAGAATATTCGTCTTGCCTCACGTCCATTTTTTTAAAGGAGGGATACATAAATAAATCTTTAAACTAATTTATTCTGTTAGTTGCTGGGGAAACCTCATTGTTGATATGACAACCGCAGCCAAGTAAATCACTTCACAGCTTGTTTTTCATTTGCTTGTACTCCGCGTTTGCGCTACGGAGATTTGCTATCTGCTGTGCGACAGTGACACCTAGAGAACAAGACGCTAGCAAGAGGATACCAGAGACAGGAGGCTGCCTGGGAATAAGGCATAACAGTTGCTGCTAGACCAGACTAGAGCTGTGTCCAGGCTCACTTTTTAATGGTCATTTTGCTCTTCATGCCACTTTCCTGAGCGATGCTCACACAGGCTAGCTTCGGTGTTGGAACCAGGTTGCTTGCGGGCTTGGGGGAAAGTCCTGATTTGCTTCCCCCCCAAACACCTCTCCCTGCCCCTAAATGGCATTCTGGGCACTGCCACTGATACTGAGTGTTCAACTCAGTAGTATTAATAATAATAATAATAATAATAATAATAATAATAATAATAATAATAAACAACTTTATTTCTATCCCGCCCTTCTCCCTAAAGGGACCCAGGGCGGCTCACTACATATTAAAAACAGATTAAAACATAATTTAACAAACAGATAAAAACGTATTAAAAACTCATTAACAGAAACCATAAAAACAGTAGTCAGATGAAAATCAGAATAAAAAAGAGCATAAAACAGCAGTTCATAGAGGAATCAGGCCTGTAAAAAAACAACTAAAAGATGTATAAAAGATGTTAAAAAGGCCATGAAGTCAGAAGGCTTGTTTAAACAGCAGGGTCTTCAGGCCTCGCCGAAAAGTCTCAAGAGAGGGAGCCATTCTCAAGTCAAGGGGAAGGGAGCTCCATAACGTTGGTGCCACTACTGAGAAGGCCCTGTTTCTTGCCGCCGCCCCACGTACCTCCTTAGGCGGCGGCACTTGTAGAAAGGCCTTCTCTGATGACCTGAGAGGACGAGCCGGATTGTACGGGAGTAGGCGATCTCTAAGATACCCTGGCCCAGAGCAGTATAGGGCTTTAAAGGTCAAAACCAGCACCTTGAATTGGGCCCGGAAACGAATGGGCAGCCAATGTAGCCCCCGGAGAAGCGGGCTGACAGAGTCAAACCGCCTAGCTCCAGTGACCACATGGGCCGCCGCATTCTGCACTAATTGCAGTTTCCGAACCATCTTCAGGGGCAGCCCCACATAAAGTGCGTTACAATAATCTAACCTCAATGTCACCGTGGCATGGATCACCGTGGCCAGGTCTGCACGATCCAAGTACGGCCGCAGCTGGCGCACCAGCCAAAGCTGAGCGAAGGCCCCCCCCAGCCACAACCACCACCTGGGAATCCAGGAGCAGCTGCAAGTCCAGGTGGACCCCCAAGTAAATCCAGTATTGTGGATTTCAACATGATAACTGAAGTCATCTGATAAGACACCACCCAACCTGACTGATCTCCAATGCCATCTCTGGCCAGGGTGACATGCAATGGTCCCACCACTTTTGTGCTATCCTGACCATATTTCAGGTTCCCCTCAGGCTTGCAGGTTCTGTTCCTCTTCTCCCACCCTCCACTTCCCAGTTTGGAAGAAAATTCATCGTTTGCTATTACTCAAAATGTGTTTTGCCTCCAAACACGACTCAAGGTTCATTCCGAACTATATGGTTCATTCCAGAAAACCTATGCAACGTTCATTCCAGAAAACTATGATCTTCACAAACGATGGTTTATCTGCTTAAGGTATAACAACAATTTATGGTTTATCTGAAGCACAAGGTGAAAGTGGCAGCTGAAGCACACAGGGAACAGGAGGGAGTGTGCAAACTGGTACTAGCATATTTGCATCCTAGACAGTCGTGTCCAGGCTAAACGAGTTTCGGTCATTGGCATCCCAGTATAATTGGGCAACAAGCCATAACTGGGCAACAAACCCCATGCAATATATCCTAAGCCTCTTATCCCAGCCTTAACCTTAACCCTATCTGTGCATTAAAAAAATTAAAAAGTACACGTAATATAGATATACATATAATGGGTTCCAAATCTCTGGGACAGGAAAGAAAAACAAAAGCAAATGTTCAGGGACGCCAATGCCCGGGATGCGTTTGGCCAGGACACAGTTGTCGAAGATGAAATGGTCCTGTCACCGTACAACCCCATGGCATAGTCATGTTCTATGTGAACCAAGCCTAACTTTCTCCTTCAGTGTATACTTCAGTTCAGTACTGTCTGTTTCTCTTGAATCCTTATTCATGAATGCTCCAAGTTGCATGGGCACCTGTTCGTTGTGGCTTGTTTTTCTGATGATGCATAGATGAAGAAAAAAAAAAAAACCAGCATGGTGATGGCACTGAACACAGCAGAGTAGGGAGAAGTTAGAAGGAAGTGGCCCACACTTAATTTCCTGAGAATTGTAGCCCTAAGGCAGGCCCAAACCCCGGCTCTAGGGCCACTTGCGGCCCTCGAGGCCTCTCAATGCAGCCCTCAGGGAGCCCCCAGTCTCCAATGAGCCTCTGGCCCTCTGGAGCTTTGTTGGAGCCCACACTGGCCCGACACAACTGCTCTCAGAGTGAGGGTGACTGTTTGACCTCTCACGTTAGCTGTGGGCTGAAGGCTCCCTCCACTGCTTGTTGTTTCACATCTGTGATGCAGTAGCGGCAGCAAAGGAAAGGCCAGCCTTGCTTTGTGCAAGGCCTTTTATAGGCCTTGAGCTATTGCAAGACCTTCATTCATTCATATAAGTTCATCTTTAATATATTCATTTATGTAAACTTATGTACATTTATTCAAATTTTAAATGTAAATTAATTCTTTTTTCCCCTGGTCCCAAACACAGTGTCAGAGAGACAATGTGGCCCTCCTGCCAAAAACTTTGGACACCCCTGCCCTAGGGGAAAGGGTAGAAATCTGTAAAGAGAATTCAGAGCATCTAACAAAGTTGTGTTTGTCTAGATTATTTGGAGGAAACAATGACAATTGAAGTCTTACAAACCAATGTATGGTTGTACTGTCTATAGCAGCAGTTTTCAATCAGTGTATGGTTTGCAGGTGTACCATGGGAGTTTGGGGGAGGGTCATTTATTAGTAGGGTCATTGGGAGGGTTGAGAAACCCCCCAGCAGCATGGTGTGCCTTGTCAATTGTCAAAACACTGATGGTCTGCCTTGACAATTTTAGTGCCTTGTCAGTGTGCTGTGAGGTGAAATAGGTTAAAAATCACTGGTCTATAAGAGCAAAGAGCATTGTCTGACGTTGTTGAGAATGGCCCATCAAGAGGAACAAATGCAACTCATTTTTACCTGATCCACATGTGTACACATTTGGTCCCTGTTGCATAAATGCAACACTAGGCAGAAATGGCTTAAGAGAATACACCCTTTCAGGACATCCCTGTGCCTATACACCAGTCTAGATGATATGTAATGGCTGTGATAGCTTCCCACCTCACCATGCCAGACAAATGTACACAAGAGTGAACTACAGCCCAAAGCTTTCAGTTGGTTTTGCTTCATCAAGACTTTCCACTAGAGAAGTGACAAGCCACTCACTAAACAAAACAGTAGCTTGACTCTTCGGCAACGAAAACTCCTACAGCAAAAAGAGCCAAGTTCCACCTGCAGGTGAGTCTGTCAGGTATGTAGAAGTCCTCTCCTTGGACCATAACCAACCTGTTTAGGAGCCCGGCTAAATCTGATATGAATATATGAAGCTGCTTGTGCTGTGTTAGTCTATTAGGCCATCTAATCGTGTACAGTATTGTCGACTCTGGTTGGTGGTGTCCCTGGACACCAGCAGAGTCTCTGTCACATGAAGTTCTGAACTTGCAACCTGAAACCCTTTAACTCGAGATGCCATGTCTTGAATCTGGGACACCGCACCTCCTCTGTGCTCCGTCACAGATACATGCCCCCCCATCAGTGATCCCCCAATTCTCACATTACCATGGTAACACATGAGCCCGGCACCAACAAGGGCACTTCCCGTTGCAATTCTCGTAGCCTAGGGAATATTTAATGAACACAGCCGAGGAAAATTCTGAGTAATCTGCAAATCTCTCAGGACCTAATTTATACTGATCTCTCTCTCTCTCTCTCTCTCTCTCTCTCTCCCTCTCAGACCATTGCTATGTTTGACAATCCTGCTAATAGCACATTTCCAGGCAAAGTTAGTTACTCTAATTGCTGAATCAACTTTATTAAGAGTTCTTCAGAGGCGCTAATGCCACAGTTTGGAGTGTCAGCGTTTTGCTTCCTCTGTCGCAACTGAATTCACCAAAGAGGCATCAGCTGCAAATTCTTCTTGATGATGACTGCTGCTGTGGTCTTGTAGAATGGGGAAGGGGGAATTATTCTGAATTACATTCAGCTTCCTTTTTCTATTGTGGAAAGGAACGCTCACTCGTTCTACCATTATTGTTACCAATGCTTAATGATAGCATTGCTACCAAATCTCACCTAAAGCAGAATTTGAGATGAGTTTGGCGGTTCCTGCTTGAGCAAACCAATGGAAGAATTCCCACAGGTAAGGCTAGTAACATTTTTCTGAGGATTCTGCAGTCTCCACTACTGTTCTGTGACAATTGACAATTGGTTCTCCGTACATCAATTTATCATGGACTTCTGCCCAGAGCCAGATTTACCCAACACAAGGAGTGATCTGCCCAGTGGGCATAGGGCTGGGTACAGGTTGGGTGTGGCTGGAAAAACCTCAGTGGGGATGGTGCAGGCTGTCAGACAGTTGAGTGGAGCATGCTGGCACATGCTAGAACATACACCAAGCTGCAAGGCATGGCAAGACTCCACAGGAGCCTGCCCACCTCTAGAACTTGGTAGTTGAAATGGGGACTGTACTTTTTCCAGTTTTTGAAGGGCAACAGCAGGCTTGTTGGTCTCACGTGGAACGCCTTGCCACAGGAAGTAGTGATGGCATCTTGCTTGTATGCCTTTAAGAGGGGATTGGACAAATTTCTGGAGGAAAAGGTCATCAGGGGTTACAAGTCACAGTAGATATGTGTAAGCTCTTGGTCTTGGAGGCAATCTGCCTCTGATTGTCAGACACAGGGAAGGGCACCATGATGCAGGTTGTGTCTTGTCTTGTGTGCTCCCTGGGGCATTTGGTGGGCCACTGTGAGATACAGGAAGCTGGACTAGATGGGCCCTTGGCCTGATCCAGCAGGGCTCTTCTTATGTTCTTATAAGGGCATGACTGGTTCAGTGTTCATATCCTGGATAAGCCCATGCGACTAGAGTAAAGAGGGTGGTGTTATTACATAACTGAAAGGCTGTAGTTGGAGCAGATCTCAAGTGGGGCGAGTCCAAAATTCTCCAACCTCTTCTCTGCTGCCGTTCCCCTCTGTTCCATGGCTCCTTCTTACTTCCTTTTTTAAACAAACATCATAGGCCAGTGTTTCCCAAACTGTCTGTTGCTACCTAATTTTTAGGAGGTAAGGTCAGGAGGTAAGGTTTTGGAAACCCCTGTGTTAGGCCATGTTATGCATTTTGTGATTTGGCCCTTGGTTAGCAGGACATAAACATTGGAGAGACATACCTACTCTGAGTAGACAGTATTGAACTAGGTGGACCAATGGTTTACTCAGTGAAAGGTTCTCTAACAGATCCCTGCTAGCAACACCAGCATTTCACACATGGGAACCTTGCAAGTTTGAATGAATGGATATAATAGATTACTACTATAGTCTGACTGCTGCCCTATATCCCATCACCCTCATTCTCTTCCATTTTCATTTAAGCAAACCTGCAAGATCTAGCCACCAGCCTGAAGCAGTGGCATAGCTAATTATCATGTAGCCTGGTGCCAAGTTCAAAATGATGCCCCAAAAGTGACGTCACGCCTGGGCTTTTAAAAATGTGAACATGTGGGAATATCCGCATCCACCCTTCAGTAGCTTGCCGCCCACTTGCTCTGCTGCCTCCCCACAGGCCCCCCCCTTATATTAACACCTCATTGGTCCCTTGCTGGATCATAACAACACCTAATTGGCTCTCAGAACAATCAGTTTAGTCAGTTTTGAGTTAAGAAAATTCAGTTTTTGTTACATAATGCAGTTGTGTTTTTTATTTTCTGGTTATTTGGCTATAACATTTGATAGAATAGATATATTTTGATGCAGTTGTTTCATTGCTTTCTGCATTAAATTCCGCATCAAATGGTATATAACATGATGGCATTATTCAAAAATATCAAGGTTTTCATAATTTTGGCCACTGATGTTAAGCTCACATTGTTGCCCTCTTAAAGTTTGTTGCCTGGTGCCATTGCGACCCCCTGCACATCCTTAGCTACACCACTGGCCTGAAGGACAGGCATTGATCAACCTCTTCCTGTGGCAGCATTTGTAGGTGAGAGGTGGCAATCAGACCATGATGAGGCCCCATAGGTGATAGTATGCCCAGATGCAATCTACCTCCATGAAGAATGCTATTGGTATGCAGGCATCTGGTTGCCCTTTTTAAAAAGGACTTTTCATTGTATCTCTTTGCCTTCCTTTTTGCAGCCTCAACTCAGTAGCCTTTGCACACCCCCACCCCGGCACGTTTACATGCTTATATGTTAATGAGAAAATTAAATAGCATGACATCAAAGACCACATCTGTGAAAAGGAATCTGTCTTCAAAAGACTTAAAGGAAAAAAAATTCAGTGAAGTGAAGGCAGTTCTTGTCCTCTGGGATTCATTCCTCTTATAAACTTATAAATATATATTTAGCATAAGAGGCAAATCAGGGCTGTGAAGTATTTGTGTTGTGTTTTTTTTTTGGACTCATTCATGACAGCAAATCCTTATTCCACACTGGTTTGAAGAAAAATCAGGAATGACCCAAACACAACCAGCATGGCCTGAGAGAAGCACTGCAACAGACTGCAGAATCTCCTTCCCTCCCATTAGTGGTTGTACGCCTTCGCTTGAGTTACCCCCACCACTATCAATGGTGGGAAATGGGGTGTTTATTTACCATATTTCTATCCTGCCTTTCTCCCCATAAGGCACACACCTCTAAACTCTGGTTTGCAGTGCACTGAATAATTATACCAGGCGTGGCGATGGAAAAGCTTTGCAGTTCCACCCAGCAGACAGCAGTTTTTGTGCCGAAATGTTGTAGGGCCTTGTGCCACTTAGAACACTTAGAGCACTGCTGGATCAGGCCAGAAGCCCATCTAGTCCAGCTTCCTGTATCTCACAGTGACCCCCCAGATGGCCCAGGGAGCACACAAGACAAGAGACCTGCACCCTGGTGTCCTCCCTTGCACCTGGTATTCTGAGGTAGTCTAATCCTTACTAGTCCTGGTGCAGCCAGGCTGCATGGCCTGCGCTGTATCCAGAGCTAGTTGGGAGCCGGCTGGTGGTCTCCTCAGGGTAAAGAGATAGTTTTCTCCTTACCCCAATTAATGCCCCAGCCAGCCCTATGGGGAAGCAGCTCCTCAGCACAAGGATCGGCAACATTTAGTGGGGAAAAATATCAGTTGTGGGGCAGAAAGGTAAGGCTTCGTCACCTCACCACACCTGAAGTAATTATTCCAGTGCACCTCAGGCCTTGGTTTGCAGACCGCTGCCCTAAATGGACCCAAAGCAGCTGAGGCAGTGCACCAAAAGCCACCCCTACACGTGCACATACAGCTGCTGTCATACAATTCCTTTCTCCACCATTCCTCCTCTTTGGAGTCAGAAACCAAGAGGAGACCAGAGTGGAACAGGAAGTGTGGAGGAGAGGTGAGCAAAAGCAGGTCTGTCCAGGTTTTCCATTTATTTATTGGAGTCATATTATCTCTTCCATCAATGTTTTAAATCTGTTGGGTTTTCTGCTCCTCGGGGTGGTACTCTATGCTTCACATCTCATAACAAATGCTGCAGCAGCAGCTTGAGGGCCTATCGCGCTCTCCACGGCTGTTCAGCACCAGCTTGGTCTGCGTGTGGTAAAGTTATTACACTTCCTAATCATCTCTCGTCTCCAGCAGAAGCGGTTTTCATGCTCTCTTAGTAACTCTGCATGGTCGCGAGATAAAACAAAAGGGCAGACACCTATCTCTTCCTCACAAATTGAACTCACTTGGGGTTCAGCTTATGGCAAAATGGTGTCTCCTGCTGCCCTACGCAGTAAGCAATAAGTTATAGCACATTGCAGGCAGCATTCAACTTCCTCAGGGTTACAAGGGAGGAACATTTATATTCTCCTCCATCAGAATCAAGATAGGGGCTCAACTTTTTCTTTCGTACACAAAAACATGAGAATGGTTAAGCTATGCAACTCCTGTGGCAGTTGTTTTCGACTATTGTATTTCCCGGAAACCTTTTTTTTGGGGGGGGGGGGGGCATCTCGCCATCTTCTGAGGAACCCTTCTACATCTGCCACAAAATCTCTATCCATTACAAAGAATTGTAGGGACTGTTCTAGGATACACTGCATTCAGACTGAGCATTGACCAGTCAGGGCTGTGTGAACCAGTACTCTATGTCAGTGTTCACTTAAAGATGACCCATGGGCCAGATCCGGCGCAACACTGAATCCTTCCCCACTCTGAGCAGTGCTTACCAGTGCGAGCTGCCATGCTGCTCACAAGAAGCCCCTCTGATCTTCATTGCGTGGCACTTTACAGTTGCGTCTTGCCCAGAAATCCAGGCACAAAGCCTGCTGGGGCAGTAGGCTACAGATGTGACTGCCCAGAGCATCATGCAATGGAGATCAGAGGGACTTCTTGTGAGCAGCTTGGCGGAATGATAAACGCTAGTCCGAACGGGGACCGTTTTTGTGCTATGCAGTGGTCACAAGTTGGGCACTGGTGGGCTGCTGTGAAATACAGGAAGCTGGACTAAATGGGCCTATGGCCTGATCCAGTGGGGCTGTTCTTATGTTCTTATGGGCAGCTGCTGCTGTATGTGAACTTAGGGTTGCCAACCCTCCAAGGGTGACCTTCACCAGCCATGGAATATTATTACAGCTCAGATGTTTGGCAAGCATTTTGTTCCAACTATCATAGGAGGTCAGCAGAAATGGGAGGCTCTTCAAGCTTTTGGTGGTCTGATGTCCATGTTTGGTGGACTTTACTTAGCTTTGGTAAGTTGGAAATGGTTGTAAGGTAAGATCAATAGTCATGTGTTGGGCAATATGTTTCTTTGGGAATACAAATTGGGGCAGAAGCAGAGGCCTTCTCTGCCATATCCTAACCCCCTTCTCAAGCCTCCTGGTGTTACACCGGGCTTCCTGGATTTGTGCCTTGCAGTGCCTGCAAGGTGGCGCTGGCCCAAGTTGTCCCATAGGGTAGGCTGGGACATATATCCCCTTACTGAGGAGACCTTCAGCCACCTCCTAACCTGTCCTGGCTGCACCAGTGTAGGTGAGAATTGGGATCTTGCATGCTTTCCAAATGACATATCAGCTTTGCTAATGCAGTTCCTAATTTGTTTTCCTTATCTCAACTTTTAAGGGTTCTGCAAAATCCAGATAGTATTGGATACAGAGAAATGCCTTTTATATTTTCAGTGTGGTGTGTGTTTTTCTCCTAGTTTCACATTGAAGGGTCTGCATGGCTTAAAGGAAGCCTCTCAGCAAAACCTTTTTTATGATTATATAAAAATGTATAGCCTACCTTTACTTTCCCTATTGAGAGTTGTCCAAGGAGGCTTATGGTATTTTTTCCCCACATTTAGCAGAATACAAGAGTAAAAGGGAAGGATGGCTCCCTGCATCCTTTATAGGGTTATTGGTGTTTCTCCTGGGGGGGGGGGGGTGCACAGCTCTGTTTTTTACAGTCTAAACCAGATATGCCTCCTGCTTATAAAACAAATCACCGCCTTCTGTGTAACAATCAGTCTGACCCAAAGCAAAGATGGCCGGCCTAGAAGGTGACCTCTGTCTCTGACATTGGAGAGCTGCTGAAAATCGGAGGAGGTAATATTGAATTTGTTAACTGATGGTCTGGTATGGTGTACATTTGCATTGCAAGATGAGAAAGAAGACTTGTCTACCTATCCTGCAGGGCTCATTGGGTTTTATACATCACACTATAGCAGTGGCAAAGCTAGAGAGAGTGGAAAGCACTAGGTTTGGTAGTGAGCATCACCAGGGTGTGCAAACGCGCCCCCCCCCTTGGAGCCATTCCAGGGAGTGGGAGCAAAACAGAGGTGTACAGCTTTGTTTTGCTCCCACCACCCTGAATGGTTCTGAAGGGGGGCTGCTTGCTCGCCATGGTGAGGTTCCCTGCAAAACATAGTACTTTGCATCCCCTCTAGCAATGCCACTGCACTATAGATGTCCATACAGAATGATGCGAATTCACAACTGCATAGCAAGACAGATAGACACAACCACCCACATGTCTCAGTGTACTTGAGGATCATGCCCGATATGTATCCACATTCAATTTGCACAAGCAGTTCCCAACTCAGCAGGGAGATTCTGCAGAAGCTCATGTTCATGTACAAACTTTCTGGATCTGGTTGTATTTCATTTTTTTCTGCAGATGTTTAGCTGGTAAGTACCTTTTGTTTGAAGGAACGTATTTCTTTATTTTGATTTGTAACCCAGGACGACTTTTATAATACTTTCCTTATCTTGAAAGTCACTGTTGCTATATTAAAAATAAATCTCTTATAAATCCAATGTTGATTAAACTGGGATTCACAATCAGATCAAAGTCTGGCATTCCCATTCACAGAAGGGGAACTTGAGCTCATAGTGACTTGCCCTTACATTCAAGTCAAACGTGAATCCCCTCTCAGATCTAATACTCCAAAACCGTTGGTTCCCAAACTGTGTGCCGTGGTGCCTTAGGGTGGCCTGACAAGCTCACAGGAGTGCTGTGGGATGTCCCTGGTGGCCCCTCCCACTGACTCTCCCAGGCACCCCCATCTTTTTGCATGAGATTTAGGTGCCGCTGTTGCAAGGTCAAATAGCCACTCAAATAAGCAGCTCAGAATGACTCAGTACACAAGGATGAAGGTTCATAGGCTTTTATTGGTTGGTTGGCAACCTTCAGTCTCGAAAGGCTATGGTATAAGCCTACAGCAACCAGTATTCCCAGGCAGTCTCCCAACCAAGTACTAACCAGGCCTGACCCTGCTTAGCTTCCAAGATCAGACAAGATTGAGCACATGCAATTGTATACAATTGGTCCACGGGACTCATGTCCAAAGCATGGACCCCTTCCGAACGCTGGTCCTTAACCTTCATACCACACAATCCTTTGTCTGAAAATCCAGACTTCTCATTTGCTGAAAGTTTGACCTCATAAATGGGGCTGATTTTCAATAGGACATAGATAAAATACTATTTACATACAAGATGGAAAATAGGTGGGCAACAAGTGAGCAAAACCATTGATTGGCTCTTATTTACATACAGGTGGGGTTTCATCTTAAAACTTTGCCAAAATTACACAATTTCCGAAAGTTTCCAAAACCAGTAGGGTTCACTGTAACATTATTCTATCCAACACTGACCTTTACTCATATTTATCAATCTAACTAGGGACCTCTTTGAGAAAATAAGTTTTCATACTATCCTTATTGAAGAGAACACTTAAACACGGGTGTGAAGAACTTAATTTGGCAGAACTTCTAACCCATTTATTGACATATATTCTTTTCAAACCCTTCCTAATTAGATGGCCTTACTAATGCCACTCATCTTCAGAACTTCTGCATCTTTTCCTTTGGGTTTAGTATATTCCCTGTGGGCCCTCTGCATGCCTGTGTGAACCAGAGACTATTAAACTTCTTTTAACAGTTTTTACTCCATGCCTTAATTCTTATTGTAACTATTGTGACTCTACCACTATTAAGTGGTATAGTGGTGTATATAAGTGACCTCTTTTATATATCTTAACACAAAACAAGCTAAATAGTACTCTGCATATGTGATTTCTGTTTAACAAATCCTTGTTCTATTTACTTTCAAACTAATTACAAAGAACTCTTTCTTAAGGATGGACCCGGTTTATGTAACTTAATGTTTAATCTCCCAGGTGTCTGTCAGAAACATTTGTGCCAACTAAGATAAGAGTGTCTGCAATGTTAAACCCTTGTCTAGTTTTATTCTTTTCTAAAATCAAGCATTTTAATGACTGCCACTACTATATGTTCCATATATATGTAGGTTACACCTTTAAAGCAAAGACTAAATATATTTATATGTCTCTATATGTGTTTTCCTTCTTTGAAAACTTGGAAGAATAAACAAGTGAGTTTTTGGCACCTGGCACGGCAACAGCCTTGCCCAGCCTTGTTCGCCTGCCAAAAAGGGTTTTATCTGTCTTTGTTGCCCTACTCCCTTCTAAACTCTGAAGTGTCCAACTTCTGTGAAACTGGCAGCGTCTAAAAATAATTTAAGCATTTGTTTCTAAGATCAAGCAGCTCTCTCTTCCATTGTGCATATGCTATAGTATTAAACTAATTCTTAGTACTCTGCTTATACTCTATTGGGCTATCCAGGTCTAGGGTCAAAGGTCACCGTGCCTCACCGCCATCTTGGATCGCACACACAATCCAAGATGGTGATGCCCAGCTGAGCTGAAAAGAGGCTTGGGGGGGGTGTGCTGTGACCCTGGTAAGTTTGAGAACCACTGCTCTAAACACTAGACCAGCGTTTTTCAACCACTGTGCCGCGGCACACTAGTGTGCCGTGAGACAGCCTCAGGTGTGCCGCGGGGCCAGAGGAGGCAGGCAGCAGGCAGCAGCTGCGGGCGGAGAAGAGGGCTGCTTTGACCCTCAGCTGCAGCGGGCGAAAAAGGAGCAGCTTCCGCTGAGCAACAGGAAGGCTGCAACCCGCTCCTCATTTACCTGGGGATCCTCATTTACCTGGGAGTAAGCCCCATTTGACTTTTGACTATTGACTTTTGACAATTGACTATTATGGGGCGGCAAAGGAAGCCTGGAGGAGGTCTGGGTGGAGTGAGTGAGTGAGTGAGTGAGGAAGGAGCCAGGGACAGGCAAGCAGGTACTAAGGAGTCTGCTGAGGCCAGCAGGCTAAGAATGGGCTGGCTGAGGGTCCACGAAAGTCCCTTCTCCTTGCCACAGTTGCCTGTGGCTCCCCAAGGAGACCCTCCCTGCCTTGCCTTTTCCTTTCAGAGGAAGAGTGCTGGGCCACAATCCTATTTACACTTTCCTGGGAGTAAGCCCCATTGACTATAATGGGACTTACTTCTGAGTAGACATGCCTGAGCTGGGCTGAGCTCTCAGGATCCTCTCCACGCCCCACTTTCCTGGGAGTAAGCCCCATTGACTATAATGGGACTTACTTCTGAGTAGACATGCCTGAGCTGGGCTGAGCTCTCAGGATGCTCTCCTTGCTCCACTTTCCTGGGAGTAATCCCCATTGACTATAATGGGACTTACTTCTGAGTAGACATGCCTGAGCTGGGCTGGGCTCTCAGGATCCTCTCCTAGCCCCACTTTCCTGGGAGTAAGCCCCATTGACTATAATGGGACTTACTTCTGAGTAGACATGCCTAGGATTGGGCTTTAGGTCACACTTTTTTCTGAAAAACAGGAGCAGGAAATGGGGGGAGGGAGAATGTGAGGCAAGTGATTCTGGACCTTTGGAAGGTGAGGGGAGGAACTGTGGGAGAGATGCTAACTGCAATTATGAGATGGGGGAATGTGCCTGTGGGAGGGGGTGAGGTGGGGTGGGGGAAAGGAGGAGAGAGGTGCCAAGAGTGCAACCAAAAGCCCAATCCTAGGCATGTCTACTCAGAAGTAAGTCCCACAGGCACATTCCCCCCAATGTCCCCCCCCCCAGTCTTTGGCTGCAATCCTAACCACACTTTCCTGAGAGTAAGTCCCATTGAACAAAATAGGACTTACTTCTGAGTAGACCTGGTTAGGATTGTGCCCTTTGTCATGTAATGATTTAATTGTATTAATTATATTAATTAAAAATTAATTGCAATGTAGTAATTTAATGTAAGTAAAAAAACTGGGAGTGTGCCTTGACAATTTTAGTGCCTTGACAGTGTGCTGTGAGCTGAAAAAGATTGAAAATGGCTGCACTAGACCAAGCCTCATTAGCAGCCCATCCTTGCAGCTACCTGATGCTTGCTGCATCAATGGAAGATTGCAAGGGTTCTGAGGGGGCAGTGGATTTGCACTAAGTCTGCCACCACTGCCTCCCTCCAACTACTGCTACCTCTTTGCCGACAGTGCAAGCTGCAGTGATTTGCTTCTTGCTTGCTTAAGCAAGAAGTAGATCTTTCCGCTCCTTACAGTACGTGCAACCTCCTGATTTTAGAAATGGGCTGTGTCAGATGCAAGGGAGGGCACCAGGATGAGGTCTCTTGTTGTCTTGTGCGCTCCCTGGGGCATTTGGTGGGCCGCTGTGAGATACAGGAAGCTGAACTAGATGGGCCTATGGCCTGATCCAGTGGGGCTGTTCTTATGTTCTTAACTACAATTCCCAGGAAGCCTTGCAGGTCTCTTGTTATCTGGTGTGCTCCCTGGGGCATTTGGTGGGCCGCTGTGAGATACAGGAAGCTGAACTAGATGGGCCTATGGCCTGATCCAGTGGGGCTGTTCTTATGTTCTTACACTGGACTTATGTTCGCACACTGCTGTGAAACCTGGAAATAAAGGACTTCCAGTTTCATTTACAGGGACAGCATGAACACTGAAATCAGAAAGCCCTCATTTCCAGGTTCCACAGCAGTGCACAGGGAGCACTGTAAGGATGGGGGGGGGGCATTTTGTAGCACAGAGGCAGTGGACCCGAGATGGCATCAGGCAGCATTCTGAGTGATGTCACCCCTGCCAAGTCTACAATAATGTGGCTTTTGGAAGCACAACACAACCCATCAGTGAGCTTGACAGTTTTTTTCCTCCTCCACCCTCCAGTTTTGAAATCCTAACAAAAACAGGTTGTCTACCAAGGCTTTGGTGGACACTGTACATGGCTAGGAAGAACTGCACTCAGCTTGGTTAGACCAACCATTTTCACCCACTGTACCCAATTTTCATTCACCCAATTTTCATTCACTGGCTCATTTGTGTGCCGTGAATGGTCAGCCAGTGGGAGTTTGGGGGAGGATCATAGTAGGGTCACTGAGGATCAGAGCCCCCAGTCAGCAGTGGTGGTATGCCTTGTCAACTGTCAGAAAACGGATGGTGTGCCTTGACAATTTTAGTGTCTTGTCAACGTGCCATGAGATGAAAAAGATCGAAAATCACTGGCTTAGACTATGGGCACGCATCCGGTAGGTATAGAATATGAGTTGATTGATACAACCGCAAAAATATAAAAGCATTTTGAAGAGGTAGAGTATCCACTGGTCCAGTATCAACAGTTTCAGTTATCTGTCACTCAGGCAGGACACCTCTGGGTTTTAAAGCCTCCCACCTGCAAATACTGTAGGGTTCACTACTATCCACAGTGGGTGTTGGAACATATCTCCTGCAGATACAGGAAGGCTACTGTAACTCTTAATATAGGAGGCAATCGATTAGGGGCTCTATTTACAGCAAGTTCACAATCTACATTTAAATTGTGACTGCCCTGTGGCATTGCAAAAATAAAAATAAATAAAACATAGGGTGCAATCCAAACCCGTGCTGGAGCAGGCAAACCAGGAGGCTCGTGCTGCATTCAATGCGGGTTTGCAGCTAGCAGCTGCTCAGCCAGGGGCAAGGGGAAGCTCTTCCCCTTACCCCTGGGTAAGGGCTGTGTACCCCTATGGGTCTCCTCAGACCTGCGCCACCTCCGGAGGTAGCGCAAATCCGAGGAGAGTGGAGCATCTAGAAGCCGCTCCGCTCACCCCGGGGATGGGATACCGTTGGGTCCCAGTCCCACCCCTGCCTCCCCGCACGCCCACCCCCGGGCCATAGGATTGCTCCCGTAGCTGTTTTCAGAAACAAAAAAAAAACAAAAAAAACTTTCCTCTGAAGATGAGTTATTTGCTTGAAATGCACTAGAATCTCTGCATCTGGTATGGATTCATATGTCTCCTGCACCTGTGAGGTCTTCTGTTCTTTTTCTGCAATGTGGAGGTGACCTTTCAATGCGTTCTGCCCGATGTAAAATTACAAGATGTAATTTGAAATGGATTGAAAGCCTCGCTGTGGCCGGGGTAACAGGTGATTGGTATCTCTGCTGGGCACAAACCAGCCAATTCCATTCATTCTCCCCATCTCAACAAAGGCAATGAACCTTGGGAATTATTCCACTTATAGCCCAATCCTATTGAAAGGCAGCACCAGTCAGACAGCGCCAGTGGAACACGCATGCTGAATTCAGGGCCCCTTCCCAGGCCTGGCCTGCCTGCATAGATCAACTTGCACCAGTTGACCCATTTTGGCTAGGGCTTCTCTCCAGACTAGGGAACAAAAGTCCCCTTACCCCATTGAGACATCCAGCAGCTAAAAATCTCCACAGTATGCAGCGTAACTTGTACTGGTGCCACTCTAGAGTTGCGCGGGGATTTAGGTTGGATCGAGCTGTTAATAGCAGTGACAATTTTGCTCTTTGCTACTTCTTATTCTCATCATCTACTTGATACTTCCCTGTATAATAATCCTCCATAAGCATCTTTGATCAAAAGCGTCCAATTCCCCCCCCCCCACTTCTAACTCTGCAAAGTTCCAGGTTTCTTAACTACACACCAGATGAGAGATTTTATAATGAGCATTATATACTTGATCTTCTCCGAGAGGCTCAAACGTCATTTTCTCTACCATGTGTCAAGGATTTTGAAGGATCTAAAAAATATTTCCAGTCCCAGGCAGCAAAGACATTAGTAAATTAATTATCTGGAATAGCTATAGAAGAGACATAAGTGCAAGTATAAAATTGGAAAATAACTGTGAGGAAACCTACCAATATTCCTGGAACCTGAACATTAATCATGTTCACTGAGAATATATATTTGGTTCAGTATAGATTCAGGTTAATAGCTTTCATTTTAGTTCAGATGTAATGTTTCAGAGAATAGCCTGAGATTTACTGGTGGAAGGAGTAAATTAACAACATTTCTACAACGTCATGAAGCAGTGGACTTTTCAGCTCTTCCAAAAGAAAACAGCCAAAATTACAACAGGAGAATGGGAGTACCAGGGTGAGAATGGCCATGTTCCAGCCAAGGTTAAACCCCACTGATCCATGTGCGGGATGACTAGGGGCGGTCCCGGGGGCGGGTGGGCAGGCGGGGAGCAGGAGGCAGGGCTGGGACCCAGTTGCTGTGCCAAATCCCAACCCTGTTCCCTACGTGGCTTGAAGCCACTCCGTTCTTCTTGGACTTGTGCCACCTCCTGAGGTGGTTCAAGTCTGAGGAAACCCACTGAGGCTGTGGTGGCTTACCTGGGGGTAAGGGGAAGAATTTACCTCTAGCTGAGCTACTTCTGGCCCCAATCTTGTACCGGGTATAGCTCAGGCCTCCTGGCATGTCAGTTCCAGCACAAGATAGGACTGCACATTTCATAAGCGCAAAAGGGGACAAGGGATCCCAAAATGTAGGACATCCAAGAAAAATGTAGGACATGGCAAAATAAAAGCTAAAAACACTCGTATGTTGATGTCATGTAGTTAACTGAAACACTATATTCCTCATTATTAAATTTAAAACTATATTACATATAATTTATGAATTACAAGAAGGCTATGCGCTGCCTGCTCACGGGGAAAAGGAGGGCATATAAGTTCTTTTCAGGACATGAGGTTAAAAAAGAGGATATGTCCTGGAAAAAGAAGATGTCTGGTCACCCTGTCTGTGTGGCAGAATTAAGCACAGTGCCCGATAATGGTCACCAAATAGCAAATCATCCAATATGTATCTTGTGCATCTCATTACGTTTATTGATACAGGACTTTTTTTATTTATATTCCACCTTTCTTTCATCAGAAAACTCAAGACAGTATATGTGAAGGTTGCAGGTACTGTAGTCCCCTCCCAGACATTGGCCCAAACTAGGCCTGCGTAGCTTCCACAGGGTGGCTATATCATGTGCCCTCAGACCATGTCTTGGGACTGTAAAGTGTTCGGTGTTGTTGGCAACCTTCAGTCTCGAAAGACTATGGTATCGCGCTCTGAATGGTGGTTCTGGAACAGCGACTAGTGTGGCCGAAAAGGCCGATTCGGGAGTGACAATCCCTTCCACACTGGGAGCAAGTGCAGTCTGTCCCTGGTCTGTCTCCCTGGCTATGGGCCTTCCTTCTTTGCCTCTTAGCCTCAGACTGTTGGCCAAGTGTCTCTTCAAACTGGGAAAGGCCATGCTGCACAGCCTGCCTCCAAGCAGACCACTCAGAGGCCAGGGTTTCCCACCTGTTGAGGTCCACTCCTAAAGCTTTCAGATCCCTCTTGCAGATGTCCTTGTATCGCAGCTGTGGTCTACCTGTAAAGTACCATTTACCATATCCAAACAAGTAAGCAGCCCAATCCTCTTTGGGTTTGCCATTATTGGTGAGCCTCTTTCGCTGGCACCAACCACCGTAAGGCAATCAGTGTCAGTCATAAAAGGCACTCTGGCAGTGCACTGCGTAGCACACTGCTGGGGATGCTAGCAGGAAGGCCAGAGCCTTTCCACACACATCCTCAGCTCTTCCACTGCCCGTCGGAGCAGGTAAGTCAGCGGGAGAGACAGGAATGGGCAAGGAGGAAGGGGGTGGATCAGGAGGCGATAGCACGTGCTGGATTCTATCCCCTTTTCCTGCGGCCTCCCTTTCCCTCTCTCTCCTTAGACTTGCGCTAGCAAAATCGTTAGCACAGGACGGAGGAGTCCCATTGCAGAGTGGGTGGATTACAGTGGTGTAAAGGGATTTAAATCCCCTTTTGCCTCTAAAATCTGCTGATCCACCTCCCCCCTTGGTGGGAACAGCATGCCCTTTTTTGCGCGCAGAGGCATAACTAGGACAGAGCCTGAGGGGCACCTGCTCCAGGCACCATACCAAGGGGGGGACCGTCCCCCTCTATGACTTCCAGGTTATCTGGAGAAGGAGGAGGTGCTGGCGGCTGCAGCTTCACCACCTGGCTCCACCCCGATCCTTCTCTTGCAGAGGTGCCCACCTGAACGGTGCACCCCTCCAAGGGGGAGCCCCCATAGGAGAAGGAATGGGGGCATCAGCCATAAGCAAAGCTGGCACTGCCAGCATCATCTCATTATGCATGATCTTGTGACATCACTGCCTCTGATGCCAGGACTGTTACAGCGCAATCCTTACAGCATCCAGTGCAAGTTTGAGGTTGACTGCAGGCCACACCAGGGCAAAGGGAAATATTTCCCCTTACCCCTGGTAACACCGCAGCAGCCCCAATGGGGCTACTCAGATCTGCACCACCTATAGAGGTGGTGCAAATCCAAACAGCCTGGGGCTGGCCCAGGATGCCTGAGAACGGGGTTAGGATATGGCATAAGTGCTGAATCCTGGCCCCGCCTCCCACTCCCTGCCAGCCCACTGATGGGACCACCCACTTCCTACCCTTCCTCCACCCCAAAATGCCTCCTCCCCACCCTACCCATGCCCCCCTAGACCCCCGCACCGGCTAAGCTCAGCCAGCGCATACTTACCCATCCCCATTGGCACAGAGGCTGGATCTAACCTACGTGGGCTGACGTGCATCCTTGTGCTGGCCCAGCTGACTCTGACGGAGGCGCAAAAGTGCTTCACAGCAAGTTTGTGACACTTCCAGACAAGCACAAGTTGCGCCAGCTGGGTGCATGGTTAGGATTGTGCCCTTAGTTACTCCTCTTTTTGTGCAGCTGCACCAGCGTGGGGAGAGAGGATAGCATTGGGCTCCTCTAGGTCTCTGCCCCCAGGAATTGTTATCCCCCTGCTAAATAGAAGGGTGCCTCCACTTTCTAAAAGTATCTCTTTGCTTGGTTAGCAGGAGTTACTCATGCAGGCAATTCCATGGGGGCCTGAATGAACATCACAATGCAAATGGGGATGTTGCAGATGCCAAGATAACATCTGGAACTACAGTTGCATGAATGAAAGACTTAAATTAAACAAATTCCCCTACATAGTTATTTATTTATTTTGAAATATTTATATCCCACTTTTCTTGTCCCTGACATGCACTTCAAAAAAAGGCTCACAGTAAAAGTTAAAAAATTAAAATACGTATTAAAATTCACAATACATATTACAATACAATCCAAAAATAATAAAATACATCCATTCCACAGCACATTTAGCGACTAATCTAAAAGCCAGGGTAAACACAACCAATAGTCAATCAAAAACCAACAGACAGGCATCAACCAATCACAGCTTAAAATAACCCGGAGAAGGCTATAAAATCTCATGAATTTTAATTTGCACAGACCTAACTATAAGTGTAGTGGAATAAATCTTTCTTGAGACTC
Source organism: Tiliqua scincoides (assembly GCF_035046505.1). Taxonomy (NCBI): domain Eukaryota; kingdom Metazoa; phylum Chordata; class Lepidosauria; order Squamata; family Scincidae; genus Tiliqua; species Tiliqua scincoides. The sequence goes on from NC_089823.1 coordinate 223,210,137, forward strand.
CACCAGAATACCATCAACTAAGAAGCTGTTTGCAAATCCTCGAGGAGGGAATTCCACAACAGCCCAAGTACTGTCACCAAGAAAGCCCTCTCTCTAACCGTCACCTACCTCACCTCCGAGATGGGGGGGTGGCACCCACAAGAGAACTTTTTCTGTTTACTTAAGGGGGCAGCTGGGAATGTGTGGAAATACAGCAGTACAGTGTCTCCTTTCTCAGCAATGAAAAAGAATACATTTGAATCTGCCTTGTACTGAATCAAGATCATTGTACCACCTAACTCAGTGCTTTCTACACTGACCAAAATGGCTTACCACTGTTTCTTTCTTTGCAAGGTCTTTCCCAGCCCTAGCTGGAGATGCCAGGGATTCAGCCATGGATCTTTTTTCCATACAAAAGTGGTGTCTACCATTGAGCTACATCTCTACCCTTTAAACACAAAAAAAGATATATGGGGGAAAGCTCCAAATGGTTGCCATCCATAAGGGTCAATAGATGACATCTATACATAGCCAATAATACTTCTCTTAAATGTGGAGGATGCATAAAACTCCAATGAAGAAAGGTGCAATGAAGAAAGCGAGGTGGCCAAGTTCGCAGATGACACCAAACTTTTCCGAGTAGTGAAGACCAGAAGAGATTGTGAAAAGCTCCAGAAGGATCTCTCCAAACTGGCAGAATGGGCAGCAAAATGGCAGATGCGTTTCAATGTAAGTAAGTGTAAAGAAATGCACATTGGGGCAAAAAATCAAAACTTTACATATAGGCTAATGGGTTCTGAGCTGTCTGAGACAGATCAGGAGAGAGATCTTGGGGTGGTGGTGGACAGCTTGATGAAAATGTTGACCCAATGTGCAGCAGCAGTGAAGAGGGCTAATTCCATGCTTGAGATTGTTAGGAAAGGCATTGAGAATAATGTAAAGCTAATATTATAATGCCGTTGTACAAATCGATGGTAAGGCCACACCTGGAGTATTGTGTCCAGTTCTGGTCGCCGCATCTCAAAAAGGATATAGTGGAAATGGAAAAGGTGCAAAAGAGAGCAGCCAAAATGATTACTGGGCTGGGGCACCTTCCCTATGAGTAAAGGCTCTTTGGGCCTCTTCAGTCTAGAAAAGAAGCATCTGAGGGGGGACATGATTGAGACATACAAAATAATGCAGGGGATGGACAGAGTGGATAGAGAGACACTCTTTACACTCTCACATAATGCAAGAACCAGGTAACATCCATGAAAGTTGAGTGTTGGGAGAGTTAGGACAGACAGAAGAAAATATTTCTTTACCCAGCATATAATTAGTTTGTGGAACTCCTTGCCACAGGATGTAGTGATGGCATCTTGCCTGGATACCTTTAAGAGGGGATTGGACAAATTTCTGGAGGAAAAGTTCATTACGGGTTACAAGTCATAATAGGTACGTGTAAGCTCTTGGTTTTAGAGGCAAGCTGCCTCTGACTTCCAGAAGCAGGGGAGGGCACCAGGACTCAGGTTGTGTCTGTTGTCTTGTGTGCTCCCTGGGGCATTTGGTGGGCCAATGTGAGATACAAGAAGCTGGACTAGATGGGCCCTTGGCCTGATCCAGCAGGGCTCTTATGTGGCTGAATAAGGTCTAGGCCTGGAAATGTAGCATTAATGAAGCGTTATTGATATATATTAAAAACACCGCCTGTTTAAAGGTATATGGAGTGGAATCACCATAAGTCTTCCCAAAATTATAATGCTGGGAACATATTCAGCAGCAGGAAAATTTCGTATGCAAAATATGCTGTAGGAAAGTTATTTTTACTTGCAAAGCAGACCCCCATCTCTTCCAGCATATGAAATGTAAGTTGGTGATGCTTATCTTAAGATAGTTAAGAGAATTTTAATTTGCACTGCAGAATGGAATTGCATATACCACAGAAGGTTGGCTTTTGAAGTCTCGGCACTTAGAAACGTCTGTTAAATTGTCAGAGGTACTGCACACTGCCGGGGCAATTCAGAAAATAATATGCAATCATGACAGTTGTATATTATGCTTTGATGAAGTGAATAGCTTTTCGTTTGATTTTTTTTACTGCATGAACTTTTTTCGGACAATGACCTTCTGGATTTTTTTTTTAAAAGATATTTATATATACACCACTGTATCTTGGTATATTGAAAAAAAAGCAATCATTTTTTAAATTTTTTTTTTTAAAAATGCAATCTGAACAAAAAAAATGCTTTATTGCTGTTATAACTTTGAAAGTTCCTTGTAAATTGTGCCTTAGTAAACAGGACTGGCCCAAGAATTAATTCTGGCACCCAAGTCACAAAATCAAATGATACCACCAGTGCAATCAGACAGCAAGATTCCTAAATCCTACTGTTCCATCACACTCTAGCACAGGGGTGTCAAGCTCGTTTCATATAGGAAATGACATCATTAAGCCAATGATGGTCAAAAATAAGCACTTGTTCTCACATAAAAAAAATCATTAGCTGCAAATGACAGAAGAGAAAATGTGCAAATCTTATTCATAAGCTCAAGATAGGAGAGGGCCCAATTATCATGCTGGGAGAGCCCAATTATAACGCGGGCTGGGTAAATTGCTTCTGGGGGCCGTATCCAGTCCATGGGCCTTATGTTGGACACCCTTGTTCTAGCATAAGAAATATAACCTAAAATGAAAGGAAGGATCTGCAAGTTGAGAGACTGTTGTAAGGGAACCAGATCTTGCCACTCTTCCCAGGCACTAACGGGGGGATTCCAAAATATTCCCCTTTACTTTCTCCTGTAAAAATGAGTGGTTGTCATTCATTCCTGGGTGGAAATGCAGAATATTTTCTGGGCAGGAGGTCTGGTCTAGAGGGTTGATACTCCACTTGCCTGAAGATAAGATCCAAAGGTCACCAGTTCAAGGCCACAGGCACAGTGAATAGCGAGACCTTGAAGCAGCTGACAAGCCGAGCTGAGTTATTCCACCTGTGAAGGAGCTGCTTGCCAACCTGCGTGGGAGGAATCTGGAGGCCAGAAAGTGATAACAGACCACAAAAGATCCATCTGAAATGTTGTGCGGTTCTTGAAAGATAGAACCTTCTTCAATTGTAAAAATCCCTATGGGGATTTAGAACAGCCTGCCTATGTAAACCGCCTTGAATTAAAGTCTGAGGAGAAATCTGACAACCAAGAGAGGTGGTATATAAATACCTGTATTATTAATTATTATTATTATTGCTGCATTTGGTGACAAAACCTGCCTTTTGAAGATGGTCCAGAAGCTACAGCTGACAAAGAACTCAAAGGAGGCAATGTGTCTTTTATACATAAGTGCACAGAGATTCACTGCATCCTCTCCAGGGAGGAGGTGGAATACCAGCAAATACAGAGCCCAATCCTATCCAACTTTCCAGTGCCAGTGCAGCCACATTGCAGTCCTGAGGAAAGAGAACAAACCTTCCCTTACCCTGAGGAGGCTTCCATGACTGCCCTCCCCACTGCAAGACACAGCATATGCCCCAAAGATGTGGCTGCACCAGGGCTGAAAAGTTGGATAGGATTTGGCCCAAAATTATTTGGGCCTATATATGCACAAGGCAGGTCCCAGCATTCTGTCCCACTCTTCCAGCATCCCATCATACTCTGGCATGACCAGGAAGCAGCACCTAGGATGGAGCACTCAAAAAGGCAAATTTTATTCTTAATCAGGGTCAGCCTTACAAGCTGCAGGGTCCAATTAGAATTTTTTTTTTTTGCGGGGCCCTGAGGGGAGGTGGGCATCAGTCATCCCCCCGCATGTCCCCCGACTCACAAGGATGAGCAGTGGGCCAATGGCACCTGGAAGTAGGATAGTGGTGACATAATGACATCATCGTGTCAACACCAAGTGCTTCCACTGTGTCCCGATTTTGAGCCAATTAGAGGTAGGCATGAACTGAAGGGTCCTGCAACCTGGAAGCTTTGCTCACTGCACTGGCCCTGTGATACATCTGCGCGGAGGATTATCTGCGGACCTGCTGGGTCAGAAGCTGAAGTGCCAGCTGCAGGCAATCCACTCACCACCTTAGCGCAGTTCCCTTAGGTGAAGGCCCGATTGGGCCCAATCAGTCCAATTGGCCTAAAGCTGGCCCTGTTGTCTGAAGTCAAGGGGGGGCAGGAAATAGGTTATCCCACAACCTAACTGTATCCCAACGGTACCTTTTACTGTTTGTTTCCCATAAAGTTAACCTTCGCCAAAGAAACCAGGTGCACTTCTATAATGAGGAAAATACCTGCCTTCATGGTCTAGGGCGGGGGTCTCCAAACCCCGGCCCAGGGGACAGTGCGGCCCATGGCGAGCTTCTATCAAGCCCGCGGCCAGGCTCTTGTCCCCTGAGAGTCTCTGGCCCATTTAACATAAGAACATAAGAACAGCCCCACTGGATCAGGCCATAGGCCCATCTAGTCCAGTATCCTGTATCTCACAGCAGCCCACCAAATGCCCCAGGGAGCACACCACATAACAAGAGATCTCATCCCGGTGCCCTCCCTTGCATTTGGCATTCTGACATAGCCCATTTCTAAGAGCAGGAGGTTGCGCATACACATCATGGCTTGTAACCCGTAATGGACTTTTCCTCCAGAAACTTGTCCAATCCCCTTTTAAAGGCATCCAGGCCAGATGCCATCACAACATCCTGTGGCAAGGAATCCCACAGACCAACCACATGCTGAGTAAAGAAATATTTTCTTTTGTCTGTTTTAACTCTCCCATCACTCAATTTTAGTGGATGTCCCCTGGTTCTGGTGTTATGTGAGAGTGTAAAGAGCATCTCTCTATCCACTCTGTCCATCCCCTGCATAATTTTGTATGTCTCAATCATATCCCTCCTCAGACGCCTCTTTTCTAGGCTGAAGAGGCTCAAACACCATAGACTTTCCTCATAAGGAAGGTGCCCCAGCCCAATAATCATTTTGGTTGCTCTCTTTTGCACCTTTTCTATTTCCACTAGGTCATTTTTGAGATGTGGTGACCAGAACTGGACGCAATACTCCAGGTGTGGCCTTACCATCAATTTGTACAACGCCATTATAATATTAGCCGTTTTGTTCTCAATACCTTTTCTAAAGATCCCAAGCACAGAATTGGCCTTCTTTACTGCCGCCGCACATTGGGTCGACACTTTCATCAATCTGTCCACCACCATCCCAAGATCTCTCTCCTGATTTGTCACAGAAGCTCAGAACTCATTAGCCTATATGTGAAGTTTTGATTTTTTGCCCCAATGTGCATGACTTTACACTTACTGACATTGAAGCGCATCTGCCATTTTGCTGCCCATTCTGCCAGTTTGGAGAGATCCTTCTGGAGCTCCTCACAATCACTTCTGGTCTTCACCACTCGGAAAAGTTTGGTGTCGTCTGCAAACTTGGCCACCTCACTGCTCACCCCTGTCTCCAGGTCATTTATGAAGAGGTTGAAAAGCACTGGTCCCAGGACAGATCCTTGGGGCACACCGCTTTTCACCTCTCTCCATTGTGAAAATTGCCCATTGACACCCACTCTCTGCTTCCTGGCCTCCAACCAGTTCTCAATCCGCGAGAGGACCTGCCCTCTAATTCCCTGACTGTGGAGTTTTTTCAGTAGCCTTTGGTGAGGGACCGTGTCAAACGCCTTCTGAAAGTCCAGATATATAATGTCTGCAGGTTCTCCCGCATTCACATGCCTGTTGACCTTTTCAAAGAATTCTATAAGGTTCGTGAGACAAGACTTACCCTTACAGAAGCCATGCTGATTCTGCCTCAGCAAGGCCTGTTTGTCTATGTGTTTTGAGAATCTATCTTTGATGAGGCATTCCACCATCCTACCCAGTATAGATGTTAGGCTGACCGGCCTATAGTTTCTCGGGTCTCTCCTCTTTGCCTTTTTAAAGATCGGCGTGACATTTGCTATCCTCGAATCTTCTGGCACCTTGGCCATTTTGAGGGACAAGTAGCATACTTTAGTCAAGAGATCTGCAACTTCATTCTTCAATTCCTTAATAACTCTTGGGTGGATGCCATCAGGGCCGGGTGACTTATTGACCTTTAATTTACCAATGAGGTCTGAAACATCTTCTCTTTTAACCTCTACCTGACTTAATTCCTTGGTCAGGAGGGGCCATTCGGGCAGCGGTATCTGCCCGAGGTATTCTACCGTGAAGACAGATGCAAAGAACTCATTTAGTTTCTCTGCCATCTCTAAGTCTTCTTTTATTTCCCCTTTTCCTCCCTCACCATCCAGAGGGCCAACCGCTTCTCTGGCGGGTTTCCTGCTTCTAACATATTTGAAGAAGCTTTTATTATTCCCCTTAATGTTGCTGGCCATGCGTTCCTCATAGTCTCGCTTGGCCTCCCCTATCACCTTCTTACATTTCTTTTGCCGCAGTTTATGTTCCTTTTTATTCTCTTCATTAGGGCAAGACTTCCATTTATGGAAGGAAGCTTCCTTGCCCTTTACAGCCTCTCTAACTTGGCTTGTTAGCCATGCGGGCACCCTCCTGGATTTAGTGGAGCCCTTCTTTCTTTGTGGTATACACCTCTGCTGGGTCTCTATTACTGTTGTTTTAAACAGCCTCCATGCACTCTGGAGAGATTGGACTCTTTTTACCTTCCCTTTCAACCTCCTTCTAACCAGCCTCCTCATTTGAGGGAAGTCCACCCGTTGGAAGTCAAGGGTCTTTGTTAGAGATTTGCCTGGTATTCTTCCCCCGACGTGCACGTTGAAACAGATTGCAGCATGATCACTGTTCCCCAATGGCTTCGTATCATTGACATCTCTAACCAGGTTCTGAGTACCACACAATATTAAACCCAGAGTCACCTGTCCTCTGGTGGGCTCCATGACTAGCTGTTCTAAGGCACAGTCATTTAGCATGTCAAGAAATCTGGTCTCCTTATCGTGACCAGAACACAAATTGACCCAGTCTATATGAGAATAATTGAAGTCCCCCATGATTACAACCCTGTCGCTCCTTGTCACCTCCCTGATCTGTTTCAAGGTCCCCTTCCAATTTCTGGTCTGGAGGATGATAATATACCCCCCAGTATTACATCACTCCTCAGGCCTGGTAATTTAACCCACAGATGGTGGAGTCGAACCCACCTTCAATCTCTACTTTGCTGGATTCTATTCCTTCCTTAACATAAATGGCCACCCCACCTCCAACACGCCCCTCCCTGTCCCTCCTGTAGAGTTTATAGCCTGGGATTGTGGTATCCCACTGATTCTCCACATTCCACCAGGTTTCCGTTATGCCCACTATGTCAATGTTTTCCCTTTTCACCAGACATTCCATTTCTCCCATCTTTGCTCGGAGACTTCGGGCATTCGCATAAAAGCATTTGTACATGGAATGTCCCAGGGTGGGATGCTTATTCGCTCCTTTGTCTCCACATCCTCTCATTGTGCCAAACCGTCTGTCACATCCCATCATGCTACCATTCCCAATTTCTTCTCCTACTCTGTCTTTGTCTTGTTGTTCTCTAACTTCCCCATCCACCTCCCATAGGGAGGAGGAGTCCCAAACCGGATGCCCCTTGGCTCCTGTCGGCCTTCCCCCAGGGATCAGTTTAAAAGCTGCTCTGCCACCTTTTTAATGTTATGCGCCAGCAGTCTGGTTCCATTCTGGTTCAAGTGAAGCCCGTCCCTCTTGTACAGGCCCCGCTTGTCCCAAAACATTCCCCAGTGCCTAACGAATCTAAACCCCTCCTCCCTACACCACCATCTCATCCACGCATTGAGACCCTTAATCTCCGCCAGCCTAGCTGACCCTGCGCGTGGAACAGGTAGCACTTCAGAGAATGCTTGGAAGCTCCTTTGAGGTCCTGGCTTTCAGCTTCCTTTCTAATAGCCTAAATTTGGCCTCCAGGACCTCCCGGCTACACTTGCCCACGTCGTTGGTGCCGACATGCACCACAACCGATACCTCCTCCCCAGCACTGTCTACCAGCCTATCTAGACTAGAAGTGATGTCCTCAAACTTCGCACCAGTCAGGCAAGTCACCATGCAATCCTCACATCCGTTGCAAACTCTCCTCTCTATGTTTCTGATAATCGAATCCCCCACTACAAGAAGCCCCCAACCTCCCTCACACCGAGGAGTATCTTGAGTGCGTTCGGATATGGGCCCATACCCTGGAGAAGGGGTCCCTCCTAGGAGATTGTTTCCCTCCTCTCCAGGATGACGTCCTCCAGCCCCGAGACTTCCCACCCGGGCAGCTGAGGAGCTGCACACCTGAGGTTGGAACGAAGCCTGATCATCCCCTGAAGCTTCCCCACAGTCCTTCTCTGCCTGCCTTTGCTTCTCCAGGTCGGCCACCAAGGCTTCAAGGGAACGGACACATTCCCTGAGACCCTGGAGCTCCTTGCACCGAGGACACACCCATGACTTATGCCCCAAAGGCAAACAGTCATACATGTGGCACTCGATGCAGAACACTGGATAGCCCCCGCCCTGCTGCTGGCTGTCTGACTGCTTAGCTTTTTTTTGTTGTTTTTATTTAGAGGTACTTAAAAAAAAACCCTACACTGGTTTGCTGCCCTCTTCTCAAGGGAAGAGAAGGGCAGTGTCTGGGGCCCTGGCTTCCTCGCCCTGCTGCTGAACTCGCCCAGATGCTAAACTCGCGGTGCCTTACCTGGCACTTTGTTCCCGAGGCACTGGATTCCCAGAGGCCACACGTGGTTCTGCAGAGAGGCTCACGCAGTAGCTGGCACTAGCTTTATACCCCAGCTGGCTCCTCCACCCTCCCTCCTTACTGATTGAAAGGGAGCTGGTCTTCCCAGGGGAGATTACAAAAGCTCAGGAAGACAAAAGGTTGTTGATGGGCTTAATCTACTCTGCAGGCCCCTGAATGGGTTGCTTGGATTAGCCTAATGGGGCTCTTATCACCTCCTAAAGGTCAATGACTATGCTAAATTGCCCTGTCTGGGTGGGAACTGGCCCTTCCTAGGTTCTTACCCTCCTAATTCAGTTCTCTTAGGCTGGACTGTTTTTTTTAACCTCAAGCTAGTTTTTATTTGAGTTTGTGTGTTTGTTTATTTATTTATTTATTGCTCTCACCTAGATCCTGTGTTCCAATTTACTGAACCGTTTAGGTTATGTTCTAACTTAGATTAAGTTTAACTTGGGTTAAGTATAGCGTTAATTTAAACAAAGTAGAAAAACTTGCTTTCCACTTTATCCTCCTCTGTTTTATTTATTTTTCCAAGTGCCTGACCCTTGGGCTCTTACTCACAAGTAGGACTCTGCTCCTGCTCAGAGTAGACCTATGTACACACCTACATATTTATTTTTATTGCCCTCACCTAGCTCCTGTGCCCCAACTCGCTGGACCTTAGATTCCCTCCCTTAAATTAGATTAGGTGCTAACTTAGGTAAAGCTCAATTTCAATGTTGATTTAAGGTTGATTTAAAGTTAAAAGACAAGGAGTTAGAAAGACAAAGAGTTAGGAAGAGTACACTTACCTTCTCCTTCTCATCGTTCTCCTCTCCTTCTCCAAAACTCAGAGGTCCACTTGCCTTCTCCTTGCCCAGATGCTAAACTCGTGGTGCCTTACCTGGCACTTCATCCCTGAGGCACTTGGTTCCCCAGAGGCCATGTGCACTTCTGCAGAGAGACGCACGCTTCTGCAAAGAACATTTGGCCGAACATGACTGGAACTGTGCTCTGGTTGCATCTGGAGGGTGTTCTAAGGGCCAGAGAGGTTGAATGAATGAGCCCATTCATTCATTTATTCACTCATCTAAGTTCCATCTCTAATTTATTTATATTTTATATTTAAATTTTTTTTCCAGCCCCCAACACCGTGCCAGATATTTGATGTGGCCCTCTGGCCAAAAAGTTTGGAGACCCCTGGTCTAGGATCCTATGAGCTGCCTTCTATTCAGACTGAATAGGAGCTCTCCAAGGTTTCAAACAGAGCTCTTCTCTAGTCCAGCCAGTGGAACCTACGTATTTTATATGGAGATCAAACCAAGGGATCAAACCTAGAATGTTATATGCGTAGTGACTATTCCTTTGAACGATGCTCCCTCCAGCACTTGAATGTCTGACCCTCAAAATCACTGTTGGGGACCCTACCAACAGTACAATGAAGGAGTTGCACTGCAAACTGTCAGGGACCTTATAATAAACAGTTATCCTTCTATTCCGTTTCGGCCCATCCATGAGGCCAACTGATTACTTCAGGCAGAAGATAGGAGGCGCTCAGCTCTTTCTGCCTACTTACCTCCATTGCTTTTTCTTCTCCTCCTCCGCTTCCCCCTACTCCCTGAACTGGACAAGGAGGAAGAGAACAGAGAGGAAGAGAAAAGAGAGAAAAGAGAAAGGTAGGGAAGGGCTGAACTAGAGTATTGGTGAGTATGAAGAGCAGGGGCTGTGATATCATCAGGTAATGATGGGGCAGCATTTGGCATGCCACCTCAAGTGTAAGGCATTCTTGGACCAGCCCTGCAGACCCTGCCTGTCATAACGCTGGCCATTTTCCTCATATGAAAAGAACGGACAAGTGGTATACCTAAAGCATTCATGTCACACTGTCTCATGGAAGGACTAACTGTATTTGTAGGAAAAAAAACATGAAATGCTTTTCACAGAGATAGCTTCATGTTTCAGCTTCCTTTCGGGCAGCCCGATCCTACCTAAATCCCCCCCTGCACTGATGTAGCCATGTCACCAGAGTGCACAATGTATCCTGCGGGGGGGGGGGGGGAGGCAGTCCTGGAGGTCTGCAGGTAACTGAACATTTGTTCCTTTGTCCAGGGGTAAGCCTCTACTTCCCTCTGGGGTCTGTTCAGACCTGTGTCACTGATTTAGCTGGCACAAGTCTGAATGGACATAGGAGGGTGGATCAAGGTGGGGGGAGTAGGATATTGGGGGTGATGTTTCCACTGACACCACCTTCTTTCTGTCCTTGACCCACCCTCCTCCCAACCTAATCTCCTCTTCATTCTTCCCGTTCCACCCACCCTCCCCCATCCTCCCCCACAGACTTACCAGTGCCAGGGGTCATTGACAGGCCACTGGTGCACAGCCATGACCATTTTCCTTTCACAACAGCCATAAGGGACCTTACAGAAGAACATAAGAACACAAGAACAGCCCCACTGGATCAGGCCATAGGCCCATCTAGTCCAGCTTCCTGTATCTCGCAGCGGTCCACCAAATGCCCCAGGGAGCACACGAGATAACAAGAGACCTCATCCTGGTGCCCTCCCTTGTATCTGGCATTCTGACATAGCCCATTTCTAAAATTAGGAGGCTGCATATACATATCATGCCTTGTAACCCGAAATGGAGTTTTCCTCCAGAAACTTGTCCAATCCCCTTTTAAAGGCTTTTAAAGGCTAGAACCCGAATTCCAGCAGCCCATTGTCCCATAGAATTGGGGCCCAAGGCACCGATGTTAAATACCATTACCTGGAAGTAAGCCTCATTTAGTAGACCTTATCTTCCAATACATTTGATTGCAGTGGAACTTACCTCTACATAAATATCTTAAGACTGCAAACTAAGGAGCTGAACTGCAACCAGAAACAAGCAGCTTGTTCAGCAACAAGGGCCACAGTGGAAATATAATTAGCTTGAAGGTTACCGCTGATTTGCTTATGTTGCATGTAATTATAATAATTTGCATATGACTTGTATGAAAATTGTCAGGGTTAAGCTATATCTGGTGCAATGGTTGCTGTTATTCGGGGATAATGTTATTATTGCAGTTTGGACCTTGCAATTAGTATGCAAGCCTCCATAATCTTGCAGCTTAATTATTAGCACCCAGCTCTGTGTTGATGGAGGTTGGGAGCCTTCACCTAACTGAAAGTGGCAGAATTCTCCCCATGTGGGGCGAGGCACCAGGAATACTTTGCCCCACAATGAGTGTGCCTGTGGGGTCTCACAGTTTCAAATCTTTGCACAAAAAACCTTAGCGGGCCATTTGTGGCAGGATTATGGCCTGATAGGGAAAGAGTTAAACAGCCTGTCCCTACAGGCCAGGTTTCTGACCTGCCTTCTCCAGGACCATTATTTTAGTTGTGGGAAAAAGGAAAATAGAACCAATGCGGTTATCATGTCTGATCTGACCCCAAGGTCCGATGAAATGACAGCAGTGACTAGAGAGCAGGGCCTTTAGAAGCGGAATGACAGCTTGTCTCTCTGACAGTTGAACTGCAGCAGAGAAAAGCATGAGCCGTGTCTCAGATGTGCTCGCAGCTCTCTCCTGTGCATACAGACTGTGTATATTATGCCTTCCATTAGCAAAATACAGACTGAGATCCTGTGGAGGACAAGGGCCAAATTAAACAGCACCCTGCATCTTGTTCATCATCTTTAAGCAGTGGTATGTGTTATGGGGAGGTGGGGAATAATTTGATCCAGGCTATGGCTCCAGAGATTGGGGTCAACATTAGAACATAAGAACATAAGAACAGCCCCACTGGATCAGGCCATAGGCCCATCTAGTCCAGCATCCTTTATCTCACAGCGGCCCACCAAATGCCCCAGGGAACACACCAGATAACAAGAGACCTGCAAGGCCTCCTGGGAATTGTAGTTTAAGAACATAAGAACAGCCCCACTGGATCAGGCCATAGGCCCATCTAGTCCAGCTTCCTGTATCTCACAGCGGCCCACCAAATGCCCCAGGGAGCACACCAGATAACAAGAGACCTCATCCTGGTGCCCTCCCTTGCATCTGGCATTCTGACATAACCCATTTCTAAAATCAGGAGGTTGCGCATACACATCATGGCTTGTACCCCGTAATGGATTTTTCCTCCAGAAACTTGTCCCCTTTTAAAGGCGTCTAGGCCAGATGCCATCACCACATCCTGTGGCAAGGAGTTCCACAGACCAACCACACACTGAGTAAAGAAATACTTTCTTTTGTCTGTCCTAACTCTCCCAACACTCAATTTTAGTGGATGTCCCCTGGTTCTGGTGTTATGTGAGAGTGTAAAGAGCATCTCCCTATCCACTCTGTTCATCCCCTGCATAATTTTGTATGTCTCAAAATTATTTCTCAATATTCTTTCTCAACATTATGTCTCAACATTCTTTCTCAGCACCATTTTCCCTGTCTATACAATCCTATACATGTTTACTCAGAAGTACGTTCAATTCTGTTCAGTGGTGCTTATTCCCAGGTAAGCGTGCATCGGTTTACAGCCTGAATTGCCTCCGTGAAGTTGCTGTTCGCCTCAGTCTCAGTAAAAAGACAGGTGAGGTGCAGGTACAATTTTTCCCCAAGACAGCTAATGGCAACTTAGTGGCAAAAGCGGTAGACAGTGTATGTTCATTTGAAAAGATTGTGTCGGGGAAGGGTTAACCTCCCCTCCCCTCCCCCAGAATAAGTAGTCTCCTGTGACTTTGAAAGTAAAAAATGAAATTGTGAAAAGGATCTCCTGACATGTAGTTTGTCGTTCAGATGTATGAAGGCTTTGACCAAACACTGATGTGCAGACAACCTTCTGCAGGTAGAAAATTTCCGAAGCTATGGTCATATTATATATTTCCCACTTTTTAGAAAGACAGTCTGTCAGGACCCACTGGAAGTGATATCATTAACCTGGAAGTGACATCATCAAGCAGGGAAATTTAATACCCCCATAATGACCAAATCAAAGTAAATTTAAAGTTTACAATAAGTATAGAAATTTATTTAAACTAAGAAGAACCCTCCTAACCTTCCTAAGCAGTTGCTGATCAGTTTTAAAAAAATTCCCCAAACATCCAAAAGGCTGCAATTCTATCTACACTTACCCAGGAGTAAGCCCCATTGACTATCTTGTTAAAAGCATGGACATAGTAGCTTGTTAAAAGAACAGATCTTTAACATTTCCTCAAATGCAGTAACATACCATATATTAGCATTAATTTAATATATTAAAAATAAAATACACAGTGAAATAAATGGGGACCCACCTGAAATTGGCTCGCAACCCATCTGGTAGGTCCCGACCCACGGTTTAAGAAACACTGGTCTAAACTACAAGTTGTTCAACTGTTTGCTCCCTGACACCATTGCCAGTGGCTGTATTGCGCTTCGTTCAAACAAGTAAGTGGCTAATTATACATCGGCTCTATAATTCTGTGGTAACCCTTTGCCCACATGCCTCAGTGAATAAAACAATTGCGTCGCTGGCGAGAAGGGGAAAGAGCACTCTGCTAATTAGCACACTTAATCTCCGCACACAGATAATGGTTTTCTGCCACATCCCATCAGGACAGAAAGTGGTTTTTGCCATTCCAAAGTGGCAAACAAATGACGCCCTGTCAGTTTCCCACTGCTAAACAGAAAGTGGCTTGAAAGCACACACAGAGAGCTCACCAAGCATGCACTAAAGTTGTCTCGTCTCTGCCCTTAGCAGCATAATGGCAGCATCAAGTGACTTGACAAACTAATTGGGAGCAGCTTAAGCAAACTGTGTTAAGTTTCTCCAATGCACACTTCCAGGTGAACCTCTCAGGTTTGGCCTGAGCACTTCACGTTCACTCTACACTCATGAGCTGTGGCTGTTTGGCGAGGGAAAAACACCCTGTGTGTGCTTATAATAAATTCATTAATACCGTAAGCTTGTGTTGCACAGCAGAGAAGGACACTGAGCATTGAACTGCAAAATGCCCTGTTAAAATCTCACCTTTGCCATGAGCTCAAACATCAATGACATCATCACCGGTTACTTCCAAGTTTGGAGACTGCAACACCACAAACAACAGTAAGAGGCTCAGGAAGCACACATGATTGCTGCCCTCCAAGCCGAGCCTCCTACCACTGTTTGAAATGTTGCAGTCTGGTTGCCAGCCAGTGGGCGTCCCACAATGCTCCTGCGCGCTCACCACGCCACCCTGGGAAGCCACGCCTCACAGACTGGGGACCTCTGTCATATGCCTCTAGGCAAGCAATACTTTCTCAGTCTCAGCTCCTTACCTGCAACTTGGAGACTTATGGGTTGTTGGAAGAATCATGTATGTGTTGGACTTTGAACACTCCAAAAGACTACATAAATGAACTAGCTGAAAAATCCATTTTTCAAACGGATTTTAAAAGGGTTTACTTTCTACCCTGTTGACAGTCTAACAGCAAAAAGAACTGCTTAGCTACATGACTAGCGCTTTTTGGTATGGTACATTTGCGGTCTTACCCTCTAGCACTAATATCACCAGGTTGCTTGGTTTACTAACCCTTGAACATGCCACATAAAATTGCCCATGAGAGAAGCAATCTCGCATTGCATCAATGCCAGCCTGTTTGAAGGATTGTCCCTGAGGCTTATTGAAAGTCATCACGAACACGAAGCATGCTCTAAGTGGGAATTGCAGTATTTTTATATTCAAAAGTGTGGTCTGACAAGATGATTGGGATGCATGGAATAAATACTGTTTCCCCTTCCGCACATCCTGTAAAAACTGTAGCCTTGAGGACCTTGCTCCTGAGGTCCTTGATCTGAAGCCACATACCACTTCAGCATTTCAGTGGATTCAAATTACGTAACAATGTTACAGGTGCACCATCATTTAGAGCAAGATGGTGTACTGGCATTCAGTGTGTTGAGGAACTCAACAGGGTAGTTCAGTCTGATCTGTGTTGATCACCATACCAGCTGAACACCACAAGAGCACTTTTACTGCCTTCAATGTAAAGTGAACCTTGTGCTGAACATGTGAAGGATCATGCTCAGTCCTGGGCTGAGTGAGTGAGTGAGTGAGTGAGTGAGTGAGTGAGTGAGTGAGTGAGTGCACAATCCTAACCCCTTTTGTCAGTGCTTTCCAACACTGACATAAGGGCAATGCAGCTCCTAGGAAAGGGAACAAACATTCCCTTACGTTGAGGAGGCCTCCTTGAGCAACACCCAACTGCAGGATGCAGCACATGTCCCATTGGCGCCACTATGCCAGTGCTGGAAAGCACTGACATAAGGGGTTAGGATTGCACCCACAGTGAGACGTGGGGTGGCGGCAATGCCTGAACAGCCCTCTAAGGGCAGACAGAGCCATACTCTACTACAAAAGCAAAACACATCATTTGGTAATTCCCCATCAGTAGACCCTCTGTGATCCATATTGGCTGCCCCATAACTCCAACCTCAATTGGGAAGAAATGAGTTCGGAAGGGACCAATGCTGTTATAATGAGGTTCTCTTGTGCATGAAGATGTTCTGCACAGAGCTGGCAGAGGTAGGCAGTAGAACTGGAAATTCTGAATAGTTTGAGAAACACTGCCTAAGGGAGTCTTTTCCCTGTCTGTTGCTGGGGCAAAGGCCTGCATTGTTTTTGGAGGTGCAAAGGGATCATGTGAATGTTGGAACTCAAAGGATTGGTAGGACTTGGTGAGTGGGATCCATGGAAAGCAAAAGGGATCAACCTTGAATTTCTAAATAAACATATGAAGCTGCTTTCATGGGTCCATCCAAATCTATAGGGTCTATACTGGGTAGTAGTTGTTCTCCAGAAGAGGTCTACCTGGTCTATTAGCCTCTACTAGGAGATGTCACAGATTGAACCTGGGACTTTCGAATGCTCTATCAAATAAGGGCACAATCCTAGCCAACTTTCCAGCTCTGGTGCAGCCATACCAAAAGAGCATGTGTTGCATCCTGCAGTGGAGAATGGTCTCCTCAAGGTAAGGGAACATTTGTTCTTTTACCTTGGGGCTGCACTGTGGCTGCACCGACACTGGAAATTAGGATAGGATTGGGCCCCGAGTCCCTGCATGTGCAACCTATCAAGCAAAACAAAGTTTACCTACAGCCTACAGCAGCCCTCAATGGACTCAGTAAAGGTCTCAATTTTCCTGCTTGTTTGAGAGCAGCAAAACAAGCAGCTGAGATTGCAAAACTAGGAGGCCTGGCTGTAGACTTCACAGAGATCTGAGATCAGATGGTGAAACCAAAATTGTAGTTTACCTTCCTTTAGTGGTCCTCAGACTTCTTCACTTTATGCAGATGGTCAAACGCTTGGGAAGCCACAGAACATGGCTGGTTGACTACGTTCAGATCGCCAGGTCACCAGCTGTGGAAGGCTGGTCTGCTTGGAAACAAGTGGTAAAGTTTCTAGCCTTCAGGAGTTATGAATAACTTTCCTGCTCAAGGCATTCATAACTCTGGAGGATCTTGTGATAAACAACAATGAAAGTGAAAAACACACAGCCGAGTTGAGGGAATTAATGCGGGGAAAGGTTAATGACGGCAAGAAAAGGGAACAGCAGCTACCCATACTTATTTCACAAATTATTTAAAAGTTTCCTTTGTTCCCACCGCCGTGTAGCAAATGTTCTAATTGCCATCATAAAGTGTTTTCTTTTTACTGCAAGAGATTCAAAGAGGGTAAACACTTATCAACAGGAGATACATGTCAGATCTGGTGCAACAGCAATGATTAACTTTTTAATGATATGTCTCCATAAAGTCAAGCAGTTCTGACAGGAAAACGAGAGCTCTGACAACAATAAAAGCAAGTTAAACTCGATAGCAATCCAGAAAAGGCACCGGAAACGAGAAATGTGAAAATTAAGTTGGCCTTCATAGTTGCAGAACATTAAAAATGATTCACGATTCTAAAGTTCTCATACAGGAACAGTGAAACTCGGTGAACTTTTCACTTTTTCCCTCAGTGGCATGAGTTTTTGCCAAGGAATTAACACAACTTCAATAAAACCTACTTCTGTGGGAGAACGCAATGCACCAGAAACGTAACTGGCTGCAAGGGACCCATAACTGTGGTTATGCTCCCTATAGCCTCAAGGCCTGTACCAACCACTGAGCCAATCGGTGACCATCTCTAAAGTATGTCTCCCATGAAGTGGCAGGAAGAGACGAAGAAGTAATAAAGTTATGAGAAAGGAGGGAGGAATTCTGGTTATAAGGTACACCAGTGTCCTACAAGATGGAAGACCTTCTGAAAAGAACTTCTTTAAAAGTTCAAGGATTTTCAACAGAGAACTCTATGCACTCTCACCAAACGGAAGTTCCCAGGATTCTTTGCAGGAAGTCATGAAAAATAGACCTGTGTACAACCACTGTAAATAGGTTGTGTTGATATCCCCTCACCCCTGACAGTTGAGACACTAATTTTGACTGGGAATCAACTGGGTCTGGTTACTGTCAGCACAAAGGCAGGTTGAACAGAATTCTTTATAGAAAGTTACAGCACAGATTGGTGCTTGTCTACTCATATTGTGAATTACAATAGACACATAATAGACAATGGCTGAAAGTTTGGCTCAGCATGATTTCAAATGAACAGGTGTGGGAGAAGCAAGCTTAGAGATTTCTAGAGGAGGGAACGTAACTCAGTGGTGGTGCACATGGAACACAGGAAGCTGCCTTGTGCTGAAATAGACCATGGATCTATATAGCTCAGTAATGTTGATGCTGAATGACAGCAGATCCCCCCAGGTCTCAGACAGTAATTCTTCTCTGCCCCATCTGGAGACACCAGGGAGAGAATCTGGGATTTTTTGTATGCAAGCATTGGCTCTACCACATAATTGCTTTTGCATGAAAGTCTCTCTTTTCCTGCTGCACATCTTTCCTCAAAGGTGCAATTTGCAGTCACTGCACCCTTGGGAGTAAATAGTAACTTCACATGGTGCTTTGCAGTGGGAAAAGGCACCTCTGTTACCCGTTCACCCACCCACCCCACATGCAGCTATTTCTAGCCAAAAAAAATAACAACACAAGCACAGCTAAGACAATCACACAGCACATGTATCTTCTAGCTTAAGACTTGGGTAGACTGTTGTCTTCTTCTTCATGGGGAGGTAGCCACAGTCTTTCCTAAATTCATCAAGACTATTGGGAAGGTGACAGTGGCTTGCAGCCAGCATTTATCCTTTAGCCAAGAGCATCCTATTGCTTCAGTTCAGGGGAGACATCAGGAAAAGGACCACTGATACTGTTAGGTAAATCGTGGCAGAGAGTATGCCACTTCTGGTTTCCCAATTCAGGGAGCCTCACATGTATCAGAGGGAGGCCACCAGCTTTAATTGTGTCAACAGAAGGCACACACTTGCAGGAAAAAATGGCTCTAGAAACTCACTTGGGAGTAGCTTTTGTAAACCACAAAGTTGTTTAACACACCAGGATGGACGCATCCATGGCCTACTGACAGTTCACTACTGATTGCCCCAATTGTATCAGGAGTGTAATGCAGACCAATCCCAATCCCCTCCATTTGGTGTTATGTCAGACTCTCCACTACATCTAGGATTATTCCACCTCTTAAAACAGGGAAGGAGTGCATGGCCTCCTTCCACCCATCCTCATTCAGTAGCTGATGGGGAAGGGGGGGTCAGGCCTACCTGAGGCACCCTGTACCTCCAATGCAATCTTGGTTTCTGGAAATTCCCTTCTGCTATTATCAAGAGGTTCCCGCTAGTGTTTCTGATTTAATAGTTTGTTGGATACACTCCTTTTGAAGTACTATGGAAACATGAACACTCACAATCATATATCATACCATTCAATCTTCTGCAAAATTATTATCTGTCTCCATAGGGACTTGTCCAAGGTCACCTAGTGAGCTTCAAGTCCCTTCTCCAACCCCAGGATACCCATACACCACATCGGTTCTCATTCTAATTCACACAGGTCCTCTTCTGCTTTGTGGCAGCCAGGATGAGCACAGAGAGAGAATTTGGGGTGGCTCAAAGTCATGGGTCAACAGTAGTGCCTTTACAAAGAATCTGTAGAATTTCCATCCCTACAGAATACCATGGTTCTGGAGCAAATACCCAAAATAATCATAAAGGTCACTTTATAGTTAACAGATGGGTGAAACTTGCTAGCCCCATCAGAAAATTATAGTTCCTAGGGACCAAATACTGCACAAATAAAAAACAGGCCGTAGAATGATTCCTTATAAGGCACCCCTTCCCTCCAGAACACCTACACATCAATTTTGCTTTTCACTTTAAGAGAAAATGTGGAAGGGCCTTTCTTTAAAGTAGCCAGTAACAGCCCACTTTTGTTTCAGGATTCAGGTCTGCTCCTGTTTCATGCAGGAGGACTGCAGGAGCTAGTGGGTGCTTGAAATACCATTATAAAGGCATAGGAAGGTCCCTGCCACTTGCAGAGTGCCCAGCAGAAAGATGCTGCCATATCCTGCTCTTTGCTCTTTCAGCATTGCAGCAAAGAATCCTCCTGGGGAAGCCAACTGTGAGTGAAGATTTCTGCATATCGTTTCAAAGCTTCCCCCATCACCCCACACCACCTTCATAAGGCTGGCTCATTGTGCAATTCTCACACTTGCAGAAAGAGTGCTTTAGAGAAGACAACTTTTTCTGTTTGTCAATATAACAATGAAAACAACACTTAAATTGCATCATGAATTATTTGTTAATAATTTCAGAGTTATTTCTTTGATGTTGATATGCAGGCTGCCATCTTATGCATTCGATTTCAAGAGGTATCTTTGGGGAAAGGCATCACAATTCATCATCTAGAAATGATATTGGAAATGTGCTTAATGGAAGAAGCTATGAAGTGCAATTAAAGAAATAAGAAAACCAGCAAGGTTTCTTGGGGAGAGGCTTTTAAAAATCTGGCACAGTCATACAAAAAACCAGAATGCCGAAAGTGGGCAGTTGAGTGCTATCTTCACAGAGAAAAGCATTTTTGAATATGGAAGATTTGTAAAGCTACCTGTCTATGAATGCCTATGACAGTTCTCATTGGGCATGTGTGTTGGCAACCTTCAGTCTCGGAAGACTATGGTATCGCGCTCTGGATGGGCATATTCAATGCCCATCATTGGGCATATTCAATGCAAAGTAGAAAAAATTCTAGAAAAAATATTATAGGTAATGATCCATATCAAAAAATCACTCATCAACACAAGGGAAAGATGCATAAGCAAGCAGTATTTACAGACTTCTTCCAAGCTGGGGAAAAAAAACATGATCTAGGAGCCAGGACTGCATGCACAAATCAATCACTGCAGTACTGGCCAACTAGCAGTTCAAGAGGAGGAAAATGGAGATAGATTTGGTCCTCCAAAGAGAGTGAGGCTCCACCTGTCCTTCCTAAGCTTGTAGATCAGCTGTTTCCGCTTGGAAAAAATATGCATGCCACACTATTTTCATGTTTTCTTCCTCCTGTTAGATCAGGCCTTATTTCTCAAAGGCTTCACCTCCCCCCCCCCCCAAATAAACTAAATATAGTCATAATAGCATGTAAACTTATTCTTGGAACAATTATGACAGTTTAATTGTGCCATATGAGAATTTTGTCCAGCTATATCTCAAAAGACATTTGGTAAGTGACAGTATATTTAAAAATGGCTTCCGTCAAAGTTTCTCAGATATTCCATCCAACTTCCAAACTCGTTTCACATGTTGACGTTTTTAAACAGTGTTTGTACACTGCACATGGTTCTCAAAGCAGTTCTCATTGAAGAAACTCAGATTTATAGGCAGGTGGTCTCGCTTCAACAATGACAGATCTGGAACAGCAGGTGCTGTCCATGATATTTAAATGGCTCCTGGCTATGCTCTCGTGAAAGTTGGTGGCAGCAAAGGGGAACGCTGTTCGGCAATTGTTCTTCCAGGTCCTCTCCCCAGTCTAAAAGATGGTTCTACTGCTGCTGTTCTCCTAGCAGATGGTATCACAGACCTCAAAATTCTCAGAGGCAAAGGCTGCAAGAGGTAGCATTTTAGGAGCAATTTTGCTGACACCACCACTTTGTTCTCACGGTCCCTCTATACATGCCATCCAGTAAACTGCATAGATGAATTTAATATTACATAATGGCCAAAAACTAAGCTATTGTTATCACACCAGCAGCCTGATTATAGCCCATAGCTAGAATTTGTAGGTCACCCTGCATGACTGCTATGTCTATAAGGAGAGGTGGGAGAAAATGGTGATAATGAAATAAAAACATGTAACACCGCTTTCTGCACTTCTCATTGTTGTTAAAAAAATAAATAAAAAATAAAACCCCAAGATCTGAAAAAATTATTTTATTTGGTTTTTATTTATTAGTAATGGGGAAGGGTATGCAAGGGTAATGACGGCGGCTTCATGTGCTGACACTATACCACCTATATCACTTACCTAGTACACTTTTAAAACAATTATAATTTTATAATTATAACGTAAATTCTGAAAAAAAACACACACACACAACACCACTTTCTGCACTTCTAATTTTGGGAAATGCCAAAATCCACGAAAAAAATACAACTATTTTCTCCCACTTCCATTTACTGGTATAAAATCTGTCAGTACAAACACTTCCCAATGCAACAATATACTGCTCATGCTTTGTTCAGACAGCATACTTAGCATGAATGTAGTTCACCTTTTACAAAGAAAAATCACCATGAATATTAAAATAGGAAAAACCAAACACCTCTTGTTGATTCTTTGCTTTTCAGCATCAACACATACTTTATTTATAAGGGATCTGCATTCTCATGAGCTCAGTTAATTTGCCGCACTCATGACCAGCACCGTGATGGGTGGTTCTATGTAATGAGAAGAAAAGGTGTTCTTGAGTTGCGACTCCTGATCGTTTTCAACGTAATTCTATCACCTCCTGTTTGTCCCTCAAAAGGTCTTCCTCATCATCTGTATGGCTTTCATCAAACACTCTAAAAATAAAATATTTAAGAGTTATTTGTCTCCAGAAACTCAAATGCAAGCCAGCTCCCAATTCAGTTACATGAAAAACTGTATCAAAGTGAAAGAGATATGCAATGCTGGTGCCTTTTTCTAGTAGGCTGGGAGTTGGTCATCCATCTTAAATTAGTTTTTTTTAAATACAGCTTCATCCTTTTTTATTTTTTTACAGCTTTTGCCAAATACAGAACATATACCAAAATAAAAATATACTTTTGTATAGTTTAATTTTAAAAGATTGGGAACTACCTATATTGGTAATTCTGTTATCATTTGAACACATAAAGCAAATATCTCAAGTAAAATATAAAGGAATAACTGCTTAACCAGAACAGCTTCAAGTCCTTTTTCTCTTATGGCACAATCCTAGGCAGCGAGTATGCCGGCAGAGCATGCACTGCACCGGCGCTAGTAGTCACAAAAGTGCCGTAAAGCATGGTGCGACTAGAAAGCGGGTGCATTGGTGGGAAGGCCCATGCCAGCAAAAGGAACAGTGTGTGCCAGATGGGGTAAATTTCCCAGTGGGTATGTTGGTGAGGAGGGCAGATGGATTAGACCCAGGATCAGACCTATGTGCCGCATCCTATCCCCCTTCCTGGGCTCGATCTGCCAACACGGGGAATGTGGACTTGCAATTTAGCAAGCAGAGGTCCGAGCTGCTCCACTGTGCAGGCTGGGGTTTATCCCGGGAAGACCTTCCACCTGCTAAATTCCCCCATGGTGATATAGCATGCTGGTGCTGCTATATCAGCGCAGAGGAATTTGCACTAGATTGGGTTGTTAATTTCTATGAACAGAGAACCATCAGACTTCACCCATAAAATGTATCATTTCCTAGCATTATGTACTGAATCCACTTCTTCTACCCAAGTAAGTCCTGCAAAAGAGAAGCCAAAAGGCACTACTGTGGAAAGGAATCTACATATTAAGAAGCAAGATTTCCTGTTGTTTTTTTTTAACTGAGCTGCTCATCATGTTTTTTTAAGCATCCATCCCTGGGGAATTAACATAGAAGCATCCAGACTGCAGTTCACCATAAAAATTTTGTAAACCACAGGAAAGTCTGTGTGATTCACAATGCATGCAAAACCTGGTCACGCTCTTGACTGAAAAATGAGAAAGAAATGAGAAGGAACCCTCCCCACCCCACCGCCATTTTTGTGTCTATACTATCCCTATCATATGAGGCAGAGCCTTCTAACTGGAACAGAATCAAGTCAGGGGGTTAGGGAATTTCTCTTCTAAAATTTAATCACAGCTCTTGTGGATTCA
This sequence comes from Tiliqua scincoides, assembly GCF_035046505.1. Lineage (NCBI taxonomy): Eukaryota > Metazoa > Chordata > Lepidosauria > Squamata > Scincidae > Tiliqua > Tiliqua scincoides. Next base: position 223,234,010 of record NC_089823.1, read on the forward strand.
CATCACCAGCCAGCCACGGTGATGAAAAGGCAGAAGACCCAATATAAGAAAAGAGGAATCGGCCAGGGGCCTTTTAATTTAGAAGTTTTGCCATCCAACTAAAAACGTGGGTGTGTTGTGTCAAATAACAGTGTGGACAATGTTTCTGCAGTGGGAAAGGCCTCCATTCAAAGCATTGGACTTAATAACCCCCTCGGTACAACGCTGGTGGGAGGAAGCCATCTTTAGAAATGCAAGATAAAATGTATCTTGGACAGTATCCTGGACAGAGTTTCTCATCAGAAGACAGACTGCAATTTTTTAAAACCCCAGAAGGTCAACAGTGTTCAAAGATTGTATAATTAAACACACTGCTCAGTGGAGGGGCTGTGGTGTGATAATTGGCAAAAGCTATTAGCAAATAATTAAAGAAAAAACAAATTAGCCCAGATAACAGCACCATTCTTCTGGCAATCACGGAGACCTTTATTGCTTGCAGAGGGAATTTTGCACTGGAATATCATGCACATTATAAACACATGAAACCTGCCTTGTTTCACAAAATAAGCGTCAGTGGGTATGTGCGTAAAATAAGCATGGGTATGTGCGTGCGGTTTTACTTTTCAACATGTTTTTCTTCTCTGTTTTAAAACCTAATTGGTAAGCTTACCTTATACTATCACCTCTACTGTAGTCTTTTGCTTCATGGTTGTTATAGAAAACTATATGATTTTGACTTGTCATCGGTAAATGTCTGCTGAAGGCAGATAAGTCTCCAGAGGTTAAGTCACATTCTTCCAGAGGATCTGAAATTTTGCACGTATTTTTCAGTAAGAAGCAATGAAACACTAAGATGTCTAAAACTCTCACAGAGCAGGAAAAAGAAGACTCAGATCTGTCAAACTGACATCTTATGTATTAAAAATGAAAAATATACTCCCCAATTTGAACTACTTCAAGAAACCTCCAACGTACTATACTATAGCAGCTTCTATTATTATACCCTCATTGGAGAATCTCATGCTACCATTTCAACACTTTACTGCTAAATTGGAAGTGCCAGGAGCAATATGGGAAAGAGGAGGTATTGCATGGCCCAAGGGTGTGAACATTCCTTCAGCATCACTGGCACGGTTCCTGCATCTCTTCCAACCTGCAGCATGGAATAGTAGGGATGGACACCTGCACATGTAGTAGGGATGGATAGTTCCTGCACACCTGAGGGACTAAGAGGGCCTTGGGGTGATACCAAAAAAACAAATCCAGTTACTCTATGCTTTCATTTAGAAGCTTGTGATATTATGAAATGGGGAGCTGCTCTAAAGAATATACCCAAAGGGGCTGAAATTTTGCCAAACAGATCACTATTCTTGCGGTGAATGCTAACTTCACCATATTGTTCCACACCACCTCAAACACAATGCTTTTCACTGGACGCAGTTTATCACTCAGGAAATTACCTGTTATGGAGTGTTACAATGTGGCATACCTCCCCAGTCCTGCACCCCATGGCAAAGGTCTGCGATGGTGCCCCCGAAGGATGCTACTATCACCCCTTGCACATGCAAATCCACTTCCCGCCACTTACCTGGAACACAAAGTGCCTCGCGCAACTTCAGGACGGGTCGGGGAAGCCTCCTGAAGGTTCCCCAACACTGTAAACTGTGCTTCTGGAAAACCAGAAGCACAGTTTCCAACCCTGTCGGGAGCTTCAAATAAGCTTCCGTGGGGTCCTAAGTCTGCGCGAGGCTCCGCGCCCAGGGGATTTGCCCCATCAAATAAATGAGAGGTCCACCACCAGACACAAGTGTGACTCAATCCCTTTCAGGCATCGCTTTGGGCCTATTAAACCATGAACAGGAATAGTGAAGACTATAACTTCTCTATGCCACACCTCCCTGTCTCTTTCTCCCCTTTTCTTTGTACTGCAGGTGTGGGGGTGAGAAAAGATTATCCTTGGGAGAAATCCATTTGGACAGATTGGTCATCTGGTCAGTACTGCAGGGCTTACCTCTCTGTGGCCCAAGGGAATGTGGCAAGTATTGGAAATAAGAGAGAGCACTGCAGAGTAATGTCACCTCTGGTCAGTGCCTCATGCCTCTCCTCCCTTACCAACTCTTTGTCTGGCAAGTAAGCTCAAGAGAGTTGGAGAGCTGCTTTGGCTTCTGTTATGTTAGTTTGAAATCTTTTGTTTATAACATAAAAAAAATATGGAAAATGAAAATGCCAAACTAAGCATAAAAAACACACTTATAGATAATCAAGGTCCTAAAAAGATTTCTTTCGGAATGAGAGTTTAATGGTATGGCATAATTACCCGCATTACTTTGCAATTCACTTTCTAAATCCGATAAGGCTTGTTGGTCAGTGCTGGATTCCAAGAAAGGATCGTCATGCTCAGTGATATCAATGCCTTCGATTTCTGAAATTTCAGAAGCTGCTCGAGTCAAAGGCCAGGTCACTGAGCTTTTCACTCCCATCTGAAGGGCTGAAGAAGGACGAGGACTGCGCTCAAGAGTTCTGCGGCAGGAAATGTTTGCAGAAAAAGGCCTTGGAGAAGCATTTTCTGAAATGCGTGAGAAGGAGAAGTTGCTCTTAATAACTGCTCCAAGAACTGTTCACATCTAAAGAGCTAGACTTCGGTACCTTCCCTATTCTTAAGCCATTTCTGCCCAACATGGCATATTTGCAACAGAGACCAAATGTGTACACCTGTGGGTCAGGAGGATATCACATATGTCAAAGTACTGTCTGCACAAATAACCACTCTATTTCCAAACTCAGAAAACCAATCTGCTTGTGACTCATGTCCCCCAAGTCCATCAAAAGAGTGAACTTGGAAAGCCCCTCATGTTCCAAGCCATTTTTAGGCATGAAAGATACTGGAAATGCACGCATGAGCCAAGAACATGTACTCACAGAACCAAGACTGGTTATGCTGAGCATATATGCTGTGGCAAATCAATGTTCATTGCTGTGTAGTATGTGATACCCCTGGGGGCTGGAGGATAAGAATAGGCCCTCCGTTTGGCTGAACTTGTCATAAGAGCCACCAGGTAGATGGGACTCATTAGCCTGGGAAGGCAGCTCATCTGAGAGAAGGAAAACTCTGATCCCAAACCTCCACTGCCTTGTGGCTACATCCAGTTATGGAAAAGGCTTCAGGAGTCAACCTCGAGGCAAAATCCAGAGCCGGAGTCCCTGAGGCAGTTCATGGCTGAACACAGTCACGTTCTGGCAACTCCTGTGACGCCACTGGAACCAACCGTATTGGCTTTTGCCTTTCCATTGGACCATTTCAGCGACGTGGAGAGGGGGGATTTGCTGCATGGGAAACAGTCTATCCTCCATATTTACTTTACCCAGGCTTCGTGCTCTGGAGAGGACACTCTGTTCCAGAACCACTATTCAGAGCACGATACCATAGTCTTCCGAGACTGAAGGATGCCAACAAGATGTGACAAATACGCTTCGGTTTCTACTGCATCATATACAGTTATAATATACTGATATTTTGTCAATTCATCAACTCCTGTAAAACATATTGCGATTAACAATATTTTCACTTCCCTAGGAAGATCTGATTGCTGTTTGTGAAGCAGAAGGATGCAGCATTTTGCGGATAGTGAAACCGAGTCCTAAAGATTCAAACACACAGATAAACAGGTATGGCCACATACAAATGCTAAGGGGGAAGACTTCTTCTATATAACAAAGTATGAAGGAAGAGACAAGCAGCAGCAACATCCATTACCACTAGGTTTGTACTTGGTAAAACTACGTAGGTCACTAAAACTGCCCGCAGTGGCTGGAAACCCTAAAATCCCCCACCATCACCACCACCACAGCCTATCACCAGACTGGACTGAGGACAAAAGCCCTGGAAAACCTCTCAGATGCCATCGACCCATCTACTGCACACTGTCCTCCACAACGTTGTGGAGATAGTTATGTTGTTGGCTAACTCTTCGCAGCACATCTAACACAAACAATGGTTGTAATGCAAAACAACAATAGAGGTGGGGCCTTGGTATCCGCAGGAGACCCATTCTAGGACCTCCTGCTGATACCAAATTTCGTGGATACTCAAATCCACAATCTTTGCCCCACTAATCCCTCCAAAGGGAAGAGGGCTTTCTGAATCCCTCTAGAGGGCTTTCTGAAGCCTGGAGAGGCAGTGTGCATCCATCCACTGCCTCTCCAGAACAGTCCAATGAGGTGGAAAATGCTACTTCTAGTTTCCCAAGAGAAACTGGAAGTGATGTTTTTTACCTTTTAAGACATTCTAAGGCCCAGGGAAAGCTTCCTTGAACCTCAGAATGCCTTAAAAGTAAAAAAAAAAAAAAGTCACTTCCAGTTTCCCTTGGTAAACCAGAAGTGGTATTTTTTTTGCCTCTTCAGGCTATTCTGAAGCCTGGAGGGGGATCAGGTGGACACATGCTGCCTCTCTGAGCTTCAGAAAGCCCTCCAGAGGGGAACGAAGCATAGCTCTGATTCCCTTTGGAGGGCTCAGGGGCAGCCAAGTCTTGCTCAATGTGGGTCCAGGGAACTCACATTGAGCCAGATACATGGATGTATATTCCATGAATAAACAGGCTCTACCTGTAATTCAATCAAAATATTCCAGTTCAATTTCATTTACTGGGTTTTCGGGGGATGTGTCTGGAAGGGATTAGGCACAACAATCACCCCGATAGAAAAATGATTTATTTATGTACTTGGTTTTACTGTTCCATCACAGTTCAAAGATACTGCTTCTGCAATGCTCTCACCAATTGATGAGATTAACAGAGAAGCTCCAGAACTTGGGCGTTGCCTTCTCAATCTACTGGATGGTCTGCCGAGCTCCCTCTTCAAGACATCTTGCACTATAGATTCATTAGCACACTCACTGAAGCTGAAGCGCCTTGTCCACCGTTCAGAACCTGCAATTAAAAAGGTAGGTACTAATTTATTTTCAGAGGCGCTTTCAGTGACTGTGTTAAGAGTGAAAAAGTGGAAATATACAGCCTCATTTTCAAAAAAGGAGTTGTATCTTTTGCTTACTAAATATTTTAGAGTCCTCATTATCCAACCTTTATTTTTCTGACATTTTGTTTAATCTTACATGCAGAAGAACCCTCTTTTAACCCTCTAGTCTAGCAGTTAAAGAGACAGAAAGCAAGAAATGTGGGATGGACAGGTGTGACAATAGTGAAGGCTCCTTCCTGCTTGGCCTCTTTCTGAAAAAATGGAGCTTTAGAATTTCCTGTGGGAGAAGCTGGAGCCTGGTAGCATTTGGGACCAGTGAGTTGAAGGTGTATCTGGGTGGAAAAATGTAGACTGAATGAGAGGGGAAGAACACTGCCTTCTGAAGAGTTGGAAAATGCAGAAGCGCACATAGGCAGCTTGTGGATGTAGAAAGCCATTTTATTTCTTCCATTTAATTTCCAATTTCTTTCCCTCCCACCTGTTTCCACCACATCCGACATTTTCGATAATCAGACCATCAATCGGTCCCATTTATGTTCGATAATAGGGACCCCACTGTAGTCATCTCTCATTTCTTCAGTCACTCAGAAAGGCACCTATAATAAGGTTTGGGTATAGGTGTGTGTCACTTAACTATGGGGATATATTCTCAAAGCCCTGTTGTTATACAAGTATGGCAATAAGCAAACATTCAGCCAAATCTAGAGCCTTTATTGTGTAAACATACACTAGCTAGCTGCGCATGCTACTGGACACTGACTGCATTAAGAGCCTCTTTGTTGTGTAAACAGATACTCTGCTGCAAGCTATGGGAGACCCGATTACTTTATTAAGGGTGCAATCCTAACCTCTTAAATCAGGGCTTTCCAGCACTGGCATAGTGGTGCCAATGGGACATGTGCTGCATCCCGCAGTTGGGTGTCACTCAAGGAGGCCTCCTCAAAGTAAGGGAATGTTTGTTCCCTTACCTCAGAGCTGCATTGCCCTTATGTCAGTACTGGAAACCATTGACATAAGGGGTTAAGATTGCACCCTAAGAGCCTTTGTTGTGTTTTGACCACCCTTGTACGCTGGTCTGTTGTTAGGCGGAAGGTCATTAAGCCATGCACATCTGTAATATGAAAATTAACTAGTTCATAAATTAGTTGGTTAAAAGGCAGCTGATTGAACAAAATTAATTCATGCACAGCCCGAAAATTCAAAGGGTGCTAAAAAACAATATTAGAATCATGTTTAACAAAAGGCAATGCAAATATTCATATCTTAAAGTGCTCCCAAGTAATGTTTGAATTCCAGCTTTTGCAAGTTTCCAGAAGAGAATTTCCATCTTTAGGGCTGGCACCAAATGTGGCTCTCTGTATGTGCCCTTTCTGTACACACCTGGTCCATGTGTAGCGTGTTTAAACAGAGTTTCTAAGAGATCACAAATGGATGATATTTGGAGGCCTAGTCATTAGCAGGTCCACATATCTAGATTAGAACCCTGAATTATTCCTCTAAAGTGAAATCCTAACCAATTTTCCAGCACTGGCATAGCTGTGAAAATGGGACGTGTGCCACATCCTGCAGTTGGACAGCACTCACAAAGTCCTCCTCAAAGTAAGGGAATGCTTGTTCCCTTACCTCGGAACTGCATTGCCCTTATGATGGTGCTGAAAAGTGGGTTAGGATAACACCCTCAGACAGTGTTTCCCAATCTGGGGGGTTGCCCCCCTCAGGGCAGCAGGAAACACCAAATTCCTCCTTAAGGGGAGTGGTTACTCTCAAGTGGTGGCAAGATGGTGACAACAGTACCTCCGTGTTTGCCCTGCTGCCACCTAAGTAGAAAAAGGGGTTTTCTGGATATCCCTGTCTGCATCCGTGGTGCAAACACCATAAAACCTGGTTCTTGCCACTGACCCAACACAGGTTAGTCCAAACACCCCCTTTTGTTTTTACTTAGTCAGAAGCGTGAACCCAAAAGTGCCAATGCCACCATCACTGCCCAGTTGTCACCCCCGTTGATGGGCTGTGTAGGAATGCTGTGGTTCCCTTACCTTTAAGTAAAGGTTGAAAACCACTGCTATGAGACTACAGTGAAAACTCTGGAGCAATGTTGTAATACAATCTCCACATCAAACAGTGTCTCCAGCTGACATATTTGAATAACATTTAAACAAAGTGCACTGAGTACTGCAAAAGGCAGGTTATTTCACCAGAGGGAGGTGACAGAAAGTATTCTGAACCACAGCTGTGACCTGATCAAGTTAAACCCCATCATCCACATTTTTACTTCAGAAGGGCGCAAATGCACAATATAGATGTTTTAAGATAGGTATATAGCAACTTCCAGTTAGCAATTAGCTTGTTCACTCAAGCAATGATTTACGAATGCTAGTGGCTCATTAATAAATTTTCCAAAGAGCTTCTATGAAACCCTGTTATTAAAACTGAGACTCAGAGCTTGAGAGAAAACCATGAAATTTTCAGGTGACTTGCATGATTCCATTTACCACTACAAACACCATTTAGCTTACACAGGGGAACAGCACATTTTGTCTCGTTTCTTTTCGCTACAGGTTTTCCCTCTTGTCTTCCCTGTATGGCAGCTACACAAATTTATGCCAAATTCACTTACATATGACGTCCTAGGCCTGGCAGTGCATGCGGAAGCTTCTCTGACTTTAAATATGCATCTGAGGTTACCATAACTTAAGATAGTTGTGCTTGGTGAACAACATATACGAAAGGGGGGATGTCTGCTTCTGCATTACTACCTGAAAATGAAATGCTGCTGCTTGGAGATTGGCTGCCTGTGTGCCGTGAAGGGAATGAGTACATCTTAACCTGCTGAGAGCTTGCATGCATTGTGAAGAAACCCTCAAGCCCTTGATATGGGGCACGAAGACATTTCTCTCTTAGGGCTACCTCCTGTAACGACTGAGATGAGATGGAAAAGACACAGTCACACCAATGTTATTTTGAGGCCACACTATGCAAACTATGAAGCACATTGCATTTTAAAAAATCTGAAAACTTCTACAATCTGTTGCAGATATAAAGCTTAATCATGGTTAGTGCTAAGCATGATTTGCTGACTTAATCCCAGTTAAAATTCTAATTGCACAGAGAAATCATGGCTTCATTTACTGAGCTGTGTTCTGACCCCTTGAGGTTGTTTATACAAAAATGCCTCAACTATGTTTTGCTCAGGATAGCTGCAACACATAACTATGGTTAACAAAGCTGGAAGTTTGAAAATTTACTTTAAGCTTTGTAGCTGCAAAGGGCTCACCTATAAAGTAATTACTCTTTGAAACAAGCATACTTGATTTTTTACAAGTATACAAACATACAAGATTTATTATCTTGGGTGCTCATGTAGCAGACAGTTAAGTAGATACAGAGATACTGAAGTTTGCTTAGTTAATCGATTTTAAAAATTCACATAAACTGCAAAGCCTTGGCTATGCAAAGACTGAGAACAATGAATTTCTTACAAGGAAAGCAATTAAAAAACCCTTTATTTTTTAGGTTACTAATTGTTGTACTTTACTATTCTGTATTTTATTGTGATTTATAATTATTGGTTTATTTTTTATTGATTATGAAACCTTGTGAACTGCCTTGAGCTCTGAAAAGGCAGGGTATAAATGATTTCAGGGAAAATTTTGAATATTTTGCAAACTAAACTAACTCGTTCTTCTTTAATATACGCCTCAAATTCCATTCCAAATCCCTCTGCAGTCCAACATCAGTAGCAAGATACTTCTTGGCAATCTTCTCGCTTCCTCTTTCAATAACTCAGTTCAGTGTTGTGATATAATTGGGAGAGGATGTAACAGATAGTCTAACCGCCATACAAGGCTTCTGCCTTTTACACTTCTGGAAAGTGTGGAGGAAGCAGAGTTTTGTATTATATACAACTTATGGCCAATATGTTGGATGCTATATAAAATACATAAGCAGCATAAATCCTCTAGGTAGATATCACAACTCAAGAAAGAGAATGATGATTAGTGAACAGGCACACCAGAAATGGGTTTATCGTAACCTTCTTAGATCCTAACTTCCTCTAACTTTCTGCTCTTGGAGTCATTTTGGAGGAAAGGCAAATAGGCACCATATAACCTACTGCAACGAAACATTTGCCACTTTGCAGGCACTCTTGAGATCCCTTTTGAAAAGCTAATAGTGCAAAAGTAAAATGTTATATCTGTATGTCCTATTTGAGATATGGTAAATGGGGGAATGAAAGCAGTTAACATGAAGATTCAGAGTTTGCTCTAATGCACCCCTTGGCTTCCTGATGCTCTAGCCCAGAGGTGCCCAAACCCCGGCCCTGGGGCCACTTGCTGCCCTCGAGGCCTCTCAATGCGGCCCTCAGGGAGCCCCCAGTCTCCAATGAGCCTCTGGCTCTCCGGAGGTTTGCTGGAGCCCACGCTGGCCTGATGCAACTGCTCTCAGCATGAGGGTGACTGTTTGACCTCTCACGTGAGCTGTGGGATGAGGGCTTCCTCCACTGCTTGCTGTTTCACGTCTGTGAGGCAGCAGTGGCAGCAAAGGAAAGGCCAGCCTTGCTTTGTGCAAAGCCTTGAGTTATTGCAAGACCTTCATTCATTCATATAAGTTCATCTTTAATATATTCATTTATGTAAACATATGTAAATTTATTCAAATTTTAAATGTAAATTAATTATTTTTTTTTTTTGCCCAGCCCCCGACACAGTGTCAGAGAGACGATGTGGCCCTCCTGCCAAAAACTTTGATCACCCCTGCTCTAGCCTCTTCAGCGTCTTCGGAATAAATCACTTTTACTCTGCATCCTATCCTCCTTTCCTTCTTCACCCCTTCATTTCCCAACCCTTCAAATTCTCTGGACACATGAAAGAATCCAGGGGCTTCACTGGTAAAAGAAAGGTCTAATTTCAAGGAGGACAGGACAGTGTAATTAAACAAGTCAGAAATTCATTATTGCTGTTATTCTGATATACAGTCCAGGTAATAATGATGAAATAAACCCAATAAAAGCTAGAGTATAATTTCTGTTGTTTTTACCACTGAGGACTTGATAGTTCCTGGTGAGACTTCATTCAACTCTGGGGACATTTTGCCGCCTTTAAGTAATTCCATCGCAGGGAAAGGTTCACTAGGAGGCAATTCGGGAGGACTAGAAGTATGCTCAGATGATGTGTGAGAGCCATTACTTTTCATGGTAGTGCATTTTTCTTTCATTATTGCTCTTTCATGAAGAGTGCTGGGATCTATTACTTTTGCACTGGAATAGTCATGAGTAGCATTGGGCTTTGCAGACTGTGCAGAAGGCAAGCTCGCTAAAGAAAAAAATGTGACGTTAACTAGTTATTTTGAGGCAAGGATTTAAATTAACTCACAAATTACTTCTGCTAATCTATAAAACCAGGAACCTCCTTTGGAGCTATCACACATACAGAAGCTCCAGATATGGGTCTTCACTTTAAGTGTTGTATGACTGACCACACACACAAAAAGTCTGCCATCATCTTCCAATCGTCTTTTAAACTTCTGATTTCAGAAATTATTAAAAAGGCTAATCATTAATAAAAATAAGTTCAGTCCATACAGGAACACCCTGTGGAAATCAAGGAGGCTGTGCAGACTGTTACAAATTCCTATTTACTCTTTGTCATATTTTGCCTTTAACAAACAGTAGTTACTTGATGACAGATACAGTCAGTTCTCATTATCCACTAGGGTTAGGTTCCTTGAAAAAACTAACAGATACCAAACTGGCAGATACTGAATCATTGAGTCTATGGGGAAAATGGGGTTAGGTTCCAGGGGACCCTCTTCACCATACACTATTATGAATTTTATAACCCTGACTCTTAGCTTGAAGTCTATGGGGTTGAGGGATAGCAAGGGCTCATCAACATCTCCAACATCTGATGCTTCGTCCTCCATGCTGGATATCCCTCGATGGGTTGGAGGTTGTGGCAATGGTGATTTCTCCATGCTGGCTATCCCTAAACTCAATTAAGATTGCTAGCCATATCTCAGAGTTCAGCAGTGTGAAGGGGGTTGCTTCACCCATCCTCCTCCTGTCTCTTGGCTCCTTCCTTGGGCTTGCCCCAGTGCCAGAGTAGCCCTCAGGTAGCCTTCCAGAGACCTCTCATCATTGACCTCTCATCATCACTAGGGTTGTGAAGGTTCAGCTGCAGTCCCCGAGATGGTGCCCAAGATAGTGAGGGAAGTCTGAAAGCAGATACAAATGTCCCCAACAATTCTCCATGGGACAATACCAATGCCCATTTGATGTGGAAAATTGACCCAATCCAGACAACTTTCAGCTTGCAGTGGCATAGTATTTGTGGATAGCAAGAACAGAGTTGACGATAACGAGAAATATGTGGCAATTTGCCATTCATGGATAAGTAAATTCGCATATAAATAGAACTGACTGTACTTAAGGAATGTTCACATAGATCACATCTGTTGTTCATCCAACACTTCTGATCTAAATAGGTCGATATGTGCTGAGAAACAAGCCTATTGCTTATCTGCACAGCCAACATGGATAATTTTGGATGTGTCCAGGAGTAAAAAATTCCCTCCTTTGCCAGGTAACTTTCATACACATCTAGTTCTGCGCCAAGTTACATAACTGAGCTTACCAACACCTGACGTGAAAACATGGCCTTGTGAGAAAAAAACACAGAAGTTGCCTTTTAATGCTGCATCCAAGAGATAAGCTGTGCTTATGAGTTACAAACAAGAGTAGATAAAGGACTCTAGAGAAGACCAATGTTGACACAAATCCTCCTTTAAATCATGAAAGGGATTGTTATAAGCCTACCTCTAGTAGCTTCTCCATGATTATTATTGATAAATGTTAAACCATTTTCTCTCTCAACTGAAGAAGAAAGAGATGACCTTATGGGGATGTCATCAGCATGTGGCAGAAAGTCTGGTTCAGTTTTCTGAATTGCTGACATGGTACCACTTGAAATAAGAGACAAAAATTGGAATAGAGAAGTGACCAGATTCCATTATAAAGTGTTTTCCGACAAGTCTACACATCTATGCATGTGCATAAGAGAATCTCTGTAGGTATTGTATTTATGAACCCTCATATATTGCAAAAAAATAAAAATAAAAATCAGAATTATATCCCCAAAACATGTTTCTTTTCACTAAGGCAATTTGTTCCCAAATGAATGTATCCATGACATTAGTTTGTCACTGACAAGACAGCACCAATCATTCTACTGAGGATTAATTTTACTAATTTTTTTTTTTTACAGGAGGAAGATACCAATTGTAGAATATTTATCTCAAGCCTATTAAAACTGGCAGTTTTATCTTATTTTTCTATTTAGACTCTTATTTGCTCTTCACAGTACTGGGTTCATTTCTCTTTCAAATGCAACATTAGATCTCAAAACTAACTGCAACAACAATGAATAGATTTCAGATAATAAACTCTTAATTTTTTATCATCACTCCACAATTTTTCAAATTAAGCCAGTACTCTAGTAATCCCATAATTTTTTTTTAGTTTTGGTTCCGTTTAAATAGAAGGCACAATGGTCAGCAACCTTCAGTCTCGAAAGACTATGGTATAAGCCTACAGCACTTGGTATTCCCTGGCGGTCTCCCACCCAAGTACTAACCAGGTCTGACCCTGCTTAGCTTCCAAGATCAGATGAGATTGGGCATGTGCAGGGTAACAAGGCACAATGCTGTGCTTGAAAATATTGGAATCTCCAAAGGTCAAAGCCTCCCACTACAGAATTACCCAATATGTAATTATTCCTCATTCTTGGGGGGAAGAAATCCATTAATTTGATCATCTCAAGATGTTTTCCGCTAATAAATCTCTTACTGAAACACCTAAAGTTGCTTCATATAAAACTGATTGAACTAGAAGCAGTTCCAAGTTATGCTTTTCATGCACTCTACTGCAGCACAAAAATATCTTAGCGTGCAATCCTGAGCGCTCTCCCTTGCCCAGTACTGTCACAAATGTGTCGTAAGGTATGTCTGCACCTCTTCTGGATTTGGCTTGGCCAGCACAAGAACATGCGCTGGCCAGCGAAGGCTGCATCCAGTGCCCGCGCTGCCAGGAAGAAGTTGCGCAGGCCAAGGGCAGCAGGGGGTTGGAGAGGGTGGGGCGAGGGTGGAGTTAAGGTTAAGGGCTGATGGTGGATGGGCGGACTGGCCCAGGGAGGAGGGGTGAGACTGAACTCTGACACTTAGGCCGGATCCCAATCCCTGTCCTGGTCAGCCCAACCAACAAACGGCACAAATCCTAGTAGCTGGCACAATCCTAGTAGCCCCATAGCCAGTGGCATGACACAGGGATGTAATGGCAGTTCATTTCCTTTACTACAACTTGTGCAACAGCCAGCTCCAGCCCCGCACTGGATATGGGGCAAGCCAATTCGCCTGCCTGTTCCAGAGTGGGTTTGGATTGGGCTGCCACCAAAATAATTTTTTTTCTACATTTACTGTCCAATTCTGTTTTTATATCACATAAAGTCTTCAAGTGAAATTTTTAAAAAAGTGTTACATTAATAGAAACTCTTCCTTTTGAAAGGATCACACTGTCATGAACAAATTTGAGATACGTTATACAAAGCTGAATGAGAAATATTCAAACTCCCAGTTCTTCCTTTTCTGACACGTAATAGCAAAGAAGATTCTAGATTTCTCGCCTCCATTTATAAATTTTTTTTAAATATGCATTGCTATTTACCTAATATTACTATTAGGAAAGCTCTTCAACCTCTCCAGACTGAGAGCAAAATCCAAAGTCCAGCTGAAATGTCTGCGTGACTTCCTCTTTGCCGACGATGCAGCAGTCACTACCCACTCTGCCAAAGATCTCCAGCAGCTCATGGATCGTTTTAGCAAGGCCTGCCAAGATTTTGGACTGACAATCAGCCTGAAGAAAACACAGGTCATGGTTCAGGATGTGGACTCACCTCCCTGCATTACAATCTCTGAGCATGAACTGGAGGTTGTCCATGACTTTGTGTACCTTGGCTCAACGATCTCCGACACTCATTCTCTCGATGCCGAGCTAAACAGGCGCATCGGTAAAGCAGCTACCACGTTTTCCAGACTCACAAAGAGAGTCTGGTCCAACAAGAAGCTGACGGAACATACCAAGATCCAGGTCTACAGAGCTTGCGTCCTGAGTACACTTCTGTACTGCAGCGAGTCATGGACTCTTCGCCCACAACAGGAGAGGAAACTGAGCGCTTTCCACATGCGCTGCCTCCGACGCATCCTCGGCATCACCTGGCAGGACAAAGTTCCAAACAACACAGTCCTGGAACGTGCTGGAATCCCTAGCATGTATTCACTGCTGAAACAGAGACGCCTGCGTTGGCTTGGTCATGTCGTGAGAATGGATGATGGCCGGATCCCAAAGGATCTCCTCTATGGAGAACTCATGCAAGGAAAGCGCCCTACAGGTAGACCACAGCTGCGATACAAGGACATCTGCAAGAGGGATCTGAAGGCCTTAGGGATGGACCTCAACAAGTGGGAAACCCTGGCCTCTGAGCGGCCCGCTTGGAGGCAGGCTGTGCAGCATGGCCTTTCCCAGTTTGAAGAGACACTTTGCCAACAGTCTGAGGCTAAGAGGCAAAGAAGGAAGGCCCATAGCCAGGGAGACAGACCAGGGACAGACTGCACTTGCTCCCGGTGTGGAAGGGATTGTCACTCCCGGATTGGCCTTTTCAGCCACACTAGACGCTGTGCCAGAACCACCTTTCAGAGCGCGATACCATAGTCTTTCGAGACTGAAGGTTGCCAATACATGATACATGAATATTACTATACTGTATGAGTTTGAGTAAAAGCAATGTTGGTATCAAAATAATTTTTACTGCTGCCAATCTAGCCAATCACAATAACTGCAAGTTAGACCATCTATCCATATACCTCCATATTCTGAACAGCGCTGCAAAATTTATACATTTTGTTAACATCCATATTTTGCCTCTAAATATTTTTCTCCAATGGACATTTAAACAAGTCCTTTAAAAAAAGAAAAAAAACTTCTCGCAAATTGAGAAGGTTGTGTTGATTTTACATCAAAGACATTTAATACAGATTTTATATTGGGTTCTTGATTTTTCAATTAGGATTAATAGTTATATTTGCATTTGTATTCTCCTGAGAAATTTTCACTGTAAAAAGATTTGCATTCTTTATGGAAAAAAATGCTACAGAAGTACAAATATAAGAGAAATTGTTAGAAAAGAGGAAAATGGATAAAATGATTCCATTGTTCCATGTAGTTGAGAGTGGTTGATACTGACTAGGGGTGGCTCTACAGGATTTCAGACAGGAGATTTCTCCAGCCCCACATGGAGATGCCTAGAACTGAACCTGGGGACATCCAGCACAACACATGGTCTGCACCAGTGGTTCCAAACCTGGGGTACATGTACCCCCAGGGTACTTGCCAGGTCCTTTAGCGGTTCTTGAAAAAAAAAACAAAACTGAATAATGGCAGGAAAAAGCAGGTCTGTATTAGAATGCTATGCAGGGCTGGCAAAGCAGGGAGGAAAGAAGGAAGGCAGCTACCTGGCTGTGAAAGCCCCACCAACTGCTAGTTTTCGGTCATCAATTTGTGGATTAATAGATGTGGATTAATAGATATGGATCAGTGGTTGAGAACCGGCACAGTAAAAAAGTTGAAACATAATGAGGAAAGTGATTAGTCACTAAGAATTTCTCAGGACACACTTTGGTGCAAAACAGTGAAAAGACATAGTCTTCAAATTTGATTGTGCAACGACTTTTCATATATTAAAATCATATAAATCAAAGGAATGATTATGAAGTTGAAGTCATTACCTAAAGTCATCAGATCCAGCTTCTACCACCACAAAATTAGTGGATTCTTCTAGCTCCTCTTTGCAAGCCTTATCAGCAAATGGATATATAAATTGATTTATTTTAGATTTTCATCCCACCCCATTCTGAAAATACAGGCATATAAAAGTCAAGCAAAATGACATATTAATACATTATTATCTTTCTATCTCAAACAAACTCTAGTCACAAGGGGCCCCAATCTGGGCTGAGATCAAGACACAGGGTTAATCCCTACCTTCTCCTAACCTACCTACCCACACACATAGTTATTTATCCCAGGAGGAAAATAATAATAATAATAATAACTTTATTTCTACCCCGCCTTTCTCCCCGAAGGGACTCAAGGCGGCTTACAACATATTAAAAACAATTTAAAAAACAAATAAAAACATATTAACACATACTAAAAACAGCAGTCAGAGTAAAAAAAAATAGGTAAAAAGAGCATAGAGCAGCAGCAAGTCATAAAAGAATCAGGCCTGTAAAAAAATATTAAAAGATGTTAAAAAGATGTTAAAAGGCCAAGAACTCAGAAGGCCTGTTTAAACAGAAGGGTCTTCAGGCCTTGCCGAAAGGTCTCAAGAGAGGGAGCCATTCTTAAGTCAAGGGGAAGGGAGTTCCATAGCATTGGTGCCACTACTGAGAAGGCCCTATTTCTTGCAGCCGCCCCACGTACCTCCCTAGGCGGCGGCACTTGTAAAAAGGCCTACTCTGATGACCTGAGAGGGCGAGCCGGATTGTACGGGAGCAGGCGATCTCTAAGATACCCTGGTCCAGAGCAGTATAGGGCTTTAAAGGTCAATACCAGCACCTTGAATTGGGCCCGGAAACGAATGGGCAGCCAGTGCAGCCGCTGGAGAAGCGGACTGACAGGGTCGAACCGCCTACCTCCAGTAACCACACGGGCCGCCGCATTCTGCACTAGTTGCAGTTTCCGAACCGTCTTCAAGGGCAGCCCCACATAGAGCGCGTTACAGTAATCTAATCTCGATGTCACCGAGGCATGGATCACCGTGGCCAGGTCTGCACGATCCAAGTACGGCCGCAGCTGGCGCACCAGCCGAAGCTGAGCGAAGGCCCCCCTTGCCACAGCCGCCACCTGGGAATCCAGGAGCAGCTGCGAGTCCAGGTGGACCCCCAAGCTGCGGACCTGCTCCTTCAGAGGGAGTGCAACCCCATTCAGCGCAAGCCGATAGTCCAGCACCTGCATCGAGGATTTCCGAACCAGGAGAGCCTCTGTCTTATCCGGATTTAATTTCAGCTTGTTAGCCCCCATCCAGATCCTCACTGCCTCCAGACAGCGCTCCAGGTCCTCAACCGCCACCCTGGAGTCTGGAGGAAAGGAGAGATAGAGCTGGGTGTCATCAGCATATTGATGGCACCCCACTCCAAACCCCAGGATGACCTCTCCCAGCGGTTTCATGTAGATGTTAAATAGCATGGGGGACAGAATTGAGCCCTGTGGCACCCCGCATCTCAAGGGCCAGGGTGTCAAACAGGCATCCCCCAGCACCACCATCTGGGACCGACCCTCCAAGTAGGAGCGGAACCACCGCAAAACAGTGCCTCCAGCTCCCAACTCGGCCAATCGGCCCAGAAGGATACCATGGTCGATGGTATCGAAAGCCGCTGAGAGGTCCAGCAGGACCAACAGGGACACACTCCCCCTGTCCAGTCCCCGGCGTAGGTCATCCACCAAGGCGACCAAGGCGGTTTCCGTCCCAAAGCCCGGCCTGAAACCAGATTGAAAAGGATCCAGATAATCCGCTTCATCCAAGACCCTCTGGAGTTGGGACGCCACCACCCGCTCAATTACCTTGCCCAGAAACGGGATGTTGGAGACTGGCCGGTAGTTATCCAACACAGTGGAATCCAGGGAGGGCTTCTTCAGGAGGGGGCGAACCACCGCCCATTTCAAAGCGAGTGGTAACGTCCCCTCCATCAAGGAAGAGTTGACCACCCTCCCTGTCGACTCAGCCAGCCCACCCCGGGCAGCTCTTATCAACCAAGCTGGGCAAGGGTCGAGCAGGCAGGCAGATGGCCTCACACTCCAAAGGAGTCTGTCCACATCCTCAGGCTGTACAAGCTGAAAAGAATCCCACAACACAGGACAAGCAGTTGCCAAGGGGACATCGTCAGACACTGTCAATGTGGCATCCAAGTTGTGACGAATACGATCGATTTTATCTGCAAAATGTTGCGCAAACACGTCACAGCGGCTGACCGTGTATTCCTCCTGGTCTACTGGGGGGGCTGATGAAGGAGGCCCCGCACCACACGGAACAGCTCTGCCAGACGGTTGTCAGCAGACGCAATGGTAGCAGAGAAGAACGATCTCTTCGCTGCTACCACCGCCACGGAATAGGCTCTGTAATGGGCTCTACTCCGTGTCCGGTCGGATTCATTCCGAGTTTTCTGCCACCGTCGCTCTAGACGCCTGCCCTGCCGGCAGAATGACTGCAATTAGCAGTCTGGAAGAGGGTTTCGCGGAGAAAATGGAACAAGAAGAGAGGATTTAGGAAACTCTGCCTGCACCACAGTCTAGATGAGGGACCCTTGCGGCTCTGATTTTTTGTAAAATTTCAAAGAGACAGAAAGGTGATAAATGTGTAAACGTCTAGCTCACTAACAATACTGTAATCAAAAGGTTTCCTGATTATGATAGAAAAGCATAATGCTCTTCAAAACCTGAGGCTGCCTGAATGTTTGCTCAGTGTGGTTTCATGTTTTATTTACTGTGCTCCTATCCACTGTGTCTTTTACTCTCCTTCCTACAATATGAACAGAGAGTAACACAGGGGAGAAAAAAAATCAATTTTTAAATCTAATGATTCACAGCAATTACTCCAAATAAACCCGTATAAAAAAGTTTTCATACACTCCTTTTATACCAGATGCATAGGGAGAGATCCATTTCCATCAAGCAGAAGGCTTCATTACTGCTGTCACTATCAAATTACCCATTTTTGTCCTTCATCAACAGCTGCACATAGTATCAGCATGTACGATACAGAGTTCCTTCTATGTTTTGTGTCTAAGACCAGAGGGACAAGCAACCCAATCCTAAACTTCTGGCACTGCAGGTTACAGCAGTGCCACAATGGCCGCCACTGTACCCTGCGGGGCCAGGGAAGCCACTGGAGATTTTCTTGGGGGAAGGAGACATTTGGCCCCTTACCCCAAGCAAAACCCCAGCCTTCGCAATGGAACTTCTCAAGTCTGTGCCAGGTAAACAGCTGACACATATTTGAGAAGCCCCGTATGGAGATTCTGACATGGGGCATAGGGTTCAATGTAAGAGACCACCCTCTCACCTCCCTGGCCCCACCCCCCTCCAGGGCCAGCGCCTCTTATTGTTTTACCATCCCCCCACTCTGGAATGCCTCCTGGCCCTTCCATCATCCTCCCCAATCCTCGTGCCACCTGGCGCTCACCTTTTCTCTGCTCGTGACTGGGACTCCTGCAGTGGCAGCAAAGGGGTGGCGCAGGCCTCCCCGCCAGCGCTGCTTTCTCCAAGCTTGCCACAAATGTACTTTATGACACGTTCTTAACACCCAGAGCCAGCGGTACAAGCATACCGCTGGCACAGAAACCCATACTGCTGGGCCCTAAGTGTCAATGATGTCCTCCTCCCTAGAGATTCAGATGTACAGAGACAGAGTATGATTACTTTCTCACAAAGTCAAGGTACTCTATACAAGTGCAAAACAGACTCTGTTCCTTACCATTACTTTGCATATTTCAAGGTACTAAAACCAGGTTTCAGAAATGAAGTCCAGTAAATCTGGGCTCAAAACAATCCTCAAATACTTGCTAATCACGTGCAGGAATACATTGCCAGAAAATCCATGAAAATGTACAGCCCTTAGGTACATTCCCTAACTTTAAATACCTATTTATCTAAAACATAAACAACATGGAGCAGATAATGCAGCTCCATTCTACTCTGCATTACATTTAGGCCACCACAATATAGTCAGCTTCCAAGTTACTGTTTGCCTAACCAACATGCATGCCCCCCCCCATTTCCTGCTATTGCCAAGTCTAAAATGGAACCAACCTCAAATATTCTGAATATTATTGATTTGAGGTGCAACCTTTGTTCCAACTATATTCCACCAGAAGTCACTTAGAAGACATTCATAGTCAGATAACAGAGGTCAGATTGAACCCAATGTTAAACAGCACGTAGCTGATTATATTTCCAGGAAAGATGCGTACAACTGTAGAGAGAAGAATGGAAGTCACAGTATATCGTATAAATTTTATACACACTATTAAGGTCAACAAAACTGAACTGAACGGACCAGGCAGTACACACATACCTCTTCAAGAATCTTGATTTTCAGTGATGGTTCAGAATTTACAACCACCACCTCAGGGTCTTCTGGTTGAACATGGTTTGCCCAGCACATTTTCATTTCTTCAGCTGGAATTAAAAATTAAAATTCTGCCATTGTTTATATCTTGTACTAATGCTTGTTCCTGAGAGATTGTAAAACAGCTGGGCAAGCAAACAATTCCAGCTTGTTAAAGAAGCACTTAAACAGCAAGCTGTTACCCTCAGGCCATAGTCTAGATGTGTGAAGTTGAGATACGTAGTTAGAGTAGAATTTTTATTTTTATTTTTGCATGAAACAGGCACTTCCCAGTCTAAATGATAGTTTTATGGAACTCCCACTTATGGAACTGATACAAAGCAAATCTTTGTATCAGTTCCATAAATGGAAGAAATTGGAGAATTTAAGAATCATACAGATAAGGCAAGAACACTACAGCAGGAGAATTTCCCAGACAAAGTCAGAGAGACAAATGGATAACGTTAATGATACCATGTGGAGAAAGAATTGCAATTTTTAGGGCTTATCTAGACAGCTGTTTCCCAGATACTCAATTCTAAGCTGTACTCTCTGTTGTGTGTTATGAGGGATTCGCATGGAAAAGCACAAGGACTTTTCTCAAAGAACAGCCCCCATCACCACCCAAAAAACACCCCCATGTGAACAACTCCTCTTTACCTGTGTGAACTGGCAAGGAATAATAGGGGCTGAAGTGCCCTGCACATCTGGACTTTAGATGTACTAAAAGAGCATACACCAGTGATTCCCAAACCTTCAAGCATCAGGACCCACAAAAAAAGTTTCACTGTACCAGCCACTCAAGCCTCTGTGACTATAATCATGATTGGGCAGCAGTGCTCCCCCAAGTAGGAGATTGTTTAACCCTTGATGAACATAGCCCAGTGGTTTTCAAACTGGCGCGTCGCGATGCCCCAGCCTGTGGGCCCTGGCCTTTGCCCCCTTAAGGGGCAGGGACAGCGAGGAGGCAGGGAGGAGGCAGCAATACGATCCCCAGGGTCACGTCGCTCAGGGGGCTGCAGGGGCTTGCCTGTACTTGCCAGAGTTTCCTGCAGCCTCCTGGGAGTGCAGGGAGCCCTGCGCGACCCTCTGCAGGGCTCCCCAAAGCTTTAGAAGTGAAAGTGGAGCAGTCGTGCCCCATCTCCGCAAAACCGGAAGTGAAGCGGGATCACTCCACTTTCACTTTTAAAGCTTCAGGAAGCCCTGCAGAAGGTTGCGCAGGGCTCCCCACTCCCCCAGGAGGCTGCAGGAAACTCTGATAAGTACACCCAAGTCCCCGCAGCCCCCTAAGCGACGCAATCCTGGAGATTGCGTCGCTACTTTCCCCCCGCCCCCGCTGCCTCCCCCCGCTCCCGCGATAACTTAGAGGAGCTCAAACTCTCCCTGAAAGTTTGAAAACAGCTGACATAGCCTAATCTGCCCTGTCAGTTTCGCAACCTACCAAAAACTGGGTCATGACCCACAGCTTGGGAACCATAGACATACCCCTGCTAACTGGGTAAGAGGCACTTTTTAAGTGAGTGCTCTTCTTTTATTTAGCGGTGCGAGAGTAACTGACCCTCCTCACCCCAGCACTGTCTTTTCTAGTGGCTGTCTACTGGTGTTCTTTTGCATCCTTTTAGATTGTGAACGCTTTTGGGACAGGGAGCCATTAGTTGTTTGATTTTCTCTGTAAACCGCTTTGTGAACTTTCTGTTGAAAAGCGGTATATAAATACTGTTATTAATAATAATAGTAGTAGTAGTAGTAGTAGTAGTAGTAGTAGTAGTAGTAGTAGTAGACGACATACACCTTCTAGATTAGAGTATTTTGGACACCATCTTAGTAGACCAAATTTTGGCAGATAACTTTTACTGTCAACATGGTCCCTTGTACTCCAAATGCCACCCCACATCTAATTTTGAACAAAGTGCATATGAAGCTGCCTGATATTGTATCAGACCACCGATGCATCTTGCTCAGTTCCTTAACATTACTTTGCATATTACTCTCACTCAGTGTTATATATATTTGACTGCAAGTAGTTCCAGAGGGTTGCAGATAGGAGTCTTTCCATGCCCCTCCTGGAGATGGTAGAGACTGAATCTGGATCTTCTGCATGCAAAGTGTATGCTCCACCCTCCACTAATGAGCAATGGGCCCTCTCCCAAGTAATCCAATTTACAAATACTGATTCAATATAGATAAGAAAACAAATTTAGGTGCAACAGTACAACTCCCATTCTGTAATGTGCGCTCAGGCTGAATAAGAGGTAATTTGGGCATGGTCTATGGTTACCCAGCACAGCAACCTTGCTAAATCTAAGTGATCCAGGTCTGCTCAGTGCCTTGAGGAGAGTCCACCTAAAAACCATAGGTATGCTGCCTTTAAGTTCTATCATGGAGCAAGTGGAATACTGTATCTCCAGGAGAAACACCAGTGTCTTGCCACAAAAGCAACCGCCAGCTGCCTTCTGTCAAAAGCGTATCATTAAGAGCATTAATATCCTTTTCAACAAAAAAGTTCACAAAGTAGTTTTACACAGAAAACCAAACAACAAAACAACAGCAGCTACCTGTCCCAAAAGGGCTCACAATTAAAAAAGAAAAAAAAAATGGAGAAGAACAACACCACTAGAAAGATTTGATGCTGCGGTAAAGAGGGACAGTTACTCTCCCCTTGCTAAATATATGAGAAGCAACAGTTGAAAAAGTGCCTCTTTGCCCAGTTAGCAGGAACATTAACGTGTCTGCAGTCTCTAACCGGAGCAGTGTTTCACAAGTGTGACAATGCTCTCCATAGTGATACATCTCACTGGGTCACACAACCATTTTCAGGCAGTGAACACGGGGTTTGTGGAATGTAGCTCTGAATGTTTTCGTCTCTGGGCATGGGGTGAAATTCCTGTGCCACTGCTTCAACACACAAAAACACACAATCTGATTTCCCAAGGCATGCAAAGGCAAATTGCAGGGCAGTAGCATGCGGCTTCACAACAATCACAAAAGTAGACTTCAATTTGACCCTGCAAGCTGTGCTGCCAAGTCTTACACCCTGGAGTTCACCAAGCTTGAACTTTAATTCTTAAAAATGCTCAGTTAATCAGATTACTGAAATTGCTTGACTACTGGGGAGCATACAGGGACTCTATAATGAGCTGAGAATTCCCACCAAACCTGCAACACGAGCATTCGCTATGTCATCGTCATCATCATCATCATCCTCTTCTGCAGCCCAAGTATCATAATCTTCATTTATAAATGGCTTCTCAAGATTCAGTTCACTTTCTATGACAGCATCTGGTAATTTATCAATTGGAGTTCTGCAAAAGGAAATCGTGCTTTGAAAAAGCAGTAAAATACCATTATAACTCATGGGCCCAGTTCAAACGTAAAGGCTCAGCGCTGTGTGAGCAAGAGAAGGACAATTAAAGCTTCAGCTTTCACTTTAATAAATCAAAGTGCCACATTATGCACAAACACAGGAAACTGGAGTTTCTCATTCATTTATTCGATTTGTATCCCACCTTTCTCCCCAAAGGACTCCCAAGGCAGCTAACAACAAATAAAATACACAAAAGATAAAATGCATAAAAACCAGTAAAATACAAATAGAACTACAAAACTAGCTCTTAAAGAGCTAGAGATACAACAAGCCAGGATATCAAACCAAGTTGTGGATGGATAACCTGGTTTGTTTCCATTCTAGTTCAGCCTGGTGAACTACAGCATGCTAACTAATAAGCAATGGAGAATGCAGTTCTTAAAGAGAAAGGAAAGTGCACAAGAAGAGGAGGGGAGAGTAAGCGTGAACAAACACACCCTTAGGGCGCAATCCTAACCCCTTATTTCAGTGCTTTCCAGCACTGACTTAAGGGCAATGCAGCTCTGAGGTAAAGGAACAAACATTCCCTTACTTTGAAGAGGCCTCCATGAGTGACACCCAACTGCCGAATGCAGCACACGACCCATTGGGACCGCTATGCCAGTGCTGGAAAGCACTGACATAAGGGGTTAGGATTGCACCCTTAGACTCACTGGCATGCTATGTATATATCAGGCCACACTGTCCAGCAAATAACTCAAGGCAACAGAAAACTGCAGTCCTTCACTTTACTTAAATTTATACCAGCAGTTTTCATCTCCTTCAATGTAGGAGTAGAAATCCACTGCAACTGCTTGCTAGGCCTAACAAAATTCTTCACCACATTATTGGCAATATAATACCATAAGTAACCTTGACATTGACTAAGACCTTCCCAATCAGCATTTTAGATCAGTAACATTTACTACAAGGTAGTTGTTTCCAATACTAGTATTGCATTAATATTACTTAACGCAGATTAGGAAATGCAGTTTCTCTCATGCATTGGGGCACCCAGCAGATACCTTCTATGCTTCTTCAGTAACAATCTTTCCATATACTTCAAGCTGTCTTCTTTGAATTCAAAATCTATAGATTTTTTTGTGATGGGAGGGCTTGTCTGCACCTCACAAGTATCTGTGTTTTCTATAACAATACAGAGAAAGGTATTAGTTTTAATTCAAACATATTAAGATACCAATTGCATCTCATTATAAGTAGTAGTTTTAGAGCAGTGGTTCCCAAACTGTGTACCATGGCACCTGAGGGCATTATGGTGAACTCATAGGAGCGTCATGGCCTAGTGATCTCTTCTGAAATTGACTGCAGTTATGTGATGATGTCGTCGCAATTACCTCTGCATCAATGGTGGCAAATTGGGAGGTGGCCCTGGGCGGAAAAAGTCCCATGACCGCCTCTGGGCCATTTATTTACAGTTACAACATAAATTTGAAAGAATGTCAACTGTATTAATGACAAACAGTTTGCTGACAAACTTCTGGTGGGTCCTGACAGATTTTCATTCTAAAACGTGGTTCCCGGTGCTAAAAATTTGAGAACCACTGCTCTAAGCCAACTTTTTTTCACTTCTGCACCCCTTGGCAGCCCATCTGCATAAACTGTACCTCTCATATGAGAATCTGTCAGGACCCACCAGAAATGATGTTATGATTGGAAGTGACATCATCAAGCAAGAAAATTTTTAGCAATTCTAGGATGCAATCCTACCCATTTACACAGAAGTAAGTCCTATTTACTATCATTGGTAAAAGCATATATGTAGTAGCTTGTTAAAGGTAAGAGCTGTAATATTTTCCCAGATGAGGCCACATACCACGGGAGCATCAAGTTCAATACATTAAAAATAGAATATTGAAATGAATGGGAACCCACCTGAAATTGGCTCGTGACCCACCTAGTGGGTCCTGAGTCACAGTTTGAGAAACACTGGCTTAGAGTATTACATTAGACTGTGATGTTGCTTTCTGGAAACCTTGAACACCTTAACTTGTTTTGCACTTGCCCTTCAAGCTAAGTATCATCCTAATTCCTTGTTGTTGAACATTTAGAACATTCCACCAAGCAAACTGATATAGCCTCCCCTTCCCCCATCCCCATCCAGCTTTTATTAATGCACACCTGACCCAAGTGGACAAGATCGTTCTTCCTTAGATTTCTGAGAGGGACTTCCACTTCTCCACTGATTTACAGCTTCCTGAAAAGACTTCGCAGATTCTTCTTCATCAAAGGTACCCTGTAGTAAAGACCCGCCATTCTGGCTCGCAGGCCTTGCTTCTGTGGGTACTGAAGTTTCCTGAATCAATTTCAATAATTAAATGTGGGTAAACGGAAATGGATCTATTCCTAGGTTTCAGAGCTGAGACTGGGAGAGTATCAGCCACCTCCTCATTTCCAGGAGGGGTTAACATAATGATAGCCATACACATGAAGTGATCTAACCCAGTACTGTCTATTCAGACTGGGAGTGGCTCTCCAAGGTATTTCACAAAATTGAAGATTCGTTTTTAACTGGAGATGTTGAGGACTGAATGTGCAAATCATGCACTTTGCTACTCCTATTCTTTTATTCCTCTTCCTTCCAATTCTTATAGTTAATTAAAAACAAATGTTTAAAGTCTTCCCCTTAGTTGTCTTGCCTGCAGCCATTTCAATATGCTTAACTCTGGCAGGATCATATCTCTAATACATAAATGAAAAGGCCAACCATTTGTTGTTATTAAGAAATAGAAGTTTGTGTAGCTTTTAAAGAGCAGAACACTTCTGACAGCAAATTTCTTGGGATTTACCTTATTATTATATGTTGCCACTTTCGGGAAGGATGAAGGCATGTCTAACGAATTCTCTAACATACTATTCACTTCCTGCATCTGTTCGTTGTTTATCTGGCCATTAGATTCATCAAGATTTATTTTTTTCAGGAACTGCTGAGTAGGTTCTAGTTTCCTGATTGGGACACGTGCTTTTGCCTACAGACAAAAAGAAGTCATGTGTTAATGCATAAAAGGGGAGAGCACAATTACAGAATACAGAACTTCGGTATCCACTGACTTGACTAACCACTGATCCACCTTTAAAAGCATTATAACAAGGGAGGGAAAAACACCCAAATCCCATTTCCTACCTTTGTGCTGTTAAACCGCACTGATTGCAAACTTCTCAGGGTTAAAGATAAAGTGGGTTAAAGACCCACCTCCAGATTTCATGCTCCTCCATTATCGCCCCAGAATGCATCATCTAGATGCTGTACCGCATTCAGCCACTAGATGGGGTGAATAATGGAATCTAATGGAATAACTTTGTTCCATTAGATTACATTAATCATCCTATCTAGTGGCTGAATGCAGTATAGCATATATATCTTGTTACAAGGCATTTAAAGCTGAATCCTAGTCTCCACTGATTTCTGTATCCACTGCTCCCAGCGGATACTGAGGTTCCACTATATTTGCATAACACAAAGAGGACTATGTGATGTTTATGATCCTGGGGAATGTGCCAAAGGCTCACGTGCTCCTCTTTCCCTTCCCCTCATACACTCAGATGGAATGAGTTTTTTCTTGATTTAGATAAACCACTTTCAAATTTTTTAAAAAGGGGGCTTGCACTTGTTCTGCACATCATGATAGAAAATGGGCTGCAAAGACAGCTTCAAATCCCTGTTTGGCAGGCAAGCAAGTCTTCATTTCAAGTGCAGTGGCATTTGTCTGAACACTGGCAGTAACTACCACATATACTTTCATATAAGTCAAAAAATTAATCTTAAAAATCAACTCTTAAAACTTGCTTGACATCAATGCCTTAACACCCATTTTCTACCACAGCTGCGTTTGTGCAATATTTTAAAAGTTGCATTTTTGCAACATTTTCAGGGAACTTCCAAACACGCAACCAAGGTCAAAAAATTGAAATCATAAGATAAATTTTCATTCATTAACTTTATTAATTTTAGTCTTCATTTAACACACAGACACGACTACAAATTGGCACTTAACAACCATAGTGGTGGCACTACGGGTGTTAAGTGCCAATTTGTAATAGTGTCTAAGTACCTTATGATTTCACTATTTTTTACTACACTCCAGTAAATTTGACTGTAGAGTTCTTAGATGACAATTACTGGTAAGTCATTTGATATGTAAGAATGATTGCCAGCTTTTCCAGGATCTTGCCTCAGGAAAAATCAGACAAGACTATCTAATTCAAAGAACTTCATAAATCCTTAAGTTTTACACTCAACTTATCAAATAGCAAATTCCATGATTACAGCAAATTTTATGATTTTGTGCTCAAAGTGTGCCCTCCATTTATAGGTGAGATTGATTTATATGTGAGTGTAGAGGCCAATATCTGTTGATTCAGTTATCTGTGGACCAGGTCCACTTCCCTGGCCTCCTAATGTCCTATAAGGCAGCCAATTTCAACCACTTTGCTGTAGCAAACTGGTGTACCTTGGGTGGTCTGCAGGTGTCCTGCAGAAGTTTGGGGGAGGATCACTGGCATCGCTAGAGGGGTGCGGGGCGTGCGGGCCGCACCGGGTGACGCGCCGGGTAGGTGACGTGCCCGGGGGGAGGACGTGCTAACTTCACGGCGTTAGGAGCTACTGCGTCATGCCATATACTGTTGGATGCAGAATGGCTGGCGGAGTGCAATGCAAAACACAGAATTAAAATAGCTCCTTTCGTTCAAAAGTTATGGCCAAAAAACCGGAAGGAAAAAATGCATGGAGCCCTATGGAAAATGAACGTGAGCCGTATCGTGCATTTACTCGCAAGTAGGCATACTTGCCATTAATTTGATTATTTATAATTTATTTTAATTTGCTTGATAATGTCACTTCTGGCCATGACATTACTTCCAATGGGTCCTGGACAGATTGTCTAAAAAGTGGGTCCCAGTGCTAAAAGTTTGAGAACTGCTGCAATAAGGTGTTAGTAAGTTGACATGGGGTGTGTGTGAGAGACCGTACAAGTTTTCAAAATCACTAAAATCAGAGTTTGGTGGAATAAGACCATCACATTATGTATCAATCGATGCGTAATTTCATGCAGAATGCAATGAAACAAACCACATTGAAATATCTGTTATAACAAAAGGTACAGCCAAAAAAACTGATGGGGCGGGGCAATGGTACATCACCACGCCCACCTGGGGCGTTGCCCCACCCACTACATGGGGTGATGCGCAGGCCTCCCGCACCGGGTGACTCGAATCCTAGTGATGCCACTGGGGAGGAATATTTTTAGTAGGGCCACTGAGGCATGCAAGCCTCTGCTGTCAATTGTCAAAAAACCAAAGGCGTGCCTTGACAATTTTAGTGCCTTGTTAGTGTGCCATGAGATGAAAAAGACTGAAAATTGCTGCTATAAGGCATTAAAAAGTCACTTCCAGTTTCTCCTTGAAACTGGAAGTTGCATTTTTTAAAACTGCCAGGCTCAGTCTGAGTCTGCCAGAGACCGTGGACGGACATCTGCACCCCCTGCTAGGCACAGAGGACCTGCCGAGGAGAGGGGGAGCAGAGTTTCCACTCCTCTCTGGAGGGTTGAGCAAAGGCATTTGCCAGTATCTGCAGTTTCAGGTAACCGCAGGGGGTTCCAGAACGGAACCCCTGCAGATACAGGGGCACACATGCATATAAGTAATTGAAACCAAGTGCACAAGTGAAAGAAGGGAAAGTACGTATGCTTGTGGTACATTCCCAATCCTCCACAGATGGAGGACTGAAAAATATTGTGTATTAATTGATCCAATTACACCAAAACAGGATTAAAAGAGAAAACAAGATGCACGTTGTATTTTTCAAGGGAAAAAAACAAGTCCACCAGAATTGTCAGTTTCTTTTCAAAAATGAAGAATTTTCCAAGCAACTTTGCATGCAACTTCTTTTATATTACTTCTTTTTAAGCATGCTCGATAGTGTGTATTCAAGAGGCAGATGCAGTACCTGTGCCACTAGTAATTGCTCTTCTATGTGTTGGAGAGCAGTATGCTGAACAGATGCTCCAACAGAATCATCAGACTGAGAAACATGCTATGCAAATTCACTAACCCTTCTACAGGAATTAAGTGAATACTCTTATGTTATAAAGAGGCAGTCTAATTTGCTTGGCATCGCATTGCCCATTACGTTCCGCATCCATCTCTCTCTCTCCACTGCTGCCTCCAAGATTCTCTCTCGCATATTGTACATCTGTTCTCATTCTTTGCTACATGCGTGGAGATATCCTTAGCTGCTCTTAGAGTACTTGGTTTTGGCAATAAATAGCAGTGGAATAAGTAAATGATAAGTGTCTGTTCTAGACAATGCAAGTGTCCTTCATCCACTGTTATTACAAAGAGAAAATAATCTATTTTGGACATCAACTTGCACCAAAGGGTGGTCGAAGTCAGTATGAAAGGGGCATACAAGGAAAAAGGGGGGGGGGAATCAAGAATATCTCATGGGGGAAAAATTACAGCCTAATGTCTCCAATCAGATTACGAACAAGGGCTACATACAGGAAGGGAAGTCTCATGAAGCCCAGAAACTGTTCCAAACTTATTTTCATGATCAAAGAAGAGACACAGTTCAAAATCTTTCTAACCATCACCCCATACTCGGACATTTTTCACCGTTAGAGATTCTCTCAACCCCGTTGTTCATGCATACAACCCTAACAGCTTTACCAGTTTTCCGCTTTCCTAATAATTCGCCTGCGTTGGCTCGGTCATGTCGTGAGAATGGATGATGGCCAGATCCCAAAGGATCTCTTCTATGGTGAACTCATGCAAGGAAAGCGCCCTACAGGTAGACCACAGCTGCGATACAAGGACATCTGCAAGAGGGATCTGAAGGCCTTAGGAGTGGACCTCAACAAGTGGGAAACCCTGGCCTCTGAGCGGCCCGCTTGGAGGCAGGCTGTGCAGCATGGCCTTTCCCAGTTTGAAGAGACACTTGGCCAACAGTCTGAGGCTAAGAGGCAAAGAAGGAAGGCCCATAGCCAGGGAGACAGACCAGGGACAGACTGCACTTGCTCCCGGTGTGGAAGGGACTGTCACTCCCGAATCAGCCTTTTCAGCCACTCTAGACGATGTTCCAGAACCACCTTTCAGAGCACAATACCATAGTCTTTCGAGACTGAAGGTTGCCAACATACAAATTGTTCCAATTCTCTCTTACAATGGCCCTTAGATTCAACATAAAATTAGGGTGCCCAGACTTACTCCACTGGCAAAACCATGACAATGCAACATATATAGAAATGGCTGAAATTTTGTAGTGTGGGCACATTTTATAACTCCAAGGCATTCTCCTGGCTTTGATCATGGATGGAGAAACAATGACAGGTTCTATTGTCAGATGCCATTAAAATCATACATGGGATCTTACTTTGGGTCCTTCCATTTGTCTAAGGCCAACACAAAAGGAGCCTCTTGCAGACACAGTTATTTCTGTTTAATAATTCTATTAGTGTTATAAAAATGCAGTAAGGACATGCAATCAATGGAAGCCTACAGCTAGTTCTACAAGCATAAACTACTAGCCTCCAGACTGCCCCCCCCCCAAAAAAAAGGTATACAGTTTTCAGTGTAGACTAATGAGGGGAAAACATCCTAGGAAGGTCTCTTTTCTGCAGTTAAGTATTTTATAAGACAATATGTACCTGTCTGTTAAAAATTTAACACAAACATTGATCCATGTAGCAAGTTACCCAACAGGTACACACGTTGATCATATCTTTCTGAAAC
This sequence comes from Tiliqua scincoides, assembly GCF_035046505.1. Taxonomy (NCBI): domain Eukaryota; kingdom Metazoa; phylum Chordata; class Lepidosauria; order Squamata; family Scincidae; genus Tiliqua; species Tiliqua scincoides. The sequence continues at coordinate 223,265,261 of NC_089823.1, forward strand.
ACATTCAGTCAGCTAGGCGTCACACGATAGCCACTTAGGCTTACTGCATAGTAAATGCAACCATACAACAAGCAGGTTGGCTGCAGGTTCTAGCCAAGTGATACGGCAGAGTTTTACCTACCCTCCACTCCCCTAGACGTCAACAGGTCAGTGCAAGGCAGTCATCACAGCACTTAGCCTACTTTTAGAACCAGGAGGTTATCTTTGAATGCCAGATGCAAGGGAGGACATGATGCAGGTCTCTTGTTGTGTTGTGGGCTCTGGGGCATCTGGTGGACCCCTGTGAGATACAGGAAGCTGGACTAGCTGGCCTGATCCAGCAGGGCTCTTGCTGTGTTCTTAACCTCTTCTGCCATTCTGACCATGCTGGGGCTACATAGGTAGGGCCAAAGATAATTAGGTACAGTTGATCCACACAGTTGGCCCTGGCTTCCAAAGGCTACTAGAGTGGAAAGAAGGTACAGAGAGTAGCTGTCTTCTCACACAATTACTTGCTATTACCAAGATGGTGAGGTAAGACCCATGAATTAATGGGCCTTACTCCCAGGTACTGTGTATAGGATTGTAGCTTATTAGAAATCAAAAGGCAGTTATTTTAATCTCAGGTTTTAACCTGTGGTTTTTCCCCAACAGGTGTGTGTGTGTGTGTGTGTGTGTGTGTGTGTGTGTGAGAGAGAGAGAGAGAGAGAGAGAGAGAGAGAGAGAGAGAGAGAGAGAGAGAGAGAGAGAGTGCATGTTGGAGGGGGTGTATCAATATCCATGCATTTTAAAATGTGTGTCTGTTTTGCTTTATGTTAAGTTCATAGGGGGAGACGCTCACAGCAATTTCCTAGCATGCACAAATGTGAAAAAATTAGACATTTCATTCACACATAATGGTGTGCATGGATGCAAACAGCTCTCAGAATCTCTCACCATAGTGTACCATATATGGCTGCCTTCGACCAAAACACACCTGTTAAAATTTTCTGAATTTAAATATTTCTAAAAGCAAAACACCGTAGCTGCCTTCTTATGACTCTGTTCCTCATCTACAGGTTTCAAATGAAATGGGGACAAGAGAGAGGGAAATCAGATAAATTCTGCTTCTTCAGCATAGCTCTTTCTTTTTTGAAAAGTTCAGTGTAACATAAATCATGGATCAGAAAAAACTAAGAACATGACTGACCACCCAATTTCATGTCCTATTAGCCATTATCTAGAAGATGGCAAACTCACCTTAGGCTCCTTTCCTTTTGCAATACTATTTTTCAGACACAGACCACACATGCTGCCTCTGTCATTGTCCTGGCTATACTGTGATGCATATACATGCGATTTTACACAGTGATGCATCACAATAATCTCCATAGCTATGGTAGCTCTGAGGCAAGCTTGATAGACCAGTGGCATGCACACAGTGGCAATTCCCAAGTTCTACCAATTCATTCAGCTAAAGGAGGGAAGGGAATGAGGAAACAGCAAAAACAAGACAAGAAGAAACCCTACTGGTGCACTAGAATGACAAAGATTAGGTCCAATGAATTCCAAGTAGAGTAATCTCACAGACAATAGAGAAGAGCTGCTTGGCTTTACTAGTACCCCTGAAGGAGAGTATCTATACAAAATATATGGAGACTAATAAACTTCATTCCAGCAGTCCTGTGAGGTTTCCCCTCCTGTTATTCCGCCAATTCAATTTTTACCTATTCCCCTGAATGCCTTGATTTATATATAAACTTTTCCTTTCCTACAACTGACGTACAGCTCTACAGGGCAAGAAACTGAATACCTAACAGGGACATGGCATATGACAGATGGACAGACAGTCAAGAAAGACAGACAGTATGAAGATGTAGAATTCAGATAAAAGGGAAATGTTTCTCAAAGATTAAACATTTATCCAGACCAAATACGTATTTTCACATATAAGCCTCTTTTCCAAGACTTCTTTTGTCACTCTCATCATGCTGGGGTGACATGGGGGAGGGCCAATTGCATAGGGCTTCCTTATTTGATCATTGCCTGGCTAGGAGGGATAATTAGATACAGTGGATCCAAATGGTCAGCCCAACCTGCATGGTCCTGGCTTCCAAAGACTACTGAAGTGGAACAGAGAAGCAGTTCCCATACTATGTGGATAGTGAAAGTGGGTGCCTTGAGTCCAACTCATAAGAGATAAAGTCACTTTTATATGCTACATACTGGTTGGTTGAAGAAAGAAAAAAAAAAAAGACAAATCCAGCCAGAAGAAGGCAAAAGGACAAGAAAGGGTGCAGGAAATAATAAAGGAAAAAAAAAATCCCTGCATCACTAAAGTGATTAGCCTAGCACAGGGTTTCTCAACCAGTGGTATGGGTACCACCAGTGGTACTTCAGGTGGTGTCTGGTGGCACTCGCAGGACCCCTGGACACCTGCCACTCAGCAGCAACACCAGGAACTTGATACAACAAACAGCAGTAGGAGGTTCAGCTCAGTGGACAGAGCTTCAGAGCATGCTTTTACATACTCAAAAAAGCCATCCTGTCCATCCTCAGCCTCTTACTGGTGTTTGTCGTGTCTCATGGTGCATCTGGCCTCCCAGCAGTTACTTCCAGTGGTACTTCAAACAGGTGGACCATGTGAAGTGGTACAGCGGAGGACAAACCTTGAGAAACGCTGGTCTAGCAAGACAGCGGGAAAGCATTTGCTCTGAAAGTCAAGCCCAGCTGAAACTAAGTATTCCAACAGCAACAAGGAACAGTGCTACAGCACAAAATGACAGCTTTTATTAAAAACAGACTCGGTAATTGGACATGAAGCCCTGCCTTCCCAGAGGTTTCTAGAGAAGAGAAAGCTATTCATACAGCCAAAGACATTCCATGTCTGGGTGAGACACTCTGTGATGAAATCCTCACCTAACCAGGCTACTGCATGTCAGCCATTATTCTGCCAACAACAGTCATCCCAATGCACCTGAGCTCTCTTAAGGACTTTCATGCAGTGATAATTGTATGCAATGATTAACTGTATTCCGTTCAAGTGGTCTATGAATAGGGCTGAGGGCATTAAAAAAAGTTCCACTTTGTCTTCTGGTTTTGCTATTGATACACAAAGGTTTCTGAATAAATAGCTGGTACAAATAAGTGCAGAAAATAATCTCTGCATGACAAAAGGATTTCTGCAACGGACAATTGCTGAGATTCATGAACCTGTAAAAATATTTCTGTCTTTTTTAAAAAGAGGTACTGTACCTGCAAAGAGGTTGTTCTATGGAGCTTCAGTGCCCCCTTCTGGTGGACTCTAGCAAAGCAGCCAGGACAATAATCTTCTGCACATTCTAAGCAAACCTGGAGGAAAACAAATAATAAATAGATAGTAAGCTCCTAGGTCTCTTTTGTCCTAAGTCCATAAAAGTAAGTTAAAAACTGAGAAAATGGTAGCAAGTTTTTGCAACTAGGATTCAACCAGCCTATCATCAGAGGTGGGAGAAAATGGTGATAAAGAAATAAAAACACATAACACCACTTTCTGCACTTAACATTTCTGCAAAAAGAAAAATCTGCAAGAAATTAAAACTGTTCTATTTGGTTTATATTTATTATTTAACGGGGGGGAGGGTGCATAGGTAATGACTGTGGTTGTTTCTGCTGACACTATACCACCCACCTAGTGTACTTTTAAAGCGATTATAATTTATATGTATAAAGTAAATTTTGAATAAAAACACACACCACTTCTAACTTCTAGAAAACACCAAAATCTGTGAAATAAAACCATGTTCTCCCACCTCTACCTAGCATATTACCAACAATTTCATCTCAATTAAGAAGGCAGGAACTACATGAAAAGATCATTATCTCATTACCTTTCTTCTACTGTAAGGAACCACGCACATGAATATAAATAATACAATACCACCACACATGATTACAAGCATGCTATACCAGTGTTTCCCAAACTGTGAGTCAGACTTTTTTTCAGGCCTGGAATATCTTAACTGCACATCTTGCTCTCCAGTTCAGCTTTCTGGGTACCCTGGAATGGCTGTAAAGGTCCTTAGGGAGTTTCTAGTGACTCCATTTCTAGGGAGAGTCTAGCAAATGTCTACACACACATGCTATACATAATGTCTCTAGCAGCCTTGGGAGCACAGGACTCTATTATTAGTAATTAATCATTAATAGTTATAAAGAAAATATTTCTTTCTAGATCTCTTTTTTGTGAGGTGCATTGCAATAGATTGTCATTTTTTAAAAAATGGGTCCCAGTGCTAAAAAGTTTGGGAACCACTGTGCTATACAAATAATAATTAACAAATAATATACAATAATAAAGCATAATGGTAAATTACAGGCAATCCACTTATACTGCAACAAGCGTGAAATTTAAGCTACACATGTGTTGCAGAGGATTCCGACAGCTACATTCAAGGTCATGCTTATGTTGAAACAGAATTGTTCTCTTGTGTGAGGTATTTGGTGGGCCACTGTGGGATACAGGAAGCTGGACTGGACAAGCTTTTTGCCTGATCCAGCGCGGCTCTTATGATGCTCTTATGAATATTTCACTGCTGTGAGAAAAAAGGGGAAGTATACCTCCCCCCAGCACATTAACTACAATAACCAAGTATTTCTATGATAGTTTTCACCTGTTGACTAGTTTTCACCTGTTACTGTCTGTCACTTCACTACTGATGAGAAATACAACCTCCTCTCCGTCTGTTGTGAAGGATGTTGTTTTTTTCTGAAGAGGCTGAACAGCCAGTTGCTGTACAACTCAAGTGAAAACACACTCAGGCACTTCTTAAAACTTAGCAACAGGAAAAACAGCTTCTTTCTTCCTCCACAATGACGACACCAACACTTGGGTCTTCAGATTTGCCATTTTTGAACTCCTTTGTGCTCACCTGCACAAAGGAGTAAAAACAGTGACGTGCTAACAGGATATGTCTTTAGATCGGAATTAGCTACAAACTGTGGCGTAGCTAGAGGGGGTGCAAAGCACTAAGTTTTGCAGGGAGCTTCACCATGGTGTGCAAGTGGCTCCTCCCACTCCCATTCGGAGGGGGGGGAGAAAGCAAAACGGAAGGGTTCAATGGCTTCAAATGGGAAGGAGCACTTGCGTGCTGCAGTAAGGTTCCCTGCAAAACTTAGTGCTCTGCACACCCTCTAGCTACGCCACTGGCTATAAATATAATGCAGAGGCAGCATTCTGAGCAAAGTGCTAATGGAAGCCACTTTCTTCATCTCCTCCTCTGTAATGAAAATCCCACCCCAGCCCTCTGAAAAGTCATTACTAAGGCATGGGGCGGGGGCAGAGGGAGAAATAACCACAAAGAAGGCATACTCCGCCTCCATTTCTTTCTACTTCCAAGTATTCCACTCTCCTTCTCCAGCCTCCCTGACTCAACACATCCCATGCCACTATCAAGAGTCCTCAAACCCTCAGCAGCTGCTTGTCTCTAAGGTTCAGGGAACTTCCACAAGGAATATTGGCATAGCTTCTTCAAATCTTATACTCTGGATTTAACCCAGGGCATTTATTTTTAAGCTATCTGGAAAGCTTAAAAATTTAAGTAACAGGAATTCAGAGAGTAGACATTGGAAATATCACTGGTGAATCACTCATTCTGGAGTAGCAGTCTCCAAACCAGAGACCACTGCGTGCCAGGAATACTTTCCCTCACGCTACTGACACTTACCATTCTGGCGCCCCGCTGGACTTCATGTCCCCAGATTTGGACAATGAAGCGCTCTGGCCAGTTACATCTATGGTGCAATGCCCCAGTGGGCATCGCACCCAGATTTCTGGGCAGACACAACTGTCCGGAGCATTGCATTGTCCCGATTTGAAAATACAAAGTCCTGAGGAGCGCTGGAATGGTAAGTGTCGGTGGGGAAAAGATTCAGCCAAACCCCCGGATTCAGCCCACGGGCCAGGGCTTAGAGAGGGCTGTTCTAGAGAGTAAGGAAAAAAATACCATTTAGGTCAAAAGGACAAAGGCACACACTTCTGCCGTGGTCTCCAGTTTTAGTCCTGCAGTGTCCCTGTGAGTGTGCCAGGACGCCCTAAGGCAGGGGTCTGCAAACTTTATGGCCAGAGGGCCGCATGAAATATCTGGCGCAGTGCTGAGGGCTGGAAAAAAATTTAAATATAAAATTTAAATAAATAAATTAGAGATCGAACTTAGATGAATGAATAAATGAATGAGTGGGTTCATTCACTCAGTCTCTCTGGTGCTCAGAAAACCCTCCAGATGCAATCAGAGCACAGCTCTGGTCATGTTCAGTCGAGTAGGCTAGAGGCTTTCAGGGGAGAAGAGGCTGGCCGCAGGCCGGACAGAGTCTGGCTGTGGGCCACATCTGGCCCCCAGGTCGGGGTTTGGAAACCCCTGCCCTAAGGCATAGCAACACTCACTTTAGGAATCCCTGTCTTAAAACTTAACAGCTCGATTGCATGAAAAGCCTTTGCGAATTTCATCGGATGCATCCAATGAGGTGAGCACTAGCCTACGGAAGCTTATACTGCAAGAACTCTGTTAGACTCCACTACGTGTCAGGTTCGTTACATGCTCTTGAAAGTCATTTCAATATTGACATAGCTAAGGACATATACATCTAGTAGTCCCCTGCTAATTGGGTAAGAGGCACTTTTTCAAGTGGGTGCTCCTCTTTTATTTAGCAGGGGGAGAGTAACTGGCCCACCTCACCCCAGCAGTGTCTGTTCGAGTGGCTGTCTGCTATCTGCTGGTGTTCTTTTTGCATCTTTTTAGATTGTGAGCCCTTTTGGGACAGGGAGCCATTTAGTGATTTGATTTTTCTCTGTAAACCGCTTTGTGAACTTTTAGTTGAAAAGTGGTATATAAATACTGTTAATAATAATAATCTACAAAGAGAGAACAAAAAAACCAAAATCAGCTGAGTGTCTTGGGCCACCTCTGAGGCTAAACAGATTCCTTGGGAAGCAAGTTCTCTGGACTAGAGCTCACCCCTTCAGATGCATTTGATGAAGCTCTTGACAGCTGTTAATGCAATCCATCTGTTAGTCATTGAAATGTCACAAAACTCTCTTCTGGTTTGGGGTTTTCTTGCTATGCTTTGTAGACCTAGAAATCTTTCACTGTGTCAAAACTGAAATGACTTTCAAGAGTTTACTGAACAAAAAGCCTGGTACTTCTGACACGCGGCAGAGTCTTAACTTCTCTCTCAAACATCTTACAGTTCAGAATCAAAATATGACCATTTGTTTTTCATGTCAGAAACTTACCAGCAATGCCATCTTTGTCTCACACTGACCACATGCCTTTCCCTTCAGTCTAGGCTTTTCCACAGCTGCAGCATTGGCTACTTTATGTGCAAAGGACTTCTTTGCTGGCTCTGGAGCTGCAAAACATAGCGCAGATTTTTTTTTTTTTAAAGTACATTGCAAGATGCATAGATGAATAAATACATAGAAATACATAGCTCCTATCAGTGTGGATAGTGGAAGCACTGGTACGAATGCAGTTTGATACTACTGGTGGGTGGGAAGGAGAACAGTGGAAACATTTGACAAATCACAGTGCATGCATGAATTCAGTGCCTCAAGGTTCACAGGTTTCTACCCTAGTTAAAGCAGTAAATTAAATTGAACTAAGAAAAGTCAGGAGTTCTTTTCTATTCAAAAGTAAGTCTGCCTTCCCCCTATTTTTAACACTTCTAGCTCTCCAGAGCTCTCTGTGAAGTTTTCAAATAGCTGCCAAGATATCCTCCTGCAGTAGTCCTTGCCCTGTTTGAATTCAGCACCATTACAAGAGGCTAGGACAAATCCCAAACAAGCCTGTTGGAGACCGAGTGTCTTCTTGGATGGATTTCTCTCAGACAAAGGATGCTGGCCCTGCCAAGGTGGGTAAGTGCCAGCCGGTTGGTCACCCCAGTCCGACTAGCACAAGGCAGTCTAGTAGTTGTAAATCAGCCATCCAGATGATTCTGTGACATCATCAGCCCTAGGTTTTTGTATTTATTTATTTTTTTTACATTCAAGCACCCAGGTGCTTGAAGTTGTTATTTCTGGTTCTGCACTGATGGACTTGGGCTGCAATCCTAACTAACTTTCCAGCACTGACATATGAGCAATGCAACTCTGAGGTAAGGGAACAAACATTGCCTTACCTTTAGGAGGCCTCCATGACTGGCCCTCAACTTCAGGATGCAGCATATGCCCCACTGGCATAGCTATGCCAGTGCTGGAAAGTTGGTTAGGACTGCGTCCTTAGTCCACGCATTAATGAAGCAAACTCCCACTCTTTGGAAGAGTGTAGAGAACCGGACCTACCACTGCTCCCACTTCCTAGAACAGCGTGGAAAGGATTGGATTAAAGTGTAACTATTGCTCTGGAATTTTGACTTCCTGCTTGTCTTTTAAGCTCTGTGATAATCCTTTGCCAAACACCTGCCTTAAGTTCTGTTCTATTTTTGAAATGTGTCTCCTTTTTGACCCTCAACATTCTCTCCCCATTTCATTTGTCTTTTTATTAATTCCTTCAATAAACTTATTTTCACTGACTACTGATTCAGTTTACTAGAGAGAGAACTGGTAATCGTGCTTCCTATACTACTCAATCTTGCTACTGTTTGATTTTAAGTGGGACCCCATCAGACTTAGGGGCTTCTTGCTAACCAGTGGGAAAGGCTTTCTCATGATGGCCACAATCTGTCTGAGCTGTCTAGTCCTGAATGCTGGCAAGGAAAGCGATCAGTTTTCCCCAGCACATTCCAATTTGAGCAGTGAGGAGAACAAGGGAGTAAGGAACATTGCTAATTGCTAGTCGCTGTGCTCATTTGCCCCCCCCCCCCACATTGCTCCTCTTCCATCATATACTTTGACTACATTTTTCCAGCACTCACATCCCATTACCTTCTACTTGTTCTTTGAGCAGCCTCAATTTTACTTTGCCTGAAGAAACCTGTTTAAAACAAACAAACAAAGGAGTTCAGCTGGATTATTCAGCTTTGGAGCTTCTTTCAGCAGGCCCATTTTTTTTTTCTTTCTAGCCTACATATGCTGAAATGGTTGTCCAAGAATTTCACCATGCCATCAAGCCTCCACAGTGCCTCCAAAGAATCTTTCTGATGCATTCACAGTGGCCCAGCAAGTCAGGATCTGGGTAAGTGGGTCCTCTCAGGGGGAGAAAGGCGGGATAGAAATAAGGTAAATACAGGTGGGGCTTCTTTATCTATGGGTTTGGCACATGTAGATTTGATTCAGAGTGGGCACCTCAGTGGAAGGCCTCACTTGACCTCCCAGACACACCGGAAGCATCTTCTGGTCACATCTGGGAAGCTTTCTGAGGCCATGTGTAGCCTCTCCAGGTTTCAGAACGTTTCCCAGAGGTGTCGGAAAGGCACTTCCAGTCACGTTCGGAGGTCCTCCGATGGCCCCCACCTGCAGATTCCATTATCAGTGGGTTTTGGTATCTGCAGGGGGTCTGGGAATGGATACCAAGGGGATACCCTCCCCACCATGGATACCAAGGTCCAACTAAAGAAAACTAAATGACTAAGTATTCACAAGACCATTTCAATGCATTCAGCACAAGATGGTTAATAAAAAAGGCAAAAGTGGTTTTCTAAATATCCCCCAAAGGCATCATGTGAATCAGCTTGTGCAGGAAGGGGGAGGAACAAAAATATTTCTAGCACATCAGCAGTACATGCAAAACAGGGGCTTATTCCTTCACAGTTGGCTTTGCAAACGTAAGGACTTTGTGGACCCTCATTTTTCTCCAGATAGCTTCAACAGCAGCTGGTGGACAGAAAAACAGCGATATAACAGCAAGAAAGCAAAATACAGAAAATTAAAGCAAATGCAAAAAAGCTGCAAGAAATCAGAGGATATTAAATAAGGGTATAATGATTCTGTAGTACTTCTAGACAATGAGAAGGACTACAATCTGAAATTCAGTACAAGCGCAAAGCAAGACGTTGCTCCAGATGCTGGTTCATCCTCATGCAGCTTCTGCTGCACTCAACTTCAAAGCAAATGTGTCCAAAGGACAAACACACATGAGAACTCAGATGTGGAGAGGGGTAAGAGGTCTGGAGATATGGGAATACTTTGTAACTAATATTTGAATGTAATGTGAATTAAAAGAAACAACCAAGTCATACAAGCCAACCTGGAAATCCAATAGCAGTCTTACCTTTCCAACATTCTCCTTGTTGTGTGACAGCAGCTGGGGCTGTGTGCTGAACCCTGACTGCCCAGTCCTCCAGTGATATCCATTTGCTCGCCTTCAAGAGAGTCCAAATATATCATTTTACACGCCTTTTCTATATCAAGCAGAACATTTTCTGTTTAATTTCTCTACCCCTCCCCCACTCCTGACTCCAGCCATCCCAAGCAAGGTCTTAAAAACAAGAGATAAGGAAGGAACAGAACCTAGAAGAATTCAATGGAGTGCCAAGACGGTGTAGTTATTTGAAAGTCAGACCTGGAAGATCCAGGTTCAAATTCCTGCTTACCCATGAAGCTCCCTGGGTGACCTTGGGCAAGTCAATATCTCTCAAGCCAAACTGACTTTACAGGGTTGTTGTGAGGAACCACGTATACCATCCTGATATCCTCCGAGGAATGCTAGTAACAAAGGGGAAGGACTCCCATTAAGCCCTCGGAGGAAGGGCTCCCATTTAGACTCTGCCCTCTAGAGCCACCTCTTCCAGAAGGGTAGACCTGGGCTCCCAGTTGAACTTTGTCCCCTATGGCTGAGGTTTGCTGGGCAGGTATACCTGGGCTCCTATCTGGATAGCAGGTAGACCTGCTGGGTAGACCTGGGCTACCATTCTGACTCTGCCCCCTGGAGCTGCTTTTTCCAGCCAAAGTGGGCGCAATCTCGTCGCCAATGCCCTGCCCAGTGGGTGTTCCCCTGGTGCCCAACTTTGCCCTCCATCCCAGCAGGCACACTTCTCCGCTGGCGCAACAGTTGGGCGGCCACAGTGATGGTTCCCCCTCACTGACCAAAAAATCCCATACTAAGAAATCATGGTTGTTTCCCATTTCAACATTCTTTTGCATCTTTGCAAGACAACAGAAAAACAAATTATGAACTGAAAACCAGGATGTGTTGATTACAAACTCCCCCCATCCTTTTTTTCTCTCTCAGTTTCTCAAAGCTAGAATCCAGCATTAGATGCGCCAAGACAAAGATGCAGAAATTAATCGCAATGATCCAAGGCAATTAGCAACACTTAAATAGATCTGCATATCTTGTTAAGTGCAATGGAGCACTAATTGACTGCACCCTTAACAAAGCTATTCTGGGGGAGGACAGTTCGCATTATTATTCCCATTACTGAGAACTGGAGAAACAAATCCAGAGAGGTTAATAAAGTGGCTCTCAGAATGGAAGTGAAAAGAGTAACAAATATTCAGGACTGTGCTTTGTCTGCAGAACGCTTTGGCTGTCTAAATGGATTCTATCAAATACAGAACAATTACAACTTCCTTGCTTTTCTGTAAAGGCATGCATAAGCACTTAAACTATATACAAGTGAGATTCTATTAAAAGATAACTACCTTTTCATGAAACAATGGAGTACTCCAAAAGAATACAAAGTGAAGTTCAGTGGATGAAAGGGGCATTTGAAACTGAATCCCTGTATCAAAATTCCAACCAAAAAAAGAAGATGACAAAAGTCTCCGATCCTACAAAGTAAGGAGCTGGTACAGTCCAAGCATGCTGGAGGGATTTGGAAGCTTCTACTGCAGGTGCTTGCACAGTCGAACAGGCCAGCGCCTTTTCAGTTCAAAAAGAGCTTTGACTGCTTAGCTATGAGAGCCAACTGAAGTGTTTGCTAAGACCCCCTCCAGCTGAACATGGATGGAGCATGGCTGGGTGGCGTATGCAAGCATTACCATGGAGCCTGCTGTCAGCTGCTAGAACAACCACAGAGACAAACTGGACACACGGTGAGAAGCCATCTGTTGAAGAGTCGAGCATGGGAGTTTAGCACATCATGCTACCATTACTCTGATTACACAGGCCAACACACATTTTGCTTCCTTAAACATTACACCAATTCCTGGGTATATTTGGGGTGCCGATTCCAAAAATGGCATCTGTTTTGCCCTATCGCGTCTAGTTTGGGAGACACGGCATAGCCTCTTTAGTGAATGATTCAAGCAGCTTCCTCATGAGGGAGCCTACACCATGGCTTCCTCATGAGGAAGCTGCTTGAACCATTCACTGATGAGGTTATACTATATCCCCAAAACTAGACGTGATAGGGCAAAACGGATGCCATTTTTGGAATCGGCACCCCAAATTCATATCAAACCACCATAAAGTTTTGGAAAAACTTTTATGACCCTCAATTTTGTAGGCCTGTGTTATCCAATTGCAAACAGGTGGCACAACCACCATGAACTCATTCATGGAAAATTCACATTCATTCACCAAATATAAATAAACCATGGGGAAAAAAATACAACCACAAATACTATAGACCAGCGGTTCTCAGCTTTTCGGTCTCCAGAGCCCTTTATACTCCTAAACAAAGTCTCGGGGAGCTCTACTGATACATACATGGAGTCTTGGGGAGCTTCAGCATGTTGGCGCATACACAGAGTAACATAGCACCAAGCAGATGGCGGTCACTGCTTCTGGACCCCCAGGGCTCCTAGGATCACTCGTTCAGAAACACTCCTATTGATTATTTTTGCATGCCAAAAAATGTTATGGGTGCATATTCTGTTGTGCTGTTAGGTTTTTAATTATTTTATTGTTATATTGTACATAGCTTTGCACTCCAGGAACAGCACTGTATAAATCTTTCAAACAGTACATTTTAAACCCAATTTCTACTTTTTGGGAATATAGTGCAGCCTTGTAAGCCGAAATATCTCAGTCAAAGAGGCTAAATAAAGGAGTGTAGGTGGATATAGCTCAGAGGAAGGGGTAAAAGAAAAGCACAATAAAAGACCAAATGATATGAATGGAGATCTGTCACTGGAGCGTTGGCTTCAGAAGGTACAGTTCCACAACTACCAGAGGGACATGCAGATATCCTAGCATGAAAGGTGGGAGAGAGGAGGAGATTCAACTTATCACTAGCCTTTCCTCTTGCCCATGACTGCAGTGTCCCTTGCTGCCCGTCTCTCTAATAGTACATTGCCTCACTGGATTTTACACAGGGATGCATTCAAGGAGTGTGTGCTTCACAGCTGCCAAGCCCCTGTGGAGGCTGCCAGACCAGATCAGGCACATCTGGCCATCTTCCTCCTGAAGTCAAAGGCTGTTTTTTGCAACTCTGTGTTCTGAGTTGCTGTATCCTTTCCCATCTTCTGCTTCTCTGTTGCACAAACCCCTTATCAAGTGACTGGGACTCAATAGGGCTGTCGTCACCCCACTGTCAGCAGCTTCACTTCATACCTGACCAGTCCAGTCAGGGCATGGAAGCTGGCAGAGAGCTTGGTGGCGTTATGCCTGACAATGATCAACATAACTTTGATGTCCCAAGTACAGCCACAAGCCCCACACAATAGCGGACAACAGAATACAGCTAGGACTGCTGTAGTAAATATAGAATGTACAGGCGTTGAGCTCTGAGATGTCTTTGCATATTTGGCAATCTGGCAGGCACACCTGCAACTGCGCAAACGCTTTGTTATCTATGTTTAGTGTTGAAAAGCCAGTGCTCTGGAAAGTAGTAGAAAGTTATAGAAAGAGCTAGCCTTGAAGATGTTATGAAGAATCATATTTAGAAATGTGTTTGCGGTTAAGCTTTAGAGCCGGCTGGTTACAGCCAGTATGACTCTCTACATCCTCTTGGAAAATTCCCTATTACGTAGCCTTATATCATGTGTTTTGAGACTTAATAAAAAGCTGGGTCAGGAGCTGGGAGACACTTCACTTCTCCCTTGATTTCATTCTTGCTCCTGCTTCCAGCACTTTCAACCTCTCTGAAACCTGTGTCTGTTGTCTAATTCTTGCCATGGCTTCTCTGCCACACCAAGCAGCTAACTCAGGCTGCTCCTCAAGTAGCACCAAAATGCTACAGACTGCCAACTGAGGAAAATCAGAAATATGGGGTGCAAGAAGTAGAAAAGACAGAGCACAACAGTGCTGGAGTAATACAACATTACTTTCCTTGGACAGTTTGTCCATAGTTAGTTCTGCAAAAGTCTTTTAAAAACAAAAACATTCACCAGAATCTTCACCCTTGGTTTCAAAAAACAGAATTTCACTTATTATTGTAGGCCCTCCTTTTCTGTGGATTTGGGATCTGTGGATTAGACTTAACATGGGTGCCTTTCAGTCGCATCGGGGAGACTTTCTGAAGCATGGAGAGGCCACACACAGAATCCCCATGAGGCAGAATACTTTCTGATGCAACCAGAAGATTTTATTATCCATGGAGGGGGAGGTCTGGGAATGGATTCCTCACAGATTCTGAAGTCTGGCCTGTATTAAGAATATTTATACATCTTTTTCCTACAACAACAACAAAAAAAATATTATCACAAAGTAGTTTAGAAAGAAAATCAAACAACTAAATAGTTCCCTGTCCCAAAGGGGCTCATAATCTAAAAAGGTGCAAAACACCAACTATCTTAGAAAAGACACTGCACTGGATTGAGGAAGGCCAGTTACTCTGCCGCTGCTAAATATAAGACGAGTACCACTTGGGAAAGGGGCTTCTTTTTTCCAATTAGCAGGGGACTTACTCTCGCTCTTGTTTTTCTCTGCTCATGTTGGATTGCAGTTGTTGCAACCTCTTCTCCATCTCCTTATTTTCAAGTTCCAGCTGCACCTTCTCCAGCTGCAACTCTCGTACACTTCTGAAGAGATCAAACACATGTGTGAATCCAATTTGGCACTATATGCTCCTTCCACCATATAGAAGTACTTGTAATAAATTCAATACTGAAATAAAATTTATTATTTGATATCCTTTGAGACTGGCTGATATAGCTACAGTCTCTAACCCAAGGAAAAGGACAATGTGGTTTCTGTGACCTCTGTTGCACTAATACAACAGAAGCAATTCATCGGGCACCAAGATGAGACGTGCCTCAGAAAACAAAAAAGAGACACTGGAAGGCAAATGTGAGTTGGCACTAGGATTCTAAATGTTTATATAAAGAGTAGTGCATCAATTTCAACAGGGTGAACTTCCAGGTAAGTGATTTTAGGACTGCACAATCTGATACATGTCTACTCAGAAGTATGTACCACCAAATTCAGTGGGACTTACTCTTAAGAAAGTACATAAGAACATAAGAACATAAGAACAGCCCCACTGGATCAGGCCATAGGCCCATCTAGTCCAGCTTCCTGTATCTCACAGCGGCCCACCAAATGCCCCAGGGAGCACACCAGATAACAAGAGACCTCATCCTGGTGCTCTCCCCTACATCTGGCATTCTGACTTAACCCATTCCTAAAATCAGGAGGTTGCGCATACACATCATGGCTTGTACCCCATAATGGATTTTTCCTCCAGAAACTCGTCCAATCCCCTTTTAAAGGCGTCTAGGCTAGACGCCAGCACCACATCCTGTGGCAAGGAGTTCCACAGACCGACCACGCGCTGAGTAAAGAAATATTTTCTTTTGTCTGTCCTAACCCGCCCAACACTCAATTTTAGTGGATGTCCCCTGGTTCTGGTATTATGTGAGAGTGTAAAGAGCATCTCCCTATCCACTCTGTCCATCCCCTGCATAATTTTGTATGTCTCAATCATGTCCCCCCTCAAGCGTCTCTTTTCTAGGCTGAAGAGGCCCAAACGCCGTAGCCTTTCCTCATAAGGAAGGTGCCCCAGCCCTGTAATCATCTTAGTCGCTCTCTTTTGCACCTTTTCCATTTCCACTATGTCTTTTTTGAGATGCGGCGACCAGAAGTATACCTAGGATTGCAGCCCTAGTTGTCCTACATTAATATAAAGCTTGTATTTAATGACACATTCAAAAATCAATAGATAGTGAAGCACCTCAAAGATCATGTGAGAAAATGAACTTACTTTGCCTTCAGTTTTACAGAGAATCCACTTTTGGAACCAGGAAGTATCACAAAGTCATTGATATTCATGATTGCCAATTCACAACAAATTACAGCAATCTGTCAGATTGCACAGACTCAAAAGCCTGCTGAGGAAAAAAGAAAAGATGTAAATTAAAACAAAAATTAGATACTCTAATAACCAATTACCAATTCCAAATAAGCTGAAATACAGGGGAGTACAAGTGTCAATTTTGCACGGCAGGCAACCAAGTTATCTGTAGCAAGTGAGAAACAATTATCTGTAGCAAGTCTGATACAGCCATTTTCAAGCACTGTGCCGTGGCATACTGGTGTGTCACAAGATGTCCACAGGTGTGCCACAGGAATTTGGGGGAAGATCATTTATTAGTAGGGCCAATGGGGGATGTCAGCCCCCACTGGCAGTATGATGTGCCCTGTTAATTGTCAAAAAAACCTGATGATGTACCTTGACAATTTCAGTTCCTTGCCAGTGTGCCATGAGATGAAAAAGGTTGAAAATTGCTGATCTGATGGTTTGTGTTACAGCCTGATCCTATGAATGATTACTCATAAGGAACACCCACCGGATTCAACAGTCTGAACTTCTAGACTAAACAGATCAGTCATCAGAATTATGTGTCTAGGAACATCCTAGAATTTCTGGCACAACCAGAGGAACGTTTAATGCACTGTCAGCACAGCCAATATCTTTCATGATACAGCCATGTGTTAGTATAACAAGCTAACATCAGCAATGGTAGACTGATAGCTCACATGTGGCCTCCTACCTATTTTCTTTCAAACTCTGTCTTCATGTCATGCTAAAAACTGCACACAAGTTTCTCATGCGCCAGCTGTGGTTAGAGCAACAGGGCTCCCCAAGCAACTTTGGGGACACTTTCTAATTTCATATTGAGAAGATCAACTACCACATTCTCCAATGGATGTAGAGAGTGAACTGTTCCCATCCACCAACAAAATCTCTTGGTCAGAAAAGGGCCCAAGTCCCCAAGCAGCTGGAGCATTGGGCCCCACAGATTGAAGAAGCTGCCTACAACATGTATGGATTAATTAAGAGAAACATCTACCAGAAACCACAGTTACTATTCCAGCAGCACATTGAAATTGCAACACAAGAAGTGCAATAGCTTTCTGAGCAGGCAGACTAGGCATGAGAACATAGAAAGAGCCCTGCTGGACCATCTAGTCCAGATTCCTGTATCTCACAGCGGCCCAGCAGATGTGTCATGGAGGCACACAAGACAACAAGAGACCTGTATCAGGTACACCCCCGTATCTGGCATTCAGAAACAGCCTCCTTCTAGAACCGGGAGGTTGCATATATCCATCATGGCTTTGTAACCCATGATGGACTTTTCCTCCATAAATCTGTCCAATCCCCTTTTAAAGGCATCCAGGCTGGGTGCCATCATCACATCCTGTGGCAAGGAGTGCCACAGATCAATTGCACGCTGGGCAAAGAAATATTTTCTTTTGTCCAATAGTGGTTAGAGTTGATGCAAAGAAGGTTCAGTTCACACATTCAAAAGAGGCTATGATTGGGTTGCAAAGCATAAGTAAATAAGAAGACATTTGCACTTTTACTTAACATGTACAACTTGCATCTGAATGCTTTGGTGTGGACTTTTCCCATCACCGGATATCCAAGATCCTTTCGACTTAGCCTGAGACTTTATGGATGCAACAATATGTGTGCTCTACTACTGAATTACACCCCACAGCAATGATCTATTACTCTATTAGCTCTACAACTCTCAAACTGCAATCCCAGTTTTGTTTTGTGTTGTGTGGTTGTTGTTATTTTGTGTCGTGGTTTTGTATCATTCTGTGTTGCTGTTTTATGTTGTTGTTGTTGCTGCTGTGTGTTGTTGCTTTGTGCTGCTGTTGCATGTTGTGTGCTGCTGCTGTTGTGTGTTGTTTTGTGTTGCTGCTGTGAGTGTTGTGTGTTGTTGTTGCTAAGTGCAAGAGTGGGAGGAGAGAGAGAGGTGCCCACCTATGACGCCTCACCTGGAGAGCATCCCTTCCCCCTTGGACCACCTCCTTGCCTTCTACAGCAGCGAGTGATGCAGGACTGAAGCGCATCCCCAGGTGGTCCAGAGACGTCCAAAGCAGCGCGGCCCCTTTAAGTTAACTCCTTCCCAGCTGTCCCCACACACAAGAATCGCAGCATCCCTAGCGCCTCGACAACGCACTTGCCCCCCCCCGCCCCCTCGTGCCCCGGCTCCACGTACACGCGCTTGGGTGGCCCAGGGGCTTGTCCCAGCCAACCGCCGCCTCCTCCTCCCTTCGGCCGCCTCGAGGCGCCCCCACCGCTTCCCAGGCAGGGACAGAGCCGCGCAGCCGCGGGCCTCACCGTCTCCATGGCAACGGGATGCCCAGGCTCGTTCCACCGCGCTAAGCGGGGGGTGGAAATGCTTCCGACCTGTGGAATGCTCCATTCTAGAGGAGCGGGGGGGGGGATGATGGGGAACAGGGAGAGCCTACTTCTGGGAAGCCTGGGGGGATACTAGCTCTTCCTCCCAGGAAAGTGTGAATGTGGTTACAGCCTTAGGGCACGCTCCTAGGCAGGTCTACTCAGAAGTAAGTCCCACTGTGTCCAATGGGGCTTGCTCCCAGGAAAGTGTGGATAGAACTGCAGCCTTAGGGCATGCTCCCAGGCAGGTCTACTCAGAAGTAAGTCCTATTGTGTCCAATGGGGCTTACTCCCAGGAAAGTGTGGCTGGGACTGCAGCCTTAGGGCACAAGCCTATGCATGCCTTCTCCAAAGTAAGTCCTACTGTTTCCAATGGGGCTCACTCCCAGAAAAGTGTGGATAGCACTGCAGCCTTACTTCCCCAGTAAGTGTGTCTAGGACTGTGACTGTAAAGTAATAACAGGAAAGGTTTGTTTAGTTTAATTATATTCAATTTTATTTTTTTAAGATTAATTCTGTTTTATTTAATTATTTTTATTTTATTTATTTAATCAATTTACTGGCCTTTAATTTAGACCCTTAAACTAAAATTAGGTGCAGCCCCACTCCTACACATGCTCCCTGCAGTGGTGGGATTCAAATAAATTAACAACAGGTTCTATGTCCTAATGAGCAACTCAGCTTCAATTGTCTGCTGCAAAGGAAGTTGAAAGACTACAGCTGCACTCCTATACTGTACAGTACACACTTTCCTGGGAGTAAGTCCCATTGAACATAATGGGGCTTACTTCTGAGTAGACAGTCATAGGATTGCACTGTAACTTTAACCAAGTTACTGTAACCCAATGTCTAAATCCAAATTGCAAGGCTGCAATTCTGTCCTCTATAGTCATACTTACAGGCCTCTGGCCACTAGTTTCCAAGGAGGATAAACATGCGGCTGACATGCACACTTCAAATGGACATTTTTTCTTGAATTCTCAAGGCAGTTGTATAATGAAATCAGGAAGGCACCAAGAAAGGAGGTGGGAACTGCCAGGGCTCCAGGTTACCAACCTCTGGAGACACCACAGCAGCATAGCACCTTCACATCTGCACAAACCAACTGGCTGCACTGGGCTTTGAGCTGGGCCACCTTCCTTCTCAGTGGGAACTTGGTGATTTTTACCAGAGCAGTCAATCCTCTCGAGGATCTGGTTCACTTTTAGTGGTGAACATCTGGTCAGCAAAAGTGCACTGAGCACATAGTCTGACACCTCATCATCAACCAAAAGCAACAACAGCATAGTAACATCTTTATATCTCCCCTTCTTTTTTGTTCTATTACAGCATTCCTCAGCATCTGCCTCTCGCCCGCTGTACCATTTTGCATGGCCCACCTCTGGGAAGTACAACTGGAAGTAACTGGAATGACTTTATCACCAGTTATCTCCATACTAAGAGGCCAGACATGATGCAACAAACCACGGTAAGAGAGAGGCTCAGGCTACAATCCTATCCACTTTTTCCTGGTAGTAAGTCCCATTGACTATAATGGAACTTACTTCTGAGTAGACATGCATAGGATTGGGCTCCCAGGGTAGATGGGAAGGCTTTTTTGAGTGCAAGAAAAGCAGAACTGAGCCTCCTACCACTGTTTGTTGCATCGTATTGCTGGTCTCACTGCCAGGCAGTGGAGGTCTGGGGGGGGGGTCCTGCCATGAGTACCACTGGGCACCACCTCAAGTACCACTGGTGGTATGAGTACTACTGGTTGAGAAATGCTGCTCTATTGCTTTTACCACCCAGCCCCAAAAAGAATTCCAGTGAACTCTAAAGCTTCCCCCTCCAACTTCCAACTCTGCAATCCAATGCACGTCTACTCAGAAGCCCAACAAGTTCAAGGGGAGTTGTTGACTTCCAGGGTTTAAGAGAGAATGGCAGCCTTGAAGGACAGTTTCACTAATGAGCAAAAAGGTACTATGAGGGGACTATTTTTCTAGGTTGCTTTCTGACAGGCAACAGCAGATACCCATCACTTTGGTCTACTCTAGTGGCGAGTCTCCCACAAGTTTGAGGGCTGCTACTGACCAGGGAGTGCAAAGCAGGGGCCTGCAGTGGGTGGGGAGGCAGGTGAGGCAGAACCTCCCCACCACAGTCCTTCGAAAGTGTTGCAGCTGTGTAGGTGCCCAGCACCCACAACCCAGCCCAAAAATGAAAATTAACAGCACATGTAACAAGCCTTGCAGGTTTTGAGGTTCACCCTGATCACAAGTTCTTCCCAGTGCTTCTCCAGTTCTTTTTCATTAGGTGATAAGACCTAAACCCAATTTGCAAACTTGTTCAAAAAATCTTCAATTTCTAGTCAGCCTGGCATTTCACTTGCATGGGGGGAGGGAGAATAACCTAAAGGAACTTTTCTTTGAGAGAAGGAGCAATGCTAACTGTACCATCCTCAGCACACTGGGAATAGCAGCCCAATCCTATGCAAGCCTACACAGGAGCAAATCACATTCTATAGTCAATTGGGCTTGCTTCCCAGGTGTGAGTAGGATTGCAGCCTAAGGTTTATCCAACTTTCCAGAGCCAATGCAGCCCCGAGGTAAGGGAACAAACATTTTGTTGTCACAAGGAAACCTCCAGGACTTGGTGCTGGAAAGTTACAGTTAAGAGGACTTAGGACCTAATCCTATCCAATTTTCCAGTGCCAGTGCAGCTGTACCAATAGGGCATGCACTGCATCCTGTGGTTGGGGGCAGGGAACATTTGTTCCCTGAAATTATAGAATAAAGAGTAGGCAATAATTACTGTTAAAATAGGGGAGGGGATCAGGGTTGCATGGGAGAGGGGGTCAGGGCTACATAAGAACAGCCCCACTGGATCAGGCCATAGGCCCATCTAGTCCAGCTTCCTGTATCTCACAGCAGCCCACCAAATGCCCCAGGGAGCACACCAGATAACAAGAAACCTCATCCAGGTGTCCTCCCTTGCATCTGGCATTCTGACGTAGCCCATTTTTAAAATCAGGAGGTTGCACCATACATGTCATGGCTTGTAACCTGTGATGGACTTTGGAAATTTGTCCAATCCCCTTTTAAAAGCATCTAGGCCAGGTGGCATCTAGGCCATCACCACATCCTGTGGCAAGGAGTTCCACAGACCAACCACATGCTGAGTAAAGACATATTTCCTTTTGTCTGTCCTAACCCTCCCAACACTCAGTTTTAGTGGATGTCCCCTGGTTCTGGTGTTTTGTGCGAGTGTAAAGAGCATCTCTCTATCCACTCTGTCTCTGTCCATCCCCTGCATAATTTTGTATGTCTCAATCACGTCCCCCCTCAGGCGCCTCTTTTGTAGGCTGAAGAGGCCCAAATAGCCTTTCCTCATAAGGAAGGTGCCCCAGCCCAGTAATTAGCTTAGCCCAGGGGTTGGCAACCCATCTGCTCTGGGCAGCAGCAGCAGGAGGTGTGGAGCTGCACCTGCACTTCACAGGGGAAGGCAAGTCTTCCCTTGGCTCCTCTCACTGGGGACCTTGAGCCCATCCAAGCTGGAGAAGTGTGCCAGGGAGACATAAGCGATCTTCAGTCCCTTCCTGTGTGAGAGATGGGGGGGGGGGTTTTGATGTCTCTTAGGGGCAAAAAGTCTTCTGGGGAGAGCCACTGGTGGGGTGAGACACTGGGAGACTGACCCTCTTGCCTGGATCAAAGGTGGAGGGGGAGCTCCAAAAACTTCTGCAGTCTGGAGCTGGAAGGAGGAGGCGCCCCTTGGAGGTCATTCTCCTCCAGACTGACAATGCAATGCTAGGCATGTCTACTCAGAAGTAAGCCCCATTGTGTTCAATGGGGCTTACTCCCAGGAAAGTGTGGATAGGATCGCAGCCTCAGTGACGAAGATGAGATGCTTCCTTCTTCGCCTTCTGACTGACAGTGTCTACTCAGAGGTAAGTCCCACTGTATTCAATGGGGCTTACTCCCAGGAAAGTGTGGCAGAGTTTGCCACACTTTCCTGGGAGTAAGCCCCATTGAACACAATGGAACTTACCTCTACGTAGGCACTGAGCATAATCCTAACCAGGTCTACTCAGAAGTAACTCCTATTTTGTTCAATGGGGCTTACTCTCAGGAAATTGTGGTTAGGATTGCAGCCACTGTCAATCAGAATGTGAAGAAGGAAGCATCTCATCTTCCTCACTGAGGCTGCGATCCTATCCACACTTTCCTGGGAGTAAGCCCCATTGAACAAAATAGGAGTTACTTCTGAGTAGACCTGGTTAGGATTGTGCTCAGTGCCTACATAGAGGTAAGTTCCATTGTGTTCAATGGGGCTTACTCCCAGGAAAGTGTGGCAAACTCTGCTGGGGCTGCAATCCTCAGGGCGATGGACGGGCAGCTGAACTGCTCCTAGTCAGCGAGGCTGCATGCTGACTGTTCCTGTTGCCCTCGTTAGCAGGAGGGGACACATGGCGGCAGGGGGGGCTCACCCTCCGGGGCAGCGGGGGCTCTTTGAGTGGGAGCGGCTCCAGCGTCCCCCTCTTCCTCCCGCACCCCCGACCCACCGGGAAAGCTGAGCCAGCTAGCTCAGCCGGGGAGGACAGGCGCAGGAGGGGCAACTGCTCCTGTTTCTCTTGTTAGCGGGTGGGGACACATGGCGGTGGGGGGGGCTCGCCCTTGGGGGCAGCGGGGGCTCTTTGGGCTCCAGCGCCCTCCTCTTCCTCCCGGGCCCCCGACTCACCGGGAGTGCTGAGCCTAGCTGGAGAGGAGAGGCGCGTGGCGAGCAGCTGAATTGCTCCTCATCAACGAGGCTGCAGGCTGGCCGTTCGCGCCCTCTCCTGCATTCTCCGCGCAGTCGCAGGAGGGTCATAGCTGTGCGTGCGCTCCCCAGCCAACAACCGGTTCTCCGAACCAAGAGGTGAACTAGGAAGCGGTACTATAGAACCGGGGCGAACCGGCTCAATCCCACCACTGGCTCCCTGAGAAGAAAGTTCCACTGGGGGCTTACTCTAAAGCGCATTTCTAAAGTACTGGTGGTACTTGTGGTGGTGTCTGGTGGTACTCATAGAACCGCCAGATCCCCTCTCCAGCTTCCTGGCAGTGAGGTCAGCAATGCAACATGATGCAGGAAGCTCAGCTTGGTGGGCAGAGCTCCAGCATGTACTTTTTGCATGCTTGAGGCAGCCCTCCCATCTGCCCTGAACTTCTTAGTGGTGTTTGTTGTGTTGTGTCTAGCCTCCCAATCCAGAAGTAACTGGCATTGCTATCATCACCAGTAACTTCCAGTAGTGCTTCTAATAGGTGGACCGTGCAAAGTGGTATGGCGGGAGACAAACATTGAGAAACGCTGTTCTAAATAAAGGGGCATCAAATTGCAGCCTTACTGTATCATATGCAGGTGTACAGTAAATCCCACTACATTCAGTGGGACATACTTCCAGGATAGCTTGCATAGGATTGGAGGCCCAGGGTGCAAACCTAAATACACTTACTTTGGAGTAGGTTCCAAGATGGCCACCTGGTAGAATCCCTGCTATTGTGCTCCTGTTATATGCCCTGATATTTCTCTTCAATTGGATCCGTTGACTCTTTTTCCTCCTCTGGATGCTTCCTGAGTCCTGGTAGAGCAAAGCAACACTACTAGTTGTTTCCAGTCTGCACCCTTGTCTTTGGATTACAGTGGATTCTAAAAAGCTGCTCCAATGGGGACGAGGAGAAGGCATAAACACTCCCCTGGACAGGGCAACTCTCCTACCAAGTTAGCCAAGCAGCTACACCTGGAGGATCACCCAGCATGGTCAGACACAGTAGGTGAGCTCATGAATCTCGCTTCTCCCAACAGATATGAAGCTCTTCATGTTTCCGAATCAGAGGTGGAGAGGAACTACCATTCTCCCTCCTGTCATATTGGCACAGCTTCAGCCTGCCCTCCTTCACCCCCCCCTTCAGCTCCCTCTCCACAGGACAAGCAGTCATTATCTCAGGAGAATGGTCTCAGTAACTGTTTCTTGTCCTTGTTGGGTGATTACAATATTATTATTGGAAACGCGGTTCTTTTTGTATGCAAACAACTTAATACTATTTTTGTCCAGCTGGACTCACTTCACAAGGCCTTAATAATGTTGGCAACCTTCAGTCTCGAAAGACTATGGTATCGCGCTCTGAAAGGTGGTTCTGGAACAGCGTCTAGTGTGGCTGAAAAGGCCGATTCGGGAGTGACAATCCCTTCCACACCGGGAGCAAGTGCAGTCTGTCCCTGGTCTGTCTCCCTGGCTATGGGCCTTCCTTCTTTGCCTCTTAGCCTCAGACTGTTGGCCAAGTGTCTCTTCAAACTGGGAAAGGCCATACAGCACAGCCTGCCTCCAAGCGGGCCGCTCAGAGGCCAGGGTTTCCCACTTGTTGAGGTCCACTCCTAAGGCCTTCAGATCCCTCTTGCAGATGTCCTTGTATCGCAGCTGTGGTCTACCTGTAGGGCACTTTCCTTGCACGAGTTCTCCATAGAGGAGATCCTTTGGGATCTGGCCATCATCCATTCTCACAACGTGACCGAGCCAACGCAGGCGTCTCTGTTTCAGCAGTGCATACATGCTAGGGATTCCAGCACGTTCCAGGACTGTGTTGTTAGGAACTTTGTCCTGCCAGGTGATGCCGAGAATACGTCGGAGGCAGCGCATGTGGAAAGCATTCAGTTTCCTCTCCTGTTGTGAATGAAGAGTCCATGACTCGCTGCAGTACAGAAGAGTACTCAGGACGCAAGCTCTGTAGACCTGGATCTTGGTATGTTCTGTCAGCTTCTTGTTGGACCAGACTCTCTTTGTGAGTCTGGAAAACGTGGTAGCTGCTTTACCGATGCGTTTGTTTAGCTCGGTATTGAGAGAAAGAGTGTCGGAGATCATTGCGCCAAGGTACACAAAGTCATGGACAACCTCCAGTTCATGCGCAGAGATTGTAATGCAGGGAGGTGAGTCCACATCCTGAACCATGACCTGTGTTTTCTTAAGGCTGATCGTCAGTCCAAAATCTTGGCAGGCCTTGCTAAAACGATCCATGAGCTGCTGGAGATCTTTGGCAGAGTGGGTAGTGACAGCTGCATCATCGACAAAGAGGAAGTCACGCAGACATTTCAGACATTTCACGCAGACATTTTTGTTATAGTAAGTTTGGGATATTAATACGTATATTCCCAAAGTTTGTTTACTTCACCAACTAGCAGGGATGGGAACTCGAGTCAGGTGACTTGGACTCAAGTCGTAAAAACACATTTTTTGCTGAGTCATGGACTTGGGAGTCACGTGCATGGAAGACTCAGAAAAACACTTGAGTCAGGGTCCCCTAACTTGGCACTTGTCCCCACGTATCCAGACTCAAGTCTGCCTGTGTCTGGGTAAACTTGCTTACTGTTTTTGTGGCATGAAAAACCTTGTGGGGCCATCATTCAGACCAGGCAAGCAGCAGAGAGGTTCCAGCCACAAGGCAAGGAAGGGTTAATGTTTGTGTTTGCATCCGAGCGGGAGGCGAGAGCAAGTTCTTTTGCTTGTTTCTGATAGGAACCAATGATCCTTGGATGAAGGATGGGTGTTCTGATATTTTCTTTGGTGGAGGTAGGGCAGAAGGAGGAGCCAAAGGGAGTTCTTGCCTTATGATTGACTGGAGAAGCACAGGGAGGGGGAGGAGACAGGGAAGTGGGGAGGGAGGCAGTTCGTAAGGATCACGCTTTCCTCCTCATGGCTCTGTTGTTACTTGGAGGGAGGAACCCTAATTGAATGACCAGCTGCAGTGGGACTACTGGTCCAGCCTTGTTATACATGGATTTTTTATAAATGGATTTGACTCAACAGAAATGACCCCTGCAAAAGAGAAGGAATGTGCTGATTCCTGGACAAGGGGGAAAATGCACCCCTTTAAAATCACAGTTTAAAAAACTGCTTTTTACTGCTTTTTACTGTTGCAAAGAGACAGTCATACAAGTGATTACAGGTATAACCTAAGTATCCACAGATTTTTCTGTCTCAAAGCTGATAAGAAGGGCCCTTTAAATTAAAGGAAAACAGTCTTTTAATAATGCCAGAGAGGACAGTTGGCTGTCAATCCATCAATCATTCTCTCTGCAGGCTTCACTCCTCCCTTCCCCCTGAGCATGTGAAAGAAGGCTAAATGGCAGCGATTATCACCTTCTCCATTCTTTCCCCCTCAATGGGGCTCCTGGTGAAGGGAGGGATTGCTGCCTCCTAGTGAAGCCTAAGCGCCTGTTGACAGAAATTGCCTCCATGTGCATTGAAATTGCCTCCATTTGCATTTCAAAAGGTCAGCAAAGCTGTTTTAAATCACCAGAGCAAAGAAACTTTGTTTTTTAAATTGATTTCCTATAGTGCGTTTTTTGCCATCCATGTGAGTTCTTGGAACGGAACCCTTGCAAATAATGAGTCTCGACATGTACTCCTAGGTAGGGCTGCAAAGGATTGGGTCCTTTGGTAGGGCAGCAAAGGACTGGTAAGCCTTGCAGCTGCTGTGTGTGACCCTGCTTGCTGCTTCTGTCCCCGCTCTCATACAGTCCCTCCCTCCTGTCCTGTTTACAGATGGGCAGGGACAGCAGGGGAGTGACTAAAGGAGTACTCCAACACGAACCCCCCAGCAGCAGCCCCGTTTTTTCTATGGTGGGCTTTTTAAAGCCCTATACTGCTCTGGGCCAGGGTATCTCAGAGATCGCCTACTTCCGTACAATCCGGCTCGTCCTCTTAGGTCATCAGAGAAAGACTTCTAACAAGTGCCGCCGCCTAAAGAGGTACGTGGGGCGGCGGCAAGAAATAGGGCCTTCTCAGTAGTGGCACCAACGCTATGGAACTCCCTTCCCCTTGACTTGAGAATGGCTCCCTCTCTTGAGACTTTTCGGCGAGGCCTGAAGGCCCTTCTGTTTAAACAAGCCTTCTGAGTTCATGGCCTTTTTTTAACATCTTTTCTATATCTTTTAGTATTTTTACAGGCCTGATTCCTCTATGATTTGCTGCATTTTGCTCTTTTTATCTGACTTTTTATCTGAATACTGTTTTTATGGTATCTGTTAATGTGTTTTAATATGCTTTTATCTGTGGTTAAATTATGTTTTTAATCTGTTTTTAATATGTTGTAAGCCACCCTGGGTCCCTTTCGGGGAGAAGGGCGGGATATAAATAAAGTTTATTATTATTATTATTTATTTATAAAGGGAGGACTCAAGTCCTTTAAAGTCACAAAAGGATCTCAGAGACTCAGAAAGTGCCCTGCATCCCCAATGCACCCCTTCCTATGACAGAGTTTGTAAGCTAGGATTGCAGTATCTGTCTCCTCATTCCACCAGGTTTCTGTTATGTCCTCTATATCAATGATTTCCCTAGCCACCAAACATTCCAGTTGCCCCATTTTCGTTTGGAGACATCAGGCCTTTGCATAAAAACTCCCCAAATACTGGGCCCCGCAAGATGGGTTGCTTGTTTGTGCCTTTATCCCTACAGCTTCTCATTCTGCTGGGCAGACTGTTGTGTCTCACCATGTCTCACTCACTCCTAAATTCTTGCCTTGAAGAGGAAGTCCATAATACTGACTGTTATACCCGAGGCAATGATGTCTGCCTGTGCAGGAGCACTTGTTTGACTTTCATGAGAAACAATTCTCAGAGTTGCACACCTTTGCTATACATGCGCACTGCGCTTCTGCGCAACCCTGTCAGTAGGAGATGGCCAGCGTGTGCATTGGCAGTAGGGGATTATGGCCCCTTCTCCTCTCTCTTCTCCCCACACTATACTACTCTCTCCTCCCCACACTGACTGTAGGGAGGATTTCTGCTAAAGACGGCTAACTTCCCCAGAACTTCCAAACTTCCAAACTTTCATCTTAAATATGCAGTGGTAATATTTGAGCTCTTTGTATTGGCAAACTTCAGTCTCGAAAGACTATGGTATCGCGCTCTGAACCGCGCTCAGAGTGCGATTTGAGCTCTACAACACAGCTAAGCTTTGAAGTTACCAGCCCATGTACATGGGCATACATGCAGTCTGTTTAATTGGACATTATGGGAATGTGGATGTCTGTATCTCCAGTTCCTTCCTCCCCCCCCCCCCAGTGCCTTGCATGTGTCTTGTGCCCTCATTAATGCTACTTAGAGATTTGAGGGGTTGAGGGTTCATGGAAGTGAGGGTCAGTTTATTTCCAGATTTTCTCCGAAACAAGCCAAGTTATTACCGAAATTGGGGGGGGGGGGGAAGCCCCATTTGTTTCCAGGCCAATCTGATTTAGTACTGGAGGACTTTGGCATTCATCAATGTGAACTACTGAAGACTCATTTATGTTCATTGCTCCCAATTTACTTTTGCATTTGAAAACATGCATTCAGCCAAAAAACGAAAAGACCTGAAATTCAGCTAAATTCCATTTGGTGGTGTTGTCCTATTAGTTATCAGCATTGCACGTTTCACAAAACTGAGAGCTTCCATGTTGTGTCTTTGTTTGTAACATGCGTATAGAATCCAGGAATACTGTATTGTTTTTTTCTGTTTTGTTCTTTATTCTAATCATATTTTAGCACATTCTTTCCAGGGCAGCCTGTGTAGGTATCAGAAAAACAAAACAAAAAAACCTCTCCTTGTGTTGGCACCCCGGGCCATACACAGAGAAAGGTTTATGAGAACTTGTGTCAGCACACTGCCTCAATTGCAACTCTTAGAAGAGATGACACAAAATTAGCTCCAATGAAAAGTGGTCAGTGGAAGAACCAGGAAATACCAAGTACAAATTGTAAAAAACAAACAACAAAGTTATATGTAGACTTATCAGGGAGTGGTGAACCTCATTTAACAGGGATGCACTATTTATTAAATGGACAGGGCTATAAGGCTACAATTTTATGTGCTCATACTCACTGTAATCAGAAGGCCTGAGTAAACCTGCATTGTAAATCCAAGTGTGGCTGAAAGAGGCTGCAATCCTAATCACACTTTCCTGGGAGTAAGCCCCATTGAACAAAATAGGACCTACTTCTGAGTAGACCCGGTTAGGATTGTGCCCTGAGTCAGTTAAGGCTTGGTAGCTCAAGCCTATAGATTTGTGAACCTTGAATTGTGCATGATTGGCTGAGTGTCTCACAAAGCTAGCAGATTTATTATGTGGGCTGGCAGGCTTCAAAACAAAAGATATGGTGAATACTCTCCCTCCAAATACGAAAAGAACATATTCATTGTCTAAATGCCTTGAGCAAGCCAATGAGTTTGAGAATATGGCTGTCGGATTCAACATGCAACACACACAAAATGTTGCACAGTTCTGTCAGCTGGGGGTCAGTAACACGTGTCCAGTTTGTCACAATGGTTCAGATCTACATTATATTCCTTAGAAATGTGTCTGCTTTGGAGCAGGGAACACGAGGCGCTACTCAGCCAACTTCGGGCAATGCAGGGCAACAATTGTCAAAAGCCATACCTGTCCCAGACATCATTGTTGGCAACCTTCAGTCTCAAAAGACTATGGTATCACGTTCTGAATGGTGGTTCTGGAACAGCGTCTAGTGTGGCTGAAAAGGCCAATTCAGGAGTGACAATCCCTTCCACACTGGAAGCAAGTACAGTCTCTCCCTGCACAATTCTGTCTGATCTCAGAAGCTAAGCAGGGTTAGGCCTGGTTAGTACTTGGATGGGAGACCGCCCGGGAATACCAGGTGCTGTAGGCTTATACCATAGTCTTTTGAGACTGAAGGTTGCCAACCAACCATGTCCCAGACAGGGCCAGTGTTATCATTAGGCCAACTAGGCAGCTGCCTAGGGTGCAGACCTCAGAGGGGTGCAGTACTCACCTTTGAGGGACACCGTTTTATGCAGGTTAGTTTTTTTAACCCATGTAAAAAAAAATGCAATGGATGATTTATATATTTTTTTATTTTAAGATAAATATCACTACAGTGCTATAGAATTGTTATATAGTGGGTCTCAGGCATCAGTAGACTTGAATAAAAGTTCCATCATAGTTTATTCCTACTCCAAATGAGTTAAAATCACACACACACATACACAAATACCCCAGATATATATACAACTCCAACAAGCCTACATCCCTCTTGATTGGACAGCCAATCACATATAACCTGTTGCTTTTCCCACAGGTGATAATACTCACATACATAACACCCCTCCCCCCAAGGGTTGTTTAGAATCAACACACATAGTCCTCCAAATATCTAGATCGTGTACGCTCTCGTACAGAGCGATGCAACACTGGGACTGAAGCCTCAGTCTCCCTTGTCTGCTCTTGAATATTCTCTGGAGCCGATAATAGGAGGACTCTCAGAAGGTGCCCTAACATCAGTGGGTCCAGGTAGAACTGGAGAAGGCTGCAATTCCTGAGATGTAACGTCCTGACTGGCACCTGCACTGGGCACATCTTGTTGTTGATCCCTGGGGACAGGGTACAATGTCACTGGCGCTGAATCAGACACTCGACGATGCATCTGATCCAGATGACGACGATAAATCCTCCCATCTGGGATGGCCACCTCGTATAAAACTGGACCCGTAGCAGGAGAAACAGTCGCTGGAATCCATGACGGGCCATTTGCATAATTCCTGATATAAACTGAATCATCAGGACTGAAGCTGCGTACTGGCTCTTGTATCTCCGCAGTTGGCAGCTTATCAGTCGTTCTATCAGGATGCAATCTGTCCAAACGGGTTGTCAAACGCCGTCCCATTAAAAGTTCAGCTGGACTACGACCTGTAGTCGTACAAGGGGTCACTCGCTGGCTAAAAAGAAATGCTGCCAGCCGATGATCTCAATCACCCTGGATAATACGAGACAGAGATTCCTTAGTAGTCCTCAACATCCTCTCCATCTGTCCATTCGTGGATGGATGGAAAGGGTCTGATGTCACATGGCGAATCAAATACCTGCCTATAAACTCTTTAAACTCTGCAGACATGAACTGTGTAGCATTATCTGATACAATAGTGTCTGGTAGTCCATGGGTAGCAAAAATCCTACGAAGGGCCCTAACAACTGCCCGAGAAGTCATAACTGTGACTGGTATAACTTCCAGCCACTTAGTATATGAATCAACTAATAAAAAGAAATTCTGGCCTTGAAATGGCCCTGCAAAATCTATATGTACCCGGGACCAAGGAGTGCGAGTGGTCTCCCACTGCTGTACTGGTGCTCTCGGGGCTTCTGGCCGGGACTCCTGGCATGTTCTACAACGATTTACCCATTCTTCTATGGCAGCATCTATTCCTGGCCACCAAACATAACTCCTTGCCAATGCCTTCATTCGCACAATACCCGGGTGATTTTCATGTAAAGCCTCCAGAACTTGATTTCTTAATTTTAGGGGGATAACCACTCGACTACCCCAAAGAAGACAACCCTTATGGGCTGAAAGCTCAGTCTGGCAAGTAACATATGCTTTAAACTCTGCATCTATATGGCCTCCTGGCCACCCCCTCCAAACCCAGTTAAGAACACGGGAAAGAATACGATCTTTAGCAGAATACGAAGCTACAACAGAAGTATGTAATGGTGGTTCTGGGAGGGATTCTAGAAGCATAATACAATATGCTGGAGCCGGATCTGGTCCGGAAACAGGCAATGGCAGACGACTAAGAGCATCTGCATGTCCAATAGCCTTCCCTGGTCGATAATACAAAGAATACTGATAAGCTGACAAAAAAATAGACCACCGCAATATGCGAGGGGACAAAATCTGTGGTGTTTGCTTATCTGGGGCAAAAAGGCCCAACAGGGGCTTATGATCTGTTATAATGGAAAAACAACGACCATACAAATAATCATGGAATTTTTTAACCCCTGCCACTATTGCTAAGGCTTCTTTATCTATTTGAGCATAATTTCGCTCTGTTGGGGATAAGGTCCGTGAATAATAAGCTACAGGCGCCTCTCGGCCATCCTGCAGTTTATGACTAAGAACTGCACCAATACCATAAGGGAAAGCATCACATGCCAAAACCACAGGCAGTGACTCATCAAAATGAGCCAATAAAGAATTAGAAGTAAGTAGTCTCTTCACTTCTTGAAAGGCAACCTCCTGACATTGACCCCAAACCCATGGAGCCCCTCTATCCAAAAGGTGATGGAGTGGCTCTGCCACTGCCGCCTTATGAGGCAGAAAAGAATGGTAAAAATTTAAAAGTCCTAAAAAAGCCTGTAGTTCCTGCTTAGATGTAGGAGGTGGAGCATTCACAATAGCCCGCACCTTCTCGGGAGCAGGGTGTACCCCATTTGCATCAATAAGGTACCCCAAAAACTCCACCTTTGATGTCCCCAAAATACACTTCTCTCTTTTAACCCTTAATCCCACTGAATGAAAATGACGGAGAACTTCCCGCAGACGACCAATAAATTCACTATCTGATGACGCTGCTATCAATACATCATCAAAAAAAAGGAATAACCCCAGGAATTCCCTTCAGAAGTGTATCCATGAAATTTTGGAAAATTCCTGGTGCCACAGAAACCCCAAATTGAAGGCGCTTAACTTTAAATGCACCCCGGTGTGTCACAATGGTCTGGGCTTCTGCCGTATCCTCATCAACAGGCAACTGCTGATAAGCTTGAGCTAGATCCAATTTCCCAAAAACCTTAGAACCTGCAAGAGAGGTCAAGAGATGGCTTACAACTGGGACTGGATATGCATGCTGCTGCAGGGCCTTATTAATAGTACATTTGTAATCTGCACCAATCCTTACATCCCCATTTGGTTTAAGGGGGGTGACAATAGGTGTCTCCCATCGTGCATGAGACACAGGTTCCAAAACTCCCTGCTCAACCAGACGATCTAGTTCTTCCTCTATCTTGGACTTTAGTGCAAATGGAACTCGCCGTGCCTTCATACGTATGGGCAACATAGCTGGGTTTAACTGTAAAGACACTGGGGGACCTGTATAACAACCAAGAGTTTCCTCAAAAACCTGGGCAAACTCTTTACAAACTGCCTCAAGATCCTGTTGGCCCATACTCTGAACCCCAGTTACCTGAATACCCAATGGGCCAAACCAGGCCAATCCCAGCAGGCTAGTACGGTGTCCTTCCACAACAACCAAATCCAAAAGCCCATCAAATTCTTTATAACGGACTCTAAACTTGCCCACACCCCGGACAGGGACATGATTTCCTTGAAAATCAGTAAGCAATAACCCTGCAGATTCCAACCATTTTGGGGGCAAAGGCGCTTAAGGGTATCCATAGAGATGATGGAAATTGCGGACCCTGAATCTACCTCCATTTTACACAGGGACCCTTGAATCTCCACCATCACATGTATTTTTTCTCTAGTGGTCAACTTAATACTCTGCACAGGATAAATAGAAGTAGTATAAAGCTCCTCCTGAAGGATGGACCCTTGATGGATTTCTCTACTACTGCCCCCTACTACCAGGGAAATTCCCCCTGCTGGCTTACTGTGGCAAACTCACGCTAAATGTCCCCACTTTAAACAATTTTTACATTTAAAATTCCTATAATGACAGTTCTGACGTTCATGTGCTTCCCCACAGCTTGCACAAAACCCCTGCCTAGGCGTCTCAGAATCTTGCCGGACCCTTAGTTGGGAAGCTAGTACTCTATGATGGTTACTCCATCTCAGTCCTTCTCGATGAATTTGTAACACCTCTCCCCTATCAGCACCTTCAGAAACAGCCTCCTCACAATGATTTACAGCTGGCTTAAGGGAGGGACGTAATTGTTCTGTAATGCCCTCAGCTTTTTCGAAGGACAAAGCTTCTTTGAGAGCTCCTTGGAAGGTCAATTCCTCCTTTGCAAATAACTTCTGCTGTAGTTTTATATCTCTTACCCCACAACAAAATTTATCAAGGAGTGACTCCTCCAAATTATGGAACTCACACCTCCGTGCCAACTGATGAAGAGCAGCAACAAACACAGGGATGGACTCTCCAGCTGCCTGATCTCTTTTGTAGAAGGCATGACGCAGTGCAATCCGAGAGGGTAGAGGTGAAAAATGACTTTTTAAAAGAGTCATAATGTCTCTATAGGAAGTAGTCCTTAATTCATTTGGTGCCGCCAAACTTTGGGCAATTTCAAATGTGGCAGACCCACAAACACTTAGCAGAGTTGCCCTTTTCAAAGCAGCCTCAGTAATTCCTCTTGCTTCTAAAAAAAATTCCAAACGTTCTGCATAATTATCCCACAGTTCAGGGAATGCAGGGTCAAATACCTCCATCTGTCCTTGAAAGGCCATCTTTATCTCTTGTATAATTTCAGCTGCTCAGACTGAATCCCATCCTCGTCGCCAGTGTTATATAGTGGGTCTCACACATCAGTAGACTTGAATAAAAGTTCCATCATAGTTTATTCCTACTCCATATGAGTTAAAATCACACACACACATACACAAATACCCCAGATATATATACAACTCCAACAAGCCTACATCCCTCTTGATTGGACAGCCAATCACATATAACCTGTTGCTTTTCCCACAGGTGATATACTCACATACATAACAAGAATATAATTACTTATGAAAAATTTCTATACTTTGTCCTTTATCCTTTTTATATGTTGTTTTTTGGGGAGTGCAAGTAGTTAGCCTTGCCTAGGGTGCAAAATAACCTGGCACCGATCCTGAGCCCAGACATGATGCTGGTGCTTGAAAGATATCCATAGAAATATAAGGACGGGTTTCAGACACATTTCCACAATGGCAGTCCATGACTGCCATTCAGTTTAAGGGCTACTCATCCAAGCACTCTGCCTTACATTCAAAGTATGTATTATGTAGAGCAGCTACTACCTAACCAGGCTACCTAAACATATGGAGGAAAGACTCTACATCAGCAATTGAGGACAGAGTGCCTCTACCTTTAACCATTGTATAAAAGGGAATTTTGGCAAGTGCCGCTTTTTAAACCCTTCCATGCTGAGCTGCACCTGCCCAAATTCCCACTTCTATACAATGGTTAAAGATAGAGGCACTCTGTCCTCCATTGGATCTGGTCACCCTGTGTTCAACTATCATGTATTGGCAACCTTCAGTCTCGAAAGACTATGGTATCGCGCTCTGAAAGGTGGTTCTGGAACAGCATCTAGTGTGGCCAATCCAGGAGTGACAATCCCTTCCACAACGGGAGCAAGTGCAGTCTGTCCCTGGTCTGTCTCCCTGGCTATGGGCCTTTCTTCTTTGCCTCTTTGCCTCAGACTGCTGGCAAAGTGTCTCTTCAAACTGGGAAAGGCTATGCTGCACAGCCTGCCTCCAAGCAGGCCGCTCAGAGGTCAGGGTTTCCCACTTGTTGAGGTCCATCCCCAAGGCCTTCAGATCCCTCTTGCAGATGTCCTTGTATCGCAGCTGTAGTCTACCTGTAGGGCGCTTTCCTTGCACGAGTTCTCCATAGAGGAGATCCTTTGGGATCCGGCCATCATCCATTCTCACGACATGACCGAGCCAACGCAGGCGTCTCTGTTTCAGCAGTGCATACATGCTAGGGATTTGCACGTTCCAGGACTGTGTTGTTAGGAACTTTGTCCTGCCAGGTGATGCCGAGAATGCGCTGGAGGCAGCGCATGTGGAAACCGTTCAGTTTCCTCTCCTGTTGTGAGCGGAGAGTCCATGACTCGCTGCAGTACAGAAGTGTACTCAGGACGCAAGCTCTGTAGACCTGGATCTTGGTATGTTCTGTCAGCTTCTTGTTGGACCAGACTCTCTTTGTGAGTCTGGAAAACGTGGTAGCTGCTTTACCGATGCGTTTGTTTAGCTCAGTATCGAGAGAATGTGTGTCGGAGATCGTTGAGCCAAGGTACACAAAGTCATGGACAACCTCCAGTTCATGCGCAGAGATTGTAATGCAGGGAGGTGAGTCCACATCCTGAACCATGACCTGTGTTTTCTTTAGGCTGATCGTCAGTTCAAAATCTTGGCAGGCCTTGCTAAAACGATCCATGAGCTGCTGGAGATCTTTGGCAGAGTGGATAGTGACAGCTGCATCGTCGGCAAAGAGGAAGTCACACAGACATTTCAGCTGGACTTTGGATTTTGCTCTCAGTCTGGAGAGGTTGAAGAGCTTTCCATCTGATCTGGTCCGGAGATAGATGCCTTCTGTTGCAGTTCCAAAGGCCTGCTTCAACAGGACAGCGAAGAAAATCCCAAACAAGGTTGGTGCAAGAACACAGCCCTGCTTCACGCCACTTCGGATGTCAAAGGGGTCTGATGTGGAGCCATCAAAGACAACAGTGCCCTTCATGTCCTTGTGGAAGATCTGATGATGCTGAGGAGCCTGGGTGGACATCCGATCTTGGGGAGAATCTTAAAGAGGCCGTCCCTGCTGACCAGGTCGAAAGCCTTTGTGAGATCTATGAAGGCTATAAAGAGTGGCTGTCGTTGTTCCCTGCATTTCTCCTGCAGTTTTCTAAGGGAGAATACCATATCAGTGGTGGACCTGCTGGCTCGGAATCCGCACTGTGATTCTGGATAAACGCTCTCTGCAAGTACCTGGAGCCTCTTTAGTGCAACTCGGGCAAACAACTTTCCTACAACGCTAAGGAGAGAGATGCCATGGTAGTTGTTGCAGTCACCCCTGTCACCTTTGTTTTTGTACATCATGATGATGTTTGCATCCCTCATGTCTTGAGGTACTTCACCTTCTCTCCAGCAGAGACAGAGGATTTCATGCAGCTCAGTAGCGATGATCTCTTTGCAGCACTTTAGGATTTCAGCAGGGATGCTGTCTTTTCCAGGTGCCTTGCCAAAGGCAAGGGAGTCCAGGGCCACGTGAAGTTCTTCTAGGGTTGGTTCACTGTCAAGCTCCTCCAGCAAAGGCAGACACTCAATGTTGTTCAGCGCTTCTTCGGTGACTACATTTTCTCTGGAATATAGCTCAGAGTAGTGCTGCACCCAGCGTTCCATCTGCTGCGCCCGATCCTGGATGACCTCGCCTGTGGCAGACTTCAGAGGGGCAATTTTCTTCTGTTTTCAACTAGTATGCCACAAAAGTTTGGAGCACACAGTGGTCGAAAATGACAACTCCTCTGGGTTTTATGGCTCTGTTTCTAGGGCAGCTGTTTGTAACAATGAGTTGCCTGTCCCTCTTCCTCCACTGGGACAATTCATTACTACAGGTTGAGTCTTGGTATTCCAGAGGGTTCCTTTCCCAGCACCCACAGGTATACCAAAAATCATGTTAAAGGAAATCCATTTAAAAAACAATGTCCATTTGCTCAGCCAATTTAAAAACAGCCTTGCTGACCTTTGTAATGCAGAAGCATCAAGCAGACCCTGAAGCAGAATCAATCATTCTCTCTCCAGATGCTTAGAAAAGCTTCACTCCCAGGCAGCAACCCCTCCCTTCACCAGAGGAGGTAATAATCACTTGCATTATTCTTTCACATGCTCAGGGGGAAGGGAGGGGTTGCTTGCCTGGGAGTGAAGTTGTTTTAAGCACCTGGAGAGTGCATGATTGATGGATTGTCTGTCAGCTGCCCTCTCCCACACTAACAAGACTTCCTTGTTAAACAACTTTTTTTTCCTTTAAATTAAAGGCCCTTCTCATCTTGTTGAGATAAGACCACAGGTGAAAAATCCATGGATAATTAGGTTATACCTGTATTCATAAATACTATTCAATTCAGTACAATTCATCACCCACAGCCTCAGTCTGGAATAAAGAGTGATAAAACCAGGACAGGCTGGCAGTAAAGTGTTTTGAAACATCTATGGCTGAAACTATGGGTTTCAGCAGGTACTTTTTTATGTCAATGTGAGCTCAGCAATGGAATGGGTAAAACACTGTATTAATGTGGTATGGGAGAGAAGCCTGCAAATATTATTCTCTTACCATTTGTTCTCTTCACTTTAGGCAGCTACTCAAATAATTGAGTGGTACTAGCATAAATGCTGGCAGACAGCAATCTGGAAAATTATATGTTCAAGCACTGATGGAAGGCAAGCTTTTAAAATAACTCTAGAAATGTCTAAATAAACCACAGTGGTAGAGGGCAAATGAGAGTGTGATGGCTCATCACTCCCCCATGCTTGTGTATCAGCAAGCCACAAATTTCCTGGTGTGGAATGTAGACTTTCAGGTTCATATGCCTTTTTGTGAGCCATGGACAGCTTTATACAGATGCTTTATGAAGAAAAGTAAAAAAAAAGTGCAGATAGAAAACACAATTTAGTGGGAAGTTTTTTCCTCTAGAAGTCCAGTTGAAGGGAATGAGAGCTTCCCTGGAGCACAATGAAGGATTGTGCTAGTGAATGTCTACACTGCTGGTCCAAGATCTCCCTGTGCCTGAGGCAATGTCCCGTCCCCCCCCCCCAACCTGGAGATGTACCAGGCTCTACTCTTCCTGTTCCCCAGATTGCTAAAGGAAAAGGGGGATAGACTGGAAGTGTGCAGGAGAGTGGTGGCCTAGAGAGTGACCCCACCACTCTCTTCTCCTCCACACGCCCTCTTCATTTCTGTCCTCTTCTTTCTTTTCCAGCCCAAGGAGCGGGAAGAGGAAGAGAAGCAATGGGAGCAAGTGGATGAAGGTGGACATCCCAGCCAATTTACTGCCTGTGATTGCTTCAGCTGGTCTTATGCATGGGCCAGTCCTGGATGTCCTTTTGAATTGTGTTCAGTATCACTGAACCGCTTGCCAAGGTGTAAGAAAACAGGTTAGATGAGGGACAAGAACACCACAGAATTCAACACTAGAAGAGCCCATATGCTCACACTGCCACAGGTGCTAGGAAAATTTATACTGTCTTTTGCAAAGTTAACATAGGCTTCAATCCTATACACACTTACCTGGGAGTAAGTTTCATTGAAATCAATGAGACTTAGGTACTTCTGAGTAGAGTGGCATCGGATTGCAAAAATAATCTGTGATTTGCTAAATTAATATAATCTGTGCAACACGTAAAATTTTTCTCCCTTCTTTGGTTGCTAGCTTTTTCGACCCCCAGCAATATTACTGCTAGATAATGAAAACAACATGCAAAGGTATAATCACTCTGATGGAGTAACAAAGTGAATTGTTAATCACAGTCAACTGCTGGTAACTTTAATGTAATTTTATTTTAAAATCAACCCAGTGGTCAAGAAATGGAGTTGCAGATGAAAGATGTTACATTATGTCATGGCTAGAAAATGGAAATGATACTCAGAAATAGTTTTGTCTTAAAGTGCACTTTATAAGCAGTGTCTCCAGCTCTCACTGTCATATGTAATCATTTTTAGCAACTTATCTCTCCACATAAAATAATGCTGAAACATCTGAAACTGCCTTTGCTGACTATTGTCCAACTTCTGCCAATTATCCTTTTATATTAGAAAATTAAAATGCTAATATAATGTCATAAATTTCTGGTTACAGCTTGCAGTCTGATTATATCCATTTGAGTTCCAGTATGATATTTTAAATGTTTCTGACACATTCCAAATTGGGTGCAATACTTGCACATAATGAGGCCCTCCCCATGTTTGGTCCTACCATCTGCACCCAAGCACCAAATGTGCAAAGGCCTGAGGGTGTGGTCAGCTAGCATGGCAATATCGAGGGGTAGAAGAAAAATGGTTGGCAACCTTCAGTCTCAAAAGACTATGGTATAAGCCTACAGCACCCGGTATTCCCAGGCGGTCTCCCATCCAAGTACTAACCAGGCCTGACCCTGCTTAGCTTCCGAGATCATGCTATAAGCCTACAGCACCCGGTATTCCCAAGCGGTCTCCCATCCAAGTACTAACCAGGCCTGACCCTGCTTAGCTTCTGAGATCAGATGAGATTGGGCATGTGCAGGGTAACAATTGCTGCCTAGGGGTAAAAGAACATCCAAGAGAACACTAGATAGCTATGGCAGTGGTTCTCAAATGTTTTGAGACATTTTTAATACCCCCCATTAATGTTTTTAGAATGCTAGGCATGATTTGCCTGAAATGGGAGTGGAGCTTCTGGATTTCATGAAGGGCCTCCCATCTTGAAATTGTTGAAAAGAAGGCAAAACTTTTGAGAAAGGCTCTGTGTAGCTTCCATTTGTGCTTTTAAGGACTTCCCAGCTGAGGTTATACAACCATATTGAACGTGGCATATTGAAAATGGCAAAATGAAGTCTGTCTTTCCCTCCAGCATACATACACCTGCATCTCCCATTATTTGAGGACAGGATATTTCCTGTGGCCAAAGGCATCGCTACAGTTTGTGACATCCAATGCGTGAGCTCATGACGTCCCTCCCATGATGGACCTCCTAATGTACCAGACTATACAGAATAAATTACAATATCATATGCACAGCCTAAATACAGTGACATAACTAGGGTTGGTGTAACCTCCCAATTCACTTTATTTATTTATTTGTTTATTTATATAACACTACAGGTCACCCGACTAATCAGTAGCCAACAAAAAACCAGTGGTCACCTTAACGACACTCACACAACTGAGTAACAGCCCAATCCTAAGGGGCAGCCCAATCCTGAGCTGCCCGGGGCGCCCCCACTCGGCGGCAACACAAGGACTGCCGCCGCATCCAGCGGAACATTCGTCCCCTTCCCCCAGGTAAGGAAGGCAGCCCCACAATGGGGCTACTCTCTTTAGTGGTGCCCAAAGGGCGCCGCTAAAGTAAAGGCACTCATGTAAGGCATGTAGCCTCCACGAGCGCCGAGGATCCTACGGAGTGGAGCTTCGCAGGTCCTTCTCCTGCCTGCCCCCAGGCACGCTTCTGGCACGGCCCCCCCGCATCACGCCAGCTTCCCCGCCCCTCCCCGCATCACACTGGCCTCCCCCCTCCCTGGAACACCCCCGTGCCCCCCCCCCGTTTGCCATTCCACAGCCCGGCAGTAGCAGGCACCACCGACCTGTGGAACACGGGTGCCTGCCAGGCGGTGGCTCAGCGCTGGCCTGAGCTGAGCCACCTCCGGCAGCAGCCTGGCGGTAAGCCCCGCAAATGTGCCGTACGGCACGTTTTCAACTGTGGTCCACACTGCGGAGACACAGTGCGGACCATAGAATTGGGCCCTAAGAGTTCTAGTAGCTCTGATCCATGGCAATGAGACCTGACTCATACTAACACCTTATTGGTCCCCTGCTATGTCATACTAGAACCTCCATGGCCCTAGGAACAATCAGTCTCATTGGTCAATTTGAGATAAGAAAATCCACTTTTTGTTACATAAGGCGGCTGTGTTTTCCTTTTCTAGTCATTTGGCTATAACTTTTGATAGAATAAATATATTTCAACTTGGTTTGTTTCATTGAATTCTGAATTAAATTACACATTGAATGATATATATGGTGGTATTGTTCAAAAATATCAAGATTTTCAAAATTTTGGCCAGTAGTGGTCTTACCCCCCTCAAGGGTGTCACCCTGTGCAGCCTGCACCCTCCACACATCCCTAGTAATACCGCTGCCTGTGGCAGAAGAGCTTCTTTGGACTCATTATCAAACATACTTCTTCAGATATTCACCTATTACCTATCAGCCAATGTCTGCCTGTTATCTAACTGAATTAAACATGATTACCTATGGGTAAATTCAGGAAAAGATAGCCTAAACAGACACAAAAAGAATACTTTTCAAGGAGAAAAATATGGGCATGATAGCTTCCTATAAATGTGCCTGCTGGAACTGAGTTTATTTTGTTCTTTGGGCAAAGATTTAAAAAAGGAAACTAAAGGAAGCTCATCTTAAGCCACTCACATTTTATCTACATAAGAACATAAGAACGGCCCCACTGGATCAGGCCATAGGCCCATCTAGTCCAGCTTCCTGTATCTCACAGCGGCCCACCAAATGCCCCAGGGAGCACACCAGATAACAAGAGACCTCATCCTGGTGCCCTCCCTTGCATCTCTCCTGCTTAGAAAAAAAAAGCAAAAATTCCTTAGCACCTAATCATAATAATTAATTGTAAGTAAGTATTCAAATTATCTGGTGTCTCTACATGATATGATTTAAAGCAATTGGAGGCATTTAGGAAAGGAAAACACATGCAAACCTGAAGCTTTATCTAGTACAGGAGTGTCAAACAAAAAGCCCGGAGGCCTGATCAGGGAAGAATAAGCTCCTTATTAGGCCAGCTTGATGTTAGGTTTATGATAATTGAGCTTTAATGTGACTCCTCCAAAACATGCAGCTGTAATAGGAGCTGAAAGTAAAAAAGACGTTACTGCCAATTTATCTCTTTCCTTTAACTTAGAACATAAGAACATAAGAACAGCCCCACTGGATCAGGCCATAGGCCCATCTAGTCCAGCTTCCTGTATCTCACAGCAGCCCACCAAATGCCCCAGGGAGCACACCAGATAACAAGAGACCTCATCCTGGTGCCCTCCCTTGCATCTGGCATTCTGACATAACCCATTTCTAAAATCAGGAGGTTGTGCATACACATCATGGCTTGAACCCCATAATGGATTTTTCCTCCAGAAACTTGTCCAATCCCCTTTTAAAGGCGTCTAGGCTAGACGCCATCACCACATCCTGTGGCAAGGAGTTCCACAGACCGACCACGCGCTGAGTAAAGAAATATTTTCTTTTGTCTGTCCTAACCCGCCCAACACTCAATTTTAGTGGATGTCCCCTGGTTCTGGTATTAAGTGAGAGTGTAAAGAGCATCTCCCTATCCACTCTGTCCATCCCCTGCATAATTTTGTATGTCTCAATCATGTCCCCCCTCAGGCGTCTCTTTTCTAGGCTGAAGAGGCCCAAACACCCTAGCCTTTCCTCATAAGGAAGGTGCCCCAGCCCAGTAATCATCTTAGTTGCTCTCTTTTGCACCTTTTCCATTTCCACTATGTCTTTTTTGAGATGCGGCGACCAGAACTGGACACAATACTCCAGGTGTGGTCTTACCATAGATTTGTACAATGGCATTATAATACTAGCCGTTTTGTTCTCAATACCCTTCCTAATGATCCCAAGCATAGAATTGGCCTTCTTCACTGCCGCCGCACATTGGGTCGACACTTTCATCGACCTGTCCACCACCACCCC
Source organism: Tiliqua scincoides (assembly GCF_035046505.1). NCBI lineage: Eukaryota > Metazoa > Chordata > Lepidosauria > Squamata > Scincidae > Tiliqua > Tiliqua scincoides. The sequence goes on from NC_089823.1 coordinate 223,308,582, forward strand.
AAGATCTCTCTCCTGATCTGTCACAGACAGCTCAGAACCCATCAGCCTATATCTAAAGTTTTGATTTTTTGCCCCAATGTGCATGACTTTACACTTACTGACATTGAAGCGCATCTGCCATTTTGCTGCCCATTCTGCCAGTCTGGAGAGATCCTTCTGGAGCTCCTCACAATCACTTCTGGTCTTCACCACTCGGAAAAGTTTGGTGTCGTCTGCAAACTTAGCCACTTCACTACTCAACCCTGTCTCCAGGTCATTTATGAAGAGGTTGAAAAGCACCGGTCCAAGGACAGATCCTTGGGGCACACCGCTTTTCACCTCTCTCCATTGTGAAAAATTGCCCATTGACACCCACTCTCTGCTTCCTGGCCTCCAACCAGTTCTCAATCCACGAGAGGACCTGTCCTCTAATTCCCTGACTGTGGAGTTTTTTCAGTAGCCTTTGGTGAGGGACCGTGTCAAAACGCCTTCTGAAAGTCCAGATATATAATGTCCACGGGTTCTCCCGCATCCACATGCCTGTTGACCTTTTCAAAGAATTCTATAAGGTTCATGAGGCAAGACTTACCCTTACAGAAGCCATGCTGATTCTCCCTCAGCAAGGCCTGTTCGTCTATGTGTTTTGAGATCCTATCTTTGATGAGGCATTCCACCATCTTACCCGGTATGGATGTTAGGTATGGATGTTAGGCCTATAGTTTCCCGGGTCCCCCCTCTTTCCCTTTTTAAAAATAGGCATGACATTTGCTATCCTCCAATCTTCTGGCACCCTGGCCGTTTTGAGGGACAAGTTGCATACCTTAGTCAAGAGATCAGCAACTTCATTCTTCAATTCCTTAATAACTCTAGGGTGGACGCCATCAGGGCCCGGTGACTTATTGATCTTTAATTTATCAATGAGGTCTGAAACATCTTCTCTTTTAACCTCTATCTGACTTAACTCCTCGGTCAGGAGGGGCCGTTCGGGCAGCGGTATCTGCCCGAGGTCTTCTGCCGTGAAGACAGATGCAAAGAACTCATTTAATTTCTCTGCCATCTCTAAGTCTCCTTTTATCTCCCCTTTCCCTCCCTCACCATCCAGAGGGTCAACCGCTTCTCTGGCGGGTTTCCTGCTTCTAACATATTTGAAGAAGCTTTTATTATTCCCCTTAATGTTGCTGGCCATGCGTTCCTCATAGTCTCGCTTGGCCTCCCATATCACCTTCTTACATTTCTTTTGCCACAGTTTATGTTCCTTTTTATTCTCCTCATTAGGGTAAGACTTCCATTTACAGAAGGAAGCTTCCTTGCCCTTCACAGCCTCTCTAACTTGGCTGGTTAGCCATGCGGGCACCCTCCTGGATTTAGTGGAACCCTTCTTTCTTTGCGTTATACACCTCTGCTGGGCCTCTATTACTGTTGTTTTAAGCAGCCTCCATGCACTCTGGAGAGATTGGACTCTTTTTACCCTCCCTTTCAACCTCCTTCTAACCAGCCTCCTCATTTGGGGGAAGTCCGCCCGTCAGAAGTCAAGGGTTTTTGTTAGAGATTTGCCTGGTATTCTTCCCCCAACGTGCACGTCAAAACGGATCGCAGCATGATCACTGTTCCCCAATGGCTCAGTAACGTTTACATCTCTAACCAGGTCCTGCGTACCGCACAATATTAAATCCAGAGTCACCTGTCCTCTGGTGGGCTCCGTGACTAGCTGCTCTAAGCCACAGTCATTTAGCATGTCAAGAAATCCGGTTTCCTTATCGTGACCAGAACACAAATTGACCCAGTCAATATGAGGATAATTGAATTCCCCCATGATTACAACCCTGTCCCTCCTTGTCACCTCCCTGATCTGTTTCCTCATTTCAAGGTCCCCATCCGATTTCTGGTCTGGAGGACGATAGCACGCCCCCAGTATTACATCGCTGCATAAGCCTGGTAATTTAACCCACAGAGATTCTATGGTGGAGTCGGACCCACCTTCAATCTCTACTTTGCTGGATTCTATCCCTTCCTTAACATAAACTTCTTTCCTGCCAACTGGCCAAGATGTGCAGATCGCCAACAGAGGCAATGCTTTTAAGCCGCCTCTGCCCAACGTTGCATATATGCAACAGGGACCAAATATGTACACCTGTGGGCCTCGCAGTAATGGGTTAAGGAAGTTAGGGCCAGGGTATGGTGGCTGAGGAAGGCGGCATTTGTGCTGGTGGACGGAGGATCAGAGGATGTTGATCTTGTGGTCATTATAGTTAAGTCAGACTGGCCATTGCCCATTTTAAGATGCCAGTGGTTACAGATCATTAACTTCTCCTCAAGCTAGGGAAAAAAAATAGAGGGAACACTGCTCAGCAGAAGCAGTGCAGCTGAATGACAACCTGTGTTATAATTAGGCTCTCCCATATCTTGAAAATATGATTAAAGGCAGGAGGTGTGGTCCGGATGTTGAGCTGCTGCCTTGCCTGACGAAGCTCAGCAGGATTGGCTTCGGTCTCACCTTGGAACAGCAACAGGAATGCCACTGACAGAGTTGATGGAGCTGACAGAACTTCAGGAATGTGGAGGAGTCCGCTGGCAAGAAATGGATAACATCTTGAGAGCCCAACTGAGGCTTGATTTGTGGCTGCCTATGGACGCTTGGAAGGCTAGATCTGTGCAGCCAGGATGACACTGCACCATCTGGAGAAATGGAGGATTTTGTGGGTTTGCTCATAGAATAAGACTTGTAAGAACCCCATTTGGGGGGAAAAAAGGTCAGCCCACCTATGTAAACTGCCTTGAGTCTGTGAGAAAGACAGTATGCAAATTAATTAATAAATATAATTTATTATGTATGCAAATGTAATTAATAAATATAAATTTTTTCTCTTTTGTCAACCACATAGTGCAGTGGTTCCCAAATTGTGAGCTGTGGTTCCCTGAGGAGCCACAGAAACCAGCCAGGGAGCTGTGGAATCCTTGCAGAAACACTGCTGCCCTATTGAACTGTAGCCCTAATAGGGAGCTGCAGCCAATGGCCCAGTAGGTCAAGGGAGTCATCAGTTGAAAAGTTTGGGAACCACTGAGCTAATGAGTTACTGAATGACAACTAAGACCTTCTCTTAGTCATCACCTGCAGGTCATCACCTGCTTAATGATGTCACTTCCTGCCCTTAGCAGGTGCCATGGATGCTAACTTTGGATGCTAACTGTATGAAATGAGTTTGACATCCCCTGATCATATGTATATGCACACACAAGTTGCCCAAGACAATGGGTTGGTGGAGGAGAGTTTTCTTTGCTGCTGCCATGGTGACACGAGGAAAACGTTGCTGCTACTGTAGGGTGTTCCCCCCCCCAACCCGGTAAGTCTTCCCTCTGGCAATGGGGGGACGGCAACAGTGCATCCTCTGTCTTCCTTGGCACCATTTTAACATTCCCAGATGGCCCAATGCAGCATTTAGATGCGACTTCCAGAAATTCTGAAATGGTGCCTGGAATGATTAACAAAGTGCTACAGCTCTGTCCCCATCATCTGATACGTGATGTAGATGTTTACCAAGTGATGGGAAACAAGCAGCGGCCCTGCCACCATCAACAGGTGGGGCATAGCCTAGTATAACCATGGGGTCCTTCAAGGGCGTGGACCCTTGGCTCGTTCATGACCACACTTGAACTGTGACATCTGGTTTGGTGGAAAGGGTTGTGTTCTCTTCATCTCTGCACCACAGCCTCAATCCAATTGAAACCCGCCCCATGGCTGCTTTTTGAAAAAGAGAATTTTCAGTCCCAGAACTCTCATGTCATGTATAAACACCCATGGCTTTGTCTGAAGAATTCTGAGCATTAGCGTTTGATGAGGTGCTGAGAATTCTCTGTTCGAAGCCACTCACAGCATTATAATTCCTATAAGGCTCCCTGGGAAGAGGGAATTATTTTTTTTAATTCTGTGGCGTACATATTTCATGAGCAAGCTTTCAATATCACTTGAAATGCATTAGAACAGAAGCATTTATTGACAACTTTTAGATTTTTTTTTTCATCTTTTGCTCAAGGCAAGTTCCCTGCTTATCCATTATTCCTCCCAATATCCTTAGATATTTTGTTCCACTTCGATCAACATTCTTTAAATTTTCTTTTTAAAAAGCAGCTTGCAAGTACATTAAACACAGAAATAGCAATGATATCTCTCTTACTTCATTGGCATGTAAAATAAATAGCCGATGGCATTTTGTGTCAATAGCAAATGAAGTAAAAGAGATGAGATATGAGGAAGATGCAGGAGGACTTTTGGTGACTCTTGCCAGAGGGATTTCCATGATTTTTAAGGCAATGGCTCCCAACCTGTGGTCCGGGGACCACAGGTGGTCCATGAGACCCTGAGAAGTGGTCCTCAAGGTGTTAGGAAAAAAGAGATTATCACCTTTGATCACCTCCAGTGTCTTGCCAAGTGAGTGCTCCCCCATGGACTACTGACATATTGGCCGTGGCTGTAAGTAGTCCATTCTCCACCCTCTCTGGTGGTCCAGCGCTTGCTGAAGTACCAGCTATGGGAGGGCCCATTCTTCACCCTTTCTGGTAGTCTGTGGAGGAGCGCTCACTCTGTGAGATGCTTCCCCATGGACCAACAGAGATTGCGGAGAATGGACCCCCCCCACCAGCTGACATTTCCAGTGTCTCACTGAGTGCTCCCCCATGGACTACCAAATTGAATTTTATTTTTTGTGTGGTGGGGATGGAGGGGGTTGCATGTGGTCCACGACAATTCCGATATTTGCCTCAGTGGTCCATGGGCTCCTAGAGGTTGGGAACCACTGATTTAAGGGGTATCTCCTTGCAAGATCTCTTGAAATGAGAATATTGCTCCACCACAGGTGAAAACAGTCATAATTTTAGCAAGCCTTGCGGTTGCTGAGTGAATGTCTTTGCATGGTTCTGAATCATCAGGCAAAGGATCTCTTACCTGTCCCTATGTACCAGCAGGGAATTTTTCAAGGCACACATGGCTTTGACATTGAGTGCATTTTAGGATGTTGCATTTGGCAACTGTAGTAAATGGTGCCAAGGTTATAAATACAATTACTGCATAAGGCTATTAGGAACACACAGTGCTCTGTAAAATGGCAGCTGTGCAGTTCAGTCACAATATGATATCATATGTCTGATCCCCCCCCGACTCTGAAGCCTAAAATAATAATATGTAGATAATTTAGTATAAGAACATTTGCAGTTTTCCATTTTAATTCAGACTGATCCAGACTACTGAGGTGGTACAATGAATAGAAAATTGAGCTTGGGCAGGCCTGGTTATGAGTTGTACCTTGTCTGCATACCGATGGTGTTATTCTAGGCCAGTGGTACTCAAACTTTTCCAGCCAGTGGCTCCCTTGACCCCCCGTGGCTGTTGGCCATGACTCCCCATCATGTTCCTAAGGGTTGGAAGTGACATCATTAAACAGGAAGTGGCCAGAAATATTAACTATATTAATATTAATTATATTAATCATATCATTAATTAAATGCAGATCTTAAAAATATACTATTAATACACAGCAATATATATGCTTTATAAATGATCAGCTGCTGATCACTGTTGGAGACAGGATGCTGGAGTAGGTAGATTTTGTCTGGTCCAGGAGAACTCATTTTTTTAAACTTTGTAAGCATACCAATAGAATTGTTTTATCAAATGAACTTTGTGAACAACCAGTCTGACCAACATTACACACACACGCTCCTGTGGACCCCAATCCAACTAGTCATTTCTCCCATTCTCCTTGGATAGGATTGAACCCTTTATTAATTTAATTAAATTAATTTTTCCCAGCAGCTAGTGGGGAAAACAAAAATAGACCATGAAAATATATCAGAGCTGATAAGGGTTTGGTTAGGAAGCTGATTTGTCTTCTATACTAGGAGATGCACAGCCCAATCCTACGCATGCCTACTCAGAAGTAAGTTCCATTAGAGTCAATGGAGCTTACTCCCAGGAAAGTGTGGATAGGATTGGGCTGGCAATCACTTCATCAATGGCTGATAAGTATTCCCTTCAAATAGCAAGATTCATCACTTTAAAAATACAGCCTCTCCTCTTCAGTCAAACAACAAGATTAATAAATCACTTTAAAAACAGTACCCTTTTTCTGCTCCTGGCCAAGTAAAGTGTGTGCCCCTCTCTCTCTCTCTCTCTCTCTCTCGCTCCCCCCCCCCCTTTGCCAACTGCATGGGAACAACTTTAAGACCCCTGATGACTGGTAAAATAGGAAGCGTTTTATTTGGGGACGGGGAGGAAAGCGGGAAGGTTTGGAGATCGAAAGGGGGGAGTGGAAGAGGGAGGGGGTTGAAAAGAGAGATTTCACTTTGATGAGAAGAATCCCAGGCTGGGGACTAGGAACCAACCAGAAGGATCAGTGAGCGTTAAGGACTGCAAGCTGAGAATGCTTGGTACTTGCCAGATGAGAGTTGAAGAGCGAACACAGAAGTTGGCAGCCTCGGAGTGGAGGGAGAAGAGGGCTGGGCGGCACAGCCGCTCTCGCAGCTGAGCAACTCCTGTTTCTTCTGCTTTAAAAAAAAGTGCAGAAGAGGGGCAGAAGAAGGGCTCGTAAGTGCAGGGACAGACTGCACTTGCTCCCGGTGTGGAAGGGATTGTCACTCCCTGATTGGCCTTTTCAGCCACGCTAGATGCTGTGCCAGAACCATCTTTCAGAGCGTGATACCATAGTCTTTTGAAACTGAAGGTTGTCAATATGCCAATACAAATTCAGCCCAGGGGTGTGACTGTATTGCTGCGAGAGGACATTCCGCCTACCGAGAGGACATTGCGCCTACCCTTTGAGTTCCTGGCGCCTCCCTAAGGTGCCGCACCTCACAGTTTGAATAACACTGCTCTAGGCAAATTGCTTCCCTTTTTACTCCATTTCCTCATCTGCTCAAAAAAAGTGGGAGGGGGTAGAACAACATTCACATATTGGTCCTCATGATTAAGTGGACAACAACCACATGTGAAAGACCCATGTGAAAATCCATGACAAATATAAAAATAAATAAAATGGTTGCATACATTAAAAGAGACAGGCAGATAGACAGACAGATATGATTGTCAATGAATATATAGGGTAAGTGAAAAAAATTGATTAGAAATCTTCAGATACTTCCCAACACAGAAGTGATTTATATGCACTAGCCTGCAGAAAAGACCCACAATGCAGGTAGATTTCCCATTTGGGAAAAACATCTCTCATCATTAGATCCCACAGAGGAAATGTCAACCAATAAGAAATGAACATAATCAAAGAGGTTCACTCAGCACCTGTAATGGTGCATACAGATTTGCACAGTTTTAGCAGGAAGCCTCATGTTTTGGGCAGACTTACAACCTCCTCTCCCAAATCCAGTTCAAAGGAAAGCTCAGTTTGTGGCCAAAGAGGTTGTGATTAGGAACAGCACCAATTGGCTGGCCCTTGTGTAAATCACAAAGCCCACCTCTCCTCCTGGGCAATTTTTCAAGTGCAGGGGAAAATTTATTTTTGATAATAAAGTGCCAAGCCTACATTTGACCAGATAAGAACATAAGAACGTCAGAAGAGCTCCGCCGGACCAGGCCAAAGGCCGATCTAGTCCCACTTCCTGTATCTCACAGTGGCCCACCAAATGCTTCAAGACAAGAAAACAAGACATAACCTGCATCCTGGTGCCTTCCCTTGCATCTCGCAATCTGAGGTAGCCTACCTCTAAAACCAGGAGCTTGCACATACTTGTAACCATGACTTGTAACCCGTGATGAACTTTTCCTCCAGAAATTTGTCCAATTCTCTTTTAATCAATCATCCAGGCAAGATGCCATCAAACACTTCCTGTGGCAAGGAGTTCCACAGACAAGAGTTCCATAGATACACAAGCAAATACATTTTTTTTTAGAGCAAGGTAGAAAGTTTTCCTGATGTGAGGAGGGGTGAAGAGGCTATCAGCCTCCAATCTGCTGTGTGTGCATGTATCATTGGGGAGTAAAGGTAAGGAACAGCAGAGCTCACCCTGCAACAGAAAAATCTGCTCCTGCTTCTCTTTGCAGGTGCAGCTGGAATCAGCTTGAATATGGATCAGCCCTGTGTCAGGGTCTTAACACAACAGTTGGCAGAGAACTGGAGGGTGGAGAAACCGTTGGAATACCGATAGGCAGCTGTCTAGTTGTCCTAACAATAGCATTGGTCACACTTGTGCACATCCTTCCTCAGTTGTGGTAGGCACGGTGCATTTTCGGCTGAGGAGCCCCTGACAAGGGGCAAGGAAGAAAACAATAGAAGAACACTCTCTGCAATCCAGGGCTTTTGTCACAGTGGAAGCCATGATAATCCCTTTTCCTGCACTGCTAGTCAACCTCTGGCAGACTTCCTGACTCTGCGAGAATTCCTGGAGCCCTTATAGTGAACAGTGCAGGAGCTTTCCTCTGAGGCTTTGCCCTTCTGAGGACAGGAAACTAATGATGGTGCCCATACCATTTGATTCCCTACTCCAGTTCACAGGGAAGTTCTTCCCCATGTTCTGCACCTCTGGTTTTCCACCAAGGAAATTGGATTCCCCTAACAGGAAACATTTTTTGATAGGATGTTTTTTCCCAACCCGGGTTTCTTGCAAGGGTGTATCCCAAGAATTAAGTGAAGTTTGGGTCTCACTGCTGCAACCCACTGACCAATCACTGTGCACAATCGGGTGTCACAGACCCCACTGACTCCTAGACCAAACCAATGGTGTTTCCCTAGAAAGCAAACATCTCAGATGTCATGAGTGATACCATTTATGCAAACAGAAAAGGACAGAAGAATAAGGTCAGTTTTCATATATAAAGCATCTGAACTGAACTTAAAGCTTGTCTGAACTCTACACTTTTCTCCATCCAGCTGCCATGATTCATGAGTACAAGAACTACATTCCAATTTTTTTTTGGCCTAAAATAGATCTAGAGTGCCACTTGGAAATCCATATCAGCAAATTTCTACCTCCGTACCAGCTCATCTGTTAAGTCGTAGGCAGGCTGTGATGAATTTATCTCTGCTGTGTGAAAACTGTGGCCTACCTATTAAAACGGAAGCAAAAATCTAAACAATCCAATCTCCTGGATTTAGACTGCTCTGATGAATGGGTCATCCATTCAGTGCCCAGTACAATTTCTGACACTACCATCCTTCTTACCATATAGTCCCGCTGAGAGCTGCTATGTTCAGGAAAGGAATTTGGTGTATTTACCTTGCAGCTGTAACTGCAAAATATATTTCATCAAGTTTAACTTCGCTCCCTGCCCATCCCAGTCCATGCATCCCCTCCGATTGCAATGGAGAAAAGAGCTATTTCTGATGAATCTTCCATCTCCACAACTGTTAAAGGTAACAGACTCCTTTTGTTTCAGAGCTATTGTCCAAGTCCTCCTTAGGTTGAAACTCCTCTACTGACAGACATGTTTGAGCCATAAGCAGTTGCCAGACAGAAACATCATGTGGGGCCTTTCTGCAATACTGTAGGTCAATGATGGGAAAAGTTGCCAGTGGTGAATTCCCCCTTGTCATATGGATGTTATTGGCACAGGAGCCCCTGAAATAGAGGCTCTGCATTATTACCCTTGGTGTTGATTCCCACCCTCCCTGTGTCTTTGAGTGTTCCTATAACACAGGCCAACACACATTTTGCTTCCTTAAACGTTACACCAATTCCTGGGTATATTTGGGGTGCCGATTCAAAAAATGGCATCCGTTTTGCCCTATCACATCTAGTTTTGGAGACACGGCATAGCCTCTTTAGTGAATGGTTCAAGCAGCTTCCTCATGAGGAAGCCTACACCATGGCTTCCTCATGAGGAAGTTGCTCGAACCATTCACTAATGAGGCTATACTATATCTCCGAAGCTAGACGTGATAGGGCAAAACGGATGCCATTTTTTGAATCAGCACCCCAAATTCATATCAAACCACCATAAAATTTGGGGAAAACTTTTCTGACCCTCAATTTTGTAGGCCTGTGTAACATATGGTGCTGCACTGACTCCCCTGTCCACTTTGAAACTTCTGTGTATGTACTTATTTAGGATGTCTTCACATTTGGGCAGTTTCCGAGTGGTAAAGACCAGAAGTGATTGTGAGGAGCTCTCCAGACTGGCAGAATGGGCAGCAAAATGGCAGATGCGCTTCAATGTCAGTAAGTGTAAAGTCATGCACATTGGGGCAAAAAATCAAAACTTTAGATATAGGCTGATGGGTTCTGAGCTGTCTGTGACAGATCAGGAGAGAGATCTTGGGGTGGTGGTGGGCAGGTCGATGAAAGTGTCGACCCAATGTGCGGCGGCAGTGAAGAAGGCCAATTCTATGCTTGGGATCATTAGGAAGGGTATTGAGAACAAAACGGTTAGTATTATAATGCCGTTGTACAAATCGATGGTAAGGCCACACCTGGAGTATTGTGTCCAGTTCTGGTCGCCGCATCTCAAAAAAGACATAGTGGAAATGGAAAAGGTGCAAAAGAGAGCGACTAAGATGATTACGGGGCTGGGGCACCTTCCTTATGAGGAAAGGCTACGGCGTTTGGGCCTCTTCAGCCTAGAAAAGAGACGCTTGAGGGGGGACATGATTGAGACATACAAAATTATGCAGGGGATGGACAGAGTGGATAGGGAGATGCTCTTTACACTCTCACATAATACCAGAACCAGGGGACATCCACTAAAATTGAGTGTTGGGCGGGTTAGGACAGACAAAAGAAAATATTTCTTTACTCAGCGCGTGGTCGGTCTGTGGAACTCCTTGCCACAGGATGTGGTGCTGGCGTCTAGCCTAGACGCCTTTAAAAGGGGATTGGACGAGTTTCTGGAGGAAAAATCCATTATGGGGTACAAGCCATGATGTGTATGCGCAACCTCCTGATTTTAGGAATGGGTTAAGTCAGAATGCCAGATGTAGGGGAGAGCACCAGGATGAGGTCTCTTGTTATCTGGTGTGCTCCCTGGGGCATTTGGTGGGCCGCTGTGAGATACAGGAAGCTGGACTAGATGGGCCTATGGCCTGATCCAGTGGGGCTGTTCTTATGTTCTTATGTTCTTAGTTACCCTTCCTGTGTGTAGCAGCTCCGCGTTTGTAACAAGTTGCATTTATAGGTTTAAATTGCTACTTCCTAGTGGTATAGATTTTCAGAGTTCCATACTGTCTAACTCCCCCCACAGTCCCGATCCATGTTGCCAAGTTCTAGTGGTATGGAGAGGGGGGAATCTCTCATTCCTTTCTATTCCACACCATGCATAATTGTATAAACCATTTGGGCCAATTCGGATGACGCTCCAATCCATGCGCTTAAACAAAGCTGGGCAGAAGTATGGATGTGCACCACAATGCATCAAAACTGCATCTCAATGTGCAAATTAAATATGGTTTGGATTAACCAGCTCTCCTGCACCATTAAGCACGAGAGCACTGCAAGGGGGAAAGTCATGCACTCCCACACTCCTGACCCTCAAATTTAAATGGGCAAACTGGTGTACTGTCTGAATAAGCCCCCTATCATGTTACCCACCAGACAAGATTTTTCTAAACTGAAAATAATTGACGGCTTTATCTTTTCCCCATAGGAAAACATCATCATGTTTCAGGTACAGTGCTGGGTGGAAATGGTAAAAATGCCCCCACTTCAGGTTGCTGCCATAATCAAGGTGTCTTTGAGTATATGTGTGCCATATTTCATGTTTATATCTATGGTAGAAGGATGCTATCCCTTCGGGGACAGAGTTCACATTCACAGAACAGGGGAAGAGATGTACAAACGTTTCCGTTTTACAGTTTTTATTGCAATCAGGATTTCTTTGGATTATTTATGCACCAAAGTTCAGCTTTGTATGTGTTATGGAAGATCCTTAACCATTTTTTATATGCACTGAGCGAGGCTCGCTTCAAATGTAGTAAATCATACATTCTTTGCATGCAAAATGTCCCTGGATCAGACTCTAGCTACAAGTAAATTTTTGTGACAATTGCTTGCTGTCGTTACTGCTGATTCAGAAAATTGCAAAGGATATCTGAGAAACCTCTCTGGGTCTTCAAGAATTTGGAGTTTTAGGTGTACGTCTAATCATTAGGCAAGTGCACAGAACTGCAGACAGTGCATTGCTGCTGGAATAACACTGTCCACTTATTGCTGCTGATGACTCTTTAGCAGATTATGTTGGGGGGGGCGGGAATGCTGAGAACAGCAGCTTGCTTGCCTGTTCAAAACCCTTCCATTGTGCAGCAACTGCCGTGTCATGCCAAAAGCAGAGCGGGTGGAGAATATAGCACAGCACAGCATTTTAGGCAGTCAGACCCCAAGCAGCAGGATATATGTGTCTGGACTGGCGATGACCTGCGCTCTCTGGGGAGCTGTTTGTCCACCACGCCTGTTTCGAATGTGGCTGTGTTGCCAGCTATAAGGGTGTCCAGGTCTGGCAGAAGATCTGCCAATTCGCCTTGGGGCAACTTCCTCTTAGTATGTCTGCTGGTGAAATGAGGGCTGCCCTGCAGGCAGATGAAGAAACCCTTCAAGAATTGCAGCAGGACTTGAAGAGCAAGCCAGGTTTACTTGCAAGTGGAGTTCTTGCTAGGGCAACTAGGGAGCAGGAAGAAGAATCTGCAAGGCAACATTGAGAAGCAATGGTGAGAATGCTAACAGGAAGCAGACAGCAGAGGAAGAAGAATGCTAGAATGCATTTCCCATTAGCATTCTCAGTGTTGCCTCCTCTAGCATTCCTCCAGTCTAGCAGCTCTGAGCCTAGTGTTCAGGTGTCTGCTTTGTTTTCCTAAAAGTTTCCATTGCAAAACGTTTGCAAATGAAGAGAGGTGAGACATGAGCGTTGGGGGGGGGGGGGTTTGAGAACTTTGAACAGGTGAAACCATTTATATGGACCTGCAGATATGTGGGGACACATGTAGTTGTATTCAAATATGGGAAGGGAAGCCCATCCATGAGGCAAGGTGATGCATATTTAGGGTGCCCTTCATTCTGAGTCTACCACCTTCTTCCATCCTGCCTTGGACATCAGCCACGCTGATCAGCTTTCTGCCTACTTTCTGCAGTGCTGAGGCAGCAATGGTGGACTCAAGGCATCCTTGCATGGCATTCTGGGTTGTACAGCCCTGGTCTTAGGGTCAGCGGTTAGGGTTACTGTAACTCAAGCTCAGGCCAGTCTAGTTTTCAGAGGGCACTGAAACACAGGTTGTGTCTGTTGTCTTATGACTAACATAAGAACATAAGAACAGCCCCACTGGATCAGGCCATAGGCCCATCTAGTCCAGCTTCCTGTATCTCACAGCGGCCCACCAAAAGCCCCAGGGAGCACCCCAGACAGCAAGAGACCTGCATCCTGGTGCCCTCCCTTGCATCTGACATAGCCCATTTCTAAAATCAGGAGGTGGCACATACACATCATGGCTTGTAACCCATAATGGATTTTTCCTCCAGAAACTTGTCCAATCCCCTTTTAAAGGCATTCAGGCCATTCACCACATCCTGCAGCAAGGAGTTCCACAGACCAACCACACGCTGAGTAAACAAATATTTTCTTTTGTCTGTTCTAACTTTCCCAACACTCAATTTTAGTGGATGTCCCCTGGTTCTGGTGTTATGTGAGAGTGTGAAGAGCATCTCTCTATCCACTTTATCCTTCCCATGCATAATTTTATATGTCTCAATCATGTCCCCCCTTAGGCGTCTCTTTTCTAGGCTGAAGAGGCCCAAACGCTGTAGCCTTTCCTCATAAGGAAGGTGCCCCAGCCCAGTAATCATCTTAGTCGCTCTCTTTTGCACCTTTTCCATTTCCACTATGTCCTTTTTGAGATGCGGCGACCAGAACTGGACACAATACTCCAGGTGTGGCCTTACCGTCAATTTGTACAACGGCATTATAATATTAGCCGTTTTGTTCTCAATACCCTTCCTAATGATCCCAAACATAGAATTGGCCTTCTTCACTGCCGCCGCACATTGGGTCGACACTTTCATCGACCTGCCCACCACCACCCCAAGATCTCTCTCCTGATCTGTCACAGACAGCTCAGAACCCATCAGCCTATATCTAAAGTTTTGATTTTATGCCCCAATGTGCATGACTTTACACTTACGTACAGTGACACGCATCTGCCATTTTGCTGCCCATTCTGCCAGTTTGGACTAGATGGGCCTTTGGCTGATCCAGCAGGGCTCTTCTTATGTTCTTATCCAACTGGACAGACTTTCTGCTACATTCCCTCTTTGAACATATGAGACTGTCTTATACCAGCAGCAGGGTTTCATGTATGACTCATTCCCAGTCATCTATCTGGAGATGTAAGGGATTGAACCAGGGCCCTTTTACAGTGAGCTATAACAGAACAAGTCGTGTCCTTGCTCATTGGTAAAGATAGTTGCAAACCTGGCTCCTGTGCCACCCTGGGGCACAGGACCACAATGTTCCACACACACACCCGCCCCTGAGGAGATTTACCCAGCCACATAGAGCCTCACACAACATTCCAGGGCACTCTGAAAACCTTCTGTCATCTCCAGAGTGCCGTTAAAAAGTACTTCTGGTTTTCTGATGAAAGCAAGAAGTATTGTTCAAGGGTGCTCCTTGGGTGCTCAGAAGGCTTTTGGAGCACCCGGGAATGCAGCACAGGGCTTCACCGGTCCACGGAACAGCTCCAGAGGGTGAGCAGAGATGGCAATGGCAGCACAACAGGCACAGCAGTGCCACCTCTGTTATAGAAATGCACAAGATACTTCCAGGAGATAGGGTGTGGTGTCAACAGTGGTGCCTTGCTCTGGCAGGCAAGCATGGGGTTAACACCAGGACCTTAGATTGCACTGAGTGTGCTGCACAGCTGCAGCCTCTTGAAGGCAATAGGTCCCTCAGGGATTAAAGCAGCACCTGATGAAGGGAGAGTTTGGTGGGTAGTAGGAGGAAGCTGGAGGAAGAAAGGAAACTGAATTGATGGATTAATGGACTGAGGAACTAACGGCTGATGGACTGACTATCACTAGTTGAGTGAATGGACTTTGGAGACTGGTATGTGGATGCCACACCCAA